>NW_027223768.1:11287500-11927500 GCF_028538775.1 Myotis yumanensis
AAGTTCAAATAACATTGCAGAAGTGGGTGCCTTTTCCTCTGGAAATTTTACAGTTTCCAGAGCGGTCTTCTTTCCTGAGCTTCTTTTATGGAGAAAGAGTAGTTATTTCTATTGACATACGTCTTTTGATCTAATAAACACGTGAAGCTGGAACCATTAGGAAGGGATTTTTTTTAAGGCAAAATTGAAGACTTTAATGCTATGATAAAAGGTTGATATTTAAAAAAATAAAAGGTTGATATTTACTCAAACCCTGAACAATCATAAAACAACAATTTTTACATCCTTCCAGGTATCGAATTGTGTTATCTCCTTCAAAAGTAGGATGGATATCCATATAATCAAAATGTGGAACTTGGGACTAGAAGGCCCCCCCCCCCCCCCCCCGCCGAATCACCCATTCTAAGTAGAATACACATATTTAGTGTATAAACATGTAGACTTTAGTGCTCATCTAGAGACAATCTGATTGAAGTGAAGTGACCCACATGAGATCATAAATAAGGAGAGATCCAGCTATTTGCTAGATTTTTCATCCTGTGTGCTTTTCATTAGATCCATGATCCTTGTAATATTTCTTGAGATGCCTCCAGGCAGCTCAAAGGTTGGTCTTAGGTAGGATTTATGTTTTGAATCACACCAAAGATGACACTTTACTATTTGGGGGAATTTTTCTTACAGTACAGGATAACCAGCAGTTCTTTAATCCTTCTATGGGTCCACAGGCTAACAATGAGAATTCTTGAGCTAGACCAAAATGCACATTTGATGGCATTTAAATTTAAAAGTTAGTTTTAGTTTTCATAGGCTTGTTAATATCCTATAGTAATTTCTAAGATCAGTATTCTGAGATATTTTAAAAATCATATTGGATACATCAGACAAAAGATTGAAGACATTATGGAGAGGCTATCACACCTATTCTTATCCATTCCAACATGCCCAACATGGATACAAACAAAGGGAAGATCATTCTACTTCTAAGGGTTCTCCCAATAAATGTTTACTGGTTGCCCTCTTATAGCAACACCACTGTGTAGCCCTTATCACTTCATCAAGTGCTAAGGGACCTTAGTCTATCTCAGATAAAGTTATTTGCCATTTTTCTTCCAGAATAGATACGTGTAGGCAATATCAAAGAAAAGTCAAAAGGACTGGTCAACTGAACAGGTCTTTCTGAAATCCACTGCTTCTCCGAATTGGTTTCTATTGCTTTCCTTCTCTCCATCTCATTTGGCTAGTAGACATGGCCATAAGAAGAATGTTCAAGTTTCAACTCCAACAAATCCCATCTCTTTTAATTAGGGGCTATTAATAGCTGCATATTTCCATCCTCGATGATCTCAAAGCACTTTAAAATTTTCACTGTGCTCAAATACAAACCCTTATTAGAATCATTTTACCTTCAGCTACATGTATCTGCATTAAGAGGTGGAATGTGGCAGCTGCTTAACCCTGAGAGGCTTCCCTTGAAGACATGAAGACAGGGAATGAATTAGAATTCTGCATCCTATTTCCTCTATGGTTTCAAGAGACAGAACTTGGAATCTGCCAAGCCTTCTAAACTAGTATTATCCAATCAGTAGGAGTTGAATAAATGCAAATGATCAAGACTGTATTCAGAATCTTGTTGCATACATTGGTAAAGGATAGAGAAGAAAGGATTTCAGGTACCTGCATTCACCCCACTGAGGAACTATATGGGTCCAGAAATAATTCAGAAGCATGGAAGAGCACTGATGGTGAACAGTGATCAAAAGAACTCAGGGCTGTGAATACATAGACTGGATGAAGACAAAGCACTGTAGATGAACTCGAGAACAGAGTCTCACAGCCTCTATGGACAAAACCCAATTAAATGAAAAATTTTCCTTGAATTCCATGTGGGGTTTTTTTTGGTCTATGCTCTTTTTCTCTTTCTCACCCTGTTCCCATTATTTGAAAAGTGATACACTATTCTAGTCAAATATTTTGAAAATCTTAAACAAAAAATTCTTCACCCACTAGTCATAGTTAATTGTTATCAATATTTGGATGAATTTCCTTGCAGTGTTTTATATGTATATGAAAAAAGATATAAATGGAAAAAGGAAGGAAGGGAGGGAGGGAGGAGGGAAGGACTTAGTGTCTGTGATCAGTATAGGCACAAAGAAGTAGAATGTGATTGGGACTGTGTGGGTCATCATCATCATCCAAATATATTTTCTTTAGTGGAAGAGGAGTTTAGGAGTTAGAACACTATATATATGCCAAAGTGGCCATTACAACCAGAATGACCGGGAATGACTGGTTGACCAGTCACTATGACGTGCACTGAGCACCAGGGGGCAGACGCTCAACGCAGGAGCTGCCCCCTGGTGATCAGTGTGCTCTCACAGCCAACTTTCCACAGCCGGAAAACCTCCCGTGGTCCCTCCCACTGGCCGGCCCCGATTGCCGGCCAGGCCTTGGGACCCCACCTATGCACAAATTCATGCACCGGGCCTCTAGTCAATAATAATCTATAATAAATTATGGAGAATTTTCTCAGTTCTTCAACCCCCTACAATAGAACTGCCTTATGATTTTGTAAGTATTTATGTCAGAGGTTGGTTGAGATAAAAATAAAAAAATAATATTTTGAAACTCAGGTGCTGGCCAAGTAGCTCAGTTGGTTAGAGCATCCTCCCAAGGTTGTAGGTTCTATCTCTGGTCAAGGCACAAGAATCAACCAATAAATGCATAAATAAGTGGAACAGCAAATTGATGTCTCTCTCTCTGTCTCTCTCTCTCTCTCTCTCCCCTTCCCTCTTTCGAAAATCAATAACAAAATTTAAAAAGAGTATTTTGAAACCCTGAAATAAGAGGGAAATTATGATTTTATTTAGTGTAAATAAACATCTATATAATTATACAACTTTCAGACATATCACCCTTTTATCCTTATTTCCTTTTGGCTTCTTGTGCTTTTGGAAGGAAGAATGGTGGGAATAGGTTTTGTGAAATCGTACCAGGTTAGAGGGCTCCAGTTGAATGCTAAATCAGTTCGGTCGCCTACATTTAGCATTCAGCCTTTATGTGCCCCCTTTTAGTCTATTCATCTATCCAAATGGAATACTTGGTAGATATTTTTATTTTCGCCATTTTTCCCACAGTGAGTTTGGCTGAAACAATCATAATGAATCAAGAAGACAACAGAGATAATGTATTGATGACAGCTCAAACTAATTATAAAACCTCAGAGATGCCCCTAAGGGTCCTGTTTTATCAAATGCTTATTATGTTAAACTGAATCAAGATGTTCACTCATCATTTCAGGTGCTGGCAAATGTGCTAAATGGTGTGGAATTTTATGATTATAAAAGGTCAAGTTTCAAGTATTTTCTTGTTAAAGGAAATTTCATGGAATCTAAAATGTGAAGTCCAATCATACTGAATTCATTGGCAACCAGACCAGCTTAAAGGTGAAACCTCGTTTCCACAGGGTTTTCAAGTCAGAGAGGAGAAAGTCCCCTCAGGTTGCTCCCCCTTCTGCCAGGTTTCAGTTATAACAGAGAATCTTTTCACAAAATGTAGTGAATTTATATTTCAGGAATTTAAAACATATTTTATTGGCTCATCTGGACACTGGAAAATCTTATATTCTTTCCCGAGTGATTTGGCACATTATTTTGGCACACACCAAGAACTCACACACCTGGCAAACCACCTCGACTTTCCCGATGCTCAGAAGGAGGTCTCCAAACCCAGAAACATTTTGGATGGTGAGCTATGTTCACTGTGTCCAAGTCCAAGCAGCATGAAAACAACCACTGACATTTGGAGATGGGGCTGAGGACAAATGGGTGAAGAGAAAAGAGACAGAGGCTAAAATGAGAAAAGAAAATGAGATATGGATGTACTAATTTGGTCAAAGTTTAGTAAAATCAAAGACTTATCTTAATGAGTTTATACTTGATTTCATTAATGTTCATTCTTAAATAGTTATCCCCTTGTGACTAACTTGAAATCAGGTTTCTTGTCAAGCTTGGGAGTAATGCAGATCTAATCTTCTAACATTAAATAATATTCCCAAACCAATGTTTACTCCTCTGGCATCAAAATTCTGCCAACACAAGTAAGATCTGTGACTTAATAGTTATACTTGTTTCTATTAGCTGTGACTCAATTATTGGCTTCATAACAGCCAGGGGACTTGGGACTGTAGGGAGCTGGAGGAAGCTCTTGGGCACACAGACCCAATGTAATAAAACAGGATCCAAGGAGATCACTCATGCTCCATGTAAAAAACCATAGTAATGATTTTTTATGACACATGGAAAGTGTCCAATACAGTGCCTGGCACATAGTAGACTCAGTAATGTTGGTTTTCCTATAATCATTACCACTGAAGTGGGATTCAGCACTAGGAGTAACTTAGCATTTCAGTACTAGGAATATATTGTGTATGGGTTTTTTTGTTTTTTGCCAGATTTTGATTACTACACTATAATTCCTGGACATACCATAGTGGATGTGTCTTTGTATCAATATGGATAATAGCACTAAGAAGTCACTCAAGTATTTATTGAAATAATGAGTGAGATAATTCATGAGTGTATGAATGATTGAAATCAGGGTTTGAATGGAGGCATAATCTGACAAGTAGGTGTTTTTTTCCCCTGGACTCTAGTTTCTCTTGGACATGAGTAATTTTGCCCTGCACTTGGAGATAACAAAGTGCCTGTCTTATCTGTGGGGATCAATAAGGACTAGGAGGAGGTTGGGAATGGAGAAGGGATCTGGGTGTCTGGTAACCAGGGCCAGCTAGTAGGAATTTGTGAGAGAATGGGGGTATCGAGTTGAATCTTGAGTACAGAACTGGATTCTGGAGTCTGAAAAGATAGGTTTTCCATAGAATTTGTGAGGTAGCAGTTCACAATTTAAGGGTAGAGTCAGATTACATTTTATCGACTCACTGAGTTTTTAAATTATTTATCCACCTTTATTAATTCCATAATTATTTATTGAGTATTTACCATATGTTAGATATTTCATTACTTACCAAGATACAACAGTGAAAAAGTCAGACATAGTTCTTTAAAGTCTAGTTGGAGGAAGAAGGCAAAGGGACACCATCTTAACTTCTGTTTCCACATCAAGTTCTATATTCCATAGTCTCTAGCCAGAGACAAATATTTCACATGTAGTGTCTCCGATCCCCCACTGGGAAAACTACTCCGGGCTAGCACTTCAATTAAGACAGTTCTGGGGTGGAGGTATGTGTAGAATTTCTAATTGTAAAAATGGATTTTCCTTTAAAGGCAAAATATAAAACATTGGGTTGCATGGTGTTGTATATGGGCAAGGCCCTTGGTTCATGAGAGTACTCACTGGCAATGACAACAATGGTATCTTGTGGCCATGGCTAACATCCAGAAAAGAGATGGAAGCAGATTTTATTTTAGCAGAAATAGAGAATGTGGTAGCAGATCTGGTTCTGGCAGGAAAATGGGAGACATGGCAAAGGAACTAGGTATTGCAATATCTGCATTTTTAAAAATTATAGTCTGTGAGTTATATATCTTAAGTCATAGTCTGAATAGGGACTATTGCCTTGGAATGGTTTTCAGGTATTTGGTAATGATCTTGAGCAATATTTGGTACAACTAAATTGCAGAACTTTGAAAGAAGCATTTGAACACACTTCCATGCTCTTTGACGCTCACTGTCATGGGATTTGACCTAAAAACATTCTACACTTCATCTCTTAGGCACTTGTGGGAATACAGGCCAATGCTAGTATACTTTTGTTCTGCCTACCTGGGACTATTCCAGGTGGTGTAAAGGACCAGCAGAAGCATGGCAGCAGTAATTTGTTTCTGGTTCAAGTATGGTTTAATGACTGCAGCTCTATAGAGCTCCATGCTATCTTCTCTATATCTGTCTTTCTCCTATCGATAATTCCTTATGTAAGAGCCATCAAAGATTTAATAGAGCAGAGCAGCATGCATGGAGGGACCATTTATCAATTGGCAAAAATAAGTTATAGTCCCTAAAATATTACATTTCTTCCAATTACTAACTCCTAAAGGTACCCTATTTTAAGATCCATTACTATTCTTTGGCTACTATATCCTACTTTCTGTAATTCTCTTTTTAAACTGCTGTGGGATAAGTGTGGGTCCTGGAAAAATAGTGATGTCAGTGATTTGCCTTCCACTTCCCTGGAAGCCTCGCCCATATTTTTCTGTAGAGTCTTTCCACTTTCTACTTGTTGCCCAACCTCTATGAGAATTTCTTCTCAGGAAAAGATCTGTCACCAATCATTCACACCTTGATGCAAATTTAGACCAGTATGTTACTTCCCCCTGGGGTATATGCACTTTAAGATTTTTCCTCTAAACAGGCAAAAGCATTTTGCCTGTTTCTGGAGGAATTTAAACTCTATTCACCAAGCAGTGGGATTGGTATTTTACTAGGTAAAAGCCCTCCTGGATGCCCCTGGTATTCCACCAGGCAGCTCTTATGTATAAGACTGGCTCTGACCATAAACTATACTTGAGTTTCCATTGTGACCCAAAGCCTGAACTCAGCCTGATCTAGGCTCCATGGGAACCAAGGAGGCCAATATTTATCTCTGTAATGAGACAGATGGCCCTAGAGCAGGGGTGGGCAAACTTTTTGACTCGAGGGCCACAATGGGTTCTTAAACTGGACCAGAGGGCCGGAACAAAAGCATGGATGGAGTGTTTGTGTGAACTAATATAAATTCAAAGTAAACATCATTGCATAAAAGGGTACGGTCTTTTTTTTTTTTAGTTTTATTCATTTCAAATGGGCCGGATCTGGCCCGCGGGCCATAGTTTGCCCACGGCTGCCCTAGAGAGAGGGAACTATAGCAAATGTGTTGGATATGGCCCATCTTCTTTGTTTTATGACAGCCAGCCTCCAAGATGGCCCCCAATGATGCACACCTCCTGGAACTCACCCTCTGTAGTGTCCTCCCACTTTTTGTTTTTTAAATATTTATTGTTGAAAGTATTGCATAGATCCTCCTTTTCCCCCAATTAACCTCTCCACTTTGAATCAGAGCTGGCTCTGTGTGACTGATAGAATGTGGTGGAAGTCAAAGTACATGACTCCTGAGAATACATCAGAACTGGCATTGTAGCTTCTACCTTAGTGTCAAGGTGTCTTAGATCTCTCACTCTGGGGAAAACTAGCTGCCATACTATGACACACTCAAGTAGCTCCATGGATATATTCATATCAAGAGAATCTGAGGTTACCACCAACAGCTAGAACTAACTTGGAAACCATGTGATTAAATCACTTAGGAAGTGGCTCCACCCCGTCAAGCTCTCAGATGATTGTAGTTCTAGCTGACACTGGACTGCAACTACATGAGAGGCCCTAGGTAAAAACCTTCAGCTAAGTCATTTCCAAATTCTTGACTTGCAGAAACAATGAGAGCTGATGATTTAGTATTATTATTATTTTTACACCACTTAGTTTTGGGGTAATTTGTTACTTAGCACAATCTCTCAGCCTTCCCAAACTAGTCACCTATCCTGGAAATCTTGATATCGAATGCAACAAGCTTGTTCCAAAATGAGTTACTTTTCTCCCCCTCTGGGATAGGGTGATTCAGTTAATAGTAATTTGGCTAAATGAAAATTTTTATGAAGCAAGCTGACCAATACAATAATTTTTTGGAATATAAATAGCCTGTCTCTAGGTTCAAGATATGGTTTATTTTGGTATGTCATGGAAAGTTTTTTGCAACACTATAAATCTTTAGGAATTTTTATCTGACTTTCAGAATTTGGAAAGGTTCTACTTTCACTTGGTTTTATTTCTACTAGAGGCCCAGTGCACAAAATTCATGCACAGGCAGGGTCCCTAGCGGCTGCTGGCTGAGGCCTCCCTCCCTTCCCGATCGAGGGGACAATTTGCATACTATGCTTTTATTATATAGGATTTCTCTACTGTGACTAGGATTTATTTTGACCAAATTGTTGTTGAACAACTCTATTTCAATAAAATTGCTTTTAGTCACATTGTTTTGTGGTAGTATTTTATCTCCTTGCTTAGTTCTCTCCTTGAAAGTGGACTAACTGATCTACATTTACTGAATAGAATATGGCAGAATTGTTGAAATACACTTGTAATTTATATCCTTCTTTTATAATCTTTGAAATTAGGTTAGAAAAAGACTGTGGCTTCCATTTTGTTAATATTCTTTGGCTTTCATTCAGATGGCTCACCTCAGGAAAAGGCAGCTGTTATGAGGCATCCCTGTGAAAAGACCTCAATATAAAGATCAGATAAAAAGCAGGTTGGACTGGAGAGAAGACTTAGTAGTTAGACTAGTAATTGTTTTTCTGTTTTAATAACAATTATATCTTCAAATCAGGTCTTCCTGAAGACAGGTGGACAGCCTCAGTATTTGCTGTTTTTTCCTGAACACAGATTCTCACTGAGTTAGCAGATATGGGCCTAGCAGAATCCTTGGTATGAGGGATTGTGCCCTGCTAACAATCACATGAATGAGTTTGAAAGTGAATTCCCCACAGCCAAGCATTAAGATGAGACTACAGCCCTGGCAGGTGACTGCAACCTCATGAGTGAATTAAGCCAAATATACTCATCTAAGCAGACCTGGATTTCTAACCCAAAGGAACTGTGAAATAATGTGTTTTTTTTTAAGACTCTAAATTTTAGAGTAACTTGTTATACAGTAATATAAAACTAATATAGGGGCCAAGAGAGTTGAATTCCCCAGAGTGTCCTAAAAGGTGGATTTATACTCTTTGCTTTACACTCTCTATAAAATTTAAGACTTATTCCTGACCTTGTCTGATAATTCTGCAAATTGGCTTGCTAGGGTTCAATACTGATTATTCCTTTTTCCCTCCTGCTCCTTCCCTGAGCTAGTCACACTGTAACATAACATCTGCATCCTGCTACAAAACCACCCTCTCTTCCTTATTCCCTCCTGCCTCCTTTCTTGTTTTTATTCAGAGTAAAGCAGGGATAAAGTGATTTGAGTTAAAGTGAGACATTAATGCCCCTGAACTGATGCACTTGGGAGTAATGTGACAGAATGTTAGCTAAGTTGAGACTGGTTCTCTTTCTTTCTCCAGAATCACCTCTGTTCTTTATTTCTTGGGTCAAGGGCAGTGGTTTCTAAGTGAACAACATTTGTGCTTCCACTAAATAAATCTTGGGTAATGGTAAGATGCCTACTCAGCCAACATACTCCTTTGAAAGCTTCAGAACATATGTCTTAAGAGAAATACTTCCATTTGAAAAAGTAAAGGACACTCAGTTGTAGTTGACAGGGATATTCAAAAGACACCTACAGTGCAAAAACTCAAAAGGGCAGAATTTCCTAATGACAATGATACCCTTTGGTGCAACTTAAGCTCCAATCCATGACCTTGCAACAGAGAATCTCCTATTAAGGGATTACAACAAGGATCAGTGACATGGAAATTAATGAAAGTAAAACACTAACTACTGATCAGGTATCTCTGACTGGGCTAGAGTTCCAAGGACACTGTGTACAGAAGTGATCTCCTTAAGAACATGGACTTTTCACTTTCTTTGAATGTATAGTTGGGTCAAATACTTTTGAATATGTCACAGGGCAGTGATGTTGCAGGGTTGGCTATATGAGGTCAATTTATTTTCCCCTCAGAACACTGCACAGCATCTGGTCTCTTGCATTCGGTAGGCCAATCAGATTCTGTCTGATTTGAAGACAGTCCCATTGGCTAAAGCAGTCAAGTGGTCTGTCTTTGCACATGAGATAGCTTCTGATTTTGTCTGTATTAATAGGTAGTCTTCCTTTCTACCATCCAACCTATAATGACAAACATTGACACCAAATAGGCTTGGAGGGTGAGGCCAGAATAAAAAAGAACAAGAAGCCAAGAAAAGAGACACAAGGCAAGATAACAGTACCAGAAAGTTGCAATCTCTCCTGCTTTTCTCACCTGCTTCCTTTTAGGGGAATTTTCCCTGTTATACTTTTCTCTGAGTTCACAATGGAATAAAAGACATTGATCCCAAGTCCTATGAGCTCTTTCCTATCTCAGTTCCTATCAAGGAGGAACTTGACAAAAAGATGATATAGAAAGCAGGTAGTGATGGGAGAGAAGACTGAGTAGTTGGGCCAGCCCTTGTTTTCCTGTTTCAGTAACAACAAACTCCACAAACCATGAGGCCAGGATTCCCAAGGACAGGTAAACAGCCTTAGCATTGGCTGGGTCCTGGCCTGCACAGGAGTTCTCACTGAGTTAGCAGACACTGGGCCTAGCAATATGTTTGGTGTGAGAGGTAGATTAAAACATGGAGCTTCTGCTCTAAGCCACCTGTATCTTGGCTGGGCCAAACTGGACTGACACAAGGAGGACACACAGACAATTGTCTCTGTGGAGAGCACAGTTTTCAGATTTGTACTTAATCAGGTGATCAGATCTTTTCATTACGTTTCTCTTGATTTAAGGTTGACAAAAGCAATGAGTTCCTGACTAGGTTGTGATTGGTGCTTAAGAAAATCAAGCAAACAAACAAATGGACAAACAAAGCAAATGAAAGTAGTATTGTAGCATAAAAAAGAACTTTTGTAGAGACAAAGGCCAGTATTGTAGTTCAGCACTGTGCAACAGAGATAAATTTGGAGGCACAAATGTATTTTTAAAATTTCTATTAGCTCCATTAAAAAAGAAATAAACAGGTTAAGTTAATTTTAACAACATATGTATTTAACCTAATTTAATAAAAATATTTCAGCAAGTAATCAAACAAAAATTATTGAGATATTTTATGTTCTTTCTACACCTAGTTTTTGAAATTCTGTGTGTATTTTATACTATGGCACATATCAGTTTGAAGTGGCCACATCTCAAGTACTCAATAGCAGCATGTGGCTAGTGGCTACCATATTGGACAGTGCAGTTTTAGACCAATTTGGCTGGCCACTCACTCACTTACTCACGTACTGTATGACTTTGGCTAAGTCACTTTCTCTTCTATGGCTCGTTTTCACATCCATAAAATAAAAGGACTGGTCTACATCACTTTTTCTCAAACTTTCTTACACAGAATCTTACACAAAATAGCAGTATCTACAAGCAACAATATGAATGAATAGGGTTTAAAACATAATTGTTGGGCAGAAAATTGTTACTTGCACTACTTGTTCATGAATTCCACAATCTTCAGTCCCTTTTAGACCTAGCATTCTCTTTCATGACTGACCACACTTCAGGTTTGCTCACATATGTCCAACATTAACCACATGTCAACTCTTGACCACATCTTCTGTAATCCTTATCCCACCTGGTACTGAGAGAGAGAGATAAGAAAGAAAAGCAGGGAGGGCCATATGAATGAGAAAATGGAAGCTGAAGAAGAAAGTGGAAAGAGAGGGGGAAGAAAAAGAGAAAACTTGGAGAAGAAGTTTACACCTGCTTAGATATGGAGCCAAATTAATACCCCAAGAAGAAAGGAGGATCGCTGCTCCACCTCATCCCAATCTTGTGATGCTTTCACAATCCTAATCTGCTGAGAACCACACAATTTAAGCCTATATTTGGTGAAAGAGCCATCTTCCTTAGATAGTCACTCTCTCCTGTCATTCTTCTGTTGAATTAGTCAACAGACACGTATTTCTCATTTGTTATAAGGCAGACACTGCGCAGATGCCGGTGGTATATAGACATTTGTAAGAAGTCAGTCTACACAGGCCGTGTCATCACTTCCTACCCGGTCCCATCCCATCTTCATGAAGAATGGCACCACTGAGTGTTTCCATCTGGGTGGATGTGCGGCAGTGATGACTGCAGGACCAGAAGCAGTTTGCTAAACCAGGACTAAGACTCACAATTATAGGGTCTCATGGAGAAATGGTCAGTGCCTACCGCTGTCCCTGTGCTCCTTGTGTTGCCCAATCTCTCTTTCAGTTAGTTGGCATGTGACTAGTGTAGCCTATGGATTGTGAGAAGTGATGCTTGTTACTTCAGGGCTGAGATGGCGAGTATTTGGTAGGCTTTTCTATATTCTCTCCCCACCCCATCTGATCACTGAACAATGCCTGAGCCATAATAGAAAGGCAGCTTAGGTCCCCGAGTTACACTTAAAGGAGAGCCATCTGACCTGTATTGGAATGTGACATCAGTGAGAAGTCAGTCTTAGTTGTATTAAACCACTAGGATTTGGGGGTTTGTTACAGTTGCTGGTGGTACTGTCCTGGTGGACACAGTGGCCCATGGCTGGTGAGTTTGTTCCTTATTTATTTATTTATTTATTTATTTATTTTTATTTCTTAACACGTTAAGCACCCAGCTTGTTTTGTCTTCCAGATGGAAAGTATAGTGTCAGTCACCGGTGACTGACAGGGCACTTAACGTGTTAAAATAGGTTTTTATTGATTTCACAGAGCAAAAGGGAGGGAGAGAAAAAGAGAGAAACATCAATGTGAGAGAGAACATCCATCAGTTGCCTCCTGCACACTCCCTTACTAGGGATGGATCTAGTAATAGTAAACCAGGCATGTGCCCTGACCGGGAATCAAAAGAGCAAGCTTTGGTGCACAGGACGCCCAACCAACTGAGCCACACTGGCCAGGGCTCTTTGTAGGCTGTTGTTGGTTATGTTTTGCAGGGAAGGGGGCAGTAACTTGCCAGCAGCAATTTTTCATCATTTCTTCCCATCACACAGCTCTGAGGCCTGCAGAAAGCTGTGTGTGACCCAGGCTTTCTGTAAGTTAGCTAATGATCGCCCAATCCACTGGAGAAAATTGATTGTGTCAAAGCTCATGAAGAGCTGCAGGCTGATCAATGTCTCACCAAAGTCAAATTTCACATGGAACTGCCCAAAGCTGGAATTAAATGTCAGGTACGATTTAGTGCTGATGCCCCAGCAGAGCCTTTGGAGAGGGCTCGTTCTGCACGTCAGATTAACTCCCCCATGTAGGCTCCTCTGACTAAGCGATCAGGGCCTGGCAAGCTGCCACACCACAGGTGGGAGCTTGGTGCTCAGGCTGGGCTATGGCCACACATCCTGTCAAAGCTCCAAGGGAAATGTCTTGGGGAAGAAAGGAGAGAGGTGTTGGGTGTCAGGCCTGATTTAAATAAGGCCATGGCATTGAGTGGGGTGTTAGAAATGGCAACTTTTTGGAAAGAATTCTGTCAGAAACAGAAGAAGGCTAATAGGGGAGCTGGAGGAGGGAAGCTTCGTACCATGTTGTGACCAAGCTTCAGGCCCTTTGTGATTTAGTTCTGCCCAACTCCTTGCATTAATGTGCCTCTCATGTTCTTCACATGCCTCCCAATCTAGTCAAGGCACTGGTTTGCTCTGTAAAAGCCACAGTCCCCGATACCTTTGCTTTCCTTTCTCTCTTTCCTCCTTTCTCCATATAGCAAATCCTAACATCCTTCAATGCCCAGGTCAAATGCCCTTCCTTCATATCTTCCATTGATTCCTTCAGCTTTAAGGAATTCTCATCTCCTGAAATCCCACAGAACCCAACTCTATTATGTCGTTTTTATTTCTTTTTTGCATTATAGCTATTGCTTTATGGTATGAATTGTTTAAGATACTGTAGCTATTGGGTCAAGAGGACAGGATCCAGGTCTGATTTATTCCCCGATTTCCAAATTTCAACACAATATTTTAATTATTTCTAAAATATATATTATACTTTTTAAATAATGGGTTTACGATGTTGAATTTCTAAGTATTTCTTTTGTAATTCTTCACTAGGGTCCTGTCTTAGTTCAGGCTGTTATAACAAAGTACCATGGAATGGGTGGCTTATAGGCTCAGATGACAGTGCCTGCGTGGTCGGGTTCCAGAGAGGGCCTCCTTCTGGGCTACAGACTTCTTGTTCTATCCTCACATGGTGGGAAGAGTGAACTAACTCTCTGGCCTCTTCTTATATGGGCAGGAACTTCGTTCTAATTACATCCCAAAGGCCCCGCCTCCAAATACCATCTAATTGGGATTAAAGTTTCAAATTTCTGGGGGATAAATTCAGTCCATTGTAGACCCAGAGTTCTCAGTTGCCCTACTGAAAGCATTTGACCTACCATTCTGATGAAGCATTTTTCTCCATATCTATGGGCAGCATCTGGCTTCTCAATGAGAGGCTTTGCTCTTTTTGATTACTTGTGGATGAGGTGAGACTGCCCACTACCACAGGTCCTATTTAAGCATCAATCTTGCATTTCTAAAAAATTCACAATGTACCTTTCAGCTTCTTCAGAGGTCATGTTCAGTTTCTCTGCCAACATACTGAATGCTGATAAACTGCTGAATGTAACCAAAGGTCTCAAATACGAGGGAGGTAGCATTGCCAAGGGAATCCTCAGGATCAGTCACTAAGGAGAAGTTGTCCACAAGTACCGACTCACATCTCCCTGGCCCATCAAGCTATTCAACAAACTGAAATAGAGTCTTTATATGTGAAAGACTCTTACTGAATAACTTTGACCAGGTCTTTTAGCACCTGTTTGCATTTTCCAACATTTTTGTTATGACTGCTGTACTCACAGAGTGGAGAATATGTGCACACATGGTCTGAATTGTTTAAGATACTGTAGCTGGTAAAAGAAAGGACTACTAATGTTATTAACTGCCTCTGGGATGACTGAAGAGAACAAAGAGATGAGTGAAGGAGCCATGTTCACTGCTGATGACACAAGAGTGGAGAATGACAGAATTTTCATCTTGGCCTTTTTCATCACATATGGCCTTCCATTAGGGTCCTGAGAGCGAACTCAAAGCATTTCTATCTGTTAGTGAAACAATCTCTCTAAAAACGTAAACATATCCTGCTGTTCCTGAGTAATGGCCATATTAGAATTTTTTTTAAAAAATGTATTTTATTGATTTTTTACAGAGAGGAAGGGAGAGAGATAGAGAGTTAGAAAGATCGATGAGAGAGAAACATCGATCAGCCACCTCCTGCACATCTCCTACTGGGGATGTGCCCGCAACCCAAGTACATGCCCTTGACCGGAATCGAACCCGGGACCTTTCAGTCCACAGGCCGACGCTCTATCCACTGAGCCAAACCAGTTTCGGCCATATTAGAATTTTTTATACCTGAGATGCCATGTAAATGTTTCTGCTTCAAACCCTGTTCATCAGCTAGGTGGTCAACAGTATCCAACCATTGCTGGTGGACTGCATTTACCTTGGAGGGTTCTAATCGTCAAACAACTTTACAGTTGGTTCCATTTCTGCTTAAAGCTGTTTTAACTGTTTTTTTTCTCTCTCTCAAAGCATGAAGATATCATCAGAATAAAGGTTTCTGTAAATGTCTGTAGCAGAGTTTATCATGTTATCATCACAAAAAAATCCGATTTTGCTCGTAAGACTTATTTTTCACTAGAGGCCCGCTGCACGACATTTGTCCACTTGGGAGAGGGGTGTCACTCAGCCTGGCCTGCGCCATTTTGCAGTCTGGGAGCCCTTGGGGGATGTCTGACTGATGGCTTAGGCCCATTCCCCGCACTGCTGTGGATGCTCAGCACTCCTGTGTTGAACGTCTGCCCCCTGGTGGTCAGTGCGTGTCATACTGACCGGTCATTCCACCGTTCGGTTGATTTGCATATTACCCTTTTATTATATAGGATTATAAATCTCTCCCATGAAAAGAAACTCAATCAGCCCTAGCTGGTTTGGCTCAGTGAATAGAGCATCGGCCCATGAACTGAAGAGTCCTGGGTTCGATTCCGGTCAAGGGCATATACCTCAGTTGCAGGCTCGATCCCTGGCCCTGGTTGGGGCGCATGTGGGAGGCAACCAATCGATGTATCTCTCACACATTGATGTTTCTCTCTCTGTGTCTCTTCTACTTTCTCTAAAAATCAATGGAGAAATATCTTCAGGTGAGGATTAACAATAACAGCAAAATAAGTAAGTAAATAAATTAAAAAAAAAGAAAGAAAAGAAACTCAATCAGTGCAAAGTCTAGATCCCAATTTAAATAAAGTGTGATGGGAGAAGTCAGGTCCTGCTCTACCACCCTGCCAAGAAAACAAATGGCCTGCCTTTTTTACATATTTAGTACTTCATACAACCCCTTGCTCAACCCCTTGTACCTATTTAGTCTCTGTTTTGTCCAGCAGTTCACATATATTCAATAGCACAAGAGATTCAGAACAAGCTGACTTTGCTTGCATTACTCAGTATAAACTATTTGCATTTGAGTTACATTAAAACTCTGGCCCTAACCGGTTTGCCTCAGTGGATAGAGGGTCAGCTTGCAGATTCAAGGGTCCCAGGTTCGATTCCGGTCAAGGGCATGTACCTTGGTTGCGGGCACATGCCCAGTAGGGAGTGTGCAGGAGGCAGCTGATCGATGTTTCTCTCTCATCGATGTTTCTAACTCTCTATCCCTCTCCCTTCCTCTCTGTAAAAAATCAATAAAATATATTACAAAAAATAAAGAGTTCTGGTGTGCCCTTTAAAAAAAACAAAAAACAAAAAAAACTCTGAACAATGAAAAAAAAAGGGGAAGAAGAGGTGGAAAAGAAAATGAAAGACAAGAAGATGAAAGAAAAGGCTATTCTGGGACCCTCAGTCAGACAAAATACTTAAGCTGAAATTCTGGCTTGCTGTGTGACCTCAGGCAAATTCCATAACTTCCCTGAAGAGCTTTCTTTTCTAAAAAATTGGCAATAACAACCCCCTGGTAGGCTTTTTGTGAAGACTAACTTAACTAATGTTTGTAAAATGTCTAGCCAGCGCTTGGCTCCTAATATACAAGTTCAAAAATGGTAGCAATGTGTTAAATAAGTGATTTTTGGATATGGTTATATATGTGTGTTCATAGCCTTTCATTCTTCATTTCTAAGAAGAATACAATTTTTAGTAATTTCATGAGTAAACTTTCATGATCTCAGAAAAAGGGAATTCCTAATTTGTGTGGATGAACTCAAGAAAGGGTTTTCATTGGCACATAACAACAATAAACATTTATTTGTACTTACTATTTTCAGGGGTAGGCCTAAGTATTTACATGCATTATCTTATCTAAACCTTTACTGTGATACCAAGAGGTGGGCACTATCACTAACCCAATATTCCAGCTAAGGAAAGCAAAGTTTAGAGAGAATTACTTGTCTAGGTCAGCAGGTAGTTCTGAAAGAAGATACAAAGATTTCTAACCCTAAAGCCTGACCTCTTATAAAAGAAACTGCACTTAAGCTTTCTAGACTTAGAATGAAGATGCTTACATTTACACAGTGCATAACAGTTTACAAAGTAATCATATCATTCTTATTTGATCTTTCCAGCAACCATTTTAGAGATTAGCTAATTCTTAAAGATAAACAGTTCAGGAAAATGAGACCTAGAGAAACTGAGACCTGTTCAAGGTAGCAGCAAACCTGGGAAGTGGCAGGCCTGAATTCAAACTCAGAACTGACTCCAATCCTGGAGCTCCTTTTATTACCCTCAGCTATCTTTAGGAAATGCACCTCACTTGGAATTGATTTTGAAGCCTGGAACATCTTCAATTACGTTAATGGAACAAAACACTCTTCTCTGGGAAATACTATTACTCTGTGTAAAGCCAGTGAACACAGTGTTGATCAAAACGAATCATCCTTCTCTGACTGGCTTATTTCACTTAGCATAATGCTCTCCAGTTCCATCCATGCTGTTGCAAATGGTAAGAACTCCTTTTTACCGCAGCGTAGTATTCCATTGTGTAGATGTACCACAATTTTTTAATCCACTCATCTACTGATGGGCACTTAGGCTGTTTCCAAATATTAGCTATGGTGAATTGTGCTGCTATGAACATAGGGGTGCATATATCCTTTCTAATTGGTGTTTCTAGTTTCTTGGGATAAGCCAGTCAGAGAAAGATAAATATCCCATGCTTTCACTCATTTATAGAATATAATGAACAATATAAACTGATGAACAAAAACAGATCCAGAGACAGAGAAGCATCGATCAGACCGTCAAACCTCAGAGGGAAGGTAGGGGAGGGTGAGGGTAAGGGTGAGAGATCAACCAAAGGATTTATATGCATGCATATAGGCCTAACCAATGGACACAGACAACAGGGGGGTGAGGGCATGAGTTGGGGGGATGGAGGGGTAATGTGGGGATAAGGACACATATGTAATAACTTAATCAATAAAGAAATTAAAAAAACAATGAATCATACTGTTTTAGTAAAACTGGAGGTATGACTCTCAAGTGGTTTTGCACATTTGCATGTATGTGTGTGACTCACAGAAAAATGTTTACAAAATGCCTTGAAAACAGCATTGCAGGGTTGATCAGGGCTGCTGGCTGGGAAGTAAATACGTCTCAAAGCAGTTATAAGAGTGGACGATACACATCAGGAGTGGCTTTATGTATTTATCAAGAAGTCTATTTCATTGTTGGACAGACAGTGTATTTTTACTCAAAAGTTATCTGAAGTGAAAGAAAAATTACAAAGAATAGAAGAAGGTAGAAGACAGACTGCCCTTGAGTGGTTTACAAACAAGGTGGGAAGAGAAGACTGGAAAAGGTTAACAACATACAAATTCTGACCATTCCATGTGGGTTCTCTAGGATGGTCCTTTTGGCTGATTTTCTCCCATGATCACATCATGGGTTCTGATCACTGGTCACTAGACTTTGGTTCCTTGGGATTGGAATAGCCAGGTGTGGAGAGACTCCTCAGCGCTGGGGAGCAGCCCACTGGATCCTAATCACCATGGACAAAGGCCATGAATGCTTTCTCCCTTTCCTGCTGGCTCTGCAGGGAGCCTGCTTCCTGAAGCCCACTGAGCCTAGACTGCATGCTAAGAGCCTACAGGAATTCTGTGAAATGTGCAGTTGTTACTACTTTAGTTTAAGCTTATTACTCCTTAAAAGTTTCATATATGTACCATTTAGAGAATGATAAAGCAAAATCTGCATTCACTTCTCAATTTAGAAACTAGGACATTATCACTGCTGAGAAGCTCCATCTATGCCCCTCCCTGACCACACGCCAGACAGTCACTATCCTCAATTCTGTTAATATTTTCCAGCTTTTTATGTAATTTTATTGTCTTTATATGGATCTCTAAGAGACAGATTTTTTAGTTTTGCCTGTTCTCAAATTCTATATGAACTGTATCATACTGTGTATATTCTTTGTGACTTGCTTTTCTCCCTCTAAAATTTTTGCTGTTGAGACTCATCCCTGTTAACACTGCGGGCAATTTATTTCCACTATTCTATAGTGATCCAGTTTATGAATGTATCACAATTTATTGATCCATTTTATTATTTATAGATTTTGTTTTCTTCCTTTTTGTTATTATGAACAATGTTGCTTTAGACATCTTTGTGTATGTCTCAGCACACAAATGTACAAGAATTCCTCTCTAGGGCAGCCGTGGGCAAACTACGGCCCGTGGGCCGGATCCGGCCCGTTTGAAATGAATAAAACTAAAAAAAAAAAGACCATACCCTTTTATGTAATGATGTTTACTTTGAATTTATATTAGTTCACACAAACACTCCATCCATGCTTTTGTTCCGGCCCTCCGGTCCAGTTTAAGAACCCATTGTGGCCCTCGAGTCAAAAAGTTTGCCCACCCCTGCTCTAGGGAGTATACATATGTAGAAGTAGAATTTCTAGTCACATGCCATAGGTAAAGAAAGAAAGGAAGATAAGAGCTTTCTGATTATAACGATGTAATGCTTATAGTCACTATCAGGTTTATACTACAGTCTCTTAATCTTGGAAACTATAATGTCCTCAAGGTGACTTTTCTGATCTTTATTATGATATTAGAGGCCTGGTGCACAAATTCATGCATGGGTGGGGTCCCTTGGGGTGGCCTGTGGAGATCAGGCTCCAGCTCATGCCCTCAGCCTCGCAGCCTCACAGCCTCCCCTCGTCTGCTTCACCAACCTGCCTGAGGGACGATCAATTGGGGCTGGGCCCCCCACCTGGCTTGATGTCTGCAGGGCGATTGATCGAGGCCAGGCCCCCTGCCCAGCTCCCTCAGCACCTGGGAGCCAGGTGGCGGCCCCACCCCCTGCCACTGGTCAACATCTCTGGGGTGACTGGCGGGGCGATCAGCCCCCCGCTCGCACCCGCCTTGGTCTGGCGCCACCTCTCACCTGCTCCACCATCACACCATGGTCCTGCTCTTGTTGGGGCCCATTGGGGCCAGCAGTGCCTCCACTGCCGCCTGCTGCCACTGCCAGTGCTGAGTCAACAATGCCCACCATGTTCCATGCCGCGCCGCCCCCTGGTGGTCAGCGCACATCATAGAGAGCAATCGAACTCCAAGTCTCCCAGTGGAAATCCCGGTCCAACAACCGCCCGAGGGGACAATTTGCATATTAGGCTTTTATTATATAGGATGTGGATTGCACAGTTTAATTTTCAGATATTAGTCTTAATACCAATATCTTGGCAAGTAGTGTGTGTGGGGAACACAGGAACATTTAAATTTGATGCAGAAATCAATGAAAAATCAGTGTACCTTTTGTGAAAAAAAATTAAGTGAAGAATTTGGTATTTTTAAAAAAGATTATGATTCATCTCACTGGTCCCAGGAAGCCTGCAGGTACTGAAAGCAGTAGCTATGGTGATGAGGAGAGTGTAGACAGAGTTTCACCATTGTCTTCTCCTTAAGCGAGCCCTCTATTGTGTCACACATGGCTACTCAGAAAAGTTGTGCCAGTAACACAAGAGCCAGTTGGATACTTATTGAGACTTTTGTCAGGGATGCTGGTATATATGAGCAAATCAAACTTTGGAGAGACAATCTTGTTAACAGTAAGGATACTGGGGGGAAGGGTGTGGAAAGCCAGGAAGATTTAAAAGAAAACCAGTTCAGTCAAGTGTGATGTCTGTTTAATATATTGTCATCCAACTCGAGTGCCTGGCCTTCCTGAGTAAAGCTGTTTGAACACAAATAAAAAATGACTAGGGAGTTAATGGTACTTTTTTAGAATAACCTTCTGAATTATCCAAAATAAGCATTTACACGCAGGCACTTAATTCTGAGTAATTAATGTCTGTCTGTAGCCCAGCAGCTTAATGAGCTGGGGTGCAGCAGGGGCACACTGAGTCACTGGAGAACCCCAGAGGGCTGGCTGTGAACAGCGCCCCTCAGCCTGCCAGGGTTTGGGTAATAGCTGGAACATTTTTATAGGTGCATCAGCTTAAAGGCACATTGGCTCTACACAGGTTTTGACTACACTATGATACTGCAGATACAAATGCATCTATAGATGAATTGTGACAGTTAACTTCTACATCTTCCATGGGCAAACATTTTTAAAGCATAATTCTCTTTAGTAAATTAGCTGTGAGCTGAGAGATAGATTTGCCTTAAAAAACAAAGTCATCAAGTAAATAATCTTTGTCACTTTCCTTTGTGGGCTGTTTCTCTGCCCTTTAAATCATCCTTTGGCACACTCCCCAACCCCCAATAGTTTCAACCTGATCTTGATCCCTGTCTAGAGGAATGCTGTAATAGTTTACTAATAATAATTACTGGGTTAGTGTTACACCATCACACTCTACCCAATAGTGTTTGCATTAAAGAAGAAGCTTTGTAGAAAAGGAATCCAAAGGAATGATGTATGGTGGATTCAGGAACTATATTCATTTATGGAACGTTAATTGAGACTCTGCTGTGTGTCAGATGCTGGAGAAATAAGGATTAATAAGTTATGGGTCTAACCTTTGAGACTTTCATGGTCCAGCAGGGCAGACAGAAATGTAAAAAATTATATAATAGAATATGATCAGTTTTAATCATAGAAACAAGGTGGGGATTTGACTTATTACATCTAGAGCACATGAATAGAGGAAATCATGAGAGGCTTCATGGAGATAGTGACATTTGAGTTAAATAATCTATGGTGATCAATAATAATGGGGGATTTTAAGCACCCAACACATCTAAAGGGTGAAGCTGATTATCTTCTGGGGGGGGGGGGGGGGGAGAATTTTGAGCTTCATGACTCCCTTGGACCTTGTGGAATCATATTGGGTAGATGAACCCTTTAATCTTCCTGCCCTGAAACAGGACCAAGAGCAGCAAAGCCTGAAACTGACAGCAGAGCCAGAAATGACAAAGAGCAGGAGGTGTTTTACTTAGCTCTTGCTGAGGGAAATAGCAATGTCCATAACATTAAAAAAATGTTGGGAAGGCTACTCTACGCCCTCATAAGTCCAGATTTATTAAGTGCACGAAAATGGTGCTGCCAAAAGGAAATAACTGGAGAATTTTCTGGAGCCAAGGCAGGCAGAATATGCAGTGATGAGAAGTTGGAAAGCAGCATTATCATTTTCCAGACTGGATTTCACTTTGTTCCACTTTAACCAATGGCCACGTTGGTCCAACACAAAATTTAAAGCAAGACCATAGCAAGCCTTTGTTCCAAATGAGATGGAAAATAAAAAATACAAAAGAAGAAAGAAAATCTTTCTGCAAGCGTACTTGGCAGTAAAAGGTGCTAGGGCAGGGCAGGGAAAAGGTGGAAGAGTAGAGAAGGACTGAAACCATTGGCTTTTAACATTTTACATGGAGGTTTTGTGTGATGGTTGCGTACATTACTGAAATGCACAATGGTCAATTATTCCTTACATCAAAATTGTTTACTGGACTAATTACTTAGTAATCTGAAGCCCCCCTCCTGTGTCTGAGGCAGCCCTCAGTAGGAATGAGGAGGTGGTGGCGGGTGAAAGGAAGGTGGGGCACTATGAATTTCATTGTTTGTGACACTTAGGCTGTGTCTATAGAAAAGCAAATGTGGAATCTAAAATGGTTTATCTACTGCTTTTGTTAAACAGAGAGGCGGATATATACATTGGTCTGCTTGATGTGAACCATAAGCCCTTTAAGCTTCTTAATTTTTCTGCTTGTCTGAATAATTTCAAATGAACTGTCTTTGAGTTCACCAAGCCTTTTTTCTGTGCTCTAGTCTGCTGTTGAACCCCTATATTGAATTTTTTCATTGTTATTATAGTTTGGTACTTTTTAATTTATTCTCTTTGTTGAAATTTTTACTTTATGCATTGTTCTGAGCTCATTAAACATTCTTATTATGGTTATTTTGAATTTTGTCAAGTAATTCATATATCTGTTTCATTAGGGTCAATTTTCTGGAGTTTTATCTTGTTTCTTTGTTTGGCTTTTGTTGCCCAGTTACTTCATTTTCCTTTATTCTGTGTTGGTATCTGTGCATTAGAAAAAATTGCCACCTCTTCCAGTCTTCACACACTGGCACATGCAGAAGACCTTCACCAAGGACTCGGCTAGAGTTTCTGTGGGCCTTTCAAGCCTTCATGCTAATCCAAAGTGCTATCATTGTTCTTAGTGGCTCCCAGATCTTGCCTACAATGAGTTCCATCAGTGCTATACATTGGGCTGGGTAGGAGCGGTTTTGAGGGTGCTGGTGTTCTAGCTCAAACCTCCTTCTTTGTTCTCTGGAACTCTAGAATATGCTGGATCCCATCAGTGCTCCAAGACAGAAGTTACCCATGGGGCAAGCCCAGAAAAATTTGAATGATTGATATGTAGTCCAACACTTTTCCTCCCCAAGAAGAAGCAGGAAGCTGGGGGTTTCCCTGATCATATGGCATTGTGCTTAGAATAGGGATTATGGTGAGAAGGTATCTCTAGTTTTCCTACCAGTTTTGATGTGTCTGGGATGCAGAAGCCTCTCAACTAGTTTCTCAACTTCTCACAAAGGGAATTTGCTATTGAATCAGTGTGTCCATGAGGGGAAGGAGAGTCCAGGGCTTCCTATTCTGCCATCATGCTGATGTCAACCTCAATGGGGCTTTTAGTCAAGATAGTGTTATAATCAAAGAGATGGTTTCTGAATATTCATCTGGCATGATTTTATGGGCTTGCTAACAAAGTTCAGTTCTTTTCATTAAGATAAGGTCATAGAAAGTATCTCAATTTCATTGGTTTCAGTGTATACTAATCATTAGGGATGGTTTATGCAATGTATTTTCCTTCCTTTTTTCCTTCCTCCCTCCCTCCCTCCCTCCCTCCCTCCCTTCCTTCATCTAGCCATCCATCTGTTTATCCAATCAACAATTATCTCAAAGAAATTAATACTTTTTTATGTGACCAAAGCTATAATTACTGATTGTTTCAATTCCTAAATAATCTAAAATGCATAAATGATTTCCAGGAATTTATAAACATAGGCAAATAATACCAAATTAATATGATCAAGCTTGAGGGCAAAATCAGATGTTCCAGTTAAAAATTTTTTTGACTAGAACAACTCAAATTAATCAAATAATGAACAGACCAAGCCTTTGGTTTTTGTTATGGAGACCAACTAGATCAAGCAAAGTGAAGTAGAAAGAATTAAGGCAATCCAGTCCCAAATTTTCTATTTTTTTTAAAAGTAGGATTTAAAAAATATTTGGAGTGGTGAGTATTGTGGATTGACTAAACTTAGACAAATTAGTAATATTTAGTAATTATTCTCAGAATAGTTGTTTCTTTGTTCAGTTTTGCCCAGGTAGACATTATAATGAATAAAGTGCTTATTTAGATGATATATGAGTTTTTAACATATCTTATTTTCTATCTGTGGAAAAAGTCATGTCCCATATGGTCACTTGATCCTCAATGGGTCAATGATCCCAGAATGTCTCCTCACACCCATCCTCTAGGAAACTCCATAAATATAACCAAGATTTGCTTCTGAAGCATCCCAGGGTCAGGCCTTGGACCTTTTCTCTTTTCTACCAACCTTCTAAGTGATCTTATCTAGTCTCATAGTTTTAAATGCCCTCTATATGCTAATGGCTCCAAAATTTGTATCTACACCAGGATGTCTAAAAGGCATTTCAACTATAATCAATTGGTCAGGGCAAAAATGTTGTCATCCTTGTTTCCTCTCTTTCTACCCCACTTTCAATACATTAGAAAATTATCTCAGCTCTACCTTTAGACTCCGTCCAGCATTTCTGCCACTTCTGTTAACATTCTAGTTTACTCTATTATCATATCTTGCCTAGCTTATTGTAATGCTGTTCCCCAACTGGTCTCCTTGCTTCTGCCCTGGACCCCCTACAATTGTATTCAATTCAGTAGCTAGGTTGAGTTGCCCACATGGAATAGCTGCAGGCTTCTCATCTCTTTAGCATAACTTTCTTGCTCTACAGAGGCTACCTACCAAGCTCTGTTCTGGTTGACACATTAGGCCTGGATTGGTGTGGCTCTGTGCCCAGAGCAATCTGGTTTTATTCACTAACAGCAGCTTACAATTTCATTTGTACCATTAGAGAAAAATGTATGGAACGTCCCAAACAGTATATTACTACAGCATATTTTCAAAGGATGCAGCATTCCTTTCAGAGTCTTCCATATGTGACCAGCTAGGATTTAATGACTCTTGGTCCATTTCACTGAGGCCACGCTATGGACTGGCTGGATAATTTCAAGAGGCTAAGCTTTGTTGTTCACTGACTGTGTTCACTTAGCATGCATTTGAATACTGTCATTCTGTATTAGCTGGTGTCTGTGACATAGGGTTATTAAAACTATTGTTCTGACCACAACAACCTATGCTAGGAAGTTCTCTTGATATTTATTCCAGGAGAGGTTAGATTGCATTTGGTTCTCATACATCTTAAACTATGTAAATGCCAATTGCAGTGTGCTGTCTCACTGTATGTACCCAGTTTCTGTGATTGTATGCCATTAACTAGGGGAATATGTCTGTCTCTTTCACATTTAACATGAGCATTTTCCTACTTAGTTTTCAGAGCCCCTTGAGATGTGGTGTCAGTTGCAAAACATGTAATCTGACAGGAGAGGGATCAATCAATCAAATATTTATTGAGTGCTTACTATGTGAAAGGCACTGTGCTAAGCTGGGTTTAAGCAGAGTATTAAGAAGGTTTGAAGGAAAAGTGTTCTTTTTTTAAAAGAAACTCTCAGAGGCTCAATGTCAGACGAAGGGAAAGCTGTATAGAATACTTTTCCAGACTGTGAAAAATTGTGAATTAGGTGTCTTCACCTCATTTTAACTCATTTCTCTTTCTTGCTTCCTTCTCCATCACAAGTTTTCCTGTTTACCCTGGCTCTTCACACTACACACTACCCAGTACCAGCACTATTTTCTTCAGCTATACTTAGGCCATCCTGAGGGCCCCACAAACACTTAACCAAATGTCTCCTTTCTTTAATGCCATCCCACTGGGTGACAACCTGTTCCCCTAGTTTCACTAATACATAAATAATCAACACCATTTAATTCACTTACTTACTAAGGGCATTTACATTTTAATAGATATTCTCTACATGACAACTTTACTTAAAAAAAGTAAAACCTCTAATGATGACATTGAAACACTGGCAGACTGGAGTGGGGGGATTTTTTTAGGCGAGTATGTATTTCTGGAATCCTTCAAATCACACTTCTGTCGGCAGCCGCCAATTTTGTTCAGAGGTGTAATTAACTGTATTCACTACTCATTTGCTTTTTTTCCCATGGATTCAATTTAAAAGAAACTTGCAACTGCTTAAATTACCTAATTTCCCTTTCACATTTTCCTTTAGCAGGTTGTTGAAAAGAAAGAAAGGGGAAAAAAAAAAAACCTTTGCATTTTAAACTCCAAGAATTCTGGAGTAGTTGTTATTTTTCACGTACTTGCAATTTATTTGTTGATGTGCAAGTGATTGTGTTTTTAGATTTTCAATAATTAAATCTGCATTTCCCAAATCAGAAGAGTTTTCACAGGAAGGTCATGCTCAAATAGTGATGGGACTCTAAGGTAAGTTTTGAAACTACTGTGTTCTGTGTATAAAATTGACTATAATTTTAGGAAAAGAAGAAAAGAGACAGTAAATGTAGGTGAGCTACATGATGGATGAGGGTGGGGAGTCACACAGAAAGACGTTGGCCAGAGAATTCCTGGACTACAGCAGACCTTCAGTGGGGAAGCCTTGTGGAAATGACTGTGCAGGTCTGTCTTTGCCTACATCTCCCGTGTGATCAACAGAAGCTGTATGAGGAGTGTGAGGATGGAGGGGGGAGCTGTGCTCTGACTGTGAAGGGAAATCCCAAGAGAGAGTCCTATCTAGAAAAGTAAAGAAAGCAAGGCTTTGATGAAGGCCGAAAATGTTGAACATTCATAGAATGCTCTGAAGCCCAGAAAGCTCAAAGAAACCCAGAAGCTGAAGATAATGTCTGGAATATAAGAAAAGCCTTCCCTGAGACAAGGCAAAGGGAAAGAGTTAAAAGTTAATGATAAGAGCCTGGCTGGCATGGCTCAGTGGTTGAGCATTGACCTATGCACCAGGAGGTTGAGGTTCGATTCCCGGTTTGTGGGGCTGAATGATGATTCTCTCTCATTATTGATGTTTCTATCTTTCTCTACTTCTCCCTTCCTCTCTGAAATCAATTAATATATATATATTTTTAAAAGTTAGTAAGAAGTTGACAGTAGAAAATAGGAACATGACTGGATTGTGTTTCTTTTCAGTCTTCCTTCCTCATGGTCTTTTATGAATAATCTTTTAAAATAATTTGAACAATAATCAGTAATTTTATAAGAGAAACACTATGAATTGGATTTTGTACATTTTCTTCTTCTCTGAGTCACCTATTGCTGCAACCTCGACTCCCACTGATGACAAAACTTTTCCCCTTATGGTGGCTACAGGATTAGGAGACTAGTAACCTAAGAGCTAGCATAACATGTGTTTCAGTTTGTTTGACAGATCTAACTAGTAAAGGAATAGTAACCTAAAATCCCAGAACACTGCTAGAGCCACTGTTGCTAGTGGGCACATTTCAGATATAAATTTGAAAACTTTAGAGTATCGTAGTTAGCCAGAAAAACAGCCAGGCATCCTGGTGTGTGTGAGTTTACGGATGCCTGGCACTGACAGTATTTGCCCCATTGTGGCGGTCAGAGCGAATGTCATGCAGATAATAAATGTGCTTTTCATTCTCCTCTAATAGTGTTCTTGAGACCACAGGTTCAGACCACAGGTCAGAAATCAAGGCAGGACTCAGAGTGAGTGTGCAACTGATTTAGAGGGATCCTGCACTCTCAGGAGCCGGCTCTTCCGGGAATTGAGCAGTTAAAGGAACTTTCTCCCACATGACAAAGGAGCCAACTCCACCAGAATGAAGTCTACATGTGATAGTTCGTCCTAGGTGATTTTTGGTTTTAATTAAGTGAATTTTTTAAAACTATTTTGTCAGCGACCTAAGTCCTCTGGCTTCATCTCTTACAAGTTCCTCAAGTGTATGTTAATTATTTTTTGAGATGAGTCTTCCTATAAAGAAAAACATTTGTGTCATAGAGTCGTAGAGTTATCCGGATTATGAATGTGATAAGGTAGCAATGTTCCAGGCGCAGGTCTTGGTATACAGTAGGTACTCAAATATTGGCGCAAAAATAATTCTTTCCTCATCCTTCAACTTTTACCTTTTCTCTATTTCCCTGTTTTTATTAGCTCTTCATATGTAAAATAAACATACCATTTGATTGCCTATTAAACAACCAAAAATGAATAATAAAACCATAGACCAGGGTTTCTCAGTTTTATTACTGTTAACATTTTGGACTGGATATTCTTTGTTGTGGGGCATTTTAGTATGTTTAGCAAGCATCCCTGGCCTCTACTCACTAGATGCCATTAGCACCTCCCTAGTTATGACATCCCAAAATATCTCTAGACATTATCAAATGTCCCTTGTGGGGAGCGAAATAGCCCTTTGGTTAAAAACCACTGCTTTAGACCCACTGGATTCATCACACCCATCCCTTTTTGCCTCTCCCCACTCCGCTTTTGGAGAAAAAATAACTAAACAAACAAACATCAGGCATTTGATTAAAACAGTTAATAGTCTAAAATAAATTAAGAAAATCAAATAAAACAATAATAGTAACATTGCCAGATAGTACTGTCTTTCCAGGGGATCCCATGCATGATGCTGACACTCTGGAGCTCAGTTTTCAATGCGAATGGTGTCCTCTGGGCTTGGCTAACACTGGGGCCCCCAGAGGATGGCTTGAGACTAGGACACAGGCAGCCCAGTTCTTTACACCTTTCACCCAGAGTCCTGGGCAGTGAGGAAAAGCGGGATGCACATTTCCCAGCAGCAGGAAAACCCCATTATGTTTACCAGGCTGTGAAAAATTACAGGAAACAATTTCCAAAAATATAGATAAGAATTACAAGGGTTTTCTGGGTAATTTTCAGTTTATCAGCATCCTTAAAACAGAATGACTCATTCCCTGAATATGCCATTTATTTGAGAGGGTGGTTATTGTCTTAATAATAATTGTTCTCCTATGATATTTTGGCAACCCATGAATATAAATCCTGGTTTTGGAATGGGGTAGTTCATTGATTGACATTTGTTCCAGGATAAATTACTATCCGATAAAATCCACAATTCTAAATCCCGTCAGTAGTTTCAGATACATCTGTTTGCAATCATCCTATCATTTGCTAGTTATTTCTTCTGATGGTTCACAGCTCTCTATATTCTCTGTATGTGTTAAAAGCCAATGGCCTTCTCCTTAGCCCAAATATTCCTCCCCTTTAGTCCCATTCCTGGCACCTACATAAGCCTCTTTAATACAGTAAGCTTCTGAGTTAGTGGTCTCATTAACATTCAAACAGCCCTCAATTTTGTGTAATCTACAACTCTGAGGTAGTAGAGCATCTTTTTTTTTTTTTCAAATCCTCACCCGAGGTTATGTTTATTGATTTGACAGAGAGAGGAAGACAGAGGGAGAGAGGGAGAGCGAGAGGGAGAAAAGCATTGATGTGAGAGAGAAACATCAATTTGCTGCCTCTCGCATGTACTCCAACCAGTGATTGACCCCCCAACCTGGGTATGTGCCCTGACCAGTAATTGAAATGGCAACCTTTTGGTGCATGGGATAACACTCAACCAACTGAACCACACCTGCCATGCTGGGGTCCAGCCCCAGCGGTCCAGGGGTTACCAAAGGTGTGGACGGAGTTGGCGAAGAATGAAGGACATGGAGACAGTGTTCAGATCATCAGCATAGTTGGGTTCTTTTTTTATTGTGCTGTTACATCTGTATTTATACCATTTGATCTTATATGCATGACTCTATAGTTACATCATCATATGTTTTAGATCCTCCTTTGACCTTCTACAGTTCCTTGTTTTATGTTTATAGTTTCTTATCTGACCTTTGATAAAAATCTTATCTCTATCTAGCTCTGTTGATTTTAATCTTGTCTAGGTTAGTCTCTGTGTTCTATTATAAGGGCTAGTTTGTTGTCTCTATTCCAAGGTCATTATCCTATTGCTATAAGGAGATTTTCCTATTCTATGGCCTAAGTAAGGATTATGTAGCTTAAGCGTGACTGTTCGTAGTTAAGGTGATTAACTACCCGCCTGGCACTTAGTTAAGGGGTTTTACTGATTTATTCCCTTCCCTAGCCCCGTTAATCCCTAACTCCAGGGAAACATTTCCACCTGGGGAAACAACCTTTCGTGGGGAGGTGGCTCTGGTTATAACACATAGCGCTAAAAAGGGGGAGCAAACATATTAAGAACAGTATGCCACACGCCAGGTCCCGTGAAACATATGCTGTGCAGATGTTTCTTCCCTGCAGCGACTGTGTCAAGCAGCAAGGGTGGAACAGCTTCCGGCACCGCCAGGGCTGACCACCATCTTTTGTTTCTGATTTCTGTAAACATTTTTCAAATTTAATTTATTCAACAAACATTTTGGCCAAGGGACTTAGAAATTCTGAATCCTGCCTTTGGCCACTGTCTTATTCCTGAGATATCTCAGGGAAATACACAGAAAACATATGGGGGTACTGCTAACCTCATAAGGATATAAAGAGAGAACAGAAGTACTACTGAATTGGATTTGTGAATCAGAAACCATGAATTCCTGGTGGTAAGTCCAATGTATTTTTGTATGACCATAACCAAGAACAGTTTAAGTTCTCTGTGACTCTACTTCTTGCTGCTTCTCCCCCATTCTCATCATAAAAGGAAAAAGCATGAGGCAAATTCTCTAAACTATTTGGGCCTCAGTTTCCTCATGTGTACCTGGTGAAAGGTGTAAATAACTGGGCTGCCTGTGTCCTAGTCTCAAGCCATCCTCTGGGGCCCCAGTGTTAGCCAAGTGAGGATGACATTTCAGGAGAGGTCTGCCTCAGCCTGACCTCCAAGAATCTGTGGCGTTAAATCTCACTTAAGAGTTTACATGGAGGCAAAGCCCATGCATTTTATACCTTTCCAGCAGGTAGTTCTTGGCTGTCCTGGGGGCTGGGTAGTGAGGAACCTAATCAATCTCCTCAGGCTCTCTGAGAAAGGCAAGGCCTCTAGGGCCCAAGAGCAGTCCTCAAAAGTCCCAAGGGCAAACTGTTTGCTACCAAGCAAGATTATATCCCTCCAATGGGCATCAGCAGGGTCTGCCCCAACTTCTCTTCTCTGGGCCCCAGGGCTTCATCCATATCATAAAGTGGTAGGATTTGATGACCTTTTCGGTAGCATGATTATGTGGTTATAAATTCTTCAGATCTAAGATTACTTTTTAAATTCTTTTGGGAATACTATTGAAATTGCAGCATAACTATATAGTTTAAACAAAGAATTATAGACCAGTAGAAAAGCAAAGGTGATACCATGAACTGGCTAGATTGCTGTTGGCTAACATGGGAAGGCATCCAAGAGGCTTTGTGTCTCCTGGTGGATGCACAGAAGGAATGCGTGTTACACATGGGAAGAAACAGGCTGTGAAACAGCAAAGGACTGAGCAGTTGTTAGAAGATGGTACTGTGTAAAATGGGTTGAAAGCCAGTTATGGAATGCTACATGAAAAGTGCTCAGCCTTTGTGACCACCATGGCACCTGTTCAGACCAACTGATGGTAGTGTTTTTTCTCTCTTGCCTAGAGAAGGGTAGGCTCAGTTTCTATAAGAATTAGTAGCTACTGGAAAATTTCACCCACCCTTCTCCTCTATCAGTATATACTAAGCCTGCCTGGGGGCGTGGGGCCCTATATTCCTTGATACTCATCTTCCACTGGGCATCCTCCCCAGCCTTCTTCCAAGCAAAACAGGAGGATGTCTTAAGGCCTCAGCCTGGAAGTTTGTAATGTAACCCAGAACTGAAATTCTAGACAATACTGACCATGTGGGAGAAGAGTGGAAAAAGCCACAGAAATGTGAGCATATGCTTGAGTTACTGTCTTATTGAGAAGAAGACAGAGAGAGAGAGAGCGCTAAATTTGAGAAACATTATGTTTGAACCTAGGGTTGAAGACAATCTCTGCAAAAATAAAACATAATTTAAAAGTGTTCAAATCATTAGGAAAACAAATTTTGTTCACTTCACTAGAAAGCGATGAAGAGAAATAATAATAATAAGTCTGGGATATAGAATATGTAAAGTGAGATGGTAGTAATATAATAGTAATTACAATGAATTAATATAGTTAATGGGTTAAACTCAACAATTAAAAGATACTCTTAATTTGAATTGAAAATCTTGAAAAATATCATTCAATGTCCAAAAATAGAACTTAAAAGGATACAGAAACTGAAAAACAAAAAAAGGTAGAACAAGAGACTACATTTGGCCAATGGGCTGTAGTTTGCTGACCTCTGATTTTAAAAAATGAAATGACATAGCATAACCCTGGGTGAAAAAATTTAACATAAACAAATGCCAATTTCTCCAATATAATGAACAGATATTCTGGAAAGATAATTGCATAGGAATAGCTTAAAAAATACTAGTGTAACTGAAGAGAAACCCCAGATATGTTTTTCTCTTTCTTCCTTCCTTTCTTCCCCCCTCTGTTTATTCATTTAGAAGAGAAATAAGGTCAGATACTTCTTTACTCATACTGATGCAATATTTAAAATGAATTCAAAACTCTTAGAAGAAAATTGTGGAGAGCGTATGTAATATCTAGGTTTGGAGTGAGAATTTTAAAACCAAGATAGAAAACCTAGATGCCATAAAAGGAAAGACTGATTTTTTTTATTACATAAAAATTAAGAATTTTTATACAGTAAGGGATATCATAAGCAAGGTAAGAGGTAAACAAGAGAATGGGTATGACTTATCTGCAGTGCATGTGAGAGAGAAACAATATTTAACTATACGAAGTTCTTTCATATCAATATTAAAAAGACAAACACAATACAGAGAAATTCACAGAAATGTAAATTCAAAGGGCTCATAAAAACATGAACATGACCCATATATATGCTATCTACAAAAAAGAGCCACCTCATGCCCTAGCCGGCTTGGCTCAGTGGATAGCATCAGCCTGCGGACTGAAGGGTCCCAGGTTCAATTCTGGCCAAGGGCACATGCCTAGGTTGGGGATTAGGGGGTGTGCAGAAGGCAGCTGATCAATGATTCTCTCCCATCATTGATGTTTCTATCTCTCTTTTCTTCTCCCTTCCTCTCTGAAATCAATGAAGAAATATATTAAAAAAAAAAAAAAAAAAGAGACCCACCTCAGAACAAGAAACTCACAACAAGGGACTCACACAGACTGAAAGTGAAAGGATGGAAAAATGTCTTCTAGGCAAATGGAAATTTAAAAAAAGCTGGGGTAGCAATACCTATATCTAACAAAATAGACCTCAAAGTGAAGGCCATAACAAAAGATAAGGAAGGCCACTTCATAATACTAAAGGGATCGATACAACAAGAGGATATAACCCTGGTAAACATATATGCACCCAATGCAGAAGCACCCAAATACATAAAAAAACTCCTGGAAGATATCAAGGGAGAGATCGACAACAACATAGTCATAGTAGGGGACTTTAATACACCAACGACATCACTGGATAAATCCTCTAGACAAAAAATCAGCAAAGAAACAGCAATCCTAAATGACTCACTAGATTGATGGACTTAATTGACATCTCCAGAACATTTCACCCAAAGCCACGGAATATACGTTCTTCTCAAGTGCACATGGGACATTTTCAAAGATAGACCACGTATTGGGTCACAGGCAAAGTCTCTCCAAAGTCAAGAAGATTGAAATCACATCAAGCATTTTCTCAGACCACAGTGGCATAATATTAGAAATAAACAACAATAAAACAATAAAAAAATTCAAATACTTGGAAACTGAACAGCATGCTATTAAAGAATGACTGGGTTACCAAAGAGATCAAAGAAGAAATTAAAAACATACTGGAAATGAATGACAATGAAAACACAACAATCCAAAATCTATGGGACACAGTGAAAGCAGTCCTGAGAGGGAAGTTTACTAGTATAGCTCCACAGGCCTACCACAAAAAAAAAAAAGGAAAAAAAGGTAATAAATCAACTAACTCTACAACTTAAAGAATTAGAAAGAGAGCAATAAGAAAAGTAAGAAAAGCCCAGAGTGAGCAGAAGGAAGGAGATAATAAAGATCAGAGCAGAAATAGATGACATAGAGACCAAAGGAAAAACAAAAACAAAAACCAAAAGATCAATGAAACCAAGAGCTGGTTCTTTGAAAGGATAAACAAGAATGATGAACCTCTAGCCAGACTCACCAAGAAGCAAAGAGAGAGGACCCAAATAAACAAAATCAGAAATGAAAGAGATGAAATAACAAGAGACCCCACAGAAATACAAAGGATTGTTAAAAAATACAATGAACAACTCTATTCCAACAAACTAGACAACCTAGAGGAAATGGGCATATTCCTAGAAAAATACAACCTTCCAAAACTCAATCAGGAAGAATCTAAAAATCTCAATAGGCCGATAACTATGGAGGAAATTGAAGCAGTCATCAAAACACTTGCAGCAAACAAAAGCCCGGGGCAGAGTTTTACTAAACATTCAAAGAACTAAAACCTATCCTCCTCAGACTATTGCAAAAAATTCAAGAGGAAGGCACACTTCCAAGCTCATTCTATGAAGCCAGCATTAACCTAATACCAAAACCAGATAAAGACAATACAAAGAACGAGATTTACAGACCAATATCCCTCATGAACATAGATGCCAAAATCCTCAACAAAATTCTAGCAAATCAGATCCAGCAGTACATCAGAAAGATCATACACCATGACCAAGTAGGATTTATCCCAGGGATGCAAGGATGGTACCAATATCCACAAATCAATAGATGTGATACATCATATAAACAAATTGAGAGACAAAAATCACATAGTTATATCAATTGGTGCAGAAAAAGCATTTGACAAAATCCAACACCCTTTCTTGATAAAAACCCTCAGCAAAGTGGGAATAGAGGGATCATACCTCAACATAATAAAAGCCTTAAACGGCAAACCTACAGCCAATATCATACTCAATGGGCAAAAACAGGAACGAGGTAGGGATGCCCACTTTCACCACTCCTGTTTGACATAGTACTAGAAGTGCTAGCCATAGCAATTAGACAAGAAGAAGAAATAAAAAAGTATCCAAATTGGAAAAGAAGATGTAAAACTGTCATTATTCACGAATGACATGATACTGTACATGGAAAACCCTAAAGACTCCATCAAAAAATTATTAGACTTAATAAATGAATTCGGCAATGTAGCAGGGTACAAAATTAACACCAAAAAAATCTATGGGATTTTTATACACCAATAGTGAACTTACAGAAAGAGAGATTAAAAAAACAATCCCATTTAGCATTGCACCAAAAAAATTAAGATACCTAGGAATAAACTTAACTAAGGAGGTAAAAGACCTGTACTCAGAAAACTATAAGACACTGAAAAAACAGATAGAGGAAGACATAAACAGATGGAAGAACATACCATGTTCATGGATTCGTAGAATCAACATCATTAAAATGTCCATACTACCCAAAGCAATCTATAGATTCCATGCACTCCCCATTAAAATACCAATCGCATATTTCACAGACCTAGAACGAACTCACCAAAAATTCATCTGGAATTAAAAAAGACCCCGAATAGCTGCAGCAATCCTGAGAAAGAAGAACAAAGTAGGAGGGATCTCAATACCAGATATCAAGCTGTATTACAAAGCCGCTGTTCTCAAAATCGCCTGATACTGGCACAAGAACAGACATATAGACCAATGGAATAGATAAGAGAACCCATAAATTGACCCAAACCACTATGCTCAATTAATATTTGACAAAGGAGGCAAAAGTATACAATGGAGTCAAGACAGTCTCTTCAATAAGTGGTGATGGAAAAATTGGACAGATACATGTGAAAAAATGAAACTAGACCACCAACTTACACCATACACAAAAATGAAGTCAAAATGGATAAAGGACTTAAACGTAAGATGGGAAACCATAAAAATCTTAGAGGAATCCATAGGCAGCAAGATCTTAAACATATGCTGAAGCCGTATCTTCACCGATACAGCTCCTAGGGCAAAGGAAACTAAAGAGAAAAGAAACAAATGGGACTACATCAAAATAAAAAGCTTCTGCACAGCAAAAGAAACCATCAACAAAACAACAAGAAAGCCCACTGCATGGAAGAACATATTTGCCAATGTTATCTCCAATAAGGGTTTAATCTCCAACATTTACAGGGAACTCATAAAACTTAAAAGGAAAATAAACAACCAAATAAAAAAATGGGCAATGGACCTAATTAGATACTTTTTGAAAGAGGACATAAGGAAGGCCAAGAGACATATGAAAACATGCTCTAAGTCACTAATCATCTGAGAGATGCAAATAAAAAAGACAATGAGGTACCATCTCACACCTGTCAGAATGCCTATCATTAACAAATCAACAAATGACAAGTGCTGGCGAGGATATGGAGAAAAAGGAACCCTCGTGCACTACTGGTGGGAATGCAGACTGGTGCAGCCACTATGGAGAACAGTATGGATATTCCTCAAAAAACTAAAAATGGAACCCCCATTTGACCCAGTGATCCTACTTCTAGGAATATATCCTAAGAAACTAGAAACACCTATCAGAAAGGATATATGCACCCCTATGTTCATAACAGCACAATTTACCATAGCTAAGATTTGGAAACAACCTAAGTGCCCATCAGTGGATTAAAAAACTGTGGTACATCTACACAATGGACTACTACACTGCTGTAAAAAGAAAGAAATTCCTATCATTTGCAACAGCATGAATGGACCTGGAGAGCATTATGCTAAGCGAAGTAAGTCAGTTAGAGAAAAATAAATATCATATGATCTCACTCACTAGTGGAATAAACAACAAAGTGATGAACAAAAACAGATTCAGAGACAGAGAAGCATCGATCAGACTGCCAAACTTCAGAGGGAAGGTAGGGGAGGGTGGGGGTAAGGGGGAGAGATCAACCAAAGGACTTGTATGCATGCATATAAGCCTAACCAATGGACACAGACACCAGGGGGGTGAGGGCATGAGCAGGGGAGTGTGTGTGTGGGGGGTTAAGGACACATATGTAATACCTTAATCAATAAAGAAAAAACAAAACATGAACATATGCTCTGCCTCAGTAATAGAAGCATCTCCTCTATCAGATTGGCAACATAAGGATGTACATTGCAGTTCCCTTTGTGATAGAGGGGAAGACAAAAAACCCAGAGCAAACGCTTATCAATTTGAGAATGGCTGACTATATTGTGATATGTTTGGACCTAAATATTATGTGGAAATTAAAAAGAATGTTAGAGTTTCTAGTTTGATTTGAGGGATTTCTAAATGTACAGAGTAAAGCAAGCTGTAGAGGAATATATATCATGTAGTGTCCTTTTTTCATAAACTGAGTCTCCCCAAATCTTATGTACATAAGTACATATATTTATATATGAATTATATGAGCACAAAAACCTGAAGAACACTGATTACTTGGAGAGATGAGGATGCAGAGGGTGGTGGAAGAGAACAAGGCTCATGCGCACACTCAGTTTGTAGGGGAAAATAGTGCTCATAATTTAAAAAATCTCACTTATGTAAAATTTTATTTATATATCCAGAGGTGGCATTAAAAATATTTAACAACCGGTATGGCACAGGTACAGACCAATCAGAACGGACGCTGGCTGGGACACTGCATGGGTGTGTGCTCAGTGAATATTGGCCCTGTTATTTCCCTACATACTCGTGCCTTTATTTCTGTGGGAGAGACTCCTAGGAGTTGGATTGCTGGGTCAAAGGGTATGTGTATTTCCAGTTTTAAAAGAAATCGCCAGATTGCTGTCCAAAAAAGACTGCAGCAATTCACATTTCTTCTAGCAGCGCAGGAGTGCTCTCCTCCCCTACGCCCCCCCCCCCCCCGCTCCCACCCCCCACACACATCCCAATAGCAGTGGGAACATATCAATCACTGAGCAGGGAAATATTCTACGATAGGCAAGTATTCTGTCTCTCAGCTGGAAGCCTCAGCTGTTGAAAAGAGTGAAAGGAGCTTGTGGTTTCAAAGAAGGTCTCTGACAAGCTAATCTTAAATTCCCAATACCGCGTGCTCAAGGTAGAATGTCTACCAGCTGCTTGGCCTTCCCCCACACTAATCCCCACCAACTCCAATTTAGGCCTTGTCCCTTCTTCCTAGGCAGAGGTGATAATTTTATTGCAGCGGATGTTCCTATCTTGGAGATATGTGGTGCTATTCAAAGCTTTTACCACTAAACCCAGAGGATTTGGTCCCTCAGCAAATGGACAGCATAACAACTTATTACTATTTTTAATGAGCCAAAGTACAAATCAGATAACTCAAATGACAAGGACATTGCTGGGGGTAATAAAGACTCATGGTCTCTCATCAACTTGTGTGGAAATGGTAAAGAAGAGAATAGTTTCTCCTTAGGGGTTATAAACATTTGTAAGCCTTTGATTAGGGTGTTGGCTCGCTGAGCCCGCAGAATGTTTAAAGGTAGGGAGGAACCAGGAAGAGTTAAAATTGATTAAATTTTTTTCATAGTTGATGGGGTGAATAATGTTATTATTGATAAAGAAGAGCCTGGACGGTGTAACCAGGAGATCAGGGTTTGACTCAAGGTCAGGGCACATGCCCAGTTGCAGGCTTAATCCCCAGTAGGGGGTGTGCAGGAGGCAGCCGATCAATGATTCTCTCTCATCATTGATGTTTCTCTCTCTCTCTCCCTCTCCCTTCCTCTCTTAAAGCAATAAAAACATATTAAAAAGAATGGTGAAGAAAAGATTTTTTTAAAAAATTAGGGAAATTAAATTTGGTTTTGAACATTAAATTTCATTCACTAACATCATTTATTAAGAACCCACAATATTCTGGGTGCTGAGGTAACACAGATAAATGACACAGTCCTAAACCCCGAAGACACTCTAAAGCTATAAATGGACAAATGAAGCCTTTTGTGTTTAGTTTAGCTAGAATGGAAATTCCAGGATAATGTGGGAGAACAGAAAAAAGATACCTAGCTCTAACTTGGGGCCCTGGGAGTCTTGCTGGTAGTGGTGATGCCTGCATTTATACTGGGAATAGTGTGAAGCCAGCGAGATGCAAGGGAATGGCATTCTGGATGAAGGAAAGCATGCACAAAGGCACTAAGGTAGGGTGAGTGGAACAGGTGTAGGGAAAGACAAGTGGTTAGGCATAGCTGGAATGTGAGCGAACGTGAGGCAGTGGCAAGAAACAGGTTGAAAAGTAGGCTCATGAAGGAAGATCTTCCAAGCCATGCTGAGGAATTTGGGTTGTACCCTGTAGTTGAGGCAGAGAATCACTGATAAAGCGAGTGAGTGATGACCAAATTTACATTCAGAATTGACCATGGACCTCTGAAGGGAAGGTAGATTTGGGAAAGAAAGGTAGTGGGAATGGAGACAGAAGACCCCATCAGTGGGGCTGCAAGCTTCTCAGCAAGACACAATAAGATCCTAAGGCAGGTGGAGTGACCCAGGCCATGGGACACAGGGTGGTGCTCCTCCTCGAATCAGTGTCCTCATGACACCCCCGATTGTCCCAGACTGTCCCCTGTAGTGCCCACTCTCCATTCTGCTCTTCCTTTCCTCTTTCCCACTCATGTTTCCATCCAGCAAAGCCTTGTTGGATATTAGAGTAAGCAATCAATTTGATTGGCTGATGAATAAGTCACAGGCTCATTTTAAGAGGACCACCCTTAACTCTAACTTGGTGGCATTTGGGGTAAGGTTACTTAGTTAGAAGCATAATTTTTGGCTGTATGAGGGTGTTATTTACCCTTCGTACTGGCCACCTGCTCTGCCTGCATATAAAACCAGCTTTGTGCTGCACACACAGCACACAGCACGGTCAGAGATGAACAGTGAGATTTTTCTTCCCCACCTTTGACAGGGTCTCTGTATCAGTTCCTTATAGAAACCAAAAGCAACTCTGGTTAACTTAAGCAAAATTAAGTTGAGGGCAAGGCAGGGTGAATGTCTTGGGAAAGAAATGTGCGATTTCACAGAATCAAAGGAAAAAGTGAGCAACCAGGTTGGGGAAGTAAGTGGCCTCAGGGATCTTCGAATCTGGAACTGATAAACTGTCCTTCTGGGACACAGCCACAGAGGGGACCTGACTCCAATTTAGATCCCATAAGGAAAGCCCTTGACTGGCTCACTTTACTTAATAAACCCATCCCTTGGTGAGGGCAGGATGAGGGTTCAGGGTGCCATGGTTCAATCCGTAGGAAAGTGGAGTCTTCACCAGAAGAACAAGAAAGAATGCCGGGCAAGCAAATACAATAGACACCCACTCTAGCACCATCTTGCACATTTGTAAATTGAGGGAACTAGGAGGTTCTAAGCCTTCTTCTTCCTCTAAACTTTGAAGTTTGGGAGTCAAATATGGCTCAGTACCCTTGCAGTCAGTGAGACAATATCAGTTTTATTTTTATTTTTATTTTATACAAAGTGAACGGGAGGGGGAGAGACACAGAGAAACATCAATGTGAGAGGGACACATCGATTGGCTCCCACCTGCATGAGGCCCCAGTCAGGCCGGAGATCGAGTCTGCAACCAAGGTATGTGCCCTTGACCAGAATCAAACCCAGGACCTTTCAGTCCTCAGGCTGACACTGTATCCACGGAGCCAAATCAGCTAGGGCGAGACAATTTCAGTTTTAGATGCCTGGCTAGATGGGGTCTGAGGAGAACTACCAGTGTGTGCATGCTGGATATTTCTAATTGGCTTTCGGGTTAGTGTCTAAAGAAGAAAGCACAATGACAGAAATCTTCATAAAGGTGACAGAAAGATACACATTCCATAGCTTCCCTGCAGCACAAGGCCATTTCAGGAAACTAGCTTTGTTTAAAATAAGTGGAATCTTTAATTTTAGGGATTTCTACTTTCCCTTCCATTTCAAGACCAAGAATGTACAGTCCTAAGATGTGAAAAATACAGTTTCTCTGTCTCTGATCAGACAAAATGTTGACCAAATAGTTAATTGATGCTGAAGCTGCTTAATCAGTTCACGTGTTAGTGGTGTGGCAACTGCCATAAGGACATTTCCAGAGACCCTCCAACAGGGTTCTTCTTGGACTCCAGGCAGCCAGGGTCTCTGGCTTGCTCAGGCCCTGGCAGCAGCCTTCACTTGCCTTTTTACAGTAATAACAGATGCTTGGCACCAACTGATGTTTGACACCATACGTTTCTTTCTTCTCAAGACCATAAGATGCTTTCTGGCCCCGTTCCGGGTTCATTGTGGAACTTTCTCTCCTCCATTAGAGATGGGCCGAATCCTAGTGATCTGAGTTCTGGCTTTGATTTGGGAAGTAAATTTCAAGGAAAAACGAAGTGTGCACCTTTGATTTCAAACTTTTCTCCATTACTTGTGACTCCAACTGAAATTATAGCCTTCTATTATGTTCCCCTTGAATAATTTTTGACCTGCTTCTAACAAATAGGGAAAATAAACTAACCAGCACAAGAAAACCAGTGTCAGCATTAGGAAACCATGTGTAAGAGCAAATGGAAAACCAACATCCACGACTCATAAAAATTAATGGCAGGGTATGGCACACAGCTGCCCAACTGACGAGAAAAAAAGCTATATTGTGAATTGCTAGGAAATTAACTATTGTAAGAGGAGAAGCAGAGTAATAGTGATGTGAGCTGGTATCATCAGCAGGGAAGGAGAGAAATATTTAAGCATTTGCCAGAGAGTTAGTGGTTTTCTTTGATACACAGATATTTTTTTCACCATGGAAATACTAGTACCCATTCAATGATGACTGCACATGACATAAGATCTGGTGGGAGAGGAAAACTAGAGTGTTCTAAGGCAAAGATTTAGATTTGAGACATTTTAAAGGGCTCTAAAAGGATCTCATTATAGACACTTGGACAGAAAATCACAATTTCAATCAATTATTTGTTAAAAATCATGGGGAGGAAAATGCGCTCCTATTAAGAGGGCTTGGTAAAGAGATGAGCAAGTATTTTGAGCAAATAATTCAATCTACCATATTACTGGTTCGATTTAATTATCAGAGATTTTCAGTTTATTTCTTCCCTTTTCATTCTTTCCCAGCTTTAATGATATATTACTGATATATAACATTCATAAGTTTAAGGTGATAAATATGATGATTTGATAAGCATATGCACTATGAAATGTTTGCCACAATAAGGTTAGTTAACATCCTTTACCTCACATGCTATGGTGAGAAAATAAAAGCTCTACCCTATAGCCACCTTTGAGTATAAAATACAGTATTGTTAATTATAGTCACCATGCTATATACTTTAGATCTCTGGAACTTGTTCATGATAACCGAGTTTTTGTAACCTTGACAAACATTTCCCCACCCCTCAGCCTCTGGCAACCACCATTCTACTCTGTTTCTATGAGTTCATAGTTTTTAGATTCCACATTTAAGTGAGATCATAAAATATTCCTCTTTCTCTGTCTGACTTATTTCAGTTGAATAAATGACGGATGGCTGCCAAGGTCCATTTATGTTGTCTCATGAAAGAATTTCCTACTTTCTAATGGTTGAATAATATTCCATGTTATTCTTTCTCAAGTTGTTTCTATTGCTTTTTAGAGAGAAAGAAAGGGAGAGGGATAGAGAAATGGAAACATCAATGAGAGAGAAACTTCAACAACTGGTTGCCTCCTGCACGCCTCCTACTGGGGATTGAGCCCACAACTCAGGCATGTGCTCTGATCAGAAATCAAACCATGACCTCCTGGTTCATGGGTCGATGCTCGACCACTGAGCAACACCAGCTAGGCCTCAGCTAAAACTTAAAAGGATAAATTTACCCTGCCTTTCTGGGTGTCTTCAGATAGAAAGTTTTTCTTTAGAATATCGTATCCACCATATTGCTGGAAATGGAACTGCTACCAGTTTTTGTTTTTAAATTTCATTGAAAGTGTTTGAGTCAAAAACAATGTTTTCATGAAATCAGACAAAATTAAAAAATATTTCTTTTTAAAAGCACTACTAATTATTTAAAAAATTTTTAAATTTATTAGGGTGACTATAATAAAACTATGTAGGTTTCAAATATAATCTATATAGGTTAACAAAACTATTTAGGTTTCTAGGATACATCATCTGTATATTGTATTGTGTGTTAACCACCCAAAGTCAAGTCTTCTTCATCACCTTTTATCCCCCCTTTACCCTCTTCTACCTCCCTGAACCCCTTTTATTAAATAATTCAGAACTAGCAAACCCCCTGACGATCGTTTGCGTGAATATGACTGGGTTTAGGGAGACAGTTAAAAAAAATAGAAATATTCCCACACTAAAGTATTATAACTATTAGAAATAAATTTTATGTGTGTTTCCAAGTATAATCAATGTTACCGGTTAAGCTAAAAGAAAGGAATGGCAGCAGAAATTATAGGGAGGTGAAGCCTCCACTTCTGAGTGCTCACCTAGATGACACCTTTTCCTCTTTTTCTTAATAAGTTCTCAGAAGTCATAGATATGCTGGCTATTTGCAAGCTCATAATAACCCCACCAGAGGAAACTTAGCTGGTGTCAGGTAATTATTTGTCATTCGAATCTAATACTTTTTGTCCATCTTGCCAAGTCATTTTGATGTGTCCTACTTGGTGAAAGGAAAATCATAAATACCTTCGCCATCCATCACTGCTGCAAATCACTGAAGTGGGATCCCTTTGCCTGTGTTTATCTAGCAACCAAAGTTGTGTTGCTAAGTGTGAAGGTCGCCCCACATGAAGCCATCAATCATTGTACAGGACCTTTCAGCCTTAACATTTGTATTGAGATTCAGTAAACATCTGAAACTCGCCCCTGGATCTATAAGACTTCACATAAAAGAAAATAGAAGACATATCCCAGACACACACACACACCAATATATGAAAACCAAGCCCATCCCCTACCCTGTTAATCTAGCAAGGACAATAGGTCTGTAAAAATATTTTTTAAAATTTAAAAATGACATTGTTTACCAATATTATTTCATGCTCATCTATATAATAATAAATACCAGCTATCCTCTAAATAGACTGCACTATGTTAACTGTGGTCTAAGATTAAATTATTGTAATCCGTATCCTATTTCATCTTCTAGGAGAGGACTTGTGCTTATCATTTAACTACATTACATGCCTGCTCAATGCCATTTAAAACATGCTACTCTCTCCCTTAAAACCCTTCAGGGGTCCTCATAACATACAGAATGCAGGATAAAGTCTAAATTTTTAAGCAGGGCATCAAGGCTCTTCATCCGATTTCTTTATGAATATAGTTTCTGTTTTCTCTTTAGGATACTCCTCCTTCCACTTTTGCCTCTTCCACTCTTGTAAGCCTTTATATTTACCTATTTATCACATGTTTGTAGTAGGCTACATCAAATATTTGTCACTTGTATTCCTCATGGTACCTTGCAAACTTTGTGCCGAGTAACCAACCATTGGGGATAACAAAGATCAGAATAGTCATTTTGTACACTTTAAAGGAATGCTTAATAGAAGTATGTCAACACTAGCCAACATTTCTTTTCACTCTTCCTCTATTATTTGAGTGTCATACATCAGTTATGTTAATATACTTTTGGTTATTTGGAAAACAATGCCTTTCCCCTCAAATAGGAATAGAGTATTTAACAAATGACCTTAGTGTGGTTACAGGTATTGGCGATATTGGTCACTAGATGGCACACCACAAGCTCCTGTGGGATAGTTACACAAGCTGACCTATTATTTGAAAAAGGACTGCAAAAATTTAGAGCAAGTTGCTTTGGGAAAAATAACATCAGAAGTGATAATCAATAAGTTTGTTTCTAGGTAAAAATTAGATTTAAAAAGGATAGTTTGCATAGTTATGATATGTCAAAGTGAGCTATTCATTCAATAGATAATTACTTTAAAGTTATTTTTTTATATTAACATTCTTTTTTCATCTATATATGTCCATCCATACTTTTTTTTCTCTTTCTTATTCTTGAATTGGTTGGGGTGACATCTATAATAATAAAAGTGTAATATGCTAATTAGACCAGAAGTCGTTCTGGACATCCTTCCAGACGACCTTCTGGACGAAGCCAGGGCTGCGAGGGAAGCCCAGGTCCCCGGTGCCAGAGGGAAGCCAGTGCCGGCAGCCGGGGCAGGAAGACCTACTCTTGCATGAATTTCGTGCATCGGGCCTTTAGTTATTTAATAAAATTATATAGGTTTCAGGTACACAATTCTATAATACATCATCAATATGTTGTATTGTGTGTTCATCACCACAAGTCAAGTCTTTTTCTATCACCACTTATTCCCCCTTTATCCTCTTCCACCACCCCCCGCCTTTCCCTCTTGCAATCACCATACTGTTGTCTGTTATTTACTTATTTTTGCTTAATCCCTTCATCTTTTTCACTCAGTCCTCCAATTCCCTCCTGACAGCTGTATCTATGAGTCTCTTTCTGTTTTGTTTGTTAATTTATTTTGTTCATTAGATTCCACATATAAGTGAAATCATATAGTATTTATCTTTCTCTAACTAGCTTATTTCACTTAGCAAAATATTCTCTAGGTCCACCCATGCTGCCACAAAAGGTAAGATGTTCCTTCATTTTTATAGCTGCATAGCATTCCATGGTGTAAACACACCACAGCTTTTTTATCCAGTCATTGACTGAAGGGCACTTGTGCTGCTTCCAAATCTTGGCTACTGTAAATAATGCTGCAGTTAACATAGAGGTGTATATATTCTTTCCAATTAGTGTTTTGGATTTCTTTGGATATATTATCAGAAGTGGAACTGGTGAGTAATAAGCAAGTTCCATTTTTAATTTTCTGAGGAAACTCCATAGTTTTCCACAGTGGCTACACCAATATGCATTCCCACCAACAATGCACTAGGGTTCCCTTTTCCTCACTTCCTTGCCAACACTTATTAATTTGTGTATTTATTGATGACAGAGCATTCCAAAGGTCCCTGCTGGGTGCAGCCAACAGACCTTTCTGCAGGACTCAATGGCAGGGTAGTGTCACCAGTAGTTGAAGGACTGAGTAGTGCACTCCCCAGGCTGGTGCTAGACCTTGGGAAGATGGCGTCTGGGTCTCTAGCAGACTCTCTTCTCTTCCAGGTGGACTGAGTCCCTGCTGATTTTCACTACCAGATGCTATGTGGGTTCCTCTTCCTGGCTCAGGTGCTCGGGGTTGGGCAGGGGGACGGGGATTTTGCAGTTGAGATATCCCTCCAGCTTCTCAGCTGCTACACGTGGGTGTGTGGGGGGCCAGTCCTTTCCATGTCTCTACCCTCTTAACAGTCTCTATATGTTTTTTCCTGTAAATCCTTTCTTGTAATACTTATGTTCGGCTAGCCTTCAGTTGTTTTTTCAGGTTGATCTCCAATTTAGCTGTAAATCTAGTTTGGTGCTGGGAGGAGGTGAGTGTAGTTTCTACGTACTCTGCAGCCATCTTGGAATCTCCTCACTTAAAAAAATTTTTTAATGTATTATTATTATTTTAATCCTCACCTGAGGATATGATTTTTCTATTCACTGATTTTTAGAAAGAAGAGAGAGAGAGATCAACATGAGAAACATTGATAAACTGCCCCCAAATGGGGATTGAACCTGCAACCCAGGCATGTTCCCTGACTGGGAATTAAACTCACAACTCTTTGGTGCATGGGATGACACCCCAACCCACTGAACCACCCAGCTAGGACACTTTTTTTTCTTTTTAAGAAACTAGATAGTAGACATTGTGTCAGACTCTGAGGAAGACTACAAGATACTAAGATCTGAGCCATGCTGAAGTTTAACAGAGGAGCTAAGAACAAAGGCCTCCACTCTACTGGTATTTAAAGAATTAAAACTAACAAAACAAATAGTAGATTGCTTAACTCCTGCGGTAGAAAGTAAAAGAGTAGTTTGATGAAAAAGTCACAGTGACCTGCAGTGTTTAAAAGTCAGTGAGAGAGTTTTGTACATTCATGTGCCCAAAGCAAGCATGCAATATCACTGAAGACTTAGACTGGTTTCAGACGGCAAGTACATAGGACTCCATAGTTCTCTGTGCAGGATTTTAAATTACACATGCTTTATGTAATCGGTACACAAGACATCAACAACTCAGTGTAGTAAACCTGAAATCAAATGTACATGTTGATGTTTGCTGTGGCTTCTGAGGCATAGTATGACTTGAACACCTTTGCAGAAGGAAACATTTCATTCCTCTACTCAATACTACATTCACAGAGGCAAATGATCCCTATGTCTTCCCTCACACAGTGGGTTATATGCCCTCAGCCTCATCCATGATGACCTCACACCAGGCTTGCACAAATCTAGGCTTTCATTCCTCTTAGGACCCAGTCCCCTTTCATAAATGGTTCTCGACGTTCACAAGGCTAAAATGCCCACCGTAGCTTTTATCTCCAAAAACTACTTACTCCTAACATACTATGCATCTCGTTCTCTTTTCCCCCTTTGCCACTTCCCCAAAATATCTGACTTATAGTTATTTCTAATAGTATGGTAATTGCTACAACACATTCTTAAAATTTTTTTTAAGTAATTTAATTTTTTCCATCATAAATGAACACATTTTTGGTAGAAAATATGGACATTCAAATAGGAAAGTTCTAAAATTGTCATTTTTCATCCCATATTACTGTTAATATTTTAGTATATTTACTGCCAGTCCCTTTTCAATCATGATAAATCTACATGCTAAATTTTTATTAAATGGTATAACATTTTTTCTCTTATATGCATGTATGCATTACCTATGGACACAGACAATAGGATAGGGAGGGAACTGGGTGGAGGGGAGCTATGGGGGGGAAAAGGGGACAACTGTAATAATCTCAACAATAAAGATTAATTTAAAAAATTATAACATTTTCATTTTTATAAACTCTTGATAAAAACAAGTAAAATGTTCAATTTCTCATTTACTAACTCTGTGTTACAGAGAGAAGGCTATGCATTCACTGTACTGCTTTGTCTACAGCACACAACAGGATTACATTCACTGCCTTATAGTGAGGTGAAAGCCTATATGACTGGGCTATATCCTATGGGATGTGGGCAGTGTGCAAGTCTGCTAGGCCATCCTTAAAATACTCTGCATGATTCATTAGCCTCATATTTTCTCTTCCCTTGAAATGCATTTATTCCAAATATCACAGCTGTTAATTAAAACAAGGGTCTGGATTCCTGAGTCAGGGCTTGGAGAGGAGCTGACAAAAAGAGCCCTTTAGCTTACAATGGATTGTACCTTACTTGTGTTAAACCAACAAAATTTTAGAGTGATTTGTTACTATGGCATATTTGCCTATCCTGAGTAATATGCATATGACCATTTTTGGTAGCTGTTTAAAAAATTTTTTTTTGCTACATGATTACCTTTTGCACTGAATTTTTCCCTTTTCTAGTTGAGATTATTCTCTTTTGATAGATTTCCAGAGGTAAATTTGATCGAAGGCTATAAACTTTAATATTTGTAGTTTTTTATAGTCTCTTTATAACAGCATTATGTATTATATTTACACTAGAGGCCCAGTGCATGAAAATTCATGCACTGGAAGGGGGAGTCCCTCAGCCCAGCCTGCCCCCTCTCACAGTCCGGGATCCCTCAGGGGTGGGAGGCAACCCGGCAATCAGGAGAAGGCGACACCCCATCACACCTCTGCAGCTGCCACTCCTGGCAGCACAAGCCTCGGCCTGTCCTGGTTACCTGTTCCTCAGGTGGCCCTGGGCGGCTGGGCAGCCGCCATGCAAGGCTTGCCTGCATCTCGGGCTGGCCCTGAGCGGCTGGGCAGCTGACATCCGAGGTTTGCCTGCACCTTGGGCTGGGTCTGGGTGTCTGGGGGACTCTGGAGGCAGGCGCAGGATGGGCCTGGCCTTGCTGCGCTCCTGCCGCCCTGGCGGGGCTGAGAGGACTGGGTGCCATCATCCTGTGGCTGTGGGCACCGCCATCTTTGAGGGCGGGGCAATTAGCATATTCCCTCCTTATTGGCTGTGAGCACTGCCATCTTTGCAATGGCATGAGGGTCAATTAGCATATTCCCTCTTTATTAGATAGGATAATAACTAAGAACCTGTCTCTTACTCCTATGAGATTGCAGGTTCCTCAGCAGCGGAGTTAATATTTTATCTACTTTTGTATCTCCTACTACTAGTACATAGTGTCTTTCAGGCTCAAAAGAAGCATTTACAGCACACATGAAGGAGGGACTATGGATTAAGTGATAGCTATACTGTGGTTATTTCCATGATTTTGGCCTTGGTATTGGAAAATTCTATTTCTAGAGCAGTGGTTCTCAACCTTGGCTGCACATTAGAATCACCTGGGAATCTTTTTAAAATCCTGATTTCTGGGCCTCATCTTCCAGAAATTCTGTTTCTTTGTTATGTGGTGGGGCCACAACATTAGTAACAAAGAAACAGAATTTCCGGAGGATGAGGCCCAGAAATCAGGATTTTAAAAAGATTCCCAGGTGATTCTAATGTGCAGCCAAGGTTGAGAACCACTGTTCTAGAGGCTTAGTATGGTACTTAGATTTTTTTTTGACCAAAAGTACCATAAGACTAATCTTGACTACTAAGCATTTAGGGCTTAGGTGAAAATATATTTAAAATTACAGATGAGGCAATTCTTTCTATCCATTGTTATGCCTCTGACTTGAATTTTGGCTACATCACTTTTAATGTTCAATAAAGCTAAAGACTATTTACATGATATAATATAAAAAGGAGGCCTTAACCGGTTTGGCTCAGTGGATAGAGCGTCGGCCTGCGGACTGAAAGGTCCCAGGTTCGATTCCGGTCAAGGGCATGTACCTGGGTTGCGGGCACATCCCCAGTAGGAGATGTGCAGGAGGCAGCTGATCAATGTTTCTCTCTCATCGATGTTTCTAACTCTCTATCTCTCTCCCTTCCTCTCTGTAAAAAAAGCAATAAAATATATTTAAAAATATATATATATATAAAGGAGTATGTTTTAGATTATTTGAATAACTAGTCAAACTTGAAGCCGAATTTGAATAATTAACCAAGTTGGATTATATGGTTAATCGATGGTTTAGTATTTGGTCAGGATATCCTAAAGGACCAATGGTTACATTAATGAGTATTCAAATTTCATCTGAATAAAAGAGTGATTCATTTTCTATCTATAATACTGTAATTATTTTATTAGTACATTAATAAAGCATATGCTTATTACACAGATTTAAACACATAGTAGATCAATTCATACTTCTTGTGTTCTTTAGGCTATATAATTATACTAGAGGCCTAGTGCATGAAATTCGTGCATGGGTAGGGTCCCTAGTGGCTGCCGTCTGCCGGCCAGGACCTCTCTTCCCCTGGCTGCCTGCCACTGGCTGAGGCCTCCCTTCCCACCATTGGCTGGCCGGCCCTGCCCCCTGGTTGAACTCCCAAACTCCCAGTTCAGGGGACAATTTGCATATCAGGCTTTTATTATATAGGATATGTGGCAAACAACAATCACATTTTTATTTACCCATATACAGAAATGATTGACCTTGCTCATGAGACAAGACACACCTACACAGATGGAAGGGAAAGAAGAAGGGAGAGGTACAGGCAAAAATACATTTCTAGATGTCTTCTACGCTCTCCATGCAGAAGAAACCATTGCTGATGGTTGGAGAAGTGGGGTCCATCTTATTTGTTCTTCTGTGATCCTCCTCCCCCCATCCCCACCTCTGTAACCTTGCCTCTTTTTGTTCTTGAATCTTCAATGCATCTCTTCCTACCAATTTCTTACATTCAGACTGTAAACAAGCTCAAGACTCTTTCATTCCTCACTCCAAAGGTTCTTGACTCTCATCCTCTCATTCCTTTTTTTGTTTGTTTTTAGGCATAATGCTCTTATGCAGCTTCTGGTACACCATATTCCCCTGGGTTATGTTATCCTATTTGACCTCTGCTTTCTTCTTGAGTTTTTTTCTGATATTGTTTTTCAGATTCTATCCTCGTTGTCCTCATTCACTGCTGCCTCTTTGAATGCAGATCTCTCAATTTTAGCTGTTGTCCTAACTAAGGTTTCAACAGAATACTACTGAGTGTAATTAAAATACGTTTAGCCTCAGAAATAGTATGTTCCGAAGTCCCCCCTCCATCCTTTCTCTGCTTGTATTATACTAAACCTTACCAAACAAAGTGAGACTTTTAATCCCACCAAAATATATTCCATTCAAAAAGAAATCTTGTTATATTATATAATACATCACAGTACAAGGACCAGAAAGATGAAGATACTTATCACATTATTTTTTACTGCACTTGGCACATGGGATTCGAGTACTTCACATGCAGGAGGAAGCCATAAAAACCACCACCATGTCGCCAACTCCAACTTATGTAAGGAAACTATTTTTTTCCCTGAGATATTTAATACAGGCTTGACAGTATGGAACCTGAAAAAACTGGAAGTAAGGAGAGAAAGTTCGCATCATAATGTGAAGAGCAGTGACATCTATCAGACTTGGACTTTATGAAGTTTACTTAGGATGGAATATAAAAAGGAATGTAAAGATTCTTCACATGCGTGTCTGAGAAAACACTGAGAAAAGACCAGATTTTTTAATTTAGAAAGTGGAAAGTGTTGAAGTCTGGGACAGTCTGTTTACTTGATGATGCTTGAAATGTGAAAGTCATGATTAATTTCCTGACCTCACACAGTGCTGATTACATCACCCTCCTGCTTTCATTTTCACTCTCCAGTGATGATAATATAATAGGACTTTAATCACTTTGACTTAAAAAAAATAACAACTATAATTCCTCTAATTGCCACGATTACTCAAAAGCTCTGCAGAAAGATCTATTTTTAAAATGCACTATAGGTGAAAACCCTTGTTATAAAGTCATCAGGACTTTATAATATTAGGAAGCCTACATAATTCAATGCATTAATATTTGAGAGAGTTTCCTAAAGAAATTAGGGAGAAAATGGTGGTGTTGATAGGTCAAATTAAACTCAGTAATTTCTCCTTCGATTATATTATTTGTATTAAGAGACCACCATCATGAGATTCCTCTAAATGAAGCACATTGAAAATTCAAGTAGAATTAGTGAACAAGCCAGTGGTCTAACCACAGGTGTGTCCCTGTGCTGGCCCCACTGCTGCATATTCTACTTTAACAGACTGGGGTAGAACCTGGAACTCTATTACATTTTTTTAAAAGTTACACAGAGGATTCTGATGGGTACCCCTGTTTGGCAACATCTCCAGGCTATGCTGGATATCCTGAGCCAGCCCTGAAGATTAACAAGGGACAAAAATGTTAGGAAAAGTAGCATAATTTCCAGGTCAGAGCACAGAGCACTGGCAAGTTTCACTGTGGAATGTAAAGGTGTATACAAAATATCATCAACATGAAAACATTAAGTGAATAAAGTAATGTACTGCATTGGTTCCTAAATCTTTTCATTTCACAATGCAAGCGTCTTTTCCTAAATTGACTGTAACTCAAATGGCTCAAGAGCACATAAACGATAAATAATTTAATGTTCAAAACATAGCTCTATGGTTCATAACCATGTGGTCTTGAGAGATTTATTATGACCTCATTTGTTTTTCAACTTTTTTTTCATTTGTAATGTTAATTTCAGGAACTCTTACCTCTTAGGATTGTAGCTCAAATAAATGGATGAATGAAAAAATTTGTATATCGAAAACACTAATCATTAAGCACTGTTACTATTCTTTTGGTGCTTAAGCTATTGATATAAAAGGCATAGGAGATTATCCTGAAAATTTGTCTCTTTCCCCTAAAAATAATTTATGAAGAATTACCACTAATCAAAAAATATAATTATATGAATTCTGATTAAGAAGGTAAGTTATTTTATTATTTAGATTAATCTATGAAATTACTGATTGTGGTAAGACACATAGGTTGCAATCCATTCATGTATTCAATTCATTCCCTTTATAAATATTTAAGGCATGCTTACCATGTACTAGAAATGCGATGACTTAAATAATAAGGCTCTTGCTTCAAGGGATTCCCAGTCAAATGGAGGACACAGACTAATAGAGAATTACAGCATTGATGCTGTTTCAGTAGAAATGTATAATTCCAGGTTCCTATTAGTATACTAAATTCACTCCAATAATCCAGATTAAAATAAAATATTTTAACTACAAGTGTGGCTAAAATTGACATAGATTATGACACTCAAGTTCTTTAATTTCACTAATGTGAATTTTCCAATGTAAGATTTTGTGAAATCAGACGTATTAATTTTGACTATTAATTTATAATAATATGATTTGCCATGACATGGTTATTCAGCTTTGTAATATAAGAACAGTATGGTTTGTAATGTCACTTAATCCTCTTTTCATGTTTTTCTGGTCTAATTTCCTGTGAAATCCCTCAGTATACCCTGAAATTCAGTTACATTAGATTGTTATTTTCTGAGCACATTACACTTGGGTGCCTTTGCCTATGCTCTTTGCTTACCCTGGAATTCCCTTTTCTGTCCATCAAGCTCTTGCTTTTTTTCCAAGAGCCAGCTCAAATACCACTTCTTTGTTTAGTTTTTTCCAGTCCTCAAAGCCAGAATTTAGAGCCCCCCACTTAAAATTCCCAAGAACTTTGCTTATCCATTTGCTTTAATATTCACCTAATTATGCCTTATAGTTATTTATTCATAATAAAAGACAAACATGCAAATTGACCATACCTTCGCTATGCCTTAAGCCACACCCACCAGCCAATCAGAGCGACTATATGCAAATTAACCCAACAAAGATGGCAGCCAGCAGCCATGGAGCTGGAGTGAGCAGGAGGCTTGGTTGCTCAGTGATGGAGGAAGCCAAGCTTCCTGCCTGCCACAGCCGGCTCTGAGCTCCACTAAAGGCTACAAAGTTTCAATTATAGAAGGTAAATAAATCCCAGAATAAAAAAGAAAAAGAAAAAAACGAGAGGCTGGGAGCTTCGGTTGCCAGGGGGCTTGGCCAGCCTGAAAATGGCCCTCAGCCCCTCACCCAGACTGGCCAGGCACCACAGTGGGGACCCCCCACCCTAAAGGGGGTGTGGCTAGCCTGAAAACAGTCATCAGCCCCTCACCCAGGCTGGCCAGGCACCCAAGCGGGACCCCCCCCCCCCTTATCCGGGACACCCTTCAGGGCAAACCAGCCGGCCCCCACCCCTGCACGAGGCCTCTATCCTATATAACAAAAGGGTAATATGCAAATTGACCCTAACAGCAGAACAACTGGGAATGACTGGTCACTATGACACACACTGACCACCAGGGGGCAGATGCTCAATGCAGGAGCTGTCCCCTGGTGGTCAGTGCGCTCCCACAGGGGGAGCTCTGCTCAGCCACAAGCCAGGCTTATGGCTGCCGGCACAGCGGTGGTGGCGGGAGCCTCTCCCGCCTCCTCAGCAACACTAAGGATGTCCGACTGCAGCTTAGGTCTGCACCCTGCTGGTAGGTGGACATCCCCCGAGGGCTGCCGGGCTGCCAGAGGGATGTCTGACTGCCAGCTTGGGCCCGATCCCCCAGGGAGCAGGCCTAAGCCAGCAGGTGGACATCCTCCGAGGGGCCCCAGACTGCAAGAGGGCATAGGCCGGGCTGAGGGACCCCTGAGTGCACAAATTTTTGTGCACTGGGCCTCTAGTTTATTCATAATGTAACATCCGTTAATTTAAGGTTTTTGAAGGCAGGGACTATATCTTTTTTGTTTCAGTATCTCCTAAAATATCGTATCTTAATTGCATATAATAGAGGAGGGGATTCCCATTTAATTCCTAATTATTTCAGAATCTCTGGAAATGAGGTATAACCATGGCATTTTTGAGAAATAGTTTTTAAATTTCTACAATTCCATATATAATTGCTTTCTACATACCATTTCTCATTTAAAAACCTTCATTAGTTTTCCCATGACTAATAAAGTATGAGTTTGGGACCCTTAACCTGGTACACATGATTATTCACAATCTGGCTCCACACTCCTTTTCAAGTCTCTTATCCTACACTTGCTGGTCCCCTATGTTTCACCAGAATTGACAGCTCACGATTCTGTGAATGTGGGTTGCCTTTGTTCATGCTATGCCCCCAGCTGGAATATTCTGTTTCTATCTATCTACTCTGCAAAACGTTACTCAGATGCAATCTTCTTAAAAGATTCTCTTGTCCTGGCTGGTTTGGCTCAGTGGATAGAGATCCCGCATGTGGACTGAAGGGTCACAGGTTCAATTCCAGTCAAGAGCACATGCCCAGGTTGCAGGCTTGATCACCAGTAGGGGGCGTGTAGGAGGCAGCCAATCAATGGTTCTCTCTCATCATGGATGTTTCTAACTCTCCCTCTTCCTTCCTTTCTGAAATCAATATATATGTATATGTTTCTCTTAAGTCTCTTCCTATCTCTGAATACCCACTGCTTCATTGGTAACATGTTTAAATAACATGTATAGTCTTGTTTGTTCTATGTTTATTTTTTACATGTCATACCTCTTCCATATATTCTTTCAAGGGTAGGTAACATTTCTTATGACTTTTACGTTCCCTACAAGGCCAACCATGGTTCTAGGGACTCAATAGTTGTTTAAATATATAATTTAGTGCATGAGTAACTGAATCTTATTGCACTCACTGACTAACCCATATATTTTGTATATTACCCAGAAGCATTTAGTAATCCACTAGTATTTGCCAACACAAATCTAAAGATCATTTGAGAATAGAGAAATCATGTAACTTTACAGAGGCTGAAATCAACCCTCCAAATGTCTTCATTAGGTCTAAATTTGCTCCAGCAATCAGAGTATGACATGTGGCCGGACAGCCCAAATGCCAATGGGTGAGTAACTGAGCAAAAAATGTTAGCTTGATTTTATTATTTTTCTTTAATTTCAACAAGTATTTTAGTAATTTGGGAGACCCTGGGACTACTCAAATGTCTCCCCATAGAATTTAAGAATATCTGAAAGTTTACTCCCTTCGAGTAGGGGGGTCATCAACTGTTAAAATGCAAATATCCTTAGGAGGGAAAAGCCATCTCTCATCTAGAAGACTATAAACTGCCTCCTAAATGGTAAACGCATGCTCAACTTTGCTTCCTTCTGATCTGTTTTCCTCAGAATAATTTACTGAAATGTAAATATGATCTCTCCCTACCACCCACAAACATTTTGTCATCTCCCTACTACTATGAAGACAATCACAATGTAAATATTAGGAGGTATGTGAAAGGATGAGGAAAGGTGAGGAAATAGAACAGTAAAACCACTTAATGGTGCTCCTAAGCCCTTCATTTCAATCATTTGATCTGCATTTGCTCTTTTGAATCACATCAGCACACCAAGGGACTCCAAATGCAGAAATTCATACATGAATGTTGTTTTTTAAAAAAGTCTTCAAGGTATTCCACAATGGCTCTAACATTCTGACAGAGAAAAATTAGATGGCAGAAGGACAGCTGTGAGAACCTGGGGTGCAAGGTCTAATTTCTAGCATATTATATGGCCAACCAAAAATTCTCTTTGCAGTAAGTCAAACCATTTCCCTTGCTTGTGTGCTATTTTTCTATTGCATCATCTGTGTGGGAACTCAGTGACCCACAGGAAAGTTCCCAACACATCCTGACTTCACCCAGGTGATGAAGCTGAGAAGTAGTAAGAAAAATAAATAACTAGGGTCTTAAAAACATTCTTCTTGAGAATTTCTTGGTTTCTGTCAGAAGCTGAAGTGGGCTATTAAAAACATTATCCAGATAATTAATGCTCTGCTCCTGTCCCCACCATGCCCTAAGATCTCTTTAATAATCACAAATTTTATTTAAGAGAAGCTTTAGGTTTATAGAAAAGTTGAGCACAAAGTACAGGAAGTTCCCATATCTTCTCTCTTGTCCCTGTATACAGTTTCCCCTATTATTAACATCTTGCATTAGTGTGGTACATTTTCTACAATTGATGAGCCAATAGTGACACATTATTGACTAAAGTTCATAGTTTACATTAGGGAATAATATTTATGTTGTATAGTTTTATGCATTTTGAAAAATGTATTATTATCCACCATCTATAATAATAAAAGCATAATATGCTAATTAGACTGGACAGTCAAAAGACCTTCCGGACAAAGCTGGGGCTGAGGCCAGCCGCCGTGGCTGTGAGGGCCGAGCCTCTTGCACGAATTTCTTGCATTGGGCCTCTAGTTATTATATAATACAGAATAACTTTACTGCTCTAAAAGTACTCAGTGTTCCACCTAGCCACTTCTCCCTCCACCTGAACTCCTGGGAAAAAAACTGATTATTATCTCCATAGTTTTGCTTTTTCAAGAATGTCATATAGTTGATTCTATTGGAATAACTTCTTTGAACATATCTTGCAATGCAGTTCTGCTGGTTAAAAAGCCTCTCAATTTTTATTTGTCTGAAATCTTTATTTCTCCTTCACTTTTGAAAGATAATTTCACTGGATACCAAATTCTAGTTTGGCTTTTTTCTTCCTTTCAACACTTTACATATTTCACGCTACTCTCTTCTTGTTTGAATTTATTCTGAAGTGATGTTCAATGTAATTCTTATTCCTCTATAGGTAAGCTGTTCTAAGATTTTTTTCTCTTCCTTTGATTGTCTTCCATTTGTATATGACATACCTAGTTATAGATTTTTTGGTATTTATGCCACTTGGTATTCTCTCAGCCTTCTGTATCTTAGTTTGGTGTCTGTTATAAACTTGAAAAAAATATATTCTTTGAATATATCTTTTGACCCTTTCTTCTCCTTTGGGATTCCTAGGATTAGATATTTTAAGGCAAAGTTTAGAGTCAAAATTAATAGTAATTTTAATCAACTGTTCTTATTTTCCCTCTCTTCTATTTTCTTCTTACTGTATACAGTACCTTTTATTTACTTCAAATTTTCCTTTAAAATTTCAATATTTTTTTCTTTTTTATTGTTTAAAGTATTACAATATAGTACATATGTCTCCTTTTTTTGAATGAGAAGTTGGTTAAATGGAGGGACTTTTAGGCTTGTGGTTGAGGGATCTGGAATGGGAAGGTGGCATGCACCTGGCGACAGGAGTGTGATGAGACAAATTACATGAGATTAGAGTTTTGAACTAGACTGGACTGAATTTTTAATGGATGAAAGTGATTGGAAAGCTATGAGTTCTGCCCAATATGTAAAAAAAAAAGATAATAGGAGATTTGGAAAAGATAAAACCATTCCATGCTTATTCTCCAAGATGAGGCCAATCAATACTGGTTATATTAAAATCAGAAAAAAGCACAAGCAAGGATAAAAGGGGATATTACATAATGATAAAATGAAACATACACAAAATAAATTATTATGAGCATCAATATACATAAAGAGATTAACTAAAGAACTTATATGCATGTATGCATAATCCATGGACACAGACAATAGAGCAGTGAAGGTCTGGGGAGAGGAAGGGAGCAGGGATCAATGGGGAAAAAAAGAGGATATCTGTAATACTTTCAATAAAGATACATTTAAAAAATGAAGTCTTGACAGAAAATAGAGTCAAAGATAGCTCAAGAAAAAAATTATAGCCTATTCTGATTTGTAAATGTAGATATTCAGAAATTCTAAAGAAATTATCAGCAAAATAAATCACTATTTGTATATAAATTATACCTGGATACCAAGTAGTATTTAATCTGAAATTCAAAGATGGTTCTGCATCAGAAAATATGCCAATTAAGATCAATACATTGACAGATTTAAGGAGGAAACTATATAATTATCTCAATATATGCAGGAAAAAAAGAATTAAAAGGTTCAATTTATTTATGATGATAACTAGGATTAGAAGGGAACATCCTTAATCTGGTAAAAAGTATCTAAACTATAGCAAATGCTTTACTTAAAAAAGAAACTTCTGAAGTTTCTAGCTAGCACATATTTGCACCTCTAGATCCCCTCGCCACCCTTCTTCACTTGGTTCTATGCCATAGATGCCTAGGGTTTACATCCATGAGACCCCTTGCCCACTGGTTTCCAGTTGTCACCAGATAGTGTGGAACCTCAGATCTGAGAGAGAAATCACATCAGAGTATGTATTTCCCTTCCATGCAGTCATCCTAGGCTGGCTCTGCTTCTTAATTCAGGCCAATACTCTTCTTAAAAGTGATTTTCTTTACATGAAAAATATTTTATTGCATATATTATTTCATCTATTCATGCACATACATATGTTTCACCTCAGTAATTTCCTACTCATAATTGGTCATTTATAGTTAACATTGCGGACAGATCACAAGAATTCTCGTGTTTTCTGTTCTAAGGCTTGTGGCCAATCACGAGAATTCTTTAAAAATATATTAGCTTGTAAGAACATGTAATAAATAACTTCAAAATGCAATGTGATTTAATTTTAAAGCGTGCCTTTAACATTTATGTAAAACGTTTTTTGTACTCGTTCAATAGAAACTTATCTGGCCACTGGGTAAAGCTAGCAAAAACTCCTGGTCCAAAATGTGTTAATTATGTAAGAATTATGAAATCAATTGTGTTCTGTGATATCCATGATCACCACTGATATTTGCTATATTCCTTACCTGCATAAATGAATTACCTATAAGTAACCAAAAAGCCAAAGTAGAGGCTGTCTTCTAATTTTTGCTGATGTTATTCTTACGAATTCTGATTTACTACTTAATGTATCCTCAGTAAATGATATTCATATCAGTGTAGGAACTAGACTTGTTTTCTGTACTCTGTAGTAAAATAACTCGTAAATTCAAAACCACTGACATTTTTACACCAAACTAATATTTATTTGCTCAGTTTTATAATTTCTTCATTGTCCCATGTTCTTCCTCACATTTTCTATTTTTGATTTCTTAAAACTTTATAATTTGTACACCATATTATATCAAGTTCATGCTTTTGTGTGTTTTTTTGTTCATTTTCTTTATTATTTCTCTCATCTATTTCTAGTTTCAGTTTTAATATTTCCCTGGCAAAATTCTGGATTCTGAGTTTAGTTTCATGCTCCTCCTGGGAAATGACTCAATGTTTGTTCTAAGAAGCCTTTGGTACCTATCACTCAACTGCTGATTTGCTGGGGGAGTGCACACCTGCAATTGCAAGTCCATTATTCTTGTGACTAAGAAATAATCCCTGTACTTTCTACCTGTCTTCTACTCTCATTGTGTTTTGACTTTGAAAGCTGGAAGAACTCTAGCCAGAAGTTTCTGGAAGACCTTTTATCCTAGAGCTTTGCAAATCAGAACACTGAGAAACAAGCCCAAAAGCAAAAAGAACATAAATGATTGTTTTGAATTATCTCTGATAAATTGGTTACTTTGAAAGCCAATTTGTTAGTCCACAGATAGCGGTATTTAGGTCTAGGACTTACCGTCACAGTTTGGTCTTCAATCTATGTTGAAGGGATTTAGACTTTTATTGGGTACCACACATGAAGATGATAGTATTTTAGTCTAGTCAGAAGTAAAAAGATTTTCCTCCTAATTGAAGAACAATGATAACTTTATAATGAAGGCCAAACTTACTATTGATTTGGAAAATATTTATTGAGTGCTTACTATGAGCCAGAAACTATTCTTGGTGCTTGTGACACATCTGTGAACCAAGATCCCTATCTTCTTGAATTTACAATCTAGTGGAGAGGGACAGAACATAAACAAACAAACAATATAGCATAAGGTGATAAATTGTAACATAAAAGAAGTAGAACAGATAAGGGGAGTGTTAGGTGGCTTGAATTTTATAGTAGGGTGGCCATTGAAAAGATAATATTCGAAAAAAAGTCTTGAAGGAGGTCAGAGAGTTGGCTAAGCAGGGTATTTAAGGGAAAATTATTCCAAAGTGAGGGACCATCCAGGGCACAGCCCTTAGGCAGTCATATGACCAGATGTGTTACAGGAGCACAGAGATGCCAGTGTGGTGAGAGTGGAACAAATGAAAGGAAGAGTAGTTTGAAAGTAGCCCAGAATGGTAACAAGGAGCCAGACAGTCTAAAGCCTTGCTGGCTATTTTAAGAACTTTGACTTTTATTCTGAGTTAAATAGGGAGCTAATGCACAGTTTGAGGAAAAATGTGACCTGAAGGAAAACCAAGTAAAAGTTTACTGCAGTAATTCAGGCAAGATATTATGGTAGCTTGGACCCAACTGACAGCAATGGTAGTGATGAGAAATGGTCAGATCCTATATATATATATATTTTAGAGGTAGAACCAACAGGACTTGATTGGTTGAAAGTCATGAGATGTCTTACAGCTCCCTCCTTAGACGTATCTCAATATTCCTAGATAAGTATTTAGTTTTGCCAGTTATTATTTTTCCTCTAAAGAAAAACTGTAACTTATTGAAGCTGATCACTGCTGAGAAAGAAGGGCTATGTCTTTCTACTTCTTTACATTTCCAGAGAAGGAGTCCTCTATTCCCTATGCCTTTAGGGCAAGTATAGGAATGAAGGTTTCTGTTTTCTTCCTCAACTGGTTCCTCTTACCAGGAGAGGAATAGCTAGCTAATGTGATTGTTCACACATTGGCATTTATTGGGCCTGTTATAAGTAGGGTTACTTCCCTCAGAAGCTAGAAACTCTGTCTATTTAACTGCCTGCCTAATGGAGTAGTAAGAAAGGAGCTGGCAGTTGCTAGGTGATCTGGTCCTTGTGAATGTCTATTAGCCAGAAGCTTGCAGGTTGAAAGGAATGGCATCAATTCTCACCATAAAGACAGAGCCTCTTCCAGATTGTAAATTTTAAGAAACAATCTGGATGAATTCTTTTTCTTCATTTTTTTACCCTTGGTTGTAGGGACAGGCCATTCTATTGGAACACAAGGACAGCTAGTGAAGGGATTTGTCCCATTACCTGATGAAGACTTTGACCAAAAGAGAAGATCAAAAAGTAGACATGTCATAAATAACAGAGTACTAATTTAACATTTGCAAACTAACTTTTTGCTCTAAGATGGAACTATTCTCATATCCAAATAATTAGCGGTACTCTGGTCAGTTAATTACTCATTACATTTAATCTGGCTAAGCAATTAGACAATAAGTATTTTTCTATTGGCTAATTGCATTTGATTTGGAACTAAATGAATATCAATACCTGTTAAAGTATTTATTCAGATATATAACTTTAATTTTTATTTCATTTCTTCTTTTGACATTTCTACTCAGCTGACAATGCCACTTCAGAGATTAAAATCAAATCCTTCAGTGGCCCCTCACATCTTTTTTTTTTTTTTTTTTTTTAAATATATTTTATTGATTTTCCACAGAGAGGAAGGGAGAGGGATAGAGAGTTAGAAACACCGATGAGAGAGAAACATCGATCAGCTGCCCCCTGCACACCTCCACTGGGGATGTGCCCACAACCAAGGCACATGCCCTTGACCGGAATCGAACCCGGGACCCTTCAGTCCGCAGGCCGACGCTCTATCCACTGAGCCAAACCGGTCAGGGCCTCACATCTTTTTAAAAATAAAATTAAAACTCCTTATTTTAGGCACTCTTGGCCCTTAATGAACACATTCCTGGTATCTTCCTCACATCCAGCTAAAAGGGTGTCCCAAAATTCACGCAAGAAGTAATTTTGATAGAAAACACAGGTTTATAATTAAAAATTGTAAATTTTATTGATTCATAAAGTATACAGTATAGGGTTACGTATGGAATAGTATATCGGGTAAATGGCCTCCACGGCTTTGCTGGCACATACGCACTCTTTTGTTGAAATTTTCCATGACCGTTTTGCATAAATGTGGCTGAATTTTGTTGATACAGCGCTCAATTTCCTCCTTCAAGGCATGGGTGGTTGTGGGCTTGTTGGCATAAACCTTAGACTTCAAAAAACCCCAACGAAAAAAGTCCAACGGTGTTAATTGCATGATCTGGGCAGCCAATTCTGATCACCAAAATGGGAAATTAGACGACCAGGAAATGACTCAGGCAGTAATTGAATTGTTTCTCGGGCTGTATGGCATGTGGCACTGTCTTGTTGAAACCACATGTTGTCCACATCCATATCTTGCAATTTAGGCACAAAAAACTGGATTATCATGTCGCGATAGCGAGCACCATTAACTGTTATTGCCTGAGCAGCCGCATTTTCGAAGAATGGTCCGATGATGCCTCCAGCTCAAAATCCGCACCAAACAGTGACACGTTGTGGATATTTTGCCCGATATGCTATTCCATACATAACTCTATACTGTATACTTTATGAATCAATAAAAAATTTATAATTTTTAATTATAAACATGTGTTTTCTATCAAAATTACTTCTTGCGTGAATTTTGGGACACCCTTTACAAAGAGTATTTAAAAGCCAGTTCAGCAACAGCATATGTCTCAGAAGCAATATTTTCCCATGTCCTTCTTCCTACTTACCTGCTCAAAATTTTTTATATGCTCCATTCCCCCCTACCTCAATTCTTACCCAGGGCTCCACATCTTTGGCTTTGTAATTGGGCATGGTTTCTATTTATGGCTCTCCTATTATCTGAGAGACTAGCTTAGTCACCCCTCTCTGGCTTATGAGCCTGGCTTCCATGCTTATCTTGAGTATTTAACTTGCTTTGTCTTGTTTTCAGCATTTCAAACAAGTCTCTCCACAGTAAAAGCCCCCAGTGCCTACCTCATAACTGTCTTTGAAAAAGTAGTGGAATCAGGTGCTTGGTAAGCATGGAATTTAAGAAATGGTTCTCCCCATCCAGAGTGGCTCAGTTGGTTGAGCATCATTTAGTGCACCAAAAGGTTGCCAGTTAGATTCCTGGTCAGGGCACATACATGGATTGCAATCCAGGTTTGATCCCCAGTTGGGGAGCTAGGGAAGGCAACTGACTGATGTTTCTAAGATAGATGTTTCTTTCTCCCTCCCCCACATCTCTTGCCCCCTTCCTTTCTCTCTCTAAGCATGTCCTTGGATGAGGATTAAGGGGGAAAAAAGGACCTATGAAAAGAAATGGATATTTGGGCCGAAACCAGTTTGGCTCAGTGGATAGAGCGTCGGCCTGCGGACTGAAAGGTCCCGGGTTCGATTCCGGTCAAGGGCATGTACCTGGGTTGCGGGCACATCCCCAGTAGGAGATGTGCAGAAGGCAGCTGATCGATGTTTCTCTCTCATTGATGCTTCTAACTCTCTATCCCTCTCCCTTCCTCTCTGTAAAAAATCAATAAAATATATTTAAAAAAAAAAGAAATGGATATTTGGGTCCTTTGTCCAGGCTGTCTCTTTTCTGGACAGAGCTGGAGATACACACAACAAAATCTCACTCATTAGCTCCCCTTTACTAACTGACCAACTGCTGATGTTAGCACCCTTATTTTTCATAATACACGAGAAAATATAATTGATGAGGCCACAATTTAGACATAATACAGATCCTCTCCTGAAGTCATATACTGGTTACTTTAATTGTAATACAGAATATGGGCTTGTGGAAGATCCTTTATCATTCATATATGTATTACTTTGCAGAGAGCAAAGTAATTTTATACTGGCGGAATGACACCATGGCAAGCTTTAGGGATTCTTGTCTTTAGATTCCCACTAATAAGATATGCTGAAATGCTTCTTAGAATCACTATCATTCTTGTATTTGTGTAGTATTACAGCTAGACCTAGAGGAGAATGAGCATACCATTATTTAATATAGAAACAGTGAAGAGTAGTTTGCTTTGAGGAATATACTCAATGACTGAACTAGCTGTTGCTGCTTTAGATAATTTTGTGGCTTTAAATAAAACTGCCAACGTTTTTTCTCAGGCTGCTCTCTCTAACAGCTCCTGCCTTGGCTCCATCCCATAATTATTGAAAAGGGGCTTCATAAATAAATGTTGTGTAATGGCACTGGTATGTGTTTTGGGACTCTCGGATATTATTTCTTAACCTCTCATCATATTTCATTGTGGACTATGATTTTTTAGCAAAGCAGTGACCCCAGTGAAGTAGCTCCCCAAAGCAGCTCTGATTATTCCAGACTTGGCAAATCTCATGGCAAGGTCTCAGAGTGAGAACCAAGAGGTGAGCTCACAGAATTGGCTAGCAGGTGGCTCTGGAACTGCTGTGAGATAATAATGGAGATGCAGACTACAGCATCTCCATTTCCAAAAGTAGTGGAATCAGGTGCTTGGTAAACATGGGTAAGGTAGTCAACACGAAGAAGAATAGTTCCCTTCTAGAAAAGTAGAAGAACTAAATAAGCACAAGTCTTTTCCAACAGCACTGACTCTGAAAAACAAAATAAAGTCTATAAGGCAGCAAAACAGAGGAGCCAAACTAACTTTCCAGTCACAAACAAGTCAATTTAAGCCAGCTGGCTTAGGCCTCAAGGAGTTCCCTGTAGCTCTAATTACCTGCTTCTCTTTCCCAACCCTTAAAAGAGATCTAATAGTTTTTCTAAAAAAGGCAGGGCAATGAAAAAAAAAACAACAACTTTAAAACGCTATTTACTAAATACTTGTTTATGAATTTTGTCCCCAAACTTCAATCTAAGGTCAATACTGCGGGACTGACTTCGTTTCCTCATCTCCACTTCCCCCATGTTAATGGATCATATTTTTGGAGAATGAGGATCTGGGGAAAGAAGCTTTTATTTTTAGTTGCTTTCTTCTATCTTTATCCTCTCTAGAAAGTAATTGTGAAAAATCAACAAAATATTATTTAAGCTTAGAACTATGTTTAAGCTTAGTACAGTGTTCTCTGAATGTGCCAGTAAAACTAAACAAAAGCCAAGTGCTTAACAGGCTCCTTACTAAACAGAGCAACACATTACTAGGCTCTCTTTTACTGGCTAAGACTTCACTCAGCATTTAACACGTTGCCTTTGGCACAAAGTTGGGGAGACTGTGAAATCTGAGCATAATTGACTCTCAGTCTGTGAGTCTCATTTTCTTGGCTGTGTCCCATAGGCACCCCACTCTCATCTTCTGCCCCTACCCCTCCATCACTCTACTAAACTTACCACCATCTCTCTACATATTAGAGTTACTGTAAATTCACACTTTCCATCTTAACAGCCAGAATATACAAATACTTTCCAATTGACACCAATCTCAGACTTTTTTTTTTAAAGAACTGGATGCAGTAAACGTTGCAAAATTGAAGCTTAAGACATTGAAAACTTAAATGGATAAAAGATAAATTTCTTTCCTCTTAAAACCATGATAGTGGCTGGCTTGAGATGCACACCTTATTCGCACACTTCTGAGACTCATAGTATTTGAAATTACCAGGAGCTTGATTTGTGTTGGGACAAAGTCTGAACCTGGTGTGAAATACGTGGATATGTGCACTGAAATCAGGTATTTCTTAAAGAACTCCATAGTGCAAATGAAGATCAAGCACTATTTTTCCTTTGATTTTCCATGTCCCATTCTACGTAGATCAAAATTCTTGCTAATGGGACAGTTTCATAAAGTATGGCTGTGGAGTCTGGGATCTGGGTTATATTTGGGGCTGGTTCCAATATATTTTGAGGTCTTATATTTTGCTTCAACCTCCTAGTCAGAAACCTGAAAAATACACCTTAATACTGCACCTTACTAGGGAACATTGAATGGAAAAAGAAACCAATTTTGACAGGGGGATCTATTACCTGATATAGCACCTAAATTAATCTGAAAAGTAATCATACTATTTTAAATCTTATAACACATATATTTATATGAATAGGGGGTTAAGTTTTTCTTAAGTTTCCTTTTCAAAGCCTGTGCAAAGCGATTGAGGTGACTCAGCTGTGAATCCAGCAAGCAGAACTAATAAGCATGGTCAGAAGGACCCACCAGGAGTCAAAACATCTTATCAACATCATCTCATCACCTGATGACAATAGCTTATGTCTGCAACCTCCAGAACTGCATGTAGCACCTTAGCCCCTTCCCCTTTATAATCCTGTCCCTGTACCTTGCTGGGCCCTGTCTTCTTGGTTGGCTAGACTTCTCAATAAACGCCTAATATGATTCAACCCTGCCTGTTATTGGACATAGCGACAGATAGCCCGAACCCAACCAGGAGTTTCCCAGTAAGGATTTGAAGGAAAACAAAACCCAAAGATACCATGTGTTATGTCATAAACAGAAGCCACAATGTCTCATCCATAGGAAGTATTCCCTCTTCCTTCAACTACAGTCACCAGAGGATAAATTCTCGTATTTGGGGATCAATTAGATCACTGGCTTAGCCTTGTTCTTATATTTCATCCCTTTTTATGGAAGTCTTCCTTGTGAGGGTTCCTACCAGAATTTCTGATGATGCCAGCTACACTGCATATTTACCTTTCTCAGAGCTCCACCAATGGATGAATCCAGTGCCTTCCCCAAAACAACATACACTCTCTGTTTTGAGGATAAACAACTCTCCCTGGACACTCTCAACTTCACTAGGGAAATTTTCCTTTTTCCTCTAGTGGTCAGCAATTCCTATTCTGTCCTTTTGGCAGGTTGCCTGCCTCCAAAGTAAACATTATATCCTCTTGAGTCTGTCCCCTAAAGACAGTGTCTTGGCCTCTAGGCCACTGAGGTAACCCACTCAAATCTTCTGTCTCTTCAGTTTACAGTGAGAGATATTGACCAGCCCAGTAAATGTGTGGTTTTGGAAGTATAAATTTGGCCAACTGTATATTCAAGAGTTCTAAATCTATTTAAGCAAAACCTTTCCCTGAACCTCAGATCAACATACTTAGGGTAGCAGATGCCATCATTGCCTCACTGATAGCCTCTTGGTTATGCACTGAAGACTATTTACAGGAAGCACCTGCCACCCTCCACCTGTAAGCTTTTTTTTTTGGCTTTTTTTCTGGCTTTATCCTGTGCATGAGGCAAGCTAGCAGAGCTGGGAGAGCTGATGACCTCAGAAACAGCCTTCAAATAATGCTGGTGGAGATATGGCAGGTAACAACCCCAACATTTACCCCCCAGGTTGTGGTAATGCTATAAGGTATGTTCTACAGTAGCTCCTAAGTTTTATCAATGATGCTAAATTTTAATTTCCTCACCTTTGGTGGTTGTAACTGGCTTGACAGAGCACATTTGATGGGTTTCTCTCCCTTCCCAACCTCATTTTCTAATTAACCTACTGATGTTTTTCAGGACCACCTCCAAAATAACACCAATTTGAATTTTTGTCTCAGTATGTTTATGAACTTACCCAAAGTAAAGCATCAAGCAAATGACAAAACTTTTTCACCTGACTTTATCACTGACAGGTATCTCAAGAATAATTCATCCAAAACAATTCTATCTTCTACTTTCAACTTGTTCTTCCTCTTTTATGCTCAATTCTCTACCCAACAAGTTACACAAGTGCAAATTCTCTCAAAGCCAGTTTGTCACAAATCCTACAATTCTACCTTGGGAATATTTTCCAAATCTGTCCCTCCCTTTTCATCCCTACTACGGCTATTCCATGTCTTGTTCTTACCATCTCTAACTTTGAGTTTAGTTTGTTCTTGTTTCTAGGTCTTTCAGGTATAAGGCTAGGTCCTTTACTTGAAATCTTATTTTTCAATGTAGGTATTTATCATTGTAAAATGGTGATACAGGAGAACTCAGCTTCCATATCTCCCCACACAGCTCAATGATGGTCCAGCTATCCATAACAAAAATAGCTCCGGGAAACCTCTAGAGTCCACTTCGGAAGTTTTACCAACACCGTGAAACAAACACACGAAAAACCAAACCAACAAAAAAACCCACTGGCATAATTACACAAGAGAAGGAAGGAACCTTCATTTAGCTTACATCACCCCATCCCCATAGCCATCATGGGGACCATATTCAGGGCCAAGAAGAAACCTCTCCAGCCAGAAAAAGTTCCACTCACCAGAAAAGGACGAGCTGGTTAAAAAATCAGCTTCTTCACCCTCACTGGTGCAAAGGTCCGGCTTTGGCTTCAGTCCAACCAGACTGCGTCCACTGGGTCGACTAGGAACAAAGAAGAAAGCAGAGGCTATTAGCAGACACGCAGCGGTCCCGGTTGGGCCTGCGGGGGCAGCAGGGCTGCCACTGGGCCGGCTGATGGCCTAGACTAGGGAGTCACCGGAGCTTGCCTGGGGCGGGCGCGGGTCAAAAGCCTGCGTTCCTGGTGGGCTGCCGGGCTCTGGGCTGGCCAAGGGCCTGGGTTGCAGGTCCCTCCTGGCGCTCGAGTTCGCAGGGGCTGCTGGGAGCCTGGGCACATGCTCAGACACGTGGGCGGGAGCCGTGCGCAGCTCAGACACGTGGGCGGGAGCCGCGCGCAGCTCAGACACGTGGGCGGGAGCCGCGTGCAGCTCAGACACGTGGGCTGGAGCGTGCAGGTCAGACACGTGGGCTGGAGCCACGTGCAGCTCAGACACGTGGGCTGGAGCGTGCAGGTCAGACACGTGGGCTGGAGCGTGCAGGTCAGACACGTGGGCGGGAGCCGTGTGCAGCTCAGACACGTGGGCGGGAGCCGTGTGCAGCTCAGACACGTGGGCGGGAGCCGCACAGAGGCGCGTGCAGCTGCTTCCGTCAGGAGCCGTTGAGACCCGCGCCAGGGGTGCTGGCGTGCGTTGAGGTGAGTCCCGGGGTCTTGGGTCCTGCGGGTCACCAGGAGGAGACTGTTCCCGCAGGAGTGGCCGGTACCGGCTGGCCTGGGAACCTGGGGGAGCCTGAGGCCTCGCACTGCCTGGGGCCCTAACCGCTGGGGAACATGGAGATCTGGGTTCCGCTGGTTTCCGCATGGAGACTTCCAGTGCTGCGGAGGTGGCCGGGAGCGAAGGGGGTGCCCGGGAGCAAAGGGGGCGCCCGGGAGCTGGGGCAGGCTGGCTGGGGTCCTTGGTGAATTTGGGAGCCTCTCCCAGGGAAAGGGTGGTCTCTCCGGGCCTGAGGGAGGCGTGAGGGGTGTAGCATGAATTTACCTTTCTTACCCTCCTCAAGGCCTGTTTGTTTGTTTGTTTGTTTGTTTATTTCCGTGTTCACCCAAGGGCTGCAGTCCCTCCCCTCGGGGCCTTGGCTCTTGTGAAGGCATTTCCGAGCGCAGTAGTTGTTTGTGGGGGAGGGCGAGCGCTGGAAAAGCCTCCGCCGCCATTCGCTGACGTCACTGCCGCCCTTTGTCTCGGAAGTGAGGTGTGTGGGCCCCGAGAAAGAAGATCCGTCCGAAGAAGGGCGCTCAGTGCGCTTCACTGCCTTGAGGTGAGTCCCTGGGGGCTTAGGTCGTGGGGGCTAAAGTTTAAAAAGCAGCCAGCGCTGTGTCACAGTTGAGCTGTCGGCACTAAATAAACTTTCCTTCTTCGGGGCGCCCCAACTTGAGGGTGTCCCTCGGCCTTGAATTGGCACCAGTGGCCATGGGCGTGCGGGCAGCATCATCTCCTCTGACCTTGTTTTCTTTCTACAAGTGCTGTGGAGAGCTGCTTTGCGTCCTGATAGGAATTCTAAAACCAGCTGACCAAATTTTGCAAAAAAGGTGGTGGGGTTTTTATTGCAATTGCAGTTAAAATCCATATATCAATTAAAGGATAAAGGAAAATTTATTCACACGGTGTCTAGTTAGATCTTTAATTTTTCTCAGTAATGTGTCTGTTTTCTTTGTAAAAACGTGCATTTTTTTGCTATATCTTGCATATCTTTGGTTAAATTTATCTCTTAATTTTGTCTTTTGATGCTATTATATACATGGCCTCTTTTTAAAATTATATTTTCAGGTGCTTATTGCTGGTATGTAAAAATATAACTCTTTTTTTGGTAAATCTTTCATCCTGTGATCTTGCTTTATTTACTTATTCTGGTAGGTTTTGGGGTTTTTTTTTTGTAAATTTTCTTTAGGATTTAAAAAAAATTAAAGTATCTGTAAATGGAGATAGTTTTACTTTTTCATTTCTGATGTTTATAACTCTATTTTTCTTGCCTATTGCAATGGCTGGGATCTCCGGTACCATGTTGAATAGATGTGGTGAGACTGAGTATTCTGGACTCTCTCTGACTCCTTGGGTAAAAGTATTCATAGTTCATTATTCAGTATGTCATGTATTTTCTAACGCTGTTGTGTTCACATTTGACTTGATGTGCTTGAATTTACCCTTTTAACATTATGAAAAGTTTCTTTTTTCTCTGATAATACTCTTCACTTTGATATTTATTTTTAGCTGATATTAATATAGTAACAGCAGTTTTATGCATATTATTTGCAAAAAATAGTTTTATAGGTGCTATTATAACTATGCAAGGATGTACAGAAAAATACAGTTGTAATGAATGAAAAGGATGAAATGAAAGATCTCAGCAGGGAAAGAAAACTTATAAAAATATTCATATAGAAACTTTAGAACTGCAAAACACAATAGCTGAAATTGTAAAAATTTAATGGATGGGCTTAAAAGTAAAATGGGGCTGCCTAAGGAATCAGTGGAATAAAGTTAGATTTAAAAATTTGAAGGATCAAATAAAAGTAATTGAAAAAGTGCCTCAGCCACATGTAAAACCTATATGTAACTATAGTCCAAGAAGCAAAGGAGAAAGAATGGGATAGAAAAAATATTGAAAAAATCATGACTGAAAATGTCCCCAATTTGATAGAATGCAAGTGTTTACAGTTGCCAAAAAAACTCCCAAGTATCAACTCCCATTTAGAATCTGCCTGCTGTTTTTTGCTTTCAAGAGCTCAAAAGAACCTCTATGCAGATTTCTGGAGTTCCTTTTCTGGATAGCTCCCTCCTTTAAGGATCTGCCCTGCAAATTTTGTCTATCTCCTAACTTCAATAAGATCACTGGGCTGTCTTTGGAATTATGTTCCTGGGACACCATCTGGAAAGTGATTGTGGGATGGTGTGATTTGAAGCTCACCTCATTTATATCCTTTCAGAGATCACAGTCCTGCACTGCATGTGTTCCAGTATCATGCAAATTGTTTCATACATCTTGTGCACTTTTATGACTATAGTGGAGGGCTAGTCTAATACCAATTCTTTTGCTATAGTTGGAAGTCCCTGTTTCCGTAAAAGCTGAACAAATGCAAATTGTTGGGTCTTACCTACAAAGACCCTGATTAGACATATTTGTAAAGGGACCCAGTGTCTTTATTTAGTAGCCTTCCCCCTTTCATGATAATTTTGACGTAGATAGAGTGTCATACTGAGATAGAGTTAGGATAAGGGAAACAATAATAGCTGAAATTTATATTTATTTAAAGTCAGATTGGAGGCCAAATGTCAGCATGGCCATAACTTGAGTAATTCAGATAAAGTCAAGAAAGGAGGCCAGCAATGGGAGACACACAAGCCTTTTAGAAATTGGCAGGGGTCTGATTAGAATCTGGGACCGCAGAAATAAAAATGTTGTTTGAAATACTAACTGGGAGTAACTGAAAACAGAAGAGGAGAATCTTCTGCCAGATGGGGAAGATGCTGGTGGATGCACAGATTAAGGCGGCTTTGTTCTAGATTTGGCCTCTGGTCACTCACGGCATGGCCCTTAAGTGTAAACTAAAAGTATCCTTTCTGATCTCTGGTGCCACATTTCTCACCACAAAACTTTGCAGCCAAGTATTCGAGGCTCTTAGGAGAACTCTGGGTTCCTTTAAGCAGAGCTGCCATGCTTCCTGGCAGATATTACTGTTTATGTCAACCTGGTCTCAAGAGCTGTCTGAAGGAGCGAAGGGATTTACTGCTTAAAGGGGATGAAAGATTGGAAGAGGCTACAAATCTTAACTCAGAGAGAACCCATTAAAGATACTTGCCTTGTCAGAGACAGTCTGTATGCCAATTCTGTAAAAAGTAACATCTAAAGACAGAGATTTATAAAAAGACAGAATGGCAGGTAAGAAGGTGTTAGTAAACCTTGTTTTCACCTAAAGATACAGATAGAATGCACACAGCTCTGTTAACTGCCATGCAATAATTGATTTTCTTTTCAACCCTATCCTTACCATTCTGTATTAATTATTCTTGGTAACTGATTTTCTGAATACTTGATTTTGTTGAGACTTCCACCTTCTATTAAAGTTATCATACCCAACCTTAACTTATGCTTGGAAGACAAAGTTGAAAAGACAGGCCATAAATAATGTTTTCTATACTTTAAAACAGCAGTTTTCAACCAATGTGCTGCAAGAAATTTTAAAGATGCAATATCTGACTGTTTAGTCAGGGAAACTCTCCTCTTTTCCCTTAGATTGTAAAAAAATGACAACAGTCAACACAATAGCTGTCTGTTGTGAATGAATCAAAATTATACCTTTTTTTTTTTTTTTTTGTCGGATCAGCAAAAACGAATATAGAAAACCAGAGCCGACATCCCCCGAGGGGTCCCGGATTTCGAGGGCATAGGCCAGGCCAAGGGACTCCACTAGTGCACAATCAGGGTTGGGGAGGGATGGTAGGAGGGCTCCAGGGCATGTCCGGCCCTCCTCGCTCAGTCCTGATTGGCCAGACCCCAGTAGCAAGCTAACCTACTGGTTGGACCGTCTGCCCGCTGGTGGTCAGTGCCGTCAGAACAAGCAGTTGAGCTGCCTTAGCATATCATTAGCATATTATGCTTTGATTGGTTGAATGGACGACCAGACACTTAGCATATTAGGCTTTTATTATACTAGTAGCCCGGTGCACAAAATTCGTGCACATTAAAAGGGAATTGATTGCCCTAACCGCTTTGGCTCAGTGGATAGAGCATCGGCCTACAGACTCAAGGGTCCCAGGTTCGATTCCAGTCAAGGGCATGTACCTTGGTTGTGGGCACATCCCCAGTGGGGAGTGTGTAGGAGGCAGCTGATAGATGTTTCTCTCTCATCGATGTTTCTAACTCTCTATCCTTCTCCCTTCCTCTCTGTAAAAAATCAATAAAATAAATATTTTTTAAAAGGAATTAATTAGCGGAGATATTTTAATATTGCTATGTGCCCTTTCTCTATAATAGAAGTGTGAGAGATGAAAGGAAATTAGTAAAATGTACATGAAAATCATATATAAATTTATTAAACAGTAACAAAAGGATATAACAACAACAGAGGCATGATATAAAAATGACAAAAACATGATATGAAAACAAAAACATGATATGAAAACAACAGTGATGCAAACAATGACTGATAGTGATTAAACTTATTTTAATATCTCCCTGTACACCACATTAAGAGTGAAAACACTTTCAGAGTGCTTGACTAATTTCCCTTGTGATGAGGTACTTAGAACTTTAACTGTAACATCACATGCTCTTCAAACTCGAGAGAAAGCAACATATAATTGACCATGTGCAAAAACGGGTTCAGGTAGGAACATGCCTACTTTGTCTAGAGTTTGTCCTTGTGATTTATTAATAGTCATCACAAATGAGGCATCACAGGAAACCGTCATCGAATCAATTTAAATGGGAGGCCAGTGTCAGATGGGGACAAATTAATTCTTGGAATCAGAACAGCCTCTCCCTCTGCAGATCCTATTAATACTTCAGTTTTGATAATGTTAGGTTGTAATCTTTTGATAATCTGGTACCTTTACAAAGATCCCATTTACTATTGAGATTTCTCAATAGCATGATGATTACACCCACTTTCAATTCTTGGCTGCACATTACAATCACCTGGGAATTTTTTTAAAATCCTGGTTCCTAGGCCTCATCCTCCAGAAATTGTTTCTTTGTTATGGGGTGGGGCCACAACATTAGTAACAAAGAAACAAAACTTTATTGTGGGGAGCCGCTACAGTGTTTTGGACAGGTTCAAGCCTTGGACTGATGAGAGGGCACAGTCCTCATTGCCACATGCAAGTCCCAGCTTGGAGGGCAGGGCCCTCCCAGCACTATTATAGCCAACAGCTATAGTTGTGAGTTTGAACCTATGGTCCGAACACATGGCCCCACATGCCTGAGTGATGTAGGCTTGATAGAGTTCAGGTGCATGTAGTTGAGTAGGATTGAAACCCAGGAGAATGTTGTAAACAACTTGGTCATGCCCTTACTTTGCCTGGTAGCATCTGCTATAAAATAAAGGCATGGCTGTGGGCGTGGTCGCTGTCTCTCAGAGAAGCAGCATCCCACTGAGACCCGTCTTTCATTCTCTTGTCTGTCTTTTCTAAGCCTTTAAGCCGCCCCCACTCAGGTTCACCCATGGCCGTGCTGGCTCGGCACACTCCCAGGGAACCGCCCTCCGAGGGCGGGTTCCTGCCTCAAACCCCGCCCTTACAGGAGACAGCTCCGGGGGTCGGCGCAGCCGTTGCCAAGACAACCTCTGCAGGACTGACTTCCTTCCGGTTGGTCGCCAGCCAGACCCCGTCGTGATGAACACCACCCATGGTTTTTATATAAGTAGATAGGATTTTGGTGTGTCTCAGAATTTTAGTAATTAGTTTGTGTGCCATGAGATGAAAAATGTACAAACAAGGTCTAGTCTTGCTTATATATGGCTCCAGAGGTTAACCTCAGGGCCTTAGCTCTCAAGTCCCTCTTGTCCACTTCAAGATTTTTGTTTAGTTCCTACAAGAGTCATTTCCCAGTACATCATTGCCCCTTAGAGTGCTGGTATCAGATACCAGAAATGCCGGCATTACAGTTTCCTTGTAGCATACCACCACACCACCAACCCTACCTTGAAATAGAGTTCTAGCTGCCAAACTTCACAATGGGGGACAAATCAGGAAAAGGGGCAGGGTTGCTGTCATGCAGAATCACAAATGAAAATACCAGGCAGTTTTAAAGGCATCAAATTATCTCCCTAGTTCAAATTACCAGCTTCTGTCAAGGAGTGACATGGTGTTTTCTGATGTTTTGAAAGCAGCACTGTGTTGAAAGGAAGATAGTGGCCTTATCCAGCTGAAATTCTGAACTGGATACCCCCTGGGGTTTTCGTATACAGTTTTTGACTCATCATGATAAAGACTAGCTGCTGACAGCTCATCAACTTTGACTCTTAGCTATAACTCCCAACACCCGGCTCCCTTTTTTCTTCCCCTCTATTCTTCCATCTCTTCTTTAACTTCTTCTACCCACCATTTAGAGAGGTTTCTCTGGGTCTGAAGGCAGCTTTGTCCATAAAGTAGTACTAGTCTGCTGGCTTACTTGCCAAAGAATGCTGTATATTTTGGGTCCTAGTATTTGTAATGCAGCTAATATTTATTGATCACTCTGTTAGATGCTAGAGATGAAGAAGTGAAGAAACATGGTTGCTGTTGTCATAGAAAATTTCTAAAAGTGTGTTCTTAGGGCCACCTACATCAGGATTACTTGGGAAAGTTTGTTAAAAATACAGATTTCTGGGTCCCCAGTTAAGTTTTATTGAGTGGAAATTTTTAAAATTAGGTGTAAGAATCTACATTTTTGATGAGCTCCCCAACTGTTTCTTAAACAATGCAGTTTTAAAACCACTAGTGGACACACAAATAGAGGTTTAAAATTTATGATACTATATCTAAAATATAAGAGGATAACATGGAAAAGGCAAATTTAGATGGAAACATACAGATTAAACAGTGTCTAAGGAAGTGACAGTTGAATCAAGACTAGAGAGGTAAGCAGAATTGTTCAGATGAAGGATGGGGGAAAATATTTTTAGAACAGGAGGAAAATTTATGCAAAAATCCTAGATGAGAACATAGATGTCTCCTAGCCCATATACATGCCTACTCTCTTACTCTAAAGGAAATATCAGCATGTAAAGACATACACCTCATAATCTGGGTATATGTCTCTTGGCTTTTTCTCTAGCCTACCTGAGTTCAGTTAGTAAGTTTATCCAATTAAACTTTACTAAAGCAAAACTAGTGAAATTGAGTTTATAAACTTTTATATAGGTGCACTTTCAAAAATATAAATATTTTCAAATCACTCCTCATCTCATTCTTTTCTCAGTAATGAGCTTGGTTTGTGAGCATGCAGAGATAAATCAATATTAAATACTATATACTGTATAGTTTACAGGCACCCAGGAGTATTTATTTACATGTCAATATTGCCAGTAGGAACTTTATAGTTAGATGTGAGGGGAATCTTTTATATAAAATTTGATGATGAATTTCTAGAAAAATCCACTCATGTTGAAATTTCAACCAGTCTGAACACTAGGGATTTTGGAAATTCTGAGGAAAGTTCAGTGAATTATTGAACTAAATATTTATGAAGAGAAATTAGCAACCTGAAAAATAAATAGTGCTCTTTCTGACTGATCATGTGACTCATGAACTACAGATCAGGCTATTTGAACCTTTAGAAGTTTTATTCACATTGTGCAGAGCAAGAAGAAATTCTAGCAATTTGCTGATGACACATGGGCTTCTTCATTCATCTTCAGACAAAGAAGAAACCACATTTGTAGATGATACACTTCTGTACTTAGAAAATATAGAAGAATCAATAAGTGTTAGTAGAATTAATGAGTTTGACAAGGTTTTTGGATGCAGGGTTAATATAGAAAAATCAATATAGAAAATGACAGTAACATCAAAAACTTAAAACAGGGACTATATTTAATGAAAAATGTGAAAGACCACAGAAAACTAAAACATTGACGGGAATTAAAAGACTTAAATTAACGGAAGGTTTATAATACCATTTTTGTGGATTGGAATCTAATTTTCCAGGTAAGTGACACATGCTGCTGATCATAGGCTAGTAAGTTGTAGAGCCAGAATTTGAACCCAGATGGCTCTAACAACTTTTTCTTTGTTTCCCTAATTATCAGACTGTTTTTCACTCAAGGATCTTGCTTTAACCCACTCAAGTTTCAGAACTCGGTTCACATACCATCTTCTATATAAAAGCTTGCCTTATACTTACAGGTGGCATTGACTTTTTCTCCTGCATTCTTTCCATCATAGTTTCCATAGACCTAATCACAATTATTTTCTTGTTTTTCATCTTTTGAAGATTGTGAGGACTGGTACTAAAGTTATTTGTGTTTATTTGATGAGGACCTCAAACAAGAGCCTTACACTTAGCTTCAACTCAGTAATTGAATCAAATAATTGGATTTCTGCAATCTTATCCTCTTTTGTTATTTACATGTCAGTAACCTTCACTATAGTATAATCTTACAATGATATTTTATAAATGTTACATTCCCATATTCTTCTATCCCATTGCTGATCATAGTGCCTCAAACATAATAGATATTAAGTAAACATTAATTAAAGCATTATATTCCTCCAATACATGGCAATTTTAATTTAAAATATTCGTGAAACTAGAAAAATGTGTTGTGCAAAATTTCATATGCATATTAGTTCAGAACAAGCCCAGATAAAGTATTGTTTTCTATTCTTTTGTGCAGCAGAGAATCCACATTTATTAGTCACATAAGAGATCATTCTTCCGTTGTTTAGACTTGCACTCTGCTATTAACCTCAACAAATGCATAGAATTTCTCATTTAGCAACTAATTGACTCTCAGTCAGCTCTATAGAAATTTCCTAGGTTGGGACACACAGATGGAAAGGACAAGAACCAAAGAGGTGGTTCTTGCCCTTGCCAATCATGGAAGAGGAGTTACAAAACCTCTTGATACAAATACATATAAATTCTCTCTGTGGGAATTTAAAGGTACTCTTTCTCAGACCTTAGGACAGAAATACTTTAGCGTGTGATAGCACCAGTGGTAACCATATTTATGATAAAGCAGTAAAAACAATCATAATCCCAATGATAGATTAGGGAGTGGACTAACCCCCAGGTCCCTAAAGTCTGACAACTATACAGTAAATCCTCAGGTACATCTAGCAGCACAATGATGATAGGGGCTTATATAAGACTGAGGTAGGTTTCTTATGGGCTTGCATTCAATAGCCAGGAATTGTGGAGAAACTTTGCAATTGGTAATTAACTCCTGATTGAGTAATTATTTGAGTAGGAAAGGGTTAAAATCGATGTCAATCTTTGCTTACTGCAGTTTTTCTATTTTCAGAACCTATCATCTTGCGGGGCGGGGGGGGGGGGGGGGGGGGGGGGAGAGAAAGCAACAACACACAACTCTAATGCCCTTAGCAGATGGATCTGTATTATTGCAGAACAGGGACCTGGAAAGTCTCTATATACCAAGCTATAAATATTCCTTTGACATTTATTATCCTCACTTGAGTTCAGGTGCTTAAAAACTTGGACTGAAGTCATGTTTGTAGCAGAAAAAAGTTGATCTTTAAGCATACCTTGTCGCTGGCTAAATTATTAGCAACAGACAAAGATGGAGGGTGAGTACACCGGAACAAGGGAGTCTCCCACTTAAGAGAGGTCACAGAACCTTTAAGTCAAATTAGTTGAAGTTTAGATTCGCTTGTAGTACAAATTTCCAAACACTTCAGCTCAGACAATTTGATGGATCACATCTGAGCAACTCCCCACCAATCCCCAACTTTCAAGATATGTATCTGCTGGTGTGGTATTCTGTGGTCTTGAATTTGACTCCCAGCCCTGCCAGCTGCATAGGATTGTAAATTCACACTCCTATGAATCTCAATTCATATTGCCTTAAGGGAAGTGTAGGATTATGTAAACCATGAGATAATAACCCATATAAAATACTTACAAAATAAAATCAAGCTAAAAGTGTCAGCCCTTTTCCATTTAGGGGTTTGGATTCCTTGTGTGGTTATTTTGTGGTTCAGGCTAGGATTTAGCATTATTGTTCTTAATTAGAGAATACTTAATTCCCTTTAGGGCAGTGGTTCTCAGCCTTGGCTGCACATTAGCATCACCTGGGAATCTTTAAAATCCTGATTTCTGGGCCTCATCCTTCGGAAATTCTGTTTCTTTGTTATGGGGTGGGGCCACAACATTAGTAACAAAGAAACAATTTCCAGAGGATGAGGCCCAGAAATCAGGATTTTAAAGATTCCCAGGTGATTCTAATGTGCAGCCAAGATTGAGAACCACTGCTTTAGGGGATGATTACTAGGAGCCTGGGATGGGTTTAATTCTGAAAGGAAAAGAATCCATGCATGATTTTGCTTAGGATATTGCATAAAAAGTCTTGCAGATATATCTATTCCAAAGCTATTTCTAACCCTGCCCAGAGGACCCAGAACAGTGTGAAGCTGAAGAAGACCATAGGCTTCCTCCTTCATCCTGTCTTTTTCCAAGATGAATGGCCCCTCTGTGGCTGATCCAGTGGGATAGTATACCAGTACATTTATAGTGTCTGGAACTGGGCAGCACATTTTAAAGGGACATTGTTAAACTGAATTGTGAGGAGAATAATGAAGGTTCTAGAAGTTATGAAATAAAAATATAGTTAAAGAAGTTAGACTTCTCTTTTTCAAAGTAAGCATCAATAAGGTATCGTAGTGTTAAGTGCATAGGCTCAGAGCCAGATTGTCTACATTCAAATGTTGGTTCTTCCCCTACTAACTGTGAACATAGGCAAGTTATTTAACTCTTAAGTGCTTCAGTTTCCTCATTTGTGAAAGGGAAAAACAGTGCCTACCTTATAATGTTGCTATGAGTATTAAATGAGTTAATACCAAGTGCTTAGAACATTATTTGAACATAGTAATGGCTTATCAGTGTTGGACAAATACATGAAAGACTATAAAAGCTGATTTCAAATAATGAGGGTCTGTAACATAAAAGCATAAGTAGGCTTTTATTTAAGTTGTTATAGATCAAGGGTTTTTAACTTAGGGGTTCATGGAAAGATTCAAAGGAACTTTCCAAACCTATAAAATTATATGTGAGTTTTGTGTATATGCACTCACTTTTGGGGAAAGGTTCATAGTTATTCTTCATATTTCCAAAGAACACCATGACCTTCAAGAAGAAAAACCATTAAGAAAAAAACCCCCCAAATAAATGGATGAAAGTTTCAGTGAGGTTCACTTTGGTTTGTAGGAAAGGAAAAATTCTTAGGCTTTAATTGTCAAAGCCCAGTGAATTGTCTTGGGAACATCAAAAGCTCTACCCCAAGAATTGTTTCATCTGATGTTAGGAACACATCTAGGGATTGGAAGGTAAATTCAATGGACTGTTATTATCAGAGACCTTAGACATGAGATTGGTCTCAGCATCCTTGCCTGCCCTATACTCCTCTCTCCCTCTTCCTGCATCACTCCTTTCCCCAAATTGAATATAAGTCTTATGGGTCTTGAAGCTGTAAGGTTACATAGTTCACCCATAGCACCAATTACTCAATGGTAAAGCCAGTCATATTACCCCCTTGCTTAAACTTTTCTGGTGGCATTCCAATGCCTCAGTAATTCTTTCAGAAAGAACATAAGTCTAATTATAATGTGACATCCCACTCTTCTATCCATATTCCAACCTACTAGGCTCCTAATCGTTCATTAATGTGCAATTCAAATGTTATATTCTCTGGGAAACCTTCCCTAAGTCCCGGAAAAAGAGCTGCTTTGTGTTACGAATTCCTCTGGCATTTTACTGAAATCTCTGCTATAGTACTCATGAGAGTAGCATATCTACCATATCTTTCTTTCTATATATATAAAAAAGCCTAATATGCAAAGTGTCTCCTCGGGAGTTTGACCAGGAGATCAGGAGTTCGATCGCTCGCTATGACGTGCGTTGACCACCAGGAGGCAGTGTGGAATGAAGGAAGGCCCCAGCTGGCATCTGGGGAAGGAAGGGCCCTGGCCGGCAGCTGGAAGGACCTGATCGGCCCTGATTGCCTGCCAGGCCTAGGGACCCTACCCATGCACGAATTTCGTGCACCAAGCATCTAGTTGTAATATAAACACATGAAAAGCTGAGACTATATATCTTTATCCCTAATGATAGATATTGCTAGTTATGTACCAAATATCTTTTTCCCATTCTTCCTCTGCTGTCAGAAAATTACTTCCAAGATTTTGTTACTGATTACTTGGAAGTGTTCTTTTTGTAGAACTGACACTGCAGCACGCACAGCAAAATAATATTTGACTTAATTGCTGACATTACTATAATCTAGCTAGGTGGCCTGTTGCACTTAATTTAGCAATATGGGACTAAATTATATTGCAGGGAATATATACAAAAATGAACAGTGAGTTTATTTAGTCTCAGGATTCTAATTATAACTGATTCTGTTTCAAATACTATAGCAAAAGTGCTAAGGAATTTTGTTTTTAAGTCTGGTTTGTGGTTTTAGGAGCATTTAACATAGCTCATTAAGATGAATTTACCTATAATCTTGTACAGATTCTAGATGGATAAAATATTCATTGACATGCTAACAAAGTTTATTTCCATAGTAATTTTGGTTTACTTTAAAACTCTGTCACATATGTGAAGAAAGAATCTGGCCTATTGGATATAGGAACATCCATGTCATATACCATCTGATGTATTTTATATTATCTATCTTAAATGTCACTACTCAAAAAGTGGTCATAAAATGTTTTGCTGACCTACAGATCAGAAAAATTAAAACTTTAAAAATATATTATAAAAAGACTTTAAGCATATCCACAGTAGTTAAACTTTGTCTTTATTGATAGGTCATTCATTTCAGAGTGATTGAGAACTATGAAATAAAAGACAATTTCAAAACTGTCAGGGGACATAGTAAGTCGTCCTTATCATAAAGATATAAGTATGCAGTGTTTATTAATAAATATATTTTACTGATATTTTACAGAGAGGAAGGGAGAGGGATAGAGAGTTAGAAACATTGATGAGAGAGAAACATTGATCAGCTGCCTCCTGCACACTCCCTACTGGTGATGTGCCCGCAACTAAGGTACATGCCCTTGACCAGAATCGAACCTGGGACCCTTGAGTCCGCAGGCTGACGCTCTATCCACTGAGCCAAACCAGTTAGGGCTGCAGTGTTTATTAAATCACTCTCTCCCACCATGTGTAGTTAAATATTGAACAGATAATTAAAGGATATCAATTTAAAGGGGTAGATGTATCTGAATATTAGCCGGACCAATGTTGATAAGCCTGGGAAAAGGCAGTTTTTAAAGACATGATGAGAAAATGCTTAATTAGAAATGCTCAATGGACAGAAAAATGAAGACATCAAGAGTTACAGTAGGACAGCATAATGGTTGACAGCATAGCCTTTGGAGCCAGAGTGTTTGAGTTCAAGTCTTTGCTTTGCCCATTACTCATTATGGGACTTTGGGCAAGTTACATACCCTGTCAGTGCCTCAGATTTCCTCACTTATACCTACCTTAGAGGGTTGTTATGAGAGTAAGTATAGTTTGTAAAGCTAAGTGCCTAGAACATAGCACTATTTAATTATTTGCTAACTGAATATGTGGGATCTAGAACTTGGAAATGATATCTCAACTGGAGTGACAAAAATGGGCCAGAATCTTCAGGAACATTAACGTTTAAGGAGTAGCTACAGCTAATAGATTCAATAAAGGAAACCAAGATGGAAAGCCACAAAGAGAAAGAAGCTGAGGAAAGAGTATTATGTCAGAAGTCATAAAAGTAAAGAGTGGAATTGGGAATAGCCAACAATGTCTGGGGCCATACAAATACACTGAAAAGTGTTCACTGGGTTTAGCATTTTGAAAATTATTAGAGGGGGTTCCTTTGAGTCAGTGATTGGGGCTAAGATAGATTGCCAAGGGTTAACTAGTAGGAAGGAGTATGGGAAAGTAGAGATAGGTGTGTAGCTTTTTGGAAGAACTTGCTAAGAAGAAAAGCAGGATAGCAACTAGAGAATATTGGATCAAGGAGAAGTACATACTCATTTCTTAAAAATTTTTCTTTTTCTTAAGTGAGAGGGATTTTTGTCTGTATATGATCTATGAAGAAGGTGACAGTTGAAATGAAGAACATGCAACTGATGGAGCAGTGTCTTAAAAGAGATAGGAAGGGATCAGATAAAGAGCACAAGTAGATAGATTGCTCTGAACAGGAGAAAGAAACTATTCTTTGAAACTGAAGGAATAAAGGAGAATGGATGCATATGAGTTTGGTGATGGGAAACCGAGGGAGTTCTGATCTCATCAATCACCTGTTTCCACTGTGCTAGCAATGGAAGTACAACCCAGTGTGAGATGCAGGGCTGTGATCAGTAGCTTACCGTGGGTTTCTGAACTAGGACATACATCCTGCTGTTGTTGAGGAGGTAAACTTTGAAGCCAGATTGTCATAAGGGTCATATACATAGTGAAATTGCTTATGATGATGGCAGGAGTTGTGGAAAATGAGATGTAATGACAGCACTGAGGAGTGGTAGAGGGTGGTATAGTCAGATTACATAAGCCTGAATGGATGGAGGTTTTGTTTTTTTAAAAAATATATATTTTATTGATTTTTACAGAGGAAGGGAAAGGGATAGAGAGTTAGAAACATCGATGAGAGAGAAATATTGATCAGCTGCCTCCTGCATGCCCCCTGTTGGGGATTGAGCCCGCAACCCAGGTACATGCCCTTGACCGGAATCGAACCCAGGACCCTTCTTCAGTCCAAGGGCAGACGCTCTATCCACTGAGCCAAACCAGTTAGGGCTGGAGGAAGGGTTTTTATGTGGAATTGGGAACATGGGGTCTTTAGGGATTTGCTGTTTATTCTCTATTTGTCCCTTCTCCCATAAAACCAGTCTTCACCCCCATTGAACCAGTTTGGGGCCCCTGTAAACTGATACCTAAGGCCTGCATTAGTTGGGTGCCCTTCTGACCGCCTTATAGGTGGGTTTGGACAAAGAGAGACATGAGTAGGAGGTTGGAGGACCAGAGACAGGTTGCTCTATTGCTTCCTTGCTTACTCTTCTATTTCAGCACCACTTTTAGTAGCAGCTGCTTCTTTCCAAGACTACTAGTATAGCTTCAGAAAGGAGACCTACTCCACATCTCACTATCTCATTAGGTTCTGTAAAAATTTTCCTTTCCCTTGCCTTGTTGCCCCAATGTATAGTAATGCCTTCTTATTTGAGATAGTCTGTGAATGTCTTAATGTTCTTATTTCACCACATAACCTCTCTGTAAGTCATTTCATTTAGCCAATACAAATTTATTCTCTTGCCTGCTGGATCCCTCTGTGATACAAGAGACAGTCTGGAGTTGCAAGAAAGCGTTACTTAGTGGCTGCAAGAATGAGAAGTATGGGGGACCAGTCTCTTCCACTTCTGGGGTATGCAGTGAGTAGTGAAGTCAGTGAGCCGTTCCAGGAAAAGTCAGAGGAAGACACATAAATTGGACCTCATTAGCTGAGGTGTAACAAGATCAGAGGTTTAGATTTCTGTTTAATTTTGTGATGATAGAATCAGAAATAAATTAGAAATGGTGACTGAAAGTAGAAAGCCAGGCAAAAGCAAATAGTGCTGTATGGGTTAAAACAAAAATGAAGAGTAATGACATAACTGAGAAATGTAAAGTAATAAGAGAGGATATCAAATATTTGAAGAGAATTAACAACAGGTGGTCTTAATCTGCTATGGGGTGGGAACTGGAAATTGTCTATTTTGTTTATCATAAGCAAATTATTTTGGCTAGAGACCAGAGTTAATTTTCTCCTTCCTTTATTTGTTCAGGTTTCCCAGCCAGTGGGTTATTGTGAAAAGCTGATTTAGTATTTGCAGTCCTCTTTGATTCAAGAATGACAACAGAGTCAGGCTTTTGGGTACTGAATGACAGGATATAGCAAAAACAATGGGATGGCTTTCTTTTCTATAAAACACTGGTGACAGAGCAGTAGAAAGTTAGCAAGTGTAGGAAAGAGAGAAAGGGATTAAATCCTTTCAATTGCCTTATTTTTTTATGGAAGGAGGAGGCAAATTTTATTTTAAATTTTTTAAAAATAAATATGGAAGTGCTATCAAACATCTGTGTATCCAATACCCAGAATTAATGGATTTAATATTTTGGCATTATTGCTTCAGATACAATTTTTTTTAATATTTTTGCTTAGGTATATATGAAAGAAAAAATTACTTATGAAGTAAAGTCCTCTTTCCCATTCTCATTCCCTCTTTACTTCTCCCCTAATACTACTTCCATTAATTAGAGTATATCATGCCAGTTTGTGTTTTAGTATTTTACTATATGTTTAAATAACATCCCAGAACAATATGTAATACTATATTATGTTTCTAAATTTTACATGAATGCTTTCATATTAGGTGTATTTTACTGCATGTTTTTAAAACTTACTCTTTCTTATTTTGGGGCAGGGTCTGTCCATGCTGATATATACAGTTTAAGTTCATTGAATTTAATTGCTGTGTAGCAGCCTTTCTCAAAAGTGTTCATCTTAACCACAAAACCTAGGACAATGATTTGAATGATTGTTTTCTTAATTCTCTCAAGGATGGTGCATAACTAGTACCACCTTAGACATATAGGAAGAAATTAATTCATTATATATAATGGTTGCTTTAGGTCTGTGGTTGACAAACTGCGGCTCGAGAGCCACATGCGGCTCTTTGGCCCCTTGAGTGTGGCTCTTCCACAAAATACCACGTACGCCTGCACATACAGTGCAATTGAAACTTCGTGGCCCATGCGCAGAAGTTGGTTTTCGGCCTGGGCGAGTCTATTTTGAAGGAGTACGTACGTACTGTTGATATTTGGCTCTGTTGACTAATGAGTTTGCCGACCACTGCTTTAGGTCACTTGGGCTTAAGTCAGTGGTTCTCAATCTTGGCTGCACATTAGAATCACTTGGGAATCTTTTTAAAATCCTGATTTCTGGACCTCATCCTCCGGAAATTCTGTTTCTTTGTTACTAACCTTGTGGCCCCACCCCTTAACAAAGAAACAGAATTTCCAGAGGATGAGGCCCAGAAATCAGGATTTTAAAGATTCCCAGGTGATTCTAATGTGCAGCCAAGGTTGAGAATCACTGGCTTAAGTCTTTCTGTGGACCTGCATTTGAGAAAGCCTACCCTCTTTTATCAATATGATGTTTTATTTATCTACTCCCCTATGGACTGCATTTAAAAGCTTCCAGAATGTTACTTAAACAAATAAACTTCCCTCTACATATGTGCAAGAGTTTCTATAAAATTGCTGAACTTGTGGAGTTGGGGACATTACCAATATTGCAAAATTGCTCTTTAAAGTAGTAGTGCCAAGATGTACTCCTCTAGCAATGTGGAGAGCCCACATCCTCCACATTCTTACCAACACTTGATATTGTCAGGCTTGACTTTTGTCAATTAGGTGAGTTTGCAATAAGTTCTACAGTAGTCCCCTCTAATCTGAGGGGGATATGTTCTAAGGCTTCCAGGGGTTGCCTGACACCCTGTATAGTATGGGACCTTATATATAGTACTGGAGGCCTGGTGCACGAAATTTGTGCGGGGGGGGGGGTGGGGGCAGTGTGTCCCTAAGCCCAGTCTGAACCCTCTCCAATCTGGGATCCCTCTCACAATCCAGGACTGCTGGCTCCCAACTGCTCACCTGCCTGCCTGCCTGATTGCCCCTAACCGCTTCTGCCTGCCAGCCTGATCACCCCCTAACCACTCCACTGCCAGCCTGATCGACGCCTAACTACTCCCCTGCTGGCCTGGTCGCTCCTAACTGCCCTCCCCTGCTAGCCCAGTCCCCCCTAACTTCCCTCCCCTGCTGGCCTGGTTGCCCCCAACTGCCCTCTCCTGCAGGCCTGGTCGCCCCCAACTGCCCTCCCCTGCAGGCCTGATCACCTCCAACTGCCCTCCCTTTCAGACCTGGTCCCCCCCCAACTGCCCTCCCCTGCCGGCCTGGTCTCCCCCAACTGCCCTCCTCTGCTGGCCCAGTCACCCCTAACTGCCCTCCCTTGCAGGCCTGATCACCTCCAACTGCCCTCCCTTTCAGGCCTGGTCCCTCCCAACTGCCCTCCCCTGCTGGCCATCTTGTGGCAGCCATCTGTGTCCACATGGGGGTGGCCATCTTGTGTGTTGGAGTGATGGTCAATTTGCATATCACCTTTATTATATAGGATGGTTTTTCCTAAAAATACATATGTATGATAAAGTTTAATTTATAAATTAGGCACAGAAAAAAATTAATAATAGCTGTTATAATAATATACTTTAATAAAAGTTATGTGAATGTGACCTCTTTCTCAAAATGTCTTATTGTATTGTACTCACTCATGTAATGATGTGAGATGATACAATGCCTATGTGTTGAGGTGAAGTAACACATTCAGAGTGGTGTGCATTAAAATAACATGAATTATTTATTTCTGGAATTTTCCATTTAACATTTTTAGATGGCAATTTCCCTACTAAGTTAACTGTGCTTTAGAATAAAGCTCCTATTTTCTATTTTATAGGAAGAAGAAATAAAAGTTATTCAGGTTGTTAATGGCAGGATTTCCTTTTTTATGGCTGTATAATACTCCATTGTACACACACAGCACATTTAAAAATTTATCTGTTGAAGGACACTAAGGTTGTTTGCATGTTTTAGAAATTATGAATAATCCAAGGAACATGGGAGTGCAGTGTAGATATGTCTTTGAGATAGTGGTTTCATTTCCTTTGAACATATAATTAGAAGTGAAAGTGCTAGATGAAGTAGTAGTACTATTTTTAATTTGGGGGGGAACCTTCATAATGTTTTCCATAATGGCTGTATCTATTTACATTCCACCAACAGTGCACAAGGGTTCCCTTTTCTCTACATCCTTGCCAACACTTACTGTCTCTTGTCTTTTTGATAGTAGCCATTGTAACATATCTGAGGTTAGATCTTATTGTGGTTTTGATTTGCATTTGATGATTAGTGATATTGAGTATCTTTTCATGTATCTGTTTTTTGGGGGGCGGGGGTGGGAATGTCTATTCAGGTCCTTTGCCTATTTCTGAATTGGATTACTTTTCTATCGACATATTAGTTCCTTATATATATTTATATCAACCCCTTATCAATCACACGCCTTCCAAATATTTTCTCCCATTCCATAGGTTGCCTTTTTATTTTGTTGATTATTTTTTTGTATGCACAAGCTTTTAGTTTGATGTAGTCCCACTTAATAATTTTTGCTCTTGTTGCCTGTACTTGGGGTGTCATAATAAAAAAAATCATTGCCAAGACCAATATCAAGGAGCTTACCCCCTATATTTTCTTCTAGGAGTTTTATAGTTTTAGATTTAAGTCTTTAATTCATTTCAAGTTAATTTTTGTGAATGCTATGAAATTTGGATCCAGTTTCATAGTTTTGCATATGCTTATCCAGTTTTCTTTTCCCATTGAGTATTTTTGGCTACCTTATCAAGTATTAGTTGACCATATATGGGTAGGTTTATTTATGTACTCTCTAATCTGTTCCATTGATATATATGTCTATTTTTATGCCAGTACTATTACTATTTTAATTACTATAGCTTTGTGATATAGTTTGAAATCAGGAAATGTGATGCCTCCAGGGTTGTTCTTTTTTCTTAGGATTGTTTTGGCTGTTCTTGGTCTTTTGTAGTTCCATATATATTGTAGGATTTTTTTTTCTGCTTCTGAAAAAAAAAAAGCCATTGGGATTTGATAGATTGTATTGAATATGCAGATCACTTGGGTAATATGGATATTTTAATAAAATTAATTCTTTCAACTTGTTAATATGGAATATTTTCCCATTATTTTGTGTGCCTTCAATTTTTTCACCAATGTGTAGTAATTTTCAGTGTACAGATCTTTCATATATTTGATTAAATTTATTTCTAAGTATTTCATTCTTTTTGATGTTGTAAATGGGATTATTTTTAAATTTCTCTTTCTGATAGTTTATTATTAGTGTATAGAAACACAACCAATAGTTTCTGTTGATTTTACATCCTGCAGTTTTACCAAATTTGTTTATTCTAACAATATTAGGGGGTGGGGTCTTCAGGATTTTCTAAATAGACCATTATGTCATCTTCAAACAGTGACAGTTTTACTTATGATTTTGATATCTTTTATTTATTTCTTTTGAGTAATTACTCTGGATAGGACTTCAGTACTGTGTTGAATAAAAGTGGCAAGATAGGAATCCTTGTCTTGTTCCTGATCTTAAAGGAAAAGCTTTTAGCTTTTCACCCTGAGTATGATGTTACGGGCTTATATACTAGAGGCCCAATGCATGAAAATTCATGCACTCAGCGGGGCGGGAGGGGGGGGTCCCCTCATCCTGCGCCCTCTTGCAGTCTGGGACCCCTTGGGGCAATGTACACCTGCCAGCTTAGGCCTGCTCCCCAAGGGATCAGGCCTATTTAGCAGTCAGACATCCCTCTGGCATCCTGGGAGCCCTTAGGGCAGCAGTTCTCAACCTGTGGGTCGCGACCTCTTTGGCGGTCGAATGACCCTTTCACAGGAGTCGCCTAAGACCATCCTGCATATCAGATATTTACATTATGATTCATAACAGTAGCAACATTACAGTTATGAAGTAGCAACGAAAATAATTTTATGGTTGAGTCACAACATGAGGAACTGTATTTAAAGGCTGAGAACCACTGCCTTAGGGGATGTCCGACTAACGGCTTAGGCCCACTCCCCATCATTAGTTGGACATCCTTAGTGCTGCTGCAGAGGTGGGAGAAACTCCCGCCGCCACCGCTGAGCTGGCCAACCATGAGCTGGGTGAGTGGCACTCCCCCTGTGGAAGCGCACTGACCACCAGGGGGCAGCTCCTGCATTGAGCATCTGCCCCCTGGTGGTCAGTGTGCATCATAGCAACTGGTCGTTCCCAGTCGTTCTGCCATTAGGGTCAATTTCCATCTTACCCTTTTATTATATAGATGGCCTTTAGTATGTTAAGATACTAGTATATTTCATCTCTACCTAATTTGTTGAGAGTTTTATTATGAAAAGATATTGAATATTGTCAAATGTTTTTTCTGCATCTATTGAGATGATCATGATTTTTATCTTTCATTTTGTTAATGTATATCACATTTATTGATTTGTGAATAACCATCCTTGCATCCTAGGAATAAATTCTGTTTGATTGTGGTGTATGATTCTTTCAATGTGCTATTGAGTTCAGCTTACTAATATATTGTTGAGAATTTTTGCATCTATATTGAGCAGGGATATTGACCTGTAATATTTTCTTGTAGTGTATGTGTCTGTCTGTCTTTGTTATCAGGATGATGCTGGCCTCATAAAATTAGTTTCCCTCCTCTTTTGGGAAGGATTGTTATAAAATGTTTGGTAGAATTCACTAGGGAAGCCATCTGGTTCTGGGCATTTCTTTGTGAGAAGTTTTTGATTACTGATTCTATCTTCTTCTTAGTAATTGTTCTATTCATATGTCCTATTTCTTCATGATTCATTCCTGGTAGATTGTATGTTTCTAGGAATTTATTCATCTCTTTTAGGTTATTTAATTTATTGACATATCGTAGTTTATAGTACACAGGTGATTCCTTTTCTTTTTTAAAAATCCTCACCCAAGGATAGTTTTTTTCCCCCATTGATTTTTAGAGAGAATAGAAAGGAGGAAGGGGGGAAAGAGCAAGAAAGAGAGGAGAAACATTGATGTGAGGAGGCACATCGATTGGTTGCCTCCTGCACACAGGCCTGATGGGTGGGAATTGAACATGCAACCCAGGTACGTGCCCTTGACCAGGAATCGAACTGGGACCCTTCGGTGCATGGGCTCTAACTTCTGAGCCACCTAATTTGTTGGGAGTTTAGATTAACTTTAGAAGAATTTAAAAGAGTTTAAAAGAAGAATCACCGGCCAGGGCATCCCAGGTGGTGATGATGATGATGGTGATCTTGATGATGATTCTTTTCTCTTTAAATATTTTTTATTAATTTTTAAAGAGAAAGTATAGGAGACAGGAGAGAGAAACATCAATATGAGAGCAAAACATTAATCGGTTGCTGCTTGCATGCCTAGCAACCTTGGCGTGTGCCAGACTGGGAATTAACCAGCAACCTCTTGTGCATGGGGTGACACTCAGCCAACTGAACCACAGTGGCCAGGGCCCAGGTGATTCTTAATGCACTAAGATTTGAGAACTAGTGCGCTCTAGATAAGGTGTGAAGTTTGGTCCCTTTTCTGACAGCTTAGCTGAAGGAAGTCTCATGACTGATCATTAAGAACTTAGCAGGAAACCTTCCATGGATGTACAGCTGTGAAAGCATTATCATGAAATGGAGACAAGACAAGGGCAGATGTAGTGAGTAGACCAAAAATCAGATCAGAAGAGAAGAGAAGTTAAGTATAGTTATAGTTCTAAGTATGGTTAATACCAGAATCAGTTCAAAGATGGAATCTGGACATTAAAAGAGTACAGTGCTGCTATTTGCTGTGCCTATTATTTGCTACTATGATAAAAGCTAGTTTAGGGTGCAGATTGGTCAATTATGTCTTTCAACCAATAGGAGTCATGCCCTGAGATTTACTAGGCCTGGGATTACCAAGACAGAGTCCTTGCTCTCAAGGAGCTGACCATCTGGTGGAGAGTCAGAGGGCAACTTAGCCCTCAGTACTCTGGAGTGACACCTGGCAGCCAGATTCCGGAGAGGAGATATGTATGGTGAGAAAAAAACAAACAACCACAAGATTGGATGGAGAACAAGCTTGAAGGGAAAAGGCTACACTCATTTTCTATCACTCTTTAATGTGTTTTTTTTTTTTTCAGCTTCATATAACATGAAACCACAAGGAGAAATGAACTTGTTTTGAGAATGGAGAGTACAGCCAGACCTTAATCATTTGGATTTTATTAGTCAGAATTTGTGATAATTTGGAGAGTGAGTTAGCTGAAGTTTGTCTAAGTTCATCTATGGACAAAACCAAAAAATTCCCATACAATTTGATTCTATATATTTGAGTAAACCTGTTTTTGAACTAATGGGGCATTAGTATTTATAAAGCAAGCAAGTCTAAAGCTAATTATGAATCTATTTAAAGCTGTCCCTAGTCAACTTAGTATGAGGAAGCAGTTATTTAACCTATTTTGCAATATTTCAAGAATCTTAATATAACTTTCTTTTTGAAGTGACCTGTAATAATTCTTAGATTTTCCCATATTAAGGCCTTCTCTCCTTTTCCTTCTACTCCTTCTCTCCAGACTTCTTCATTTCCTCCTCTCTCCCTTTTTCTCCCGTATCCCCTTATTCTCCTTTTTCTTTTTCACCCCCCAATTCTTCCTTTCTCCATGTCTCTTGTCCCTCCTCTCTCCACTTCCACCTCTCTCCTCACCTCTGTCTCTCACTTCTGTTTCTAACCAGATGTTGAGAGAAGTTTGTAATTGAGATATTCATTACCAAATAACAAACTGGGCAATCAGAATGTTTCTAAGGTGCTAAGCTTTCCTCTCTGAGTTTCTCTGGGATGAGGCTGGAGGAACATGAGATAAAGCAGCAGCTCCAGACTAGCCACACGTGCTGCCTGACCACTGTTTTGGAAAGCTTGGAAACCTCAGGGAGGGCTCTGTTTCTCTTGCCTTTTCAGGTTTCTTACATCAGCCAATCTGTAATTTGAATGACATGCATTGATTACTATGGAAACATACACCAGCACATATTATAGAAATAAAGAATTCTGGTGGCAATTTATTAATGTTAGATTGCTTTTACAGTGCAGAAGGAGAAAAAGACTAATTTGCACACACATTCTTCTGGAATGAAAGGGTCTTTACCATCATGAAGCCATTTCAGCTGTCTCATCCCTAATTACCATTTGGTATCTTTCTCTCCCTTGTTCCTTCCCTAGTGTTCTCTTTGTTTTTAATTGGTGATTCCAGCCATCTGGATCCACTAGCTTATGAAGGCATGAGAGAAATAGAACATAAAAGAAAACAAACTTCACCCATTTCAATCAAGTCCACATCTGAAAGCTCCCATATTCCACAGCATTTCCTTTGCTATAGGAAATATGGTGTCAGAATAAGCCAAACTGAAAGGATGTCTATGAATGCAGAGAGAAATGCTAATGCCCCATTAGTGCTAAGGCCTGGGCTCCAAACCACTTTAAGGAGAAGCTGCCCAGCAAGTCGGTTTGCCACATGGTGGAGGAAAGGGCCTAGGGGGTTTTATGATGAGAAGTCTGGGCCTCCCAATCAGACCCATCTGGGTTTGAACCCTGGCTCAGCCATTTTGAACTCTAATTTGGGACAGGATTTTTTCTTTGCTATATTTCAGTTTTATGTCTGGAAAGATCGGGTTGGGGGGGGGGGGGGCGGAAATAAAGCTGTTATTACTAAATAAAATGAAATAAAATGTTAAAAGCCTCAAATGATGTTTTAAAATGTTGGTTTAAAAGTTATAGTGGCATATGTGATAGCTTTTTGGGCCAAGGATGTATAGGAGGGAGTATGGCAGAGCTGGGATTCACATTCAGGCAACCCTTAACCACTCTATTGTGCTGCCTCTCTACAGCTTTTCCCTTACACTCCGAGGCCAGGGCAACCATGGTAAGGTAGAATTCCAATTACATAGCTTGTTTACTCCAAAAACTTTTAAAGATAATCTATTTTAATCCACATGAAATTTAAACATACTTACTTTGGCTTGAAGGTCTTCCTCAGTATGGCTTAGATTCACATTACCAGCCTTAGATTCCCATCCTGTGCATGGACCCAATTCTCCCACCAACTGCTCCTCTACTAGTTCTTACCTCTGTGTCTTTGTATGAGTGCTGTTCTGCCATCTCCGTGTAGAATTCCCCATCTTCTTGGTCATGAAGCCTTTCCTCATATGCCCAATTCTTCATTTGAACTCACAGAGCACCTTTATATAATTTATTGGTGCTTGTTACCCTTTTAGTGTATTTCACAGTCATAGTTGTGTAATTTTAGACCTGAGGTGGACTTTAATAATACTTCTTATGCCCTTTAAAAATAATTTATTGATATAAAATTAATCATTTTAAGTGAACAATTCAATGTCATTTAGTACATTCACAATGTTTTGCATCCACCACTTATATCTGGTTAATCCAAAATAGTCCCATCACTCTAAACCCTATACCTATTAAGTAGTTTATCCCTGTTCTTCCCTCCCCCAGCTCATGGAAACCACCAATCTGCAGTTAATCTATATGGATTTATTAATTCTGAGTATTTCACGTTAATGCAGTTGTATAACATGTGGCCTTTTCTTTTACTTAGCATAATGTTTTGGCGGTTCATTCACATTGTAGTATATATATCACTACTTTCTTTTTATGGATAAATATTTCATTGTAGGCAAACACCACATTTTGTTTATCCATCTATCCACTGATGGACACTGAAAGTGCTTCTGATTTTTGACTATTGTGAATAGTGCTTTTTTGGGACAGGTGTTTGGAGCTGCCTACTCTTTCATTTTACTGATATCCAGCCTCATTCCTTTTTTCTGTTATTATAAGCCAGATGTTGAACAGATACGAATGGAGCTTCATAAATACAGAAATGGAACTTCTCTAGTTGAAGTCTGGTGTGTGTCCCTTGTTCCTCAAATAGACCATGGAGGCCTTCTGGAAAGTTCAGAGTCCACTGTGGAGCCCAGTATGAAGGCCTTTGAGTTAGTCCATCTGCTCTGTGTTATAGGTGAAACTGAAGCCCAGACTTTGCACTAAAACCAACCAGCTAGTCAGTGAGATAGTATACACTCATTCGAATACATTTACATAATAAGAACATGATGTAGCAGGAATCAGCCAAACTGGGATTAAATGATACGTTTTCAGGATATATAATTTATAATACACATTTTGCATCTCTGTTCAAGAAGAGTACAGAAGCAAAACCTGAACTCTTAAACTAATTCTCACAAATAGAACATTTTATCATGAGAGATTGATATATCTGATTCTGTGGAAGTGAGTAAATGTGCAATACCTTTGCTGCACATTAGAATCACTAGGATGAACTTTAAAAAGGTCTGATATCTGGTGCTATCCCAGCCCAATAAAGCAGACTTTCTGGGGGTGAGGACCAGGTATTAGATTTCTAAAAGTTCTCCCCAGGTAATGCTAATGTGCAGGCAGGGTTGAGAAGCTCTAGCTTTGGCTGTTGCCTCAAGTGCATTGTTCTTCTTTCTGTATATTCAGTTTATGCTTCCTACTAGGCCTCATTTACATGCCAGGCAATCTTTCCAGGCCATTCCAGTTCACCGTTCTTTGAAGAACTGGAGCACAAATTTCACGCATTCTGCTCTTAATCATGCCCCTACAAGCAAGCATTGTTTCTTGGCTCTTGCATGGGTTGGCCTTATGTCCCCAATTGGAATACAAGGTCCTGATGATCAGAAATAGAATCTGCTTGCTTGTGCTCTTGCTCACACTGTTTCCTTCTCCCTCCCTCCCTCCCTCTCTTCCTTCATCCCTCTAGTTTTTCTGCTATTGACTTAGGGTTGAAGCAATGTATTTATGGGACTCTGAAGACTGAATATGATACAAATTGATTGTGAACATTCTTTGGAAAGTATTACATGTTGTATACATACAAAAGGCCATATTTCTATTGTAACTAGGAAGAAAAACAGCGTCTTTATTTTTTGCTTTCCTTTCTAGTTTAATTCAAATTTGCTTCCATAGAAAAAGGACATATTATTGTTAGGGGATTTACATATTTAATATCCACAGTAGTTTTCAGGGATTATCTTCATTTTACAGCTGAAAAATTAAAAAATTTTAAGACCCTACTTATAAGTGATATCATTTGAACCCAGATTTGTTCCACTCTAAACTCCATACCATTTTATCACACCCATCACACCCACATCTTCCTTCAGTACTGAGACTTAAAGCACACATCAGTTATGATTGGGTAGTATTTCTTATTCCAGATTGTATAAAATTGACATGGTATAAAATAGTAAATTTTTGTGGAATAGTCTGAAAGGATTTCCTATGAACTATGTGCTTGGTATTAAAAGATGGAGTGGTTCTTGATGGAAAATTATCTTCTCAAAACAGGTTTAACCATCCCTATATAAATAGGTCCTGGGGGCTTTTCTTCCACTCTTTCTTTGCTACTTGTTGCATCAGGTACTGAATGCAGGATCCTCAGAGGCAGTGGTTCTCAACCTCCCTAATGCGGCGACCCTTTAATACAGTTCCTCATGTTGTGGTGACCCCCAACCATAAAATAATTTTTGTTGCTACTTCATAACTGTAATTTTGCTACTGTTATGAATCATAATGTAAATATCTGATATGCAGGATGTATTTTCATTGTTACAAATTGAACATAATTAAAGCATAGTGATTAATCACAAAAACAATCTGTAATTATATATGTGTTTTCCGATGGTCTTAGGCGAACCCTATGAAAGGGTCATTCGACCCCCAAAGGAGTCGCGACCCACAGGTTGAGAACCGCTGCTCAGAGGGAATAAGCAAAGCATTTAAAGAGACAAGATGACTCTTGTCTATTCTGACAGTTCCTGTTTGTTTTATGTGTAGAGATTCTGGCCAGCCTTTGAATAGCAAGCGTAATAGATAGCCATGTACAGACTTGAGAGACTCCAGGATGGCCTTCTTATAAAAAAATACTAGAGGCCTGGGAGGCCTGGTACATGAAATTTGTGCACTGGGTGGGGGAGGGGTGTCCCTCAGCCCAGCCTGCACCCTCTCCAATCTGGGGCCCCTTGTGGGATGTCTGACTGCCGGTTTAGACATCCCTCCTCACAATCTGGGTTAACCATATTCCTAAACTGGCAGTCGGACATCCCTCTCACAATCTGAGACCGCTGGCTCCTAACTGATCGCCTGCCTGCCTACCTGATCAGCCCCTAACCACTCCCCTGCCAGCTCAATCAACCCCTAACCACTCCCCTGCCGGCCTATTTCCCCCCAAACTGCCCTCCCCTGCAGGCCCAGTCACCCCCAACTGTCCTCCCATGCTGGCCTGATCACCCACAACTGCCCCCCACTGCCGGTCATCTTGTGGTGGCCAACTTTGATTACATGAGGGTGGCCATCTTGTGGGAGGGCGTGACAGTCAATTTACATATTACCACTTGATTATATAGGATTCCTCCAAAAGCTTTGGAATTGCATAGCTCTAGGAAGGTTTTGAGGAGTCCAAAGAGTGCCTAATATAAATAAAATGGCTTTGGAAGGGTTGGCAACTCAATTTGATCTTGATGGGACCCAGAATAGGGGCAAGAAGAGCAGAAAGCAAAGTCCTCTGCATTAAAGAGTGGATGCAGAAAGTGACTGGGACATAGGAACCAGTCCTCCATCCCACCCCAATAAACGTTGACATTGCATCCTCCATGTCAATGTCTGGGCCTCCCGAAACCAACAGCTCACCCCAGACATACCTGAAGGAGCCACTCTTGAACAATCATTGCTCCCTCTGAGGCCAGACTCAGTCATTCTTAGCTCCAGACTTTTGAAACAACCTTACCAGCAGGGAAATGAATGGAGTCTCTGGCAAGCACCTAAAGGCCAACTCCTGTCTTTCAGGCTTGGATTTCAGGAAACAGCTTGGGAGGATGCTCTCCAGGCCCTGCAACTCCTGGGACTTGTTTTGTGATCCATGGGAGAGTGGAGGCTAAGAGGGATTAAAACTGCCTGAAACCTTGTAGCCTGAGGGGGATTTGGGGGTCGGAGAGGAGGGGGTAGATCAGCTCAGCTGCATCACCTTCCCAGATAATCCATCACTGCCACTATAGCTGCAGGAAAGCAGTCCGGTAAACTGTCTGCCGGGAAGGAAGAATAACCCGCTGCTGGCTTTTATTTTCAGTTGAATTATAACACTTACCTTCTCATCTGGCCTTTCATCAAGAGGCTTAAGTGTTTTTCTTTCTGTGGGCCTTACAGGCCACATTTCCCCATTCATTATCAGCATAGAGGCCTGCCATGCTGAACCCATGTGCAGCCTTCCAGCCCCAATTCCCCTTCCCCCAGGGGCTCCTTAGCAGCAACAATTTTCTAATTCAGAACAGGCTCTCCTCTGAGCAATTGATCTTACAAGTACATTACAACTGGCTTTAACAGGAGTTACCAAAGGCAGGGATTTCAAAAACAAGATGTGAATTCCCCAAAAGATGGGGCACCATAAATATCTCCAACATCTTTGAGTTTACCAAGTATTGGACTGTGCTTTTTGAAAATTTTCTGTGTATTTAGGGTTGAAGGGAATAGTGGGGCTATGAGTTTGGGGTCATTTGAAGATTATCATTAATAGACATGTTACCTTTAGGAGAGACTTGATTGTTTAGGGCCAATCTGGTAAGAGCTCTAAAGTCAGAATGTCTGTGTTCTAATCCTGGCCTGGCTAACCATGAGCAAGTAATTTAATCTCTCTGAGCCTCAGTTTCCTCATATGTAAAGTGGAGTAATAATACCCACTTCATAAGATTGCTGTAAGAGTTAAATGTCGGGGGTTGGGGTGGGATCCAATTGGGGGAAAAGGAGACATATGTAAAACTATAGGTAATAAAAAATTTTTTAAAAAAAGTTAAATGTCATAATCCACATAAAAACAGTTCGCACAGAGTTCAAACAGTATGTGCGCAGTAAATGTTAGGCATCCTTGTATATTCCATTATTCATTTAATCATGAAATGGTTACCAATAATCTATATACTTGTTGGTTGTACATCCAAAATATATGTCATATCAAACCACTCTTCCCCATCTCCACTATCGTCAGTACTTATCAGCAAAACTTGGTCATCTTCCATCTAAACTTTTCTAGTAGATACTTAACTTTCTTGTTCCTCTCAAATTCATTCTTTCCACGGCAAGAAATCTTTTTAAAAAGATAAAGTCAATCATGTCACTTTGATGCTTAAAACTTTTCAGTGGATTCCCATTGCTCTCTGATTAAAATTAGAGCTCCTTCCCATGTCCTAACAGGCTTGCCTGATTTTGCTCCTGCGTACTTGTACTTCTCAATGTCAAGTTACTGTATCTGTTTTTCTTCCTACCTCTTTCTCCAACTCATTTTTCTCCTCCTTTCTGTCCCCTCTACCCTCCCCATCCCAAACTTAAATGATTAACTTCTAGCCTATATCAGAGATTGGCTAGTGCATCAGCAAACCATTCCTGAACTTACAGTTAGACTGAAATCCTAAGATGATGTTTCTCATCATCCCTTGCACTTTTGGTGCAGCCATTGACTGAGTCCTGCCGGTGAAGTAGGAATAGAGGTGACGTATTACTTATAAGCTTGGACCATAAAGGACCCTCAGATATAATCCATTCTTTCTTCCTTCATCTATTAGCTGGATGTTGATGAAAATCCCAGCCATCAACTAAACTTTTAAGTAAATGGGAAACAAAAGGTTTACTCTCAAGCCACTGAGATTTTAGAGCTTAATAATCTTAACAACTGGCATTACCTTAACTGAAATACCCTCTTTCTGTTTCTCAAACTCTTCAGTTTTCAGTTATTACACTTGCCATTCCCTCTTCCTGGGAATTTATTTCTCAGGTGTAATTCTAGCTCTTAATATGGCTGAGTCATGTCATCTTCACATCTCAGCTCAGATACTACTGACTTAGGGTTTCTGTAATCTTCTCACCTAAAATGTCTGTCCTCTTATCACCATGCTATTTCCCTTCAGAGCATTTATCCCAAATTAAATTTCCCTTTTTAGGGTCTGTCTTATTCACCAGAATGTAAGAAACAGGTTTAAATCATCTGTCTTGTTCAGTGTAGAATCCTCGGGGCCTGGTATATTACCAGGAAATAAATAAATGAATTTAATGAACAGGTGAAAAAAAAATGTTTAATAGACACTGAGTGCAGCATTTTGGGACTGAAGGAATTTTTGAGCTATTTTGTGATAAGAAAAAGAAGTTTTCTTTTAGGGTTCTCCAGAGAAATGGAACCAATAGGTGATATTTATATATTTACATATCTATATGCTTATAGATATAAAATATAGATGTGTAAAATATATAGAAAATATCTTTTATATGATATATAGAACCAATAGGAGATATCTATACTAATAAAAGGGTAATATTCAAGTTAACCATCACTCCATGACAAAGATGGCGGCGCCAGCCAGATCCACGGAGCCGGCCACAGTGGGTGGCACGCTTGGCTTCCTTCGTCGCCTCTGGGCGGCGGCCATGGAGCGGGTGGTAGATAGCTCTGGCCCGGAGCGAAGGTGGGAGGTGGCTCTAGCCCGGAGCAAAGGCCCAGGTCCCGAGTGCTGGAGGGAAGCCGGTGCTGGCAACCAGGGAAAGGAAGGCCTATTCTTGCACAAATCTTCATGCATTGGGCCTCTAGTATATAACATATAATAAATATATATGAAAGAAGATTTATTACGAAGAATTGGCTTAAGCAGTTATGGAGTCTGATAAGTCATACCATCTGCTACATACAAGCCAAAGACCCAGGAAAGCCAGTGTTGTAATTCCAGTCCAAGGGTAGTAGAAGAAAATGTCCTAGCTCAATAGACAGGCAAGATGACAAATCTTCCCTTTCTCTGTGTTCTGTTCTGGTCAAGCCCTCAATGGGTTGCATGACACCTCCCCATATTGAGGAGGGCAGTCTACTTCACTGAGTCTACTGATTAATAATTTCATTTGGAAACACCCTCACAGACACTAAGAAATAATGTTTAATGTGGATATCCATTGGACCAGGCAAGTTGGTACATAAAATTAACCATCCCAAGTTCATAAAAAGTACATATATATTTTGAAAAATTTATAAGAAAAATGAAATAAAATGAGATGGTATATATTTAAAAGAAGAGTTGAAAGAGAAAAACCTCTCAAGAATCTATGAAATTATTTTAATTTTATAGATGAGGATATAGATAGGCTCAGAGAGTTTTCCTTACTTTGCTAAAAATCATACATCTAGTTAGTGGTTGAGTTAGGACTGCAAATCAGTCTTTGACTCCAAACCCTATGTTCCTAGCACCAACATACAACTTTATTTTCTATTAAAATCCTGCCCATCACTCAATATCCAGTTTAAATATCACTTCTCCCTATAATATTTTCTCTGGTGTATATAATACAAACCTTCATTAATGAAGTACTGAGCAATAAATGTACTGCTGCCTTGTGTATTAATTATACATTTAATTCTCCCCTCATTAGATTTATCCTTCATTTATTCTTTATTTCTTTTGTCCATTTAGTCATTCAACACATACCATTTAGAGCCAATATCTGCTAGGTGCTGTGGCTAAAAAAGTAAATAAGGAATGATCCTTGACTTTGAAAAAATTAAAAACTAATGATAGTGATAGATAAGCAAGTCTCTTGGGTCATGGAGAAGTTATGGGTTAAGATAGTGCAGCTCAGTTCTCAAATTAAATTATGCTTATCAGCTTGAAATCCCATTTCTAGACTTATTTTACAGGAAAGAGAAATTCCTACATTATTTAAGCCACTTCATCTGTTTTACTAATAGCTAAGCATTATTTCTAATTGATAGCTGGGCCTAATGTAAAATAGTCAGAAAAGCATATTCCTTTCATCATAATTTTTTAAATCAACAAGTGTATGTAAATTAAATGATTATGGAGCCACACAGGGGAAATGATAACATATGTTTCAACTCAACTGAATTATATAAATTAAATAGCTACTGTTCATATTAAGAATATAGAGTTTCTATGTATTATTTTTTAATGTTGTGTTCTAATGGTGTGGGAAATAGCGTGGGAGATTTTCACACCCAGCATATCCCTTTCATTTGGGACACCCTAGAGGGCCAGCAGAGTTGAAATTGATATGACTGGGTACCCACTCTCTAAAGTCATCACATAAATGAGAGACACTCTCTGCTCTGGGAAACAAGCAGGTTTCTTGCTAGTTCATTTGTACCTTAATTAAAAATTGGCATCGATTGGGGGAAAGGCAGAATTTTGGGTGTCTCATTGTTGAACAGATCCACTTTAAAAAGGTGAAGAAGACTTACATGATCTGGAGAATGTAAGGGGTGAGAGACTGCAATGCAATTTTCCATTTCAATTAGGATATAAGAGGAGCTGGATAAGAGAACTTGTGCTGGTGCTTAGAAAGTTGTACATCAATGTTTTGTGGAAGTTTTTGGTCTTGTCTGCTTCTAAGTTCACTGAGCAACAAATTCTCTCTATGCCCTCTTAATTTCTAAGCCCTTGTTTATCTTAAGGTATTTGGAGTATGCATAGGAAAGTTGAACACATATATTTATGTTTAATTTATAATTAACTTTTCAAATACTTTATCTTGTAAGACCTATTGGAGTTTTATTTCCTTAGATGAAGGGAGTTCCTTTTTGTCTGAAATAACATCCCCTGACATTCCGAGTTGGCCTTGTACCTATAGCATATTTGAACAGAGTTATTTTGAAATTGGGTATTGGAATTGGACCCTGTTTGGAATTTGATCCTCAGAAATAGATTCAGGCTGCTAGATTCAGTAGGTATTTGGCATTTTTTCAAGAAAAAAAATTTTGACTCCCTACTTTGCTTTTAGAGGAATCTTCAAATGAGAGAACCAGTAACAAAGTTAAATTACTAATTTGGAAAGATGGCAGTTTCAACGTCTTTGGGCTAAAGATGTTGAATGCAGAACCCTTGAAATTTATATGTATGAACCACATAACTATAGAATATTAGTTTACAAGCCTGACACAAAAACCTATAAAAATTTGATATAATTTTAAAATAGATAATGCTGTTTAAACTCCAATTTGAAATATTCTTTTGTGAAATTCAAAAGAGACTCTCTTTGAGCTTGAAAAGATCTTTTTTACTTAGGGGGGTGTTACAATCAGAAGAAACACAGCTTGAGGTGTCACTTGGGAGGTGTTTCTGTGCTGGGACTCCCCTTTTGCCTGGGCGTCACCCTTTCTTATAAATAGAGCATGGTTTGGAGAATGCCTGGTGAGGCAGAGGCAAATATTTTCTCCCTCAATCATGAAGTAGAGCAGCTCTTCTAGGATGGGAAGAGGAAAATGAAAGCACATCCTCATGTAATGAATGCATCTATCTCTCTTAAAATCCATTTGATTGCAAGGAACTGAATGACTGGCACTGAGAAGCGGAGGGGGTAATAGTTTTCATGTTTGATACGTAGTATTTGTGAAGTATTGTCCTCCTAAGTTTGGACACAGAGGAACTTTTCTTGTGGGAGATTGTATTTTCCAATTATTGTTATATGTATTCCATTCCACATGGTATTCCTATAATGTTTTATTGGCCTTCTTCCATTGAGATGCAAGGCCTGTGTTCCCTCCCCTTTAACCAGACTGGACATTTGTAACTGATTTGATCAACAGAATGTGACAGAAGTCATGTTGCATGACTTCTGACACCAAGTCACAACAGTGACTTTCTCTTTCTTTGAATTCTTAACTTTCAAACAAGTCAGTGTGCCACAAGGAAGCCCAGACTCACACAAAATGACCAAATGGATAGGCCCAATTGGAAATAAATTGAGACTGGGCCAATAGCCAGGATCAGTTACTAGACTTCTGAGTGAGTGATCTGTGAAATGCTTCAAGCCTCTACCCTAAGGTTCTGTCCAGCTGATACCAAGTGGAGCAAAGATTAACTGACACCACTGAGCCCTGCCCAAATTTCAGATTTTAGAGCCAGATAAATGAAGTTATTACTCTAAGCTAATATTTTTGGCATGGTTTGTTACATAGCACTAAATAGCAGGAACTGGATTGTTACACATTAATCTACAGCAAGCATATCAGACTTGCTGTGGGCAGTGAGTTTGACATGCTTGAGCCATTCTACAGAGTTCTTGTAGAGACCTTTGTAATCTTGCAAGGCTGCCACCATGCAGGGACCCTTGCCATCTCTCAAGTGTTTCTACAAGCTGCTCTTCTTATTATAGGTCTTAAATTCAAACTCAAGAAAACTTAATACTACTATAATACATTTTTAGTACTCAAGTTAATCTGTGTGTATGTATGTGTTTGAGTGAATGTGACAGTTTTATTTATTCTTATGATGATAAAAGCCAGGGCTTAAACAAATGTAATTATATTTGGTGTAACTTATAAAAGGGCTTCTTTGAGATGGGTTACCAGGTACAGTGAGTGAAAATAAAGAACCCTTTGGTAATTGTGTTTACGCTTCCTGTAGCTACTTGCAAGCTGTTAGAGAACCTGATCTAATATCTCAATCATAAGCCTAATTTACTTTTTGCAGCAAAACAGCCTGGCTAGTTTTTGCCTAAAGGAAAGTCTACAAAATTAAAAAAAAAAACACCCTACTAACTCCAACTTTACCAGATGCTTTTAACATAGTGAAAAAATTTTACTCCTAAAGTAATAAAATCTACAGGCTACCAACAGAAATCCAGCTACTAAAACTAAGCCTATAAAGAAAAACTGAAAAATAAAACTTAAAAACGAATTAACATGTGGAGTGTGAGATTGTTTGAGGATAAGAGAACTTGTGCTGGTGCTTAGAAAGTTGTACATCAATGTTTTGTGGAAGTTTTTGGTCTTGTCTGCTTCTAAGTTCACTGAGCAACAAATTCTCTCTATGCCCTCTTAATTTCTAAGCCCTTGTTTATCTTAAGGTATTTGGAGTATGCATAGGAAAGTTGAACACATATATTTATGTTTAATTTATAAAGTGCCTGAGAGAGGGTAAGAGACATCGTAGCACAGTGGCTTGGTTATGGCATAAAGTCATTGAATGATCATCTGTGGTGAAGAGGAGCCATGATGATGGTGAGGATGATGTCCAGATAATTTTTTAAATCATGTATTATCCTGCAATTATTTCTATTAAGCTTTAACGTACACTTAGAGCTTTCTAGATCCATTCCTTTAAGACAGTGATTATCAACCTGTGATGGCTGATAGGTCCAGGAGCCCATTTCTGACAGCCAGGGCTTCATGGGTGGATCAGAGGAGGCATCTGTGAGGTCAAGGCTGCCACCATGCAGGGACCCTTTCTTTGATATTAGGTCCCCAGGGCTTTTTCCTGCAGGCCCCGCTCTGGGTGTCTCACTATTCTACCCAGTTTGAGCATGATGGGGTGCAGTGGAGAGAGACCACTGCGATTTAAGAGGCTGAAAAATACTGGGCGAGGCCTGGTCTGAGGACTCCAGCGTCCAGGGAGGGCTGTCTGTGGTTGACTCTGGTCATTCTCTGGAACCCTCTTACTTTGGTTTGATGAATTTGACTAAGGCTTTGACTCCAGTCCAGTGGTTTTTCTTCTTTGGAGCAGGATCACAGAACTTATACTGATCCAAGATTTTTTCTTCCAGTTTTTCCTTATGTTTCTGTAAGGCATTTAATTTGTCTATGTACTGCTCCTGCTCCTCGTGGTACTGATCCTTGCTCTCCATGTTCTGCTCTAGAAACCTCTGGTTCTGCTCATTCAACGTTTGGATTGAGAAGTGATGATTTTCTTCCTCCAAGTTCCCGGGAGATCAGCTCGCAGTGGTTGTCCAGCTTGATCAATGAGATGTCCATGCTCTGGTGCCCCTCCTTCAACTCATCTGCCAGCAGTTCACCTCCATCTGCCTGTCATTTCATGAGGTTTTCAGCTCATTGGTGTGGGCAGACAGTTCCTTGTACTCCCTCCTCAGATGCTGGTGCAGGAAATAGACTCTGTCTAGCTCTCCCACAGCCTCTGGTTCTCATCAGTGGTGATGGTGTTCATCCTCTGCTCCTGCGCAGAGCCTCCTGCTTACTGTTCAAGACTTCTCCAGCTCCTCCAGCTCTGCCTTATGTTTCAGCATGTCCTCGTGCCTCTCCCCGAGTGCCTTGTGCTCCAACTCCAGGATCCGATGAAATGTCTTCAGGGAGCTGTGCTGGCTCCATACGCCTCAGACTGGTGTTCGTGGAGTGTGCCCAGGTGCTCGTGATCCTGCAGCAGGGCCTCATAGGCTTCTGTCAGCTGCTTCTGCAGGTTCTCATGCTGCCTGTCCTTGGCCACCTGCTGGTTCTGGAGTAATGTATACTGTGCGGTGAGCAAGGTGCTCTGGCAGCTCAGAATTTTCCACCTGCAGCTTGGCCTTCTGGGTCTGCAGCATGGTGGTGTGCTCCTGCAGGAAAGCACTCTGCTTCTGCAGTGTCAGGATCTGACTGCTGAAGGCCATGTTCTGGGTCTCCAAGTGCTGCAGCTGATCCTTGAGCTGCATTGTTCCGTTCCAGCTCGCTGGCCAGGTCCTTCACTTGAAGCATCTCTATGGTGGCTTCCTTATGGCTCAGCCCCCAGCTCTCCTCTTGGTGACCAGCAACCAACTTCCCACAGGGTGTTTCAAAGAGTGCTACAGGTGCTTCCCCTCCTCCTGGTTCTGCCTGAGGAGCTCACACTTCTTCAGCCCCTGAAGTGCCTTCTGTAGCTGTTAGTTCAGGCTGGCTTTCTCTCATACCTGTGCTTCTAAGAACACAATCTTTTCTTCTTTCATGGCTAGTGTCATTTTTAATGTCATTTCATTCCTGCCCCCCCAAAATCTTGTATTTTGGGTTGCTGTTATCCTGCAGCAGCAGCTCCTTGTGGAGGCTGACCATCTCCAGCTCCTGGCTCAGTTTGTCCAGCTCACTGGTCAGTTGCTGATTCTTTAGTTTCCCCAGCACCAGTTCCTCTTTCAGGGTCACCAGCATCCTCTTGTGCATGGTGGCTTGCTTGGTGAGGTCTCTGTTATCCTTCTCCAACTCCTTCAGCTTGGTGGCTGTGTCTCTGCAGTGGGCCAGCTCCTTGTCCAGAGCGCAGCTCTTCTCAGCTATGGACAGCTTGGTGATGTCAACCAAAACCATGCCCTTGAGCTACACCTGCTGCCACAGCCTATTCACCACCTTCTCCAGCAGCAGCTTGTCTTTTACCACCTGGGCCACCTCCTGCTCCAGGGCCATCTTCTCCTTCTCTGACTTCTCCCACTGCTTGCTTGGTAGCCACTAGGCTTCCACATCCTACTGCAGGGCCTGGTTTTCTGCCTCCAGCTCCCTGAGCTCGCTCTCCAGGTTCTGCTACAGCCACAGGTTTTCGGCACTCATGCTCTGGTAGCTGAGCTCCAGGTCCTCCTACTTCTTGCACTCCTCCTCCCGCTCAAGCTCCTGGTTCTCCTCCTCGATCTGCCCATCTTGGCACCCATAAAGCGCATGGTCACCCCCAATCCTGTGCAACTCCAGGTTCTCCTCATCCAGCTGCTGGTTCTCCCACTCCAGACCCTAGAGCTGCACTGACAGATTCTGCAGGGTCTCTAGAAACTTATGCAGGCTCCAGTTCTCCAGCATCAGGCTCTGACTCTCACACTCCAGGGTATCGACCTTCTTGGTGGCCATTGTCAGGGAGGTGACCGCCTTGGCCAGCTTCTTGTTCTCTTTCTGCAGCGGTGCATCTCCTTCTCCAGCTCCTCCACCTGCTCCACCTTCTCCTTCACCTCCAGGTCCCTGTGAAGCTGCTGCTTCTCGAACTCCAGCTTGCTGAATTTGCTGCTGGTCTCTGTCACCGTCTGGTGAATGACTTTGTTTTCATTCTAGATGTCCTTTAAGTGGACCTTAGTGCTGACCTGTGACCTCTCCACAACAACCACATCGCTTGGCTGAGCTGATGCTTTTTTTTTTTGCTCAAGATCCTTGATCTGCCTAGCTTTGTCAGCCTTCACCGTCTCTGTGTCTTTGATCAGTTCTACACTGAAGGTCTCCAAATCCTGGTTGCTCTGATTTTCTCTTTCTAGCTGGATCTGCAACTCTTTCATCTTGCTGAGCTGCTGGTTCTTCTCCAGCTTACCACATATGAGGCTACTCTCCTCCAGCGCCAGGGACACGTCCCACAGCTCCTGGATGGTGCTCTGTAGGCTCTCGTTCTCCTCCTCCAAATTCAGGATGTGGCTGGTGGTGCATTCTTTCAACTCAAACACAAACAACTTCCTGGAAGCATCTGACAGGTCTGCATTCTTGCATATATGCTTCAGCTCCCAGCCCAGGTGGGTGGACTCGTTCATGCTCTGCTTCTGTGCAATCTTGAGGGCAATGTTCTCTTCCAGCAGTTCCTCAGTGCATTTCTTGTCTACATCTCGGTCCAATTCCAGGTCCTGAAACTTAGATTTCAGCTGCAGGTTCTCTTTTTCCAGCTCATAAAGTTTATCAGCCTGGGTCCAAGCAGCAGTCAGCTGTTGCATCAGAATGGACTTGGTTTCAGTTAAAGTGATATTATCTTCTCTTGGCTCCTCCATGCGGGCTTTGTAGAAGTCCGTGTCTTTCAGCTTCTCCCTGAAGTGCATTAGCTCCATCTCCAGCCTCTCCACATGATTCGCCTTCTCCCTAGAGAGACCAGCTCATCAAGGTAGGCACGAATAGACCAGACACTAGCCGCCAGCTGGATGTTCTCCTGCTTGACTTTCTGCAGCTCCATCACCAACTGATCTACCTCATGTGTAGTGTCCATAAGCTGCTCTGTCTTTTCCTCCAGCTCCTGCCTGATGCAGCTCAGCCTGGCCTTGGTGTCTGCCAGCTCCATAGCCAGGTGCTGCTGATACTTGCTGGAGAGGCTGCTGGTAGGGCTGGGTGTGGACTTGGCACTGGAAGACTTGAGGGGGCTGAGAGGCTGCTATGCCTAGAGGTACTTCCACTCCTGAGTCAGGTCCACGATCAGCTCTGTGCATTCATCTTGCTCATCTCTGAGCCTCCTGAGGTGAAACACCATGTTCCATGAGAGGGCCTCTAGCGCCTCCAGGGCCATGTCTGGAACCTCCATCCATTGCAGGGCAAATACATTCTCCTGATTATGGCTCACCTCCTGGTAATGGGCCATAATCCCAGCATGGGTCTCAATGACCATGAGGAAATTCCTCTTTCCTCTCACACTGGACAACATAACCCAGCAACAGCACCTTCTTCATTTCCTCTATACTTTTTCCTGATAGTCTTTGCCAGTCAACAAAACATTGGGCAAGTTGATTATGATCAGCTGCTGGAGAACTTCCTGGTTGTAGGTCTTAATGTTTCTCATCAAGTTGGTCAGGTTCTGAATACAAAGATGCACATTATTGTTGATGTGCTGGTTGATGTGTTGATTTGTAGGAGTGGGATCTGTTTGCAACATGATTGGTTAAAAAATAATGCCATCCACTAAATCCATGTACATAGGTTATCATGGTTGCCACTTACATATGGGCCCAAAATTTTCACCTAAGTCACTAGCAGGTTCTGCAGAAAGCTCTATGAGCTCTGAGATGGTAACATCCATCCTGAGGCTTCGCCTGTATTTGCTTCACCAGTTGTTTCCATGCACTGAATTCCCTGTGCTGTTTCGCAAAGGCTCTGGCAAGCAATTGCAGGCTTGGTGCTAGGTGTGCACCAGGAGACAAAGGCAGGGAACAGGCCCATGTTCCTGAGGCCCTGTGCCCGGCCCAGGGGCTGGGGTGGCTTCTTTAAAACCCTAATTATAGAACTTTCATTTAGCTAGATTTCAGATGGTTTAGAATGATGGTTCAGTAGTTTAGTTGTACTTTTTAAAAAATATATATTTTATTGATTTTTCACAGAGAGGAAGGGAGAGGGATAGAGAGTTAGAAACATCAATGAGAGAGGAACATCGATCAGCTGCCTCCTGCACACCACCTATTGGGGATGTGCCCGCAACCAAGGTACATGCCCTTGACCGGAATCGAACCTGGGACCTTTCAGTCCAGAGGCCGACGCTCTATCCACTGAGCCAAACCGGTTAGGGCAGTTGTACTTTTCTTGTTCTACTTTTAAATGTACCACTATCATATATTTATCTAGGAAGGTATATTTTGTTATACTTTAACTACTATTTTTAATATTATTTCTGTATTTAATAAAAGACTAGAGGCCTGGTGCATGGATTTGTGTACATTGGAAAGGAAATTAGAAGAAATATTTTAATATCACTATTCACCCTTTCTCTATAATGGAAGTGTCAACCAAATTCATGATCGACAATGACAGATCAAAACACATGCATGTGATTGATGCCAGCAAGAGCTTTATATGTATCATGCATGCACAAGTCAACATTTATTTTTTAACTAGAGGCCCAGTGCACAGATTTGTGCACATTGAAAGGAAATTAATTAGAAGGTGGCCTGTGGGGCAGGACTGGGCAAGATGGGCCAGACACACCCTGGAGCCAACCTCCCGCGGTCCCTCCCCAGCCAGCCATACCTGGGGCGGTGTCAGGGCTTGAAGGGTGTCTGTGGAGTGAGCGGGATCCCTCTGGTAGGTGGGGTCCCTCAGCCTAGCCTGCGGGGATTGGGCTGAAACCGGAAGTCTGACATCCCCTGAGGGGTCCTGGAGTGTGAGAGGGCACTCTACAAAGTCACTGTCACTTGTCAGCTCCTGCGTTGAGTGTCTGCCCCATGGTGTTCATTGCGCATCATAGTTAGTGGTTGGATCATCTGCCCCTTGGTGCTCATTGCGGGTTATAGGTACTGGTGTGACAGTCGCTTATGTTTATGTCGCTTATGTTTATATATATGCATATACACACACACACACACACACACACACACACACACATACGTACACATAGACACACACAGCCCATTGTGTGATATCATGTGCAGTAGGCTGCTTGCCGCTTCTGCAGGAATCGGCGGGAACCACAGTGCACCACTGGGAGCCTCACTGCTTCCACAGGAGGCAGGCCGCTGTCTCCTCCCCTGTTCGTGTCTGCTCCAGCTCCGGGGATCTGGCTGGAGCTGGGCCGTGGTGGATCTCTGTCTCCGTCTCTGCTCCAGGCCCCACCTGCGAGTGCAACCTCCTGTCTGGTCGTGACCCATTACAGCATCCTGGTCTAATTTGCATATTTCCTCTTTCTACATATGTAGATTGCCAGTGCATGTCATATGTCGGTCGGTCGGATGGATGGTTGGTCACTTAGCCTTTTATATATATAGATTAGTGCCCTGGTGCACAGATTTATGCACATTGAAAGGAAATTAATTAGAAGGTGGTTAGTGGGGTGGGACTGAGATGGGCTGGATACATCCTGGAGTCAACCTCCCCGTGGCCCCTTCCTGGCCAGGGGCACTGCAGCTCAAAGGGTGTCTGCAGAGTGAGCGGGGTCGTTTCGGCAGGTGGGGTCCCTTGTACTGGCCTGTGGGGATTGGGCCATAACCAGCTCACCGACATACCCCAAAGGGTCCCAGATTGCCAGAGGTTGGTTCTTGGGTGACACACTCTGGAATCGGGTTCCTTCTGGGGTGTGTTACTCTAGAACCGCTGCTGCCAAGTCACTGCAGCTTGGCAGCTCCTGTGTTGAACATCTTTGCCTCTGGTGGTCAGTACATGTCTTACCTACTGGACAGGTGGAGGGTCGCCTAGCCTTTTATATTTAGGCCAGAGGCCCAATACACGAAAATTTGTGCAAGAATAGGCCTTCTTTCCCCCCGCTGCTGGCACCGGCTTCCCTTCAGCACCTGGGACCCAAGCTGCTTCCCTCCTCTGGCCGCCAGCAGGCACCAAGAACCCGGGCTGGCTACCTTTCTCCAGCTGCTCATAAGCACCCAGGACCTGGGCTGGCTTCCCTCGGGCCACCCACAGGCACCTGGGACTGACTGCCTTGCAGCCCCACCTCCCAGCCACTGGTCATTTCTGAAGGTTGTTTTGCTGTTGGTCTAATTAGCATAGTCTTTATTATATAGGACTAGAAGCCCAGTGCATGACATTCATGCACATGGGGGGGGGGGGTGGGTTCCCTCAGCCCGGCCTGCACCTTTCGCAGTCCAGGAGGCCTTGGAGGATGTCTGACTAATGGCGTAGGTCCGCTCTCTGCTGGGAGCAGGCCTACGCCATCAGTTGAACATTCTTAGTGCTGCCGTGGAGGCGGGAGAGGCTCCCGCCACCACCGTGCTTGCCATCTGTGAGCCCAGCTTCTGGCTGAGCGGCATTCCCCTGTGGGAGCACACTGAACACCAAGGGTAAGCTCCTGCATTGAGCATCTGCCTCCTGGTGGTCAGTGCAACTGGTCAAGCAGTTGACTGAACGGTCAATCGATCAGTCAGACACTTACCATATTACACTTTTATTATATACTAGAGGCCCGGTGCACAAAAATTTGTGCACTTGGGGGGGGGGTCCCCCAGCCCGGCCTGTGCCCTCTCACAGTCTGGGACCCCTCGGGAGATAACGACCTGCTGGCTTAGGCCTGCTCCCGGGTGGCAGAGGCCCGGCCCAATCCCTAAGTGCAGCCCCTGGTCAGGCTCAGAGCAGGGCCGATTGGGGAGTTGGGGCGCCGCCCCGTCATGCACAGAGCAGGGCGGATCGGGAGGTTGCGATGCCACCCTCAGTCACGCTCAGGGTAGACTGATTGGGGGGTTGGGGCACCGCCCCCTGTTACACTCAAGGCAGAGTCTATGGGGAGGTTGCGGTGCCACCCCCGTCACACACAGAGCAGGGCCAATCAGGGGGTTGGGGCGCTGCCCCCTGTCACTCACAGAGCAGGGCCAATCAGGGGGTTGGGGCGCTGCTCCCTGTCACTCACAGAGCAGGGCCGATCAGGGGGTTGGGGAGCTCCCCCCTGTCACGCACAGAGCAGGGCCCATCAGGGGGTTGAGGAGCTCCCCCCTGTCACTCACAGAGTAGGGCGGATCAGGGGGTTGGGGCGCTGCACCCTGTCACACTCAGGGCAGGGCCAATGGGGAGGTTATGACTCTACCTTGTCACACACAGAGCAAGGCCTGTGGAGGGGGGTTGGGGCGCCACCCTCTATCACCCACAGAGCAGGGCCAATCGGGGTTGGGGCGCCGCCACTGTCACACACAGAGCAGCAGGGCAATCGGGGGATTGGGGAGCTCCCCCCCTATCAGGCACAGAGCAGGGCTGATCAGGGGGTTTGGGCGCTGCCCCCTGTCAGGCTGATCCGGTGCCAGGAGGCCTCGCGGCTCCGCTGATCCCAGTGCCAGGAGGCATATTACCCTTTTACTATATGGATAGAGGCCTGGTGCATGGGTGGGGGCCGGCTGGTTTGCCCTGAAGGGTGTCCTGGATCAGGGTGGGGGTCCCCACTGGGGTGCCTGGCCAGGTTGGCTGAGGGGCTGAGGGCTGTTTTCCTGCTGGCAGTTGACTAAAAGCTCCTAACCACTCCTTGTTTTCTTTTTTTTTTTTTTTATTCTGGGCCAGCTTTAGCTCTGAAGCCTCGCTGCTGAAAACATGGATACAATGTTGTGGTCCGGGGCTGACTGACAGCTGGTTTTGTTTAGCTTCTTATTTGCAACATAGTAATAGTTGCTTAGAGTTGCAGTTGAGAGTCCAGCAAGTGAGGCGGGGAACGTTGGAGTCTGCAGTTCCTGGAGGAAGCAAGCCTCCCTGCTCGCTTCAGTGCATGGCTGCCGGCCGCCATCTTGGCTGACAGTTAATTTGCATAAGGATACGCTGATTAGCCAATGGGAAGGGTAGCGGTCGTACACCAATTACCATGTTTCTCTTTTATTAGTGTAGATACTAATAAAAGCCTATGTGGTCATCATGCCCTCACGCTGTAACAATCCATCACCAGGAGGCTGCGTGCACAGAGAGTGCTGGCGGGCAGACTGGGATGTGTTTGTGGCAAGCCGCGCGCGGGTGGGCAAGGACTTGACACTGCATGTACAGCATGGAGGTGGGTCCTGGCGGCTCTCCGTTGCAATGCCAGGGGCAGGACCCCTGGCTCTGACCTACCTGTTTGGGTCATTCCATCGGGGAGCCCCGGATGGCTGGGCGGGGCCTAGCTCTTGGGGGAGATTGATCACGGGGCTCCTGAACTGTGAGAGAACACAGGCCTCTAGAATCCTGTTATAGCAGAATCTGTTTCTAGTGAGTACTGATTTAGGACTCACATTCCCAGCCCACTTCTTCCCACATATGGCCTACTTTTCTCTCTCCTTTATAATTGAGGAAGGGAAGAATGAATGTAGAGGTAGTTTCCTGGGAAAGGCAGGCCATACTAGTGGAAATTGCTTTGGAGTTCCTCAAACCTGGGCTTGAACTCTGGCTGAACATGCCTAATCTTGGGCACATTATTTGCCTTCTCTAAGCTTCTGCTTTCTCTGTAAAGTGGGATTAATAGCATCTATTAACCACAAACAATAGCAACAAGGAAAATTTATCCAAAGGTCTTTATTATGTGTGACATATAAAACAACCTATAAATTTTGGTTTCTTTCTACTAATCCTTTCTGCTATGGTCTTTAATAATATGGCTCCAATGCAGAATTCCTTTTTTTTTTTTTTTTTTTTTACATTTGTTGAACATTATATAAGAGATTGCTTTAGGTTTTGAGGTTACAGAAATAAGTAAAGCAGGAGCACTGATCTTAAACATAGTAGGTGAGTAACATACCTAAACAGAGAGCTATACCCCATGTGGTAAGTACCTGTGCCAAGATATAGAGGCAGCATGAAGGAGAGAGGATTAGCTTTAAATTTTCTTTACCCTTTTGTTTTTTCCTCTCTTCCCACTTAATCTTTTTCCTTCCTCTAGCCCTTCCTTTTCCTAGAGCCCAGAGTGACAAACGGGGAGTGGGAAAGTCTTCCAGTTTCTTTTTCTCCCCATCTCAAGCCCAGCGTATGGGAACATTACACAGGGAGCCATAAAAAAGTTCTTTCTTGTAGCACGTTTCAGGGTTTTTTCCAGTGACATCATGGGCCATCTGGATTTGAAGACAGCAGCTTCATCCAGAACACACACAAACTCCCCCCTGTCAGGCCCTGCAGGCCTGCCCTCCAGGATCAGGAACGCTATAAACGTCCTGTAAAGCTGTCTTTTTAATAGCCTCCTCAGAAGCAATCTAAGGAAGATGGTCTTTTCCTCCTGCAGTCCCACATGTGGCAGATAAAGTGGCTTCTCAGCATTGAGGCCTCAGAGGAGAAGGTGAGAAGTGAGGTTCTGAGGTTTCTATAAAAATATCATACTGCCTCCTGTTGGGAAGAAAGCCATTTTCCAACAGGAAACTTGAATTTAACCTTCTAAACATTCTCAGTTTAGATTAAGTACACATATTTAACAGTGATATGTTTTAGGAATTGTCCTGGTATTTCAGAAAAATAGTCACAAAAGCCACAGTACTGGAGCTTGGTCCTCACATTTGCCCAAATAGAGGATAGAATTCAGAAGTGGAAAAGATGAGGCTTGTTTTTGCTCTGTCCCTGAACAATCTCAAAAACTAGGCATTATCCAAATGCCTATGGGACTGATTCTCTTCTGTGAAGGAGAAAAAAAGAATCCTCCTTCTCAGATGAGGTATGTCCCAATCCACAGAATTGGTTGGTTCTATATCCAAAATAATGTCTCACCCACTTCTTCCATTTCCAAGGCCACTTTCCTGATCCAGCCCTTCTTATCTCCCACTTGAATATTGGACTTACTTCCTAATTTGTCTCCAGGTTTCTATTCTCCCTCCTTTCATTCAATTCATCCTTCACACAGAAGCCAGAGGGTCTTTAAAACTCCAAACTGCACTATATTATTTTCATACTTAAAACCCTATAATGGCTTCTTCAGTTTCACTTAACATAAAATTCAAATCTATAATAGTTTGCAAAGACCTGTGTGATCCTTGCCCCCGTATACAGCTTAGCTCCTCCCATCCTCATCTACTCACCTTTCTATCCATTGTGGGGAAATGAACTCCAGACACTCATACAGTATCACACTGCCCAATTAGCTAATGCCTAGATGACCCTAGGAGCCTCAAACTAAAATCTCCAAAATAAACTCATTATCTTCATACTCTACATTAGTTATTCATTGCATAATAAATATTTTTACAACATATGATCCCCAGATGTATTGGCTTAAAACAACAAACATTTCTTATCTCGAAGCTTCTGTGGATCAGGAATATGGACAAAGCTTAACTAGGTTACTCAGGGTCTCTTAAGGTTGACAACTAAGAGTGAGCTGAGCCTGTGGTCATCTCTTGACTGGGGAAGGATCCACTTGCAAGCTCATTGCTTTGGTAAACCTGAGGAAATCACTTCCAAACTCACTCATGTGAATTGAGAGCCTCAGATTGTTTAGAGACATCAGTTCCTTGCCACCTTGCCATGTTGGCCTCTCCAGTGGGTTTCTCTCAACATGGCAGCTGGCTTTGCTCAGACTGAGGAGAGAGTGGGAGTGGGGAGAAGAAACTGATAAAGAGGACAATCAAGATGGAAATTACAGTCTTATATGTAATCTTGGAAGAGACATCACTTTTGTCATCAAATGGTTCGGCCTTTACTTCCTCATTCAGGGGGAGGGAATTTTTGGGAGCTATTGTAGAGGCTGCCTACCACACACCCAAACTGTCTGCCTTCCATAGTCTCTCTCTCTGTTTATGGAATCACAATCCTTCCAGCTGTCTCATCCAGAACCTTGAGAATAATCCTTAACCTTGAGTATAAACATTTTTGTACTATTCACATATATTATTTTTCAATCCTCACAAACCTATGGAGTAGGCATTACCACCATTTTATACATGAAGAACTGAGTTATGGAAGTGAAATAATTTGCATGAGTTTGCTGTAAGAACCTTATATAACAACTAGAGGCCCGGTGCATGGATTTGTGCACCGATGGGCTCCCTCCGTGTGGCCTGCGGGGATCGGTCTGAAACCGGCAGTCCCAACGCCACCTGCCGCTCCTGCTCATCCCGGCCCTGCTATGCCTGTTGCCGCCACTCCTTAGGCTCGCTGCCGCTCCACTGCGGTCTCTCGGCTGTGGTGGCCAGCTGTGAGCCCTGTGTCTGGCACCTGTTGGTCAGCTGAGTGGCGCTCCTGCTGTGGGAGTGCACTGACCACCAAGGGGGCAGCTCCTGCATTGAGCATCTGCCCCCTGGTGGTCAGTGCACATCATAGTGACTGGCAGAATGGTCCAACGGTTGCTTAGGCTTTTATATATATAGATATATTTTAAAGGGCTTTATAAACTCTAAAGCACTCTACAAATATGAGTTATCATTATTACCTTTTGCTTTTGTTTTGAGTCTCTTCGTCTCCCCAGCCTTCTCCCAGTTCACTCATGCTTCATATAGAGACAGGGGGAAGCATAATTCCAAGAAAAGGAGAGAAGGTAATAATATTAAATGGCTTCCAAGGGATCTGAGCAATGTATTCAACAGGCTGGATTAGTCCAGCTCACCAAGGTGGCCATTCCCTAACTGGTCTCTGGGGCCCACCACATGTTACTTTATGGCATGAGACAAGCGATGACACAATTTAGTGTTGGTGTTCTGCCTCATTGAAGACATGGCATTGTCATCATTCACTTTGGAGACAGCTTGCAGTACAGAAAGAAATCATGTCAGAAAAGGAGAGTCTTTCAACATAGTTTTATCCTGAGGGAGGGAGAGGGAAAAGGACCAGAACAAGTGGGCAATACTGACTTCTGACTTCACCCTTCATCGGCATTCCACAGGCTGACTCTGAGCTGTCATCCTCTACCTGTGAGGAAGAAGCAGTGGGAAAGTGATACTTTACATTACTTCCATGATTTCTGATATCTAAAGTTCTTTTATAGAGTCTCTTCTCATAATCCCCATAATTAATCATGAAGGAGACAGGGTAGCTATAATTATTTTTATTTTACAGATTAGGATTCTTGGATTTATTGAGTTTGAGATTTACTGAGGGGCCTGGTTAACATGAAGTCAAATGAATTGAGTGCCTCTTTACAGATTATTTTTTGCATACATTATTTTATGAACTGTTCACTATAAAACTGTCACACGTTATTGTTATCCTCATTTTTCAGATGTGAGAGTTAGAGCCTAAGGAAATAAAGTGTCTTACCTATGGTCATGCTGCAAGTATATGGTAGAGCTGGATTTGATATTAAAGTCTTTTAATTTTTTATTTCCCAAATTCTTTCCAATAAGCAAATCATATACTTAAAGAGAGTAAATTTGGAGTTCTAAGTCTGGTGACCTAAAAGAGAGGAGAGGAGAAAATAAGGAGTTTGTAAAGGATTAGCAAGAAGGAAATAGTATTGGGAAGAGAGGCAAATGTATCATTTAGGAACCCATTGGGATCCCCGAAAGTCATTATTTGGATTTAAGTTCCCAAGATAGGATAGGATGATACTCCCAAGTAAAGCATGAAGGAAGTCAACTGTGTTTTCTATTGTTCAGTCCCCGAGTCATAATCTCAGAGGAATCTCAGTCCTAAAAAGGCCCGCATGGAACATGAAGCCATGAGAATAATTCCTCCAAGGAAACCCTGAAACACAAGATAAAATGTACCTTGGGTTGACTGTTCACACACCAAAAGAAGGTGAATGTATGGGCAATTACACAGTTTTTAGTGCCTACATTTACCAAATAAATTTAGGGTCCAGCTCTTGCTTCACCCCTCAACCTTTTTCTTTTAGTTTAAAACCAGCCCAAGAAAAGCCTGCAAGGAAAGACTTTATTTTGTTTTCAGACTTTAAACCCCAGGGAAGATAGAACTTGTTCAGACTCTTAAGGCTCTAACTATAAGTGTGAAAATAAAACAGCAGGTCTAAATGTAATCATGTGCTTGAAGCTAAGCAAAGGCCAAACTGAAAGCTTTTAAAGTGAAATCCCTTAGTGCACTACAGCTCAAAAACATCCCAGCAGGTCATTTGCGTTCTCCAAAAATATTTGCTGTAGGCTTGAAATCAGATCTGAAAACTGTTGCTCAAACATGTAATAATGGAAGAATGTTTAAGCTACCTGGCCTGTGTGGTTGAACCTTCAACTAGCTCAGCTTCTCTTACTAAAGGACCCCAAAGACTCTGCCTTTGCCTTAAGTCACTGCCACACCCCCTGGGGTGAAAAATGATATCCAGCCTTCATTTGCTGACGAGGAAATTGAGATGTGTGCCGGTTAAACTACCCAAGACCACACAACAAGTCTACAGGAGAGCCAAGGCTGGCCCTCCCTTAACCAGCTCATGCTCACAGCCACACTCTCAGACCAAATCTCAGCTTTACTCACCTCAAAAAGGGGAATTTAAATACAGCCTTCGCTTGAACATGTCTCCCAGGCCACCATTTTATTTTTTACTCCTTTTGCTTTTCTGAACAAAATTATCTATTTCCTGACCATCAGCAATGTGCTCTGTGCTGGTTCAATACTTGGAGGGTGTTAGGAATTTTGTCCCCCAACCCTTACATTCATATGTTGAAGTTCTAGCCACCAGTACCGCATAATGTGACTATTTGGAGATAGGGTTTTTTAGAGAATAAGTTAAAATGAAGTCATTAGGTTTGGTCCTAATTCAGTATGACTAGTGTCTTATAAGAACAGACACAGACAGAGAGAGAAAGGAGAGCTCGTGAAGACACAGGGAAAAGACAGCCATCTATAAGCCAAGGAGAGAGATCTCAGAAGACACCCACGCTCTGACATCTTGATCTCAGACTTCTAGCCTCCAAAACTGTGAGAAAAGAAATTTATCACTTAAGCCCCACAGTCTGTGGTGCTTTGTTATGGTAGGCCTAGCAGACTAATATACCAGTAGATGCTGAGATATTAGGGAAACTTTGTCCAGATAACCCAGATCAAATGGAAATGCAAATTTTAGTTATTTGAGCCAAAGTCACTCTTAGGGGAGAGAAAACTTTTTTATGTATAGAACTTTACCCTCAACTGACATTTTAAAAATACATTTTTTTATTGATTTTAGAGAGGAAGGGAGAGAGAGAGAGAAATGAAACATAAATGATGAGAGAGAATCATTGATTGGCTGCCTCCCACATGCTCTGAATTGGGTATTGAGCATGCAACCCAGGCATGTGCCCTGACTGGGAATCGAATTGTGACCTCCTGGTTCATGGGTCAACACTCTGCCACCAACCAACACTGAGCAGGTACCCTCAACTGACATTTTAATCTTGGTATAGTAAGGTTAGACAGAACCTTTGACACAGATTTGAGGGGAAAAAATAAGTCACAAAGGTGGCAGTAGTGTAGGTGGAAGTGATCCCTCAGATGAAGACCTAGGGAGCTGATGAGGTTCATTATACCCCAAAGGCTGGTGTGCTTGTCTCCTCTCACACACTTCAGAGGAGGACAGAGAATTGAGGCTCACAACTACTGCTCTTGAGTGTGCATAGATGTGAGTAGGTGCTACTATTGATACCATTCCACAGATAAGGAGGCTGAGGAAGAGGGGTCAAACAACCTGCCTAAGGTCACATAGTAGTGGCAAAACCAGAAATAAAACTCATACGGTCTGGTTTCAGAGTCAGGATGATGGTTAAAGTTATATCTATACCTGGGCAAAGCAGAAAGGGTGCCATGGCAAACTAATGACCATTTAAAAGGTCAGCTTGGCCGGTGTGACTCAGTGGTTGAGAGTTGACCTATGAACTAGGAGGTCACGGTTTGATTCCCAGTCAGGGCACATGCCCGGGTTTCGGGTGTGCAGGAGTAAGCCAGTAGATGATTCTCTCTGATTGATATTTCTATCTCTCTCTCCCTTACTCTCTGAAATCAATAAATATATCAGCTGTGCACCCACGACAAGAGTTGCATTATTTACTGTAGCACCCAAGGTTTTCCATCTGTGGATCGAATCATTACATTTAGGAATTTGTTTCATCGATTATTAATCATTTTCTTGGGAAGGGTTTTGTTCGTACAAATCCTTGTAAGAAATACAGTCCATTGAGGGTGTTGGGTTGTTATACACTAGAAATTATCTGTTAGCACAGAACATTAATCTTGGTTCTGAGTTGGCATTGGCTGATTTTACCATAGAAGAAGAACTCAGGTTTAAGAGATATAGTCAACCTTAATGGAACTTAAATATATTGTCTGAAAGTATTATCATGATAATAGTCACAGTTGTAGCCCAATAATATCTGTATCATCTTCTGATATAAGGTCATTTTTATTATTAATTTACTAGTACAACAAGGGGAAAGTTAGTAAAAGCATTCAAATGAGTTTGGAAATCAGAGGCTTCAAGATATCTGGACAGGGATGGCCAGTTATGAACTGTGGTTCAAATGTGGCTCACTACCTGTGTTTATAAATAAAGTTTATTGGCACAGAGCCATTCTCATTTTGTTTATGTATAGCACAGTGGTGTGCTGGAGCTGGTTCACACCATCTTATGAGAGCAGATTGGTGAGTATTCAGGAATCTTTTAAGCTGGTTGTTAAATGTTTGGTAGCTTGAAATTGATCATTGTGAGAGTATTTACACTGCTCAAATTTGCAAATATTATAGAGCAGAGCTTTTTTCCTTTCCTTTCCCTCTTCATTTCTTTCTTTTTCTTCCTTTCTTTACTGCCCCCCCGCCCTGAGAAGTAGTTTACCAACATATTACTGAATGTATATAACATGAGACATTAAATTATTATGGACCACCTAAGAACAGTTGATTAATTGGTTTACTTTTCATTCAGTTGTGAGATGTGGCCTGTGAGTGCCATGCTTGAACAGAGCTACTCCCTAGCCTAGAAGTTTGCAGGTAAGAGGATCCATGGAAAGAAAACCATAGAGAAAAAGAGTTCCTGACTTTCTGGGGTCTCCAGGATTCTGTACAAACTGATGCTCCCTCTTAAGAGTGAAGATGACAGAAATTTTGCCCAAAGCCTCCGGAATAAATCTTTAGGGTGGTGGGTGGGTGTTATGCACAACTATAGTGGTCACAGAGCAGTGTGACAGAGAAAGGAAACTTGAGAGTATCTCAGCGAGAGAAAGACTAGTCAGAGCAAAGGAGTGATAGACAAAGAAAGGGAAGATAATGTAATAAAAATAATAGAATGAGGATGGGGTAAACTTCAAGGGAAAATTCAGTGATAGTAATCATCTGGAATGTTATACTTCACAAAAAGCAGAGAGAAACACAAATTCCTGCGTCCCATCACAGACCCATGGAATGATGACAGGTGTCAAGGAAGTTGCTTAACAAGGGCCTTAGGTAATTCTAATCATGGAGAAAATTTGGGAAAAATGAGTTGCTATATGTGAAAATACCTTATAATACAGTAACAAGGACATAATTGAAAAACATTGAATGAATGAACCATCTAATGACCAGGTGATATTCAATAATTACAAGTTTCTTGGCACAATCATCCTCTCACATATTCAGGGAAATAGTATTAATACCTGTTACCACTCCGCACTTAGGGGAGGATTAGTGTCAGTTAGTGGAGTTTGCTCTGAACTCTCTGGACGGTAAGTGCTGTGTAAACTGCAGCTGCTAGGTTTATTAATTCATTGGAAGTAGGCAGGAAGGGTTGAGAAATATTTATCTCAGAGAGTTACTCTCTGAGTTGTGTGCATAGGCTGTAGCTGTAAGAGGATAGGCTCTGCTGGGGAAAGAGCAGGAGGGAAGAGCAAGGACTGCAGTGCCCAACAGTTGATCTTAGAGCTTCATGGCCCAGGCAGTAAAGAGGCAGAGCCATCCCACCTCTGGAGATCAGTAGGTCCTGTCCCATTGAAAAATGATTGCAGGAAGACAGGATGCCTGGGATTTCCAGGTGAAATAATCTGGTCCCCAGGAAGAGGATCATTTTTTATGGCCCGGAACACCCCACTGACAGTTGTCTCTGGGGTGTCATGAAGAGGGATGAGGCTCAAAGATAGGCATTCCGGCTTTCACCTGTCACCATCAGCAGCACATGATGGGCAGGTGAAGACCACTCACACCATGTTCTGCAAGGGTAGCTCTTGCTTCAAAGAAGGTCTTAAAAACATCTGCCAGTGGGGAGAAAGTCTGCTCTGTGCAAGTGCTAATAACCAGTGCCTAGGACAGACATTCTCCTTTCTCTGCCAAATTCATTCTTCACCTGCTTCCAAAATCCAGTTAAGAACCCCTGCCTTTGAATGTCTTCTGACTCTTCCTGTCTGTTTTCTTCTCTTCCTTGGATTCTATTCGGTTCTTGGAACATAGCTCAATTGAGTGGCCATGGAACAGTTTAAAAACCATGGATATAAAAGCCAGCCTTCTTGGTTCCATGTTTTGAATATTTCACATTATTATCTGTTTTTATATAAGATTGTGTGCATATATTTTCACTTCATTTGTTACCAACAAACCATTGTATAAAGAGGAACAGTGTTCTTTACTTGCCTATGGCCCTCTCCTAATAGAACAGGCAAATAAAGTTTATTCTTCATTATCTAGAAGGGGCATGATGTTTATAACTCCTAACACGATATGATTAAAAACATGATATGCTTAAAACTCTAGTTGTTTAGTTTGGTCTGATATTACATTAAATGTTTCCATAAGTTTCCATACTGGCTAGAAGGTAGAGAATAGCTATCAGAAACATCCTGTAGAGTAGAGAGAATCTGTGACTAAAATGTAATTGGAAGTTTATGTTGGCCATGGAAGAGTTACAAAATGAAAAATTCACTTGAATATCAAGAATTAACAGTAACAGGACGTGGCTTCCTCTGGGAAACGTATAATAATAATAACGAAAGATTTAAAAATGTAGGAGGAATTCCTATTCACTAGAAGAAATGTTTTACATGTAATTTGAATTTTTCCTAGAGAGTACAAAAGTAGTACAATAAAATCTCCATTATTCAGAATTTATAATTATTTGCCCTAGAAATGTTCTAATGTTCACCTTTTCCTATCATTGAAGAACAAATTGGATAAAAATGTGATAGAAATATCACTTTGAAATATTAAAATTAGTGAGAAAGTGTTTTGAAAAAATGTTTAATTACATTTAAAGGTTTATTCTAAATCATCTTTAATTTTTCATTATGCAAAGATTCTTAGGAACATAGGTACTTGAAATAGTTTTTGTCTTATTATTAGAAAGAATACAATTATGTACTTTAAAAAGCTTCTACAATTTAGCCTTCTCACTATCAAATTAGCCTTCCCCAAATTACCTTGTCTTTAGTGTATTTTCCAACTCTTCCCACACTTAGCTTAGTATCATAGCAAATTCGAAATTGGAAGAAATCATATAGTGATAGTAATGGTGATGATGCAAAAAACCCAGAGAATTGCCCTAACTAACCTAATTATGCTTGGAAATAATACTAAACTTTTTAGTTTCTGATAATCTGATTTCTTTGGGACTGTTATGAATTTTTAGAATGGTTGATTTATAGGATTAATAAAATAACTCTAGGACTTGTGTAGCCTGAAGTCCCTGTTCTTTTTTAAGGATTAGAGAGTTTGGTGAGTCCCTGTGGGAGAGCTGATCCAGCTCATGTCATATTGGATGGGAGGCTTGTGATAAAGAGGGTGAAGAAGGAAGGGATGTAGATTTCATCATTGCCCAGAATTAGCTTGAGGAGGGATAACTTACAGCATGCAGCTAACCAGAGGCACCAAGATCAAAGGCTGATTGCCATGTATCCAGGAAGCACAGGACTGTGCAGGGAAGAAAGAGGAAAGCAGATGTTAAAATCAAAGAAGTCTGAAAAAGGTTTGGTAAATGGCTTAAATGGGCCACAGGGGACATCTTCATAGTAAAAGTTGAGAGGAATCCTGACAGGTTTGGGAGATTAGTTGATTTCTTTTTTCTCATCTCTTTTTTTGCTCCTCACTCTTCTTTTACCCTGTCCCCAAAGGACCAACAATTAATTGACTAAACCACAAGCGGTCCCTGGGTAGATGTTGACTTTCATCACTTCTCCTTCCTCCTCTATCAGATGGGCTGAAGATGGTGAACTACAATGAAAAGCAGGTTATGCCTTAGAGCAGAGAAAGGTAAAACTACAGAGAGACAGATAGCTGAGAGAGAGAGAAAGAGAGGTGGAGCTGGCATTTACAATTTAACAATACACCCAAAAACCTTTCCTAATAATCCTAAGAGATCCTGTAGATCTCTTGTCCCCTCTGGGCATCTGTGTTCCAGCCCTCTCAATAAGTTAACTAGGAGAAACAGTATGGAAGGGAATACTCTCCTGTCAGCTACTCCATTCCTCCCTTATTGCCCTGCCTCTGAAGATGAGGGCAGTGCAGATCAAAGAATCCTGATTTTGCCCAGCCTGGGTGGCTCAGTGGTTGAGTTTTGTCCTATGAACCAGGAGGTCACGGTTTGATTCCTGGCCAGGGCACATGCCGGTCAGGGTTCAGTGCCCTGTGTGGAGCGTTCAGGAGGCAGCCGACCGATGATTCTCATCATTGATGTTTCTCTCTCTCTCTCTCTCTCTCTCTCTCTCTCTCTCTCTCTCTTTCTCTCTCTCCCTCTCCCCCCCCCACCCCGCCCCCTCTCCCTTCATCTCTAAAGTCAATATATATATATTTTGGGGCAGGCCGGGCTGAGGGACACCGCCCCCCCACTCCAGTGCATGAATTTTCATGCACCGGGCCTCTAGTGTGTGTGTGTGTGTGTGTGTGTGTGTGTGTGTGTGTACTTAAAGAAGCCTGGTTTTGCTGCCATATACATCTGAGTTTGAATTCCAGGTCTGATAGTAGTAACATGACCTACAACAAGCTATTTAACATTTGATTCTTGGTTTTGACACATCTATCTTTCAACATTGCTGTGAGGATTAGATGCAATGTATGAAATACTGGCACAGTGCTGGAAGCATGTAGGTAGATAGACCTTGGAAAGATGACGTAGCTTAGGAAGATGAAATAGTACTAATTTAGAGGATTACTGAGTGGATTGAGAGAGAGAGCATGACACAAGCTCTGGGATCACTGGATGTTCAAATCCTGGTTCCATCCTCACTAGCTATATATCTTTGTGCAAGATATATCTCTTCTTGCACAGGCTTTCCAATCTGTAGCATGGGTATAATAATAGCACTTAATTAATGGGATTATTATATAGATAGAATTAGGTGTTAGCCTTAAAACACTAAGAACAGTGCCTGATATATAGAAAGGGTGAGAGGTTTTTGCTTTTTTTAAAGGAGATATAGTACATAGAATACTTTAGCACAGTATATCTAATACATAAGCAGGACTTTAATATTAGTATAATTAGCTAGTGCTTATTTTATATGGTTTTAGTTTAATGTTAAGTAATTTCTCCTCACATGAGATTTGAAAGCCTCTGCAATAAAACAAATCACAGAATTATAAATCCCAGGGTGGTGGAACTTATCTGAAAGGTGTTCCTGTGTGGTGGTTGTAAAACTGACCCTAAAATTCTTCTGCTCTCATCCCATTAGGAGGTGGAGTTTATTTTCCCTCCCACTGATTCCAGGCTCAGTGACTACTCACATGATAAAATAATATGTAAGTGATGCTTCAACTTCCTGTCTCTTGGGCTGCTTGCTCATGGAACCCAGCCATCATGCCCCATGTGGGGAGGAACCGATGCCTCTGTTTCTCTGAGCTCCCAGGTGACATGTGAGTGAGCCACTTTGAACATGCAACCCTTTTATACCAGGTTGAGCCTACAAAGCTGACACTGTCTGTAAGAGAGACTGGCTATGCCTGCTGAGCACTTACCCATGTTACAGATTCGTCGGCAAAAGTTTTGTTGTTATTTCCCGGCATTAGTTTTGGGGTACTTTATGCAACAATAATTAACTGGAACATCTAGTTTGTTCCCCCACTGATGTTTGCATTCACTTATTTAACCTTTGCTTAACTATTTAACCACTGAACAAATATTTATTGAGTTTCTTAAGTATCAGACATTTTCTAGGCACTAGGGGATACACCAGTGAATAATAAGAAAGGTCTTCACTGCAAAATTCCTCATATATGAAGGGAGAAAGACAAAAAAAGGAATAAATATATAATATGATGTCTAGCTTTGATATGTGCTGTGAAGGAAAGGGAGATGATATAAGGAGTGATGAATCGTGTGTGTGTGTGTGCACACGTGTGTTTGGGGACAGATGTTACTACTTCAGGAAGGGTGTTTGGGGAGCACTACCTAATGAGGTGACATCTGCGCAAAGATCTGAAGGAAATGAGGGAGCTGGTTGTATAGATCCGTAGAGAAGGAGAGTTCCCAGCAGAAGGAAGAGCGGTGTAAGTTCTGAGGCAGAAGCATGTGCACATGTTCAAAGAATAATAACTAGGCCTTTGAGGTTGGAAAGGAGTGTGCAAGGAGCAGATTGATCGGAAGTCAGGTCTGGGAGAAAGTGAGAGCTTCAGAGGCTATGTAAAAAAAGTTGTATGTAATTCTAAGTGAGATGAAAAGGCATTGGAGGGTTTTGATCATTCCATTTTTTATTAAGTCAAAATCTACATGAAACAAAAATGCACAAATTTTATGTGCATAATTTGATAAGTTTTGACAAATGTATACTCCTGTGAAAATAACCAGTCATCACAAGAAGTTATCTTTTGCTCGCTACTCATCAGTCTTATCTAATAGATAACCACCATTCTGATTTCCATCATTATAGATTAATTTTACATATTCTTGAACTTAATATAAATGAAATTGTACAATGCATACTATTGTATGTCTGGTTTCCTTCTTTTAAAAAATGTTTTTTTAGCCCAGCCTGCGTGGTTTAGTGGTTGGAAAATCACTGTAAATTACTTTGGGCAACCTATGAACCCGGAGGTCATGATTCTATTCCCAGTCAGAGCACATGCCTGGGTTGTGGGTCAATCCCCAATAGGAGGCGTGCAGGAGGCAGCCGATCAATGATTTTCTCTCATCATTGATGTTTCTCTCTCTCCCTCTTCCTTTCTCTCTGAAATCAATAAAAATATATTTTTAAAAATGTTTTTGAGATTTATTCATATTGTTGCATGCATCACTAAATCATTCTTTTTTATTGCTGAGTAGAATTCTGTTCTATGAATACCTCACAATTGGTTCATCCATTCACCTATGATGGATATTTGCATTATTTTCAGTTTTTTCTACTATGAATAAAACTTCTATACTAGTAAACATTCTTGCAAACATCATTTTGTGGGTATATATTTTTCATCTCTCATGGGTTAATGCCTAAGAGTAGAATTGATGGCTCACAGGGTAAATACATGTTTAACTTGATAATCCAAATAGTTTTCCAAACTGTTTGTGCCATTTTATACTCCCCCCCCAGCAATGTGTGGGAGTTTCAGTTGCTCAGCTTACTAGCCAACATTTGGAGTTCTCAGTTTACTCTCTTCTGCCTTGGCTTCTTACTTTCACAGCAGTCACAAGATCCTATGTTCTCCATGCCCCAACCACAGGGCCAAGATAGGAAAAAAAGACAGTAAATTTTGTGAGATAATATCAGTATTTTTATAGCTGTTTTAATATTAAAAATATTTGTTGAACTTAAACATGATCTCTAGCTTTATTTTTATAATATAGTTTAGTATTTAACAAATCTTTGTAAGGTAATATCTTTAAGTCCACATTATCTCTTTCTTCTATTGTCATAAATGTGTTATTGATTTCTATAGTGTAACTTTAATGTATTTTAAAATAGTAAGTTACACTCACATTTTTCTGTTTTCCATTCATATAATCACAGTTTTTTCTTTTTTCATATATATAGATAGATAGATAGATACATACATACATACATACATACATACATACTTTTTTGTTGATTTCAAAGAGTAAGGAAGAGAGAGAGAAGTAGAAACATCAGTGATGAGAGAGAATCATTGATTGACTACCTCCTGCATGCCCCACATTGAGGATCAAGCCTGCAACATGGGCATGTGCCCTGATTGGGAATCTAACTGTGACCTCCTGGTTCATAGGTCGGCACTCAACCACTGAGCAACACTGGCTGGGCTAATCCCAGTTTCTTTAATAATTTTCATGTAAATATGATTTTCCAATCCCTCAATCAAGTGTGTGACTATTCTCAGAAGTGCTTCTGTGGACTACCTATAGTTATTCAATTGAATCAATAATATCAGGTTTCAAAGCAGTGAATTCAGCTGTAAATTACTTTGGGCATCTCTCTGCATTTCTGTGTATATAAGCCAGTGTGAACTGTTTTTCATCGGTTGTACAATTTCTCTATTTACACTTTCTAAGAATGAAGCTGTGCATGATCTCCAGCCACGTGTGTGCTCTATGTATATGTGGAATGTTATATATGTAAATAAACACAGCTGCACTTATTAAATTGTATGACCATATGAAAACACATACATGCAGTGCACACATACTCTTGCACACATGAGACTTTCAGATAAGTCCAGTCAGGGTGTTTATTTGAAGGGTTATGGTGTGGTCACTCAAGTATGTCCTTTTGCTTGGTTTATTAGGCTCTTGTGTTGTTTGGTTACATAAACACCCTGCCCTAGATTTGTAAGGGTCCTTGCTACAGCCCTCCCTTTCCACTTTTCATCATTTACAAAAACCATTCAATAATTTGGGTTCTTTTTAAATAAATATTTTATACAGCCCAGCTGGTGTGGCTCAGTGGTTGAGTGTCGACCTATGAACCAGGAGGTCACGGTTCATTTCCTGGTCGGAGCACATGCCCGGGTTGTGGGCTCGATCCCCAGTGTTGGGCATGCAAGAGGCAGTCAATCAATGATTCTCTCTCATTATTGATGTTTCTTTCTATCTTTCCTTCTCCTTTCCTCTCTGAAATCAGTAAAAATATATCTAAAATATATATATATGTACAAACAGAGAAAAGAACAGATTTTGATGTGTTTCCTAAGCTCTGACAATTTTCAAATGGGTTAAACTCTTATGATGAAAAGTGGTTGAGCTCCTATATACATTTCATTCTGACAAGAAGATAATGTGTTTACTATATTGCATTATAATTTACCATTTTATGTGTCTGTCCTTCCTGCCTGGTAATAAATAATAACCAATGCTTCATTAATATATGTTATCTCTAGTAAGAAGTATAGTTCTTGGCACAAAGTAATTGCCCAATAAAAAACAAATGCCATGCTAAAGGTATGAATTTTACTAGATTCTCAAAGTCAGCTCATGATAGAAGTAGAGCAGAGAGAGGTACAAAGTTTTTGTCTCCACCAGTCTAATGAAGCTGCTCTTTCTTCTCAAAGTGACCAATAAGTTCCATCATGTTAAATCTATTGGCAGATTATCAGTCCTCTTTTTTTCCCATCTACTCCTACTGTTACCCCCAACTGCCCCACACTTTAGTCTCCATTTAATAGAGTTTTTCTCCTAAAACGCAAATCAGATTGTATCAGTCTTCTCAAAACCTTCCAAAGGCCTCCCAGATCACAGAGAACTCAATCCAGAGTTCTTACCATGATCTTCAAGGCCATGACTGTCTTTCTGATCTCAGCTGCCACTTCTCTGATGCTCACTTGCTCCAAACACACTCATCTCTTTGCTGTTCTTTGAACTTGCCAAGCATGCATTGACCTCAGGGCTTTGCACATGTCATTTTCTGTTTGTTTGTTTTTTTCTTCAGAATCTACATGGCTTACTTGTTCATTTCACTCAACATTAAGTTGTCTTTCTGTGACAGCACTGTCTCATTCTCCAATCCATTTATTTTCATAATATCTCCACTACCTGGCATTAAATATTTCCAAACTTGTTTTTTGTTTATCTTTTCACTAGAATATAAACTTTATTTATTCATTGCTGTTTCCTGGGAGCCTAGAATAGAACGTTGGCAGATTAGAGGCACTCACAATGTCTGTTGTACAAATAAATGAAGCACAAGTCTATTAGCCACTTATTTTTCTGAGCTATGGTTTAAGTGGTCATTTAAAACCTCAAGAAACAGCTTCTCCCAATATCTCTTGGTACACAATGCTGAGTCTTGGGGAGGAAGTGGGTAAACATACATAGAATAAAAAATCTGGAAGAAGAAATGAGACTCATTTGAGGTTCAATGTTACTATTAGGAATAACTCCTGTTAAAAGTCAATGGAAGAAAAGTACATCCAGTGGCCCAAAGTAAGTTCATAGGGAGAAAAAGAGGATTCTATGATGGCTGGGGATTTTTGAGGCAGCTGATAACGAACCAGCTTATGGCTGAAGCTAGAAACTTTCCTAGGTCCGGACACCCTTGCACAACTGACATGTTTCAGGAAGAATGGCTACGTTCAGGCACATAACCAAAATACAACCATAACCTTAGAGTCCCAAGTGTATTACATTGCCTAACCAAGCAAGGGGACAGCCATAAATAGAAATCCATCAGATCATGTGGCAGCAGCAGAAACAATGGCACCAGGTCATGGCAGACATCTAGTTCTTTCTGCTTGGCATTTGGAAGCAGGAGTAATTCCTTTGAAATAAATACACAGGTTTCTTGGAAAATTTGGGTGGGAGACTTAAAAGACTATGGATGCATTTCTGTCTTTGTTTTTATTCCCCAAAAAACTTAGAGCCAGAGATAATGCCCAAATATTGGAATCAGTTCAGACACCAGTGCATTAAAGTTCTTTTAAAAAATTATTGTAGAATTCATTTTCTTTTGAGGTTCCATTCATCTAGCATTTCAATCTATAAGTCAATTAACACTTGGATTGCGGGAAACGAGTTAAGTCGGCTCGCGTGAATTGCGCGTACTCCGCGGGAGCCGTCTTAACTCGGTTCATATAGATTTGCGGTGGAGTGCGGGAAACGTGTAAACTCGGGCCGATTGTAACTGCGTATTACCAAATATTTGTTTGTTTGCCGTTCACAAAGATACCTACCTGCGTATGCGAACCGTTTCATACCCATTGGGGTAATAGGTATCATAAAAATCCCTTGTAAGTAGAGAACACTTTATGGCGCTGGTCGAGTACAATACCGTTAGGGTACCAATGTATTGTTTTCTCATTTTATAACCGATATCCCTGGATATCTCACCATGCAAAGAGAATAGTTATTGAGAAATACTTCTTGTGTCCGGACGTCTTTAGTTTTGAGTTTTGTGAATATTATTACGTGTTTAAATATTTAAATATATTGTGATAAAGACATTCATATAGAATTTTTTAACCAAATAAAATAAAATCGTTCCGCAAAGTGTTCGCATAATAATTATTTTTTTATATCAGATATCTATCGGAGTACCGCTATTTTCAGTTAGTATTATTTTTATTTGCTTTAACCTAGAATGTCGCAGCATTCAGACTATAGTGATGATGAGTTTTGTGCAGACAAGTTGTCCAATTATTCTTGTGATAGCGATCTTGAAAATGCGAATACAAGTGTTTTGAAAAATATCATACGCTAAAAAACTATTAATTTCTATTTGTTTTGATTTATTATGAAAATTTTATTTTAAACTTTAAAAATATGTGTATATTTTTAGGTAATAAGTATTTTTTGGGTTTTTCGTATTTAGCTTATATATATCGAATTATTTATGTACTGAATAGATAAAAAAATGTCTGTGATTGAATAAATTTTCATTTTTTACACAAGAAACCGAAAATTTCATTTCAATCGAACCCATACTTCAAAAGATATAGGCATTTTAAACTAACTCTGCTTTTGCGCGGGAAACCTAAATAATTGCCCGCGCCATCTTATATTTTGGCGGGAAATTCACCCGACACCGTAGTGTTAAATACTTGAGGAAGTTACCAGCATGCAAAATGACAATTTAGATGACCTCCTTACCTTATGATTTTATGACTTTTTTCTAATTCAATGGGAAGTTAGTGGCAGAGATAAAAAATCAGATTTTATTTCTCTTAAAGGAGTATGAATTTAATGTATTTTCCTGAATTACATGGAATTCCAAATCTGCATATAATTCAGCAATTCCATCAACTACAAAACATTTTATTATACCATAACAAAAAGCTATTTAGAAATGTATGTTAATGCAATAACACCTATTGCAATAGAAGCCTTGTACATTGTTAGCATTAAGTCTTATAACCTTGATTTTGTAATTTCACAGGCATAAAGAAAAATGGGTTTTTATACAGCTGTTAATGTGTAAACCACTGAAATGGCCCATTAAGATTGAGAATTTCAGCTACCAAGGATCAGACTTTTCTGAATGAAAAGTCTTTATAGAAACAATAAGGCTATGTCTATACATTGCAATGACATTATCTATGGAATAGTTGATTCAAAATCAGACTATCTTGTTGATAGATTAGTGGTCATTTGGTGGCATATGCTAATCCATGTGACCCTCCAAACCTCCAGAATGACCAAATTGTCTAAAATGTTAGTCTTTGTTGTTATCTAGTTATAATCAATTTGAATGAAGCAAAGGTATGCTGTGCTTTAGGTAATGATGAAATTAAATACATAAATGTAAGTTTGGGCATTAATACAAACTAAAACAAAGAAGAGGATGTAGTCATAAAACTACATTTGGTCATGTGGGTTCTGAATAAAAAGATAGATGACTGGACTGGAAAATAGTTGAATAAGGGGTGAATGAAAGAGAGAAAGGGAAAGCATACAGTGTGTTATAGAAGAAACACTGCCATTAATAAAGAACAATAAGCTTGAGGCCTTAATCAGTTATATCCCCTGGAGGCAGTATTCCAATTCTGATTGTTTTCTCCCAGGCTTCTGAAATCTACCTCTGTTTCTAGTTTAACGACTCCATGATATTTGCCAGCTTAAATAAACTTTATTGAGTAATTACCTTTTAATCACTCTTTTCAAAGTCATAAAAATGAGTCATCCTATATAATAAAAGTCTAATATGCAAATCGACCAAACAGCAGAACAACTTGTGGAACGACCAGTCGCTATGACATGCACTGACCACCAGAGGGGCAAATGCTCAATGCAGGAACTTTCCCAAGCCTGCAAACCCCAAGCCATCCAAGGCAGGTACCAGCAGGAGGCGGGGAGGGTTGATTGCTCCGCCATTTGCCCCGAAGAGGGAGGTGACCAACGGCTACGGGGGGTGGGGCAGGTGAGGGGGAGGCTCCAGGCTGGCCAAGGTAGGTGCCAGTGGGAGCCTCCCAATCATCCCGCTGGTCACCCCACAGATTGGCCCTGATCGCCTGCAAGGCCTAGGGACCCTACCCATGCACAAATTTTGTGCACTGGGCCTCTAGTTACTTAAATAATCAGCAACAGCAATTAGTTACAGCAACAGTCAACAGACCTTTTAGTTGTCTGAATATAAATGGTAAGAGGAAATTTATTTAGGATATTTTGTTTTTTCAAGAAAGCTAGGTAACTAATTTAAAAATAAGTGGGAAATACTGTGCAAACAATATCTCGAATAATCTTCCGACCTCCAAATTATTCATTTGACTATTCATTAATTCATTTGACTATTTTTGAGCATCTGCTCAATGGTAAATCCAGAGTTGAATTCTGAAGGGTACCAACTCTGACCTCTGTCCAATGGCCTTGTGTGTAACCAGTGAGACAGACTTATAAATCATTAAAGAAAAGTAGCAGTTTGAAGGGTATTTTCACCTTTTAAACAATTATGCTAGTGTCAATTTAATTGGAAAAATATTTTTCTAAATGAACTAGTTATTTGACTGACTTGAACTATGAAGTCAATCAAAATCATTAATCAAGTAGACAGCTATCGATAGAGCCATACCTGAATGTTTTAGTAATTCCAACAATATTAAATTTGCAACTATTATCAATTAAACTTATCAAATCATAGTTATTGGGTAAATATTACTTATCAGGTACTTGCTAAACATGTGCTGAATAAATGAATAATAATTTCATTCAATCATTCATTGACAAATTATTCATGAAATTATTTCATTCATTTTCAGATTTTAATGTACATGTGAATCATACGCTAATCTTGTAAAAATGCAGATTCTGATTCAGTCATCCTGGAATGAGGCCAGAGAGCCTACATTTCTAACAAGTTTCTAGGAGATGCTGATGTTACTAGTACATGAATCTCACCTTTAGTAATAAAAATGTCCTTAGTCGACAACCATATAGGAAACTACTAAAGTTCCGACTCCTGCAATATAGTTACATTTCTGTTATTTGTCACTGGTGTGATCTTGGGAAAATGACTCTCTTTGAATTTTATTTTACTAATCTTTTAAGTAGGGAAAATTATACCTAACTGATTGTTATGTGAATCAAATGATAAAATGTGTATGAAAGTTATTTTTATAATTTGAAAGAGTCTGCATTTATATTAGAATTATTATTAACTAAGTAGAGGTGATTAATAAGGAGGATCTTTCTTTGAATACATAGCAACTATTAGCAAACTAATGCAAATGAATATTCTGAGATGTGAAGCCTTAATCAAATGCTTACTAGGACATACAGGTATGTACATGATAGCATGTTTCTTCACTACCAAAGCTATTAAATATGTGACCCGATTTCACCTGGTTTACAACAAGATACTCTTTCACTGTAGGATATTAATTATTATTTACAAGTTCATTATAAAAACTGAGATGTCCTATATAACAAAGGCCCAGAGACAATATTTTATGGATAGCATACAAAGAAGTTAGAGATAAATGATTTATAGATCAGGAAATAACAGTTAATCAACTTTCCTGACTTCTTCACTACCAAAGCTATTAAATATGTGACCCGTTGGGCAGTTTTGCATCACCTTTAGCTTGTCAGCTATGTTTGTATTAATGGCGATACCTTTGCAGGCTGAAACAGGATATGCTCACTCTTGGAGGTGCTGTATGGAAATTCTCCAGCATGACTGGGAGGCCAGGAGCAAACTATTGTTGCTCATCCATCAGCACCATCATGTGCTCTGACCTCAAACATAGTCCATGGCATTCACTGTCACAGGAAAAAGGGTCTAACTGCATTTCCACACACCAGTGCTCACCAAACACTACATGATGTCGTATTCATTTGAGAAACATTTATTCATTTATTCAGCCCAGATGTTGGACTTGGGGATTTGAAAAGCTTGGAAATGATTTTAAAAAAAGAGCTGAATGGCCAGCTGGCATGGCTCAGTGGTTGAGTGTTGACCTATGAACCAGGAGGTCACAGTTCAATTCCTAGTCAGGGCACTTGCCCTGGTTGCGGGCTGGATCCCTGGTGTGGGGTGTGCAGGCGGCAGCCTATCAGTGAAGCTCTCTTATCATTAATGTTTCTATCTCTCTCTCCCTTTCCCTTCCTCTCTGAAATCAATGAAAATATTTAAAAAAGAGAGCTGAATGTATTTAAGGATTTGAGAAATAAGATATATAAGAATAATGAAAGAGAAAGGAAAGCCAAGGGCACCTTGACATACCTTCTTACAACATTTGGAATTAAGCCTCATACACTGCATTGCATCTAGTTATGATTTGTTTATATTATTCTAAGAATTTGCTTGTTATAAGATTAAATACATCTTATAACATGTATTTAATTCTATCATGTGTGTAGTTATGTATTCCCCATTTAATTTAATCTAGCCAGTTGTTTAGGTGGATTCCTTACTCATCCTAATTATCTCCCAGAGTGTCCTAAATAGTGATTGCTTTCAATAAATGCTTGTTGACTAAATAAATGGTAAATAAGTGAACCACCATTGCATACACAGAATTAATATAGGTTTAGGAATTCTCAAGTAATAAGGACATAGAAATTGTGCTGGAAGAGACTAGAACTAAGCATTGTCTACAAAGAGTCTCAGATTATGGTGGTATCACTAGCATGTAGAATAATAAAGAGGTTCAGAACTATTTACTGAGAAAAGCACAGCATTTACTTGTGTTGAGATGCTCCATTAAGAATATAAAGTTATCTCTTTATTCACCACAATAAGACATCTTTGCCATCTCCATGCCTGATATTGCTAAGCACATTGCTCTTAAACAACACACTGCTTTCTCTTCAGGTTTTTTCAGTTATAAAGTGAGAGCCACTAGTTGATTATTAACAGCCTCTCTGGGACAGCTGAAGTTTGAGAAGCATGGGTCACCTATTTTCAAGTTCATTGTCCTTTTCACACTGAAACTTGTCATTCAACAGTTCCCAATGATCTCATGATTGCTAAGTCTAAAGGACAATTCTCAGACTTTATCTAACTTGGCTGATCAGCAACCATTAACCTGGTTGACCACTATCTCCTTGAAAGGCTCTGTGTGCTGGCTTTCTGTAATACCTACTCTCCTATTTTCCTCCTCCTTTCAGACCAACCTTCTCAGTCAACTTCTTTGCCAGTGCTTCCCAGGGGTTTGTCATTCCTTCTTCTCAACCTACACACTCCTTTCTGTGCCTTCATCTTTCTTTACGGTTTTAAGTATCACTTATTCCGCCTTCATCTGTAATATGGAGGTTCATATGGACTGCTCTCCATATTTAGCCAATAATACATTTTCAGTTTCTAACATGCAACTTCATGAGGAAAACTTAATGTCAAAATCTGAAAAATAAAATATATATATATATATATAGGTACACATGATTTTGTGTTTGGAAACCGTGCATCTAGCTTTTAGGCAAGGTTAGAAATCCATACAGACTTGCTTGATGATCTGCCCACCGCTGCCCATAACCTGTTCTTTCCTCTACCCTCCCAAGCTGCTCTCTGAACTTTGCCCAGACTCCACTATTGGGAAACTTGACAAGCCCTTCTTTCTGGCCGAGACAAGTTGTCATTCAATTTCACAGAAAGTTTTCACCATTCAGAAAGAGTTTGTTTTACCAAAAGAATTCACCTTTGGGCCCTTTCAAATAAACAACTCTCCAAGGAAATTTAATGTCTGATTCAACTAATCAAAATTAGATTTACTCACATTTGGAAAACATGTCTATCATTCTGCCTCACTTTATGTAACTGATGTGTCCCTGAAATATATACAAATCAGATAGTTGTAAGTAGAATAATAGTTCAAATGTAATGAATTTGGTAAGGAACACAGGAATCTACTTATATAAAAACCCTGGCTGTAACATCATGGCCAGAAGCGCGACCAAATTGTTTCTTTGTTATGGGGTGGGACCACAACATTAGTAACAAAGAAACAGAATTTCCAGAGGATGAGGCCCAGAAATCAGGAATTTAAAAAGATTCCCAGGTAATTCTAATGTGCAGCCAAGGTTGAGAACCACGGATCTATAGATATAGTATTTCCAAAGGTAGCTTCAATAATAGATCCATTACAAATCGTTTCACTTCCACACTCCTCTCCGAGGGCGGGTTCCTGCCTCAAAGCTTGCCCTGAGGGTGGGTTCCTGCCTGAAACCTCACCCTCCAGGAAACAGCTGGGGGAGGGCACAGCCGTTTCCAAGACAACCCCTGCAGGACTGACTTCCTTCCAGTTGGTCGCACTTCTGGCCATGATGTTACACCCAGAGTTTTTAAAGTAAATAGTATATAATCTATCTTTGTGTAAATTTGGACTTTATACTTGTATATGAGGTGTACTTATTGTTGAAGGCATACTAGTGTACAAGAGAGGGAGAAGGTGAGGTGAACACTTGTGTAGGACCTGCCAGGGGCCAGGCATCATGCCAGCAGCTGTGGCCTGCCATGATCAGAATGCTTAGGTTTTTGCTTTGGTTTGTGTGTGATAGGATATAGGTCAGAAGAACTGTGTTTATCCACAGTCAAAAATATTTTTGCTCCCCCAAATCCAAATGCCTTTGAGTTTGCTGTTTCCCCTCTGCCCTCAGTCTCTTTCCACCCTCTCCTTTTCCTAAGCTATCTCAAAGGGCAAATCCATGGCAAGCTTATTTACTATTATATGAGTTATTGATAAAAATAACTATTAAATAGATATGGTAATAAATATATATGATTTTGGTTTTTTGTCTTGGCTAATGTAACAAGTAATAGTAACTACTTGAGGTTCCTTCCATATCTCTAGTTACATTCAAGCCTTTTTCTCCCCTCTGGTTGCTGGGACAGCCTCCTCATTCCACGTGTCACAAAGATGGGGGTGGTCTGTGGATCACAGCTTCCACCTCTTTGACAAGAGTTTCTTAACTAGAAGTATAATGAGGTGGGAAAGGCACTGGAGAGCACTTAACTGCATTAACACTTAGAGAACTCAGGCCCCATCCTCCACTCCTGATCACCTTCCCACCATCTTCTGTCTCCCACCCCACCCCAGGCACTCAATGGGCCCTGTAGATATGAACAGCAGCACTTGTGTTAACAACTTGGCCACTGCAGGAAGCCAGACCCCAGGAAACAACAAAGTATTTCCCTCAGGGAGGCCCTGGCTTGGGGCTTCTCTTCCTCTGCTGTGTCAACAAAGCCTATGTTTCCTAACTCACAGGCCATAGAATAAGCCGAATTCCTGATATTTTTTTCTTACCTTCCTCTCTGGATGGAAAGGGCCCTATTAGACAGAATTTATATAGCTAAGTTGTGTTGATTTTACTCTCATTAATGGCTCCGACTCATAAAAAAGCATTGGGGATTTTAAAAATGTATCCGAAAAATAAACAAATACAAGAACTCTAGTTCTTTTTCCAGAACACGAAGCAAACAAAATACTCTGAGTAGGAGTGCCTAATTGTGTTTCACATAGTATAACGAGTTAATAAATCACACAGCAGCTATGTAAATATGTCTAAACTCTGTGTGTAGAATAGTTAATATCCCAACAGCTAATGTAAGTGGATGTTTATTAAATTATGGGAACTCTACATTAATACAAAATAGGCTGACCAAAATTTAAAGGAATACAAAACATACAGTCTTGGATTTGAGGGCGAGCTGGCTCTGCGACATCTGTCACCCCATTGATCACTAGGGTTGATTTGGCTGATCTGGCTGCCTAGGCGGGTGTCCACTCATCCCACACCCATCTATTTGTATCCCTCCCTTAACTGCGTGCTGGGTCAGAGGACAGCCTTACCCCCAGAGGAAAGGACTGGTCTTCCGTCAAGGGTATATGACTAGCTGAGCTTCCCTGATAGAACCTTCAAACAAGCTCTCAAAACATGCCGTCTTCATCACTTTATAGTTGTTTTTTTAAGGAAGAGCAGAGTAGAAGGATGAAATAATATGAAAATATCAGATACCCCACATTGTGTTTTATTTAATATGTACATACACACTGAACACACAGGCATAAATAGACACACACACGGTTAGTTTCTGCATGCTCCAGTTCTGCCTGTTTGAAGCACAGGAAACCTTTGCCTCATGCAAAGAGCCTCAACTTGACATTGTGGCTTTATTTGCCACTCTAGACTTGCCCAAATCCATCACTCCAGCCATATTGCTTCTAAACACCTGGCACGTTTCATATTTGCCACTTAGTCATATCATCGTCTTCAACTACCTCCCACTTATCCACATTTTTCAGAAGCTGTCCAAAACCCATATCCTCTGTAAAGCCTTGTCTTCAAATGTCCAGTGATTTTTCTCATTTGAATTCCCAATTCCTAACTAACTCTAATACTCCTTTTCACACCATTTTCTGGGAGCTGCCATTATTTTTCTTGATATGTGTAAAGATCTGACCTCCTGAAAGTTGATTATAAACTCTGAAGGACATTATTCATACACTACTCTCCTCAGAAACCTTTCATCACCCAGCACATTGCCTGCTAATGGAATAGTTGCTAAAGAGGTAGATACACTGAAATGAGATGGAACCAAGGAGAGTTGTATATTAAGGCTATGTACACCACTACATTTCGATCAGAATATTTAATAGCAAAAATGTATCCCATGTCATTTTTGTTAAGGGAGATGGTAAATTAATCTCAGTGGGTTGAATTTCTGATTGGCAGGTAAAGGAATTGTAGATAAAATCTTAGAGTTAATAGAGTGAGGGTTGACCAGATCAAAAAATGAATGAAATTGCAAAAGTGTTGTGTTCGGCTCTGGCTGGTGTTGCTCGATGGTTAGAGTGTCGGCCCATGCACAGAAGGGTCATGGATTCAGTTCCCAGTTAAGGGCAAGTACCTGGCTTGCAAGTTCGATCCCCGGGCCCCAGTTGGGGCATGTGGGGGAGGCAGCCAATCAATGTGAAAGACACATTGACATTTCTCTCTCTCCCCTTCCCAACCACTCTTTCTAAAAAGCAAAAATTAAAAGTGCTGTGTTTGCATATATATGCAATTTTATATAGTAGTATGTTAAGGGAAGTCCTCACTGATAAGGGGACATTTCAACAAAGACCTGAAGGGAAGTGAGGAAGCAAGCTACTGGCTTATGTAGAGAAAAAGAGTTTCAGGTGGAAAATGCAGCAAGGCTAAAGATGGCAAAGAGGGAACATGCTTGGTGTGTTTGAAGAATAGCAAAGATGTTAAAGGAAATGAATAAATAGTGATAGATAAAATCAGAGTTAGCTAGGGCCTAGATTATGTAGGACCTTGAAGGTACTTTGGTCTTTAATCTGAATGAGATTGGAAGCCGTTGAAGTGTTTTGATCAGTGGAGAAAAAATATATTACATGATTGAAAATCTCATTGTAAAATTGGATTTGTTGTTAACTTTAGCTCACTACACACTACAATAATTCTGCATGCATGGCACTGTTTTATATCTTAAAAAAAAATAAGACTAGTTACACTTGAATTTACCATTCAACCCAAAACTTTAGTAGCATTAACTTATATCTAGCTAGAATTCCTAGTGGTAATTCTTTATTTACCATAATTAGGGTAAATTGATTTGTACTTTACTTCCCTGGTTATTATTATCATTAATTTAAAATATTTTCTTAAGATTAAACCATATTTGCAGGTTAAAAAATTATTTAAAAATACATTCAAACATAGACAGCAGAATAAAAATTTACATTTTCATCTCCCACTATGTACAACTAATGGCCAATCTTGTTTCATAAATGTCCCTACTCAATCCCACTCTACTCCCAGTTTACTTTTTAAGTCAAGTTTATTTAAGCACAATTTGCGTACTATGAAATCCATGACTTTAGGCAAGCTATATAGTTATATACACTACTATTGAGATATAGAATTTTCCATCACACCAAAAAATTCCCACATTTCCTTTAGTAGTCAATTCTTTACCTCTATCCCTATTTTATAGTAATGCTGTTCTCCATCCCTATAGTTTTGCATTTGTATGAATATAATTTAAACATAAATATACAGTATTTAGTCTATCTGTGAATCTCTATCATTGTAGAATTATTTATACTTATTCTTCATGTTTAACACTGTTTTGTAAACTTTGGGGCTTTATTAGTAAGTGCATATAAATTAGAATTATTTTATGTTCTTAGGTACTCCCAAGTTTATTTTTATTATTTATTTTATTTATTATAACAGTGTTGGCAATAATCTAAGACTGAATTTTTCTGTTGACTATTCCGCTGACGTATTTCTGGTCATATTCATTCACCAATGTGGTTGGAGTATCCATTCTTCCTCTATAAGTGGAGTTGCCTTTATTAGAAGTCAGTTTGGGGCTCCATTTCTTGTGGAATTTGTCCTAGTCTCTTGTGAACCCTCAGAATTTATTTTGAAACTTAGTACTTAGCTTATGATGTCCTCTGAATGTCACGAGTTGGTCCTAGGAAAGTTATTAGGTTGAATGGAAGTTCAGCCATTTGGGGGATGCTTGCATGTTTTTCATTTTTCCTTCTACTTTCCCCCCTTTTATTCCAGTCTTTGCTCTCCTAGTATGACCTTGCTTCTCCTTCCCTCCCACCTAGAATCCAGCCCCCAGTCTGCCTCAGTATTTTTAGTGAACTTCCCAACAGGTCAGGAACAAACCATGCTCAGGTCTCTGCTCTGCTCTCTTGAGAGAGCATCCTTCCTGAAGCTCAAAAACAGGCATCTGGCTTCTCTTTAAAAAGAGCCAGGACTAGGCTCTTGGAAGCTTTGCTCGTGGGAGCGTGGGGTCTTTCCTGAATGATATGACTGGCACGGGGAGACTGAGAGGATGACGAAGGCTTTATCCTAACTGGTGTCGGCTTATCCACGGTGGGAGGAGTGTTATATTTTTCTCAGTGCCTGTCCCCTTTATTCCATACACATGCACCTCATTGAGCTAAAGCTGTAGAAGAGTGCAGCCTTGATTTATGAGGGCTGTGTTTCTTCCCTGATCCTGGCTGGCACAGTGCTCGAGGCTTTGCTTTAATGTGTCCATGTTAGGGGGCAACTGGCGACCAGCTGTTGGAAACTGGTTTAAGAAAATAATAAAAATAAAAATACTCGTGGACTATCCTGTCATTCCCGATTTCTGGTACCTGCCATCAGACTTGGAATAAATAAGGGAGTCTTTCCCCTTTGGAATGCGATTTCTCTGTGACAAATAGATTTATATTGTGCTGGGATGATTGGTAGGTATCAGGGGGTCTTGCCCAAGGACTAAGTTAATAATTGAGACTGTTAGAATAATGACTCATATGATTCTCATCCCCTTTATCCCTGAAGCGTCCCTAAGTACTAACGTACTCACAAGCCCGGAGCTTCAGTGTCTGGGTGGAAGGGAACACTGAGAGAGACTGGATTCAGGGCGAGCCATCAGCCTCCGAGGCTGGCAACCCGGGTGAGGGCTTACCGTAGGAGCAGGAGCTATGGAAGAATGAAAGAGGCAGGTTCTTTTGGGAGGAGTGTCACCCTCGCATATGTGAGCACTGCTGTAGACAGGGCAAAGGGAATAAAGCCTCTTTAAACGTTCTGAGTCACATGTCCCTTCGTAAATATTTTGTGTACTGTATATGTGATACATATCAAACACCTCTGGGCATGTGATTCATTATTTGTTTAGAATTTATTTGTTGCATACTTTGAAAGGAAGACTGAGATGGCTTACAGTAAAATGCATGTAGAACAAGACAGCTAATATTTAAATAAGGTGAAAATCATGTAGACTGAAGAGAAAATAAACATATCAAAACCTTAAACCAGCATTTGTCAAGCTATGTTGCTCAGTCAGTTAGTTCCACTGGTTGTCAATAGGTATTTCTTGAAAAGGTTGTTCTGTAATCAAACAAATTAAGCAAACTTTGGGTGCAGAAATGCTAAGTAGGTATGTTTTTATTGCAAAATCCCCCAGAGTTTGCTTAAAAGTAAACTCTACTTTGCTAAAAAGTACTATAAACTTCCAAGAGACTGATACCACTACATTTTTTTTCATAGTATTCTGTAGAATACACTTTGTGAAAAATGGACTTATGCCAAAATGATTTCTGGAATGAAGCAGCAATTTAAGTTACAAGCTCCTCAGGCATTAAGGCTAAAGGACATCCATGATGAAGGAATATAGTCTAGCTCTTTAGATGAGAACACTTGTTTTTGAAAATGAATTTTGAATGGGATTTATACCATGAATCCTTATTCAAAGGGTACTAGATAATGGATGGGTATTTTCATGATCAGTGACTTTGTAGAAAAGGTAGACTTGGTTTCATTACCGTTTTTTCTTATTTTGACCCATAACACAACAAGGGAAACATTGGAGAGGGCATCAATTTAAAAAAAATACAAGTTCCTAGAAGGTGGGATTGCAGATAAAGTCCAGAGCACCCAGTAAAATTTGAATTTCAGATAAACAAAAAATAAAATTGTAGTATAAGTGTGTCTAAAAATTACATAGAACACACTTATACTATAAAAGTTTTCATTCTTAATTTAAAATTCAAATTTAACTGGATGTTCTGCATTTTTATTTGCTAAATCTAGCAACCCTACTGGAAAGTGTCAGATGTTTGAATCACCCAGCAGCCTCCACTAGGCAATCATCACTGTGCCTGGCACTGCCATAGCCCCCTTTCAGTTGACCCACATTGATTGGAGAGTCCACATGTCAGATCTGTCTTCACCTGCCATCAAATCTCAGGAGTTTCAACTCTTATCTTTGCATTTCCCTGGGAAATAGTTCCATTGACCCTTTTAAAGTTTAGAATATTCTCAAATTGGCATTTAGCTCTTTGGTTCCCTGAAGTCAATGGTTAGCCTTAAGAAGGAACATTTATTTGGTTGTCATGGGCCAGCAACGATTTCATCTCCTAGGCAAGTTCTCCAGTACTAGTATTTTTCACACTGTCTCTGCACTTGTAGTATATTATTAGCCTTTTTTGCCTTTTCTGTCACCTGTTGAAATGAGAACGCAAGGTCTCTGGGCCTCTGCAGCCCTTTCTCTTACATTAACTTAAGTCACACCAGATGTGGGCCTTTGCTGCTTAGGAAGACTAATTGATTTCACTAGTCACAATACTTCTATTGTTTTCTTTTTTTTTTAAAACACAAATAAACACTGTGGTGGATTTTCTCTTCCTCTCCCTCTCTCCTCTTGCCAAAAGAGCCAAAGGTTATTCAATTAAAGGCATCCAGAAGTGTGACGAAAAATCCATGGATGGAGTACATTTACTGTTAAAGAAAAAAACAGAGCAAGGAGGAGGATAAAGGATTGTAGGGAAGAGGGAAGGATGGCTCTCTGGGACCAGCAGTAACTCTGATGGATGGCTGGTATGTGTAAGACGTTATTATTTGTTATGTGAGTGCAGGGAGATGGCAGCCGAGCTGAGCAATACACCTGCTGGGCTCCAAGAAGCCAAAACAGCTGCACACATTGATTTAGAAGCTTGCTACTTGGGGCTCCAGGAACGAATCAAGCGACAGCTCGTAAAAAAAGAGGGTTTTATTATTTCCCCCCCTCTTTCTGTAAGCAAACGGCCACATCATATGTTTTCCTAACGCGGTCATAACTCAAAATTAAATCCCAGCCCAAGGTGTCAGCCCGGTGCCATGTCAGGATTGTAACGGCTTGTTTTAGAAGTCACCATGGAGATGGTAGAGAAAGGATGGGGGGCAGGACTTGGGAGGTGAGAAGGGGTACAAAGTGCTCTTTGCTTCAGTGTGGCTTAGGCACTTAAGGACAATTAGCTGTAGGATTTTGTTTTGTTTTAAAGAAGTGAGTTAACTAGCAGTGTTTAGTTGGTGATTTTCTGCTAATTACAATCTCACTTCATAGTGTTAAAATGCAAAGCACTTTCCCACCTAGGGAGTTCCTCCTGCCAAAGTTAGCAAGGATAGTTTGTGTAGCATGTGGTGCCAAGGTGAGACTCGAAGGGGTAGGGGCCGTGTGCCCCCTCACCCTTCAAATCTAGTTGTTGATTACACCAATGGTATGTAGTCAAAATATTTTTGGCAAATGGTGAATGAAAGTGCTTGGTCATCAAAAAAAGAACAGCTCTTCAAAAGGTTATCAGATTTCTCTGGGCTGCAGCCTGAAAGTACCTTGCCACATTTTAGACATCACACACCTTAAAAATGGTGTAATGAATACCACGAGTGGACAAATGAATGAAAGAATAAGCTAATGAAAAACAAGGATTATGCCTTATTGCTAATAGTTCCATAACAGCATAATCATGATCAGAGAGAATAAAATAATGCTCTTCCTCCAAAGCCCACGTCTGTTTAATCCCCAAGCTTCAGGCATCAGTGTAGTGTCCTGCCTTGGCATTTCTGCTCTCAGAGAGGTCATCCATCAACATACTCTCCTCGTTGCTCAGAAGGCAACATATCTCCAGCCCCAACTCTCTCCTGAATTCTCTTTCTGCAACTCTAGCTGCCTCTAGTACATTTCACTTAAATTTTACATTACTTTTTAAAAATATATTTTTATTGATTTCAGAGAGGAAAGGAGAGAAAGAGAGAGAAACATCAATGATAAGAGAGAATCATGGATTGGCTGCCTCCTGCATGCCCCCTACTGGGGATCGAGCCTGCAACCTGGGCATGTGCCCTTGACTGGAATCGAACCTGGGACCCTTAAGTCCGCAGGCTGACGCTCTATCCACTGAACCAAACTGGCTAGGGCAAATTTTATATTACTTTGAACTAATTATTCTCCCTCTTCTTCCCTAAATCATTTTTTATCTTAATTTTCTGCTTTTTATTATGGCATCATATTAGTCTTAGTACAAACACTTTGTCAGCTATTAAGTGCTTTCCCTACAGAATAGCCGCTTCTAGCAATAGCACACACTAGGAATTGCAGTTTTAAAAAGATTCTATAAAATGTGAATCATGCAGGTGCTAGGTAAGAAAAGTGCATCTCAGGGAAGCTGAGGAGGGATACCGGATTTTAGCAGTGGTAATGGGAGGAAGAGAGTTTGTCAAATCCCTCATCATAAAGTATCTGATCATCTATCTGTTAAGAGGATGTTCTTGGGAGAGATGACATGCTAAACCACCTAAGTTCCTTCACCCAATACTTATGAGGTTGTTTATTAACTATTACGATAAAATTTAGTCATCTACCAGATTACTGAGGGACTTGGTATGATATGGGCATGTTCTATTAAGGAAGGGAGGAAAAGGAATAGTAGGATTGTTTGCATGGGGGTGTTGCCAGGAAAGAATGGTTCTAGGAGAGAGCAATATGTGGTGGGCAGCAATCAAAACAGCAAAGGAGCTGGTTGCAGAAGCAACATGGTAACAGATTCCAAAGACTTATTTCCTAAACTTTATTCCCTATCTTGTTAAATGAATCACTTGAGCATTAAAGCTTTAAATTTATTTAAGTCGATCAAATATGTCCTGAACCACATCTCACTTGATTCTGAACACTCAGCTCTGCTATTTTTGTGCAGTGTCTGGACTCAGATGAATATTTCTATAATTAGTTGGGTGACAAGATGATACATTACATCTTTATGTTATTTCGTTTCCTCAATTATGAAACTTGAATATGATCAGAGAAATTTTATAAGCAATTGATACAAAGTATTTGGCCATATTTTGCACATCTAAAATACTAAATGCTACAAAGAGAGCTATATGTCTAGGAATATGTTATTAAGTGTTTCCCTAGGAAGATTGAATTTTCCCACAGGATACTCCTAAAATTAATCTGCTCTATAAAGAAAATTATTAAGTTGTATGTCTACGTGGGGGCTTATGAGGCTGCCAGATTAAATGAATTGATGAGTTATTTTCCTAATATGACTCCCTCTAATCATAAGCATTTTATTCTGCATTTTTAATGGCCTATATTCCACAGGGGATATTTTCAAAGCATTCCATCATCTTGTCTTTAAACCTTATCTCCCATTAGTAATAAAATGAAGCCTATGGTTTTCAAGGCCTGGCCCAAGAATTTTCAATCCATCTATTTATTCAGCAAACATTTATAGAATGTCTATTATATGTCAGAATTAGAGATATGTACTGATGACAGAATTTGCTATCTAATCACTGTATCCCGTCTAGTCCTAGGTACAAACTTTTACCATCTGTTTTTTGTTTATTTGTTTTTTACTTATTTTTTAAAATATATTTTTCTTGATTTCAGAGAGGAAAGGAGAGGGAGAAAGAGAGAGAAATATCAGCGATGAGAATCATTGATTGGCTGCCTCCTGCATACCCCACACTGAGGATCGAGCCCGCAACCCAGGCATATACCATGACTGGGAATTGAACTGTGACCTCCTGGTTCAGAGTTTGACACTCAACCACTGAGCCACGCTGGCCGGGCCAAACTTTTTTTTTTTTTTAAGACATTATTGTAGGTGTCCCCCTTTCCTCCCCCGCTTTGTCCACCTCCACCCACTCCCCTCTCCCCATCCCTTAGCCTTCACCAAACTATTGTTCATGTCCATGGGATATGCATGCATGTTCTTTTCTTTTTTTAAGAAAATTGAACTCATTTATTATTTCACCTGTAGAAGTCACATTATTTATTTTATCATTTGTTAATCTTTATTTTGAGATTATTACAGATGACACTCTTCCCCCCCAACCCCACCATAGCTCCCTCCCACCCAGGTCCCGCCCCACCCCAGGCTTTCCCCACCCTATTGTCTATGTCCATAGGTAATGCATATTCTATATAATAAAAGCATAATATGCAAATTGACCCAAGGGCGGAACAACTGGTCAGCGGGGAATGGGGCCAGCGAGAAGGTGGCACCAGGCCAGCCAAGGCACATGCCAGTGGGCAGAGGGAGGGGATGGCGATCGGGGTCGGTGGTGACCAGCTGTGGCAGAGGGGCGATCAGGGTGGTGGGTGCCGTCCCCTAATTGGCCCACCTGGTTGCCTCCCGCAGAGGGAGGCAGTGGTCAGTCAGACATCCCCAGAGGGCTCCCGAACTGCGAGGGGGCTCAGGCCAGGCTGAGGGACTCGCCCCCCCCCGCCCCCCCCGCCCCCCGAGTGCACGAATTTTCATGCACCAGGCCTCTAGTATGCATATAAGATCTTTGTTTAATCTCTTCCTGCCCTCCCCCACCCTCTTTCCTCTGAGAATCATACGTCTGTTCCATTTCCGTGCCTCTGATTCTATTTTATTCACCAGTTTATTCTGTTCATTAGATTTCTTATTTGTTTATTTTGATTTTTAGATTCACTTGTTGATAGATATGTATTTGTTGCCATTTTGTTGTTCATATTTGTTATCTTTTTCATTTTATTTTTCTTCCTTTTCTTTAGTATTAACAGTTAACATTTCATATAATACTGGTTTGGTGGTGATGAACTCCTTTAGCTTTTTCTTGTCTATGAAGCTCTTTATCTGACCTTCAATTCTAAATGATAGCTTTGATGGGTAGAATAATCTTGGTTGTTCACAGAAAAAAATGTCTCAGTTGTTGAACAAAATTTTGGTTCTCAACCAGACAACCCTTTTATCAGATGCTCATACCTGTGTGATCAGTCATGCATCTCTCAGGTGACAAAGGCTAGAGAATGCATGAGTATGAGTAGGTTACCAAGTTGTTAACATCTCAGGAAGTTTGGCTGTGAATATTTTTATGTTTTTTGGCGCTTATTGTTATTAAACATGTACAGTAGGTCACCATGGATCCTAAGAAGGTTAGAGTTAACAGCAAAGTGAAAAGAAAGTTGTGAGAAAAACAATAGAACTTAAAAAAGAAATATAGTATAACTATTATATTTATTGAAAAAATTTAACATTATGAAGTACTTTGTTTTCTAAGCTTTTTTAAATGCTAATTTTTTAACTTTATTTTTGTTGTTGATATTATTACAGATGTTGCCATTCCCCTCTCCCTTTGGCTACCTCCACCTAGCCCCTACAGCCCCCCCTTCCCTCTGGCCATCACCGCACTGTTGTCTGTGTCTTCAGGTTATGCATATATGTTCTTCGGTAATCTCTTCACTTTCTTCCAGTTCCCCCTGACTCCCCTACCCTCTGACAGCTGTCAGTCTGTGTTTTCTATGCTTTTTAACTTGAATGTAATCTTGTGCTAAATTGTTTGCATCTACCTAGGATATATTTGCACAATCTTTGATTATCATTTTTTTCAATAAATTATCAATTTTTTTTTAGTTTAGGTCTTTGCCTTGTATTTGGCATACTAGTAAATGTTAGTTTTGCTTTGTGATACAATTGGAAAGATTTTTTTAAATTAGATAACAAACATAGTGCGTTACATTGACTCATTTAACATTGATGTTTACTTTTAGCTTTGCCTGTTGATTCTGGAATTTCCCATGTTTTAATAGCTTTTAAAGGACCTTGCCTATTTGTGACTGCTGCATTTAGTATAGGGTGGGGCAAAAATAGGCTTGCAGTTGGTTGTGTGGAAAATAATACAATAATTAATAAATAATAATACAAGAGTAAACTCTGTTTTTTGTATTCGCACTGTACACCTACTTTTGTCCACTCTGTATTTAGGAAGATTTGTTTCTGGAGATAGCACCCTGTAGCCATTCCCATTCTTCATTTTTATATTTTTCTGAATTGTAGAAGCTGGAAAGAGAACCCTCCATTTTTATTTCTCTCATGTTGCTAGTATTGTTTATTTTTTTTTATTTTAAGTTACTTTTCTCCAGAACCAACCAGAAGACCAGTTGCAAGAACTTGAATAAACAGGGTGGCATCAGTATAGCCTTCACAACATCTTAAAGACCCTCCGCTGCATTCCCATGGCCACTGAACACTGTGACATAAAACCTTGTTGGGTCCCTGGCCTTGTCTGTCAAATCACACTGTTTCTAGCAGTGACAGGTAGGTAAGTAGCCTACCTTTCCTTCCCTCGCTCTATATACTGTCTCTGCTCCGGTCTGCCCTCGATCTATCTTGCCACCCCTTGTCATTATGTATTCCCATCTTATTTTCCCCTCTGTTTATTTTCTGGTCTCCAAATCTGCTCCCCTGCATGCTTCACTCAGGTTTTAATAGCCAATCATGCCTCACCAACTCCACCCTAAAGTGATACCAAATATTAAATTATACAGATAATAGAGCAAACTCAGTCAAGCCTTATTTACATTTTTATATCAGTTGAACTAGCAGAAGAATAGGAAATTTTGCTGTGGTACCTTACACTGTCAGTCTGCAGTTGCTATTATTTTAAGTAAAATTGATCTGTTATACCTCCACATCTTTTTGATCTTGAGGGTGTGTGTTTGTGTGTGTGTGTGTGTAAAGATGGGAAGGGGCATAACAAATGAACCAAGAAAGTGAAAGAAAAAAAAACATGAAAGAAAATTCAAAGGAGAAAGTGTCTGTAGACAGATGCCTCATACCAGAGGCCTGTAAATTTGTGAGCATGTGTGTAAAGTTGTCCATTATACAGTCACTCAACATGTGTTTATTGGGTGCCTGCTATGAGACCCACACCAGTCTAGAGGTTATGAAGTTGACCCCAGGGGCAAGCATTGCACTGGATATAATTCTATCACAGGCCTGGATCAGCCTCTTTGGTGTAAGATTCTGGCATAAGAAAAGGTGAAGGAGAGGAGCCAGGAAGCTCCCACATGCAACATCAGCTGATTGAAACCATACCCTCTCCCATGAAACACTCATTTTGACTTTACTGTCAGGAGATAAAACATTCTTCTCCCTTCTCTCCATGTGGAGATGTTTTATAGATAATGCTGCTTGTACTGGAGAGACCTTCTCTGTAAAATGGAACCTCCCCCGTATTCCTCCCAAGTGCCAGGCCATCTTGCTGACTAATGGAGAAGGGCAAGGAAAGAGGGCTTGGTTGGAGGCTGCTGGAAATTAGTTCCACCTAAGAAAGTCCAGAAGCGGGAGTGTTAAGTGAAAACCAGCAGGTCTTGTTTCTGGTTCAATTTCAGAGACTAAGACTCTCACCTGCAAAATAAGATTGAGTGACCTTCTTCCCCATTGGGAATGAAAATACAGAAGTGAGATAGTGAGTCTAATTCTCTTCTTTCCACTTGGACAACTGGCATCTTCTATGGAGGTAGAGGGAAGGAGAAGTTACTTCACTGTCCACTCCAGGGTTCTTACTCTCGCCCAAGTTGGTGATGACAATTATAATGAATAACACTTGATATCTCCTAGGTGGAAAACACTATTTGGCAACTGACATATACCATTTTATTTAATGCTTACAAGTCAGATAAGTACTTCCTACTTTTCAGGTGAATACATGGAGGTTACCAAGTTCTATTCAGCACCAAAGCCCATCCTATAAGGTGATGATAATATAATTAAAGAGTATTAAGTATTTGAAGAGAACTTGTAAGTCAACTAGTCCAGCTTCCCATGTAACCCAGAATCTCTTTCTGCAGCAGCCTTGATAAAAGTCTAGCTTTTGTTTGCATGTGTCTCAGGATAGAAGCCGATGAAATCGGAAAGCCCTAGCCCTAACCGGTTTGGCTCAGTGGATAGAGCGTCGGCCTGTGGACTCAAGAGTCCCAAGTTCGATTCCACTCAAGGGCATGTACCTTGGTTGCAGGCACATCCCCAGTAGGGAGTGCGCAGGAGGCAGCTGATCGATGTTTCTCTCTCATTGATGTTTTTAACTCTCTATCCCTCTCCCTTCCTCTCTGTAAAAAATCAATAAAATATATATATATAAAAAAGAAATGGGAAAGCTCTGGATCCAAAGTCAGAGGTTTGGATTCAAATTCCAGCTCTGCTGTGTATTAATTAACTGTGTACCTACTTGGTCAGGCTATTTCACATCTTTAACATCAGTTTCTTCACCTATAAACAGGAGACAATACCCAAACACAGAATTACTATGGTGATGAAATGAGCTGTTACATTTGAATGTTCATTCAATCATTCAACAAATTTCACCTGTTCCTTTTTCTAAGCCACTCACTCTGCCACACACAGTGGACACATTAGTGAACAAAAAGACCTGGTCCCTGCTCCCTGAAGCTTGTAGGTCAGTGGGAGAGACAGATAACCAGGGGAAAGGAAGGAAGGTACTTGCCTTTGGTACAAGTATTAAGTGGGTGCCCCAAAACTCAGCAATCAAGATCAATAATATCTTAACGCAAAAATTTAAAAAATAAAATTAATTTAAAAATTCCATCATAAAAATCAAAATATTAAATAATGTCAGGATCAATATTACTAATTTTTTCTTTTGACTCAGACTCCAGCTTAACAAACAAGTGAACACACACAAAACAAAAAGTGTATGTAAGAGTTTAGCTGATAAAGAAAAAGGAGATGGTGCCTGGTAAAGGGAACAGCATTTAGGAGCATGGGTAGAAGAGCCTGCACAAAATTTAGTATTGTCGGACTATGATGGCCAAGGAGCAAGTGGAGTGTGGTGGGCAGGAGCAGTGATCGGGGCCGATTACACAGAGCTGGGTGGCCCAGGAAAGTACATGGGGTTGTATTCTAAGTGCAGTGGGAAACCACAGAAAGGCTTTAAGCAGGAAAGTGACTTGCTTGGTTTTAAAGATATTATTCTGGCTAATGAGTAAAGAAGAGAGAAGTAAGGGAGAAATAGAAGCACAAAAGGCCAGCTGAGAAGCCACTACAACTGTCCAGGCCAGAGAAGAATGTCTTGGCCTATTTTAATGTGATTATTCACCTATTGTGCTAGGTACTAGGCATACATTGTGGGCTTTGTCACTCTCTAACTGTGTGACATTCAGCAAGTTATTTTGCCTCTATGACTTTTGGTGTCCTCATCTGTAAATTGGAGAAAATAATAGCAATGATTGCATAAGGTTGTTGTGAGGATTAATTTAGATAATACATGTAAAAGGCTTGGAATGACAAATAGTAAGTAAAAAAAATGTATAGAAGCTGTTTCCTATCTTTATATTCCTGTCAATGCCTAATACAACACCTGTCTTCTAGTAAGTGTTCAATAAAGATGTGGTGCATTAAAATACTGTTACTGATGTACCCGCAGTATCTTATGTATGCAGAGTTGTTTTTCATTAGCAGAGATGATCCTGTTAATGCTATTTCTAAGTATTTCTCAGAGTCATCCCTTGCTTTCCAACTCCACCCTAATTCTGGTTTTCATAATCTCTTGCATAAACTATTGCAATAACATATAACTCATCTTCCTGGCTCCAGACTCCTTCCATTCAGTCTATCCTACATATTGCTTCAAGCCTTGTTTTCCAAAATACAGGCCAGTTCATGTAGTTCCCCTTCTCAAACATTTTCAGGGGTTTCTGACTGCCAAAGAACGAAGCCCAAGTTTCTTAGTGTGGTGCTCAGAAAAACCCTCTGTAATCCAGGCTGACTCTTCTATCTTCAGCTGCCCATCCTATGATGCCTGCCTAGGTGCCTTGCTATTCACCAAACATACACATATCCTCAAACCTTTTTGCTTCTGTTCGGATAGTTTATTCTATAAAAGATGTACTCCTCGCCATATCAGCCTGTATTCATCCAACAAGACCCTGCAGTAAGAAAAACAAGACAGAAATAGCTCTCCCTTCATTCTGTTGCTGTTACGTATTAGATTCCTGTCTCTCCTACGGCACATTCCACGTTACCCATATTCCACATCCTGTCTCAGGGTAACGTGAAGAAACATGGCTCTAAATGATGGTAAAAATAGTTGTAGGTCATTTAGCAGAGTAGTTAAGGGTACATTTACATTTCAGACTTGCTTCAAATTTCAGCTGTATGGTCTTAAAAATTACTTAACGCAGCACACTCTCCCCCATGCCATTCCCTTTCCCCACTCTTTCCCCCACAGGCACTTATCCCCTAGATCAGTGGTTCTCAACCTGTGGGTCACGACCCCTTTGGGGGTTGAACGACCCTTTCACAGGGGTCGCCTAAGACCATCAGAAAACACACATATCATTACATATTGTTTCTGTGATTAATCACTATGCTTTAACTATGTTCAATTAGTAACAATGAAATTGGGGGTCACCACAACATGAGGAACTGTATTAAAGGGTCGCGGCATTAGGAAGGTTGAGAACCACTGCCCTAGATTCTAGGAGACCCCCGAGACTTGCAACCAGGGGAGCAGTGGGTAGAGGCAGCTAGTCCCAGACTAACTTTCTGAGCCTGTCTCTGAGTACCCCTTTCTCAAACTTCTCTGTGATCCAAAGCAGCCCAGCCTAGGCTCTCCTGTTGCTTCTATGCCCTTCCTTGTTTCACTGTCCTGAGTGTGTTTTTGCTGCAGCCAATACATTCTTTCTTGCTTTGCTGCAAAATAAAAAATATTTAATCCTCTGACCCTCAGTTTCCTTATCTGTAAAATAGAAATAGAAAGCCCTGGTCCATTGTACTGTTGTGAAGAATACATTAGAAAATGTACTTAAAGCTTCTGGTTCAGAATGGGTATATGATAAATAGTGTTGTTGTTATTAGTGTGGAATGTAGGACAAGTATGAGACTTGGAATTGTACAGATGCAGGGTCACGTACATGCTTAATTGTGTTATATTTGACTTCAGGCAAACCACTTAACCTATCAGTTTCTTCACTGGAGATAATACACATCAATCATAGGGCTTTTTTGGGTTAGAATATGATAATAATAATGTATCAACAGCAAACCCTTGATGAGTACTCACCATGAATGAGAAATTGTTCTCAATGCTTTACATATATCAATTCATTTCATTCCCCAAACAGCTTTCTGAGGCAGAACTTATTACTATCTCCTTTCTATAGACTAGGGAACTGAGACCCAGAGAGGCTAAGTAACTTGCTCAAAATTACACACTAAACAAATTGTAGTGCTGCTATTTAAACACAGGCAGAATGGAATTGAGTGCCTGGCATCTGGTAAGTTCTTCATGCATGTTGTAATAAATGTTAAGAGCCCCCTTCTTCCCTTCACATTCCCTGTGTCACGAGAGGGACCACGTTTTACATAACTCAGTAGCTTTGGCACACAGCACCATGCCAGCACATAGGCAGAGGTGTGCTGGAGTGAGCTCATACTGGTTCTCAATAGCCACCTTTCTTCTCAACTCCACATTCAGTAATGTCATGTTAAAAGCTTTAAATTGATTATGGGGAAGAATTTGTATCATAGGAATAAGGCAATGCCAACATGAGCCTTGGGCTTTACAATCAAGTCAATAAATTCCCTTTTTTGATTAAGCTTTCAGTTGGGTTTCCATCATTTTTTTTATCAGCCTCAAAAATCTGTTGTTTAAGATATTTTCAGGAAGGCTGAGGGTAGGAAAGGGTGCCATACAGCAATATTTATAAAGTTTATTAGTTAGAGAGAATTCCTGTAAGATTATAATAATCACAAGGCCTTCTAATTTTGGGGGAAGGTGACATTTGTTCTCAAAGTTCTGCTTCACCAGATTATTTATTTAAACACTCAGATCTGCTGTACCATATGCCTAGCATACAACCTGAGGGATGTAGGGGAGAGCCAAGCACATGCGTTTTTAGTGTGAGAATTGAACTATCGGTTACTCTCCAGAGGTAAGAGATATTTCATAGCTATGGATAGTTGATTGCCAAGTGGTCGTCTGCTACAATTGTTACTTCTATTTTGGTTCTAGCAGCTAAGCAAATTGTCTCTTTTGCCAAAGAATGCAGCAACAAAATTAAAATAAAAGAACTTCTCTTTTTGTTTGCAGATGGCAATGTGGGTGGTCACAAAGATCCATAAGATTTTGTTTAATTTGTATGGCTCCCCTTTTTAAAAACTTGTTTGTAACAATGCTTTATATTTTCATTGCATTTTATATTTTTCGAAGTACAAAGTTTAAAAAAATGTATTCTTTCTTTTGAGTCTCATAATGCCCCTAGCAAAGAAAGAGAGAGAAGTACAGGGCAAGTTAAGTACAGGGCAGTGTCACGGCCAGGTATTGGCAGAGATGGAATAATAATAACTCAGGTCTATAGTGTCACCATTGATCTTGCACTACCATGAGCTGCTGGAAGGTTTCAGATGGCATTCCTCTGGGTGGTCCACATTAGTCCTCCAGGTGTTTGAGAAGCTGATCAAAATGAAAATCAGGTTAAAAAAGAGCACAACAACATTTTCCTCTTGCACATTTGAATCCACAATAAATGCATAAAAATAAGCCAGGACTGGATAAAAGGAGAAATGGCTGTTTAAATATTACAAATGTTTGGTTATCTAAAGAAAACAGCTACAGAGTTTATTTTATTATCTTTCTTTCCCATGATAGAAACAAAAGTAAGACGATGACCCAGGAAATCTTTAGCCTGCCAAGTAGATTTTAGAAAACTAGATAATTCATACTTAAATATCTCAAACCAAATCAGAACAATAGCCAAGAGATATCACATGTGTCCTATTAGGACATTTCTTCCTTTAAACAATATTTATTGAAAACTGAGTATGTACTAGGCACTATGCCCAGTGCTGAGAAGAATTCAAAGGTGCATAAGATGGAGAGTTTCTGCTTATGATTAACTAAGTTACACCCATAAACACAGGATTCATAGACAGAGATTTGATATGTTGATAATATTCAGCAAGAAGGCTGAGTCTTCTTTTTTTGTGAAATAGAAAATAATACAAGAGGTATGGTGAGAAAACTAGCAACAATTGGTGTTCAGTGTTGCTCAGCAAATTTAAATTCTCTTAATTATGCTGTTGAGGTTCTTGTTTCCAGGTCTTTCATCCTTTGATATACCTGGAGGGCATCTCTGTTGGCCTTTCCTTACTCCTGATTAAATTCACTATTGGAAACTAATCGATGTGCAGTAATCACTGAATATGGAAGGAAGGACTGGAGCACCAAAGCAGAAAAGTCTGAAGCCCACAGCCATGCATATCAATCGTGTTCAGGCCTGTTGTGTGCAAGGGCACTCACAAAAGACAAGAGCCAATGGTGACTGGATGTCCCTGGTACATCTTGTCAAATTCTGTAAGTTGGGACAACACAGCAGGTTAATTGAATGCTCTCTAGGAACCATAATTCCCATGAAACTTAATCTGTAGCTTCACGTATGCTCTGTCCTGGAGAATGTCCCAGTGCACATGAGAAAACTGTGTATGCTATTGTGGCTGGGAAGAGTGTGCTATGTACTAGTATGTCTGTTAGATCTACTTGGAATATTGATTTGTGTCAGTACTAAATTTACTTATGTATTTTCTGTCTGGTTGTTCTATCCATTATTGAGAGTGGGGTGTTGAATTATCCAACTATTTTATTTATTTCTCCAATTGTGTAAATTTTGCTTCATGTATTTTGATGGTCTCTTATTAGGTATGTAAATGATTATAATTATACCTTCTTGCTGTATTAAAACTTTTATTAAAACTTTCTTTGTCTCTTGTAGCCTTTTTGATAACATCTATTTTTTTTCTGATATTAGTATAACCATTCCTACTTTCTTTGTTTACTATTTTCAAGGAATATCTTCCAATCTTCCATCAGTGGACACTTAGGTTGCTTCCATATCTTAGCTATTGTAAATAATGATGTACTGAACATAGGAATGCATATACCCTTTTGAATTAGTGTTTTGGATTTCTTTGAATAAATACCCAGAAGTGAGATTGTTGGGGCATATGATAGTTCTATTTTTAATTTTTTGAGGGACCTCCATACATTTTTCCATAGTGACTGCACTAATTTGAAATTCCACCAACAGTGCATTAGGGTTCCCATTTTTTCACATCCTCACCAAAACTTGCTGTTTGTTGATTTCTTGATGATAGCCATTCTGATAGTTGTGAGGTGATATCTCATTGTGGTTTTAAGTTGCATTTCTTTGGTGAGTAATGATGTTGAGCATCTTTTCATGTGTCTATTAGGCATCTGTGTGTCTGCTTTGGAGAAATGTCTCTTCAGGTTCTCTGAGCCCAGGGCCTTGCATATGCTCACTTCTCTATTAGGAGGTGGGAGATGGAGAACATAATTCCAACTCTGCTCCACCTTGTTGTGTGCTCTTGTGCAAATAATCTCATTTCTCTAGGCTTCAGTTTCTTCATCGGTAAAACATAGGGATTGGATTCAGTGCTAAGTTCTCATTTAATTTTGACTTCCTAACCGCTCTGATAACTCGAATTGCCCACATTTCTTTGTAGATTTCAACGTATCAGATTTTATTGAAAGAAAATATGATGGGCTGCTTTTCTTTTGTTCTATTTTCCCCTTCTCCCTTTTGTTCAATGAACTACAAAATAATTTGATTTAGACAGCAATAACATTCCCAGATTTTCTCTATGGGTCAAATGTTAAATAGCTTAGTTTAGTATTCTTCTAAAAATACTATAAGAGACATGTTCTTTCGAAACACACACACACACACACACACACACACACACACACAGGACCCTAATGATATCTTGCCAATAGCATAGCATGTCATCTATGCTCTCCTGGAGTGGAAGTTTACTGCCGAGGAAGGCTTTCTGTGGAGATGGGGCAGTAGTCAGTCTCCAGGAGGGTTTTTGAAAAAGCATATTGAACAGCATAATAAAAGGGTGCTATTTGGAAAAATGAGGGTGGGACATTTTATTTTGCTAATATTAAGTAAACCTCTATGAAAACCTGCTTAGCTGGTGAAGACTGTGTGGAAGTAGTGCTTCTCTGTGAGGGAGAGGGGAGGAGGCACAATATCAGAGGAGGAAGATGAGATGTAGTCCGTATTTTGTGGGGAGGGTGTGAAAGTGAAGTTTTCTTGAGAGTTAACGTTATTATTTTTTCATTTATTTTAATTACAAAAGAAATTATACTTATTATAAAAAGTATATAGAAATTGATAAAAATAGATTTAGGCCAGATTGTGCTTGGAAGACACATTTCAGAATTGGTCTCTCTCTCTCTTTCTGTTTCTCTTATTCTCTCTTTCCTTTATTATTATTATTATTATTAAATTACTTGCAAATATAAACGAGGGCAATTGAATGTAGAACAGATGGTACATTAGGACTGTGACTCAGGCACAATGAAATTGCTACAGTGCATAAAATGATTCACGGAATAATTATAAATGTTAACATATTTAACCCCATTTTATAGATGAGGGGACTGTTTAAGGCCTTTGTCTGGATATAAAACTAAGAAACAGTACAACTAAGATTCAACCCAAGGTCTGACTCCAAATACTTCTTTGCTCTTTACGTTATTAAATAATATAGGAAAACTCTTACAAAGTGTATGTTTTTGTTTTGTTTTTAATGAGATGATAATGAAGGAAAAATATCCTTTGATTTATAGTATGAGAGCTGTTGGGCATTGAATCTGTATAGAGGTGATATAATATATGCATTAGATGGGAGTTTATCTTCAGTGTCCTATTCAACTCTGGCATTTATATATTAAGCTTTACAGTACAGCAACAGCTTAGGCCCTTGAGAAGAGAAGCACTTGCCGTCTGACCCAGATTCTTGCTTCACCACGGACTTAGAAGAACAATGGGACCCACGTTTATACCAGTTTTTGGTCGCTCGCACCTGATAATGCCAGGCAGGGAGCACACGAGACATTTTTTTCTTGCCCATGAGTAGGCCAAGGTATTCCCTGTGCTTAAAGAGCATCAACCTTTTCCAAATCCATCAAAAGAAGTAGCTCAATAGCAAGAAGAAACAGGTTCAGAGTGCAGCTGTTAACCATCTTATTTAGAAATGTGGTCCCATCTGCCAGAGCAGCAAACTTGCTCATCACAAAGCCATTCTTAGATCTGTGATCTATGAGAAGGCTCATGACCCCACCTGTGAGCTCCAGACATAAACTTATTGTATCAAACAGATGGGTAATAACATGGAACTTTCACTCCAGTAAAAATTACCTCCACCTTTTATCAATTGGTCAGATCAGACCAGATACCAAAGAGTGTTCTCAGATCTAGCCAAACACAGAAAGCTGCTTTTGTTGTATTCTGGGTAATGGAAAATGGTTAAATAAATACTTTCCAAACTTAAGACCTATCTAAGACCAACACATCCAGTTCTTATTTTAAGTTCATAGGCTTGTTCAAAGTCAGGCTGTTGTATGACCTCAAAGCAAGAACAATTCATCTTCTGCTGAAGAAAGACCTTTTTATTTATGGAATAATGAAATTCAAAAACACCTTAAAGCTCACCCAGCCCAATCTCCTTCGCATAGCAAAAACATTTTCTAAAGCACCAAAGATGACTAAGAGCAGCAATGTTTTAAAATATTATTAAATTTTATGAAATAATTTTAAAAATACAGCAAACCCCTATTGACAGCTGTCATTTTGACATTTTTATCTCAGATCTTAAAAAAACACAAAAACTTTACTTAAGCAGGTATGTTTATACACAAACACATATTATGTATCATATATATGTATATATATTTGCTTTTTGTTGCTAATTTTTCATAAAGGGCATTGAGGAGATATAAATCCATTTGCAAATTGACTTTTTCATCTAACATTATGGTTTTTCTAAGATTTGTCCAGGTTAACATACAATGCTAACATGTTTGTTTCAATCATTTAAATAACTATTTGGTATCTATCTATCTATCTATCTATATAAAAGCCTAAAGTGCAAATTGTCTCCTTGGGAGTTCAACTGACCAGGAGTTCGATCACTCACTATGAAGTGTGCTGACCCCCAGGGGGTAACGCAGAACGAAGGAAGGCCCCTGCCAGCAGCTGGCAGCCAGGGAAGGGAGGCCCTGGCTGGCAGCTGACAGCTGCTAGGGACCCTACCCGTGCACGAATTTCATGCACTGGGCCTCTAGTTTTATTATATGGATATATCTAATGGGCTCAATGAATAATTACACCAACATAATAGGCATAACCTTGGACAGTCCAGGCAAATCAGTAGGTAGGGTCACCCTGAGTCTATTACAATTTATATGCCTCCTTATTGATTGACATTTAGTTGGTTTCAATTTTCAGGTGGCATAAATAGTGATACACTTAATCTCTTCAAATGTGCTCTCTGGTGCACAAGTAAAAGAACTTTATATTCTAGTGAAAATTCTGAGCTGTAGATGTGCACTTGGCTACATGTTGACATGTTGCTTTGCAAATTTGCATTCCCTATTAGTTCTGCATAGGACTATTTTCCCACATTTTCATCAATATTTATAGAATTACTTGAGGGGTGGCATTTCATTATTCTTTTAATTTGCATTTCCCTGATGAACAGTGAGATGGCACAAACTTCTATATGTTCACTGGCCATTTAGATTACCTCTTCTGGTAAAGAGCTGTCATTTCTGTCATAATATTTGGGCTAATATCAGGTAAACAAAATATGGCTATTTTTAAAATATATTTAAATTTTTAAATTAAAGTATAATTGACATAAATGTTTGTTTTTACTCCCTTTTTAAAATTTCTGTGTTTTAGGTGAGTTTAGACAATTTATATTTTCTATGATTTTAAATATTTCTCACTGTATTTTTTTCTTGATCATCCCTGCTAGTGGTTATCAGTTTTACCAAACTTCGCAAATAACAGATGTTGATTATAGACAAACTTGGTGAGAATTGATATCCTAAAACATGAGTCTTTCCATTCATGAACATGGGACATCTCTCTATTTATTTGAATCTTTAATTTTCCTCAGATGTTTTGTTATCTTTATGCCTAGTATTCATTGTTTTTGATGATACTATAAAGGGCATTTTATAATTCATTTTCAAATTACTGCTAAAATATACAGTTGATTTTTATATATTTATCTTAGATGAGTTAACAATACTGGCCTTGCTAAATTAACTCATTGATTCAAATGATAGATTTTGGGACTTTTGAAAGTACAGACCACATACTTTATGAATAAAAGTAATTTTGCTTCTTCCTTTTCAACCTTTATATCTTTTCTCTTCTCTTCTCTTCTCTTCTCTTCTCTTCTCTTCTCTTCTCTTCTCTTCTCTTCTCTTCTCTTCTCTTCTCTTCTCTTCTTTTCTTTTCTTTTCTTTTTCTCTTATTATCCTGGAGTACAATAGTGAATGAAACTAGTGAGAACGAATGTCCTCATGTTTCTGACTTCAGAGGGAAATTTTCAGTGCCACAGTATTGAGTCTGCTGGGGGCTTTGTAGATGGCCTTTATCAGTTAAAGTTCACTTATATTCCTAGTTTGCTGAGAGTTTCTAATACAAACAAGTGTTGAGTTTTATCAAAAGCTTCGCATCTACTGAGATAAACATGTGTGTTTTTTTCTCCTGCCTTATCTGTCAACATGGTCAGTTACATTGGTTGAATTTTCTGAATCTTAAGCTAACCTTGGAATAAATCATAAGCCAACCCCATTTGGTTGTAATGTATTATGCTGCTTATATATTGGCTTTTGATTGGCAGCCTAGCAAGTTTGGGCCCTGAAATGCTATGTGAGATTCGGCTTTACTCCGAAGAGATTTTGAACTAATCTTTTGACCCTCCTGTCCCATGCAGTTTCAAAATACAGAGATTATCTTGAATCTCCCACACTGATAGAACTTTATCTCCTACATCCTCCAAGATGACAGAGATTTCACTCTGATTTTTAAACGTTTCCATTCCAGCTCCCCAAGCCTCTTTTGCTATCCCCAAACTCAGCAAATGTCCTGTGGAAAAATACTGGCCACGTGTTTCCATCCTTCCAAAGCTGTAGAGTTTAATTTTTAGAATTCAGGAAGGCAAGTTTCAGCTAAAGAGGAGAGTAAATGAGGTAGAAAGGAATCGTACATCAGATAATGCAAAGTTAATAGCCTAAAATCTGTATCTTTAACCCACAGAAAGAAAAGGAGGGTTTGAAGGACTTCAGTCCTTGTACTCGATTAATTTAAATGCTATTATATCTCTAGCCCTTGATTCTAATCGTCTCCTCTTGAATTCTCAATACCTGCATTCATGCTGGCTTGCCCCAGAGACGCAGAGCAGCCCACTGTCCCCACTGAAAGGAAATGAAAAATCGGCTGATGCTAAACAGACCTCCTTTAGCAACTACAGCCATCTAAGCATTGTATCCTGCAGCGTGATTAATGACTTTTCTTTCCCTTTACATTTAAGAGCAATGTGTTTTAGAATGGAAGGGAGAGAAACAGAATGAAGAGGGGGGATGAGGAAGAGACAGGGCAGAGATGCAAAAGTAAACAAGGAGAAAGTACAGGAGAGATGGAGCCTGATAAAAATGATTTCTCAATATGAAATAGAGTTAATCAGAAGAAATATTTCCTCCTAATATAAAGGATTCTACCTCCACCCTACATGACAATGTCAAATTATTTAGGACTATTTTATGTAAATTATCCACTCTACTGAAAACAGTAAAGACAAAGGAAAATTAAAAGAGGCTTTGCATCCCCCTAGCGTACTTTTGTTTTAAAGTCATCTATTCCTGACCTCAAAAAGAAACAAAGCTTCATTATCACTCTCTATAATTGTACATTAATGGTTGCAATTTAAGAATTTAAATACATTGTGGGGGCAAGGAATGGGAAGAGTGATGTTGGGCACATTGATAGCCTTTTTCTTTTCCTGTTTCCTCCAGCTTTCCTATTCTTACATAGATATTGATATGGATTTATTTATATATGGTATATCTCATATTATTATATTACATATTATATAAAATATGTATTATTATATAGCATAATATATGTTGCATATATATGATACATGAGAGATATGTCTATATCTATTTATTTATATCATGAGTGATATGCAGTCACAACATTTGTCACTTCATTTATTGACATAGTAGATTTTCCAGATCTAGGCCAGTGTCTACTTTCTCCTTCACATCCCCAAATGTGTCAAAGGGCTCTGCCTCATGGAAAAAACTTCTGCCAAAGACTCATACATCATGAAGGCTGATCTTTTTTCATCAGCCTCCACCTAGGTTAAAGGTACAAAGACTATTTTTTAATTGACTTTAGATATTCCACTAATATGGACCCCATGTATTGAGGTCTGAAGGCTACATCAGGAGAACATTTTGCAGAGGGACTTGGCAGAAAGAAAGGGGAAAGGTATTTAGGGGTATTGTGTGCAATTAAGGTTTAAAGCAGCCTGCAGCCAAGAATCAAACACTTGTGACATGAGAGAGCAAGCAGGTTTGCTTGGCGGGAGCAGAAAATAATTGTAGGCCAAAGATCAATCATAAATAAGAACAAGAATACTGAAGGATGTTAATGGACAGTCTTAAAGACCAATGTAAAAGCACTCATACTTGATTAAGAAAAAGACAAAACCATGTAAATTTCTGACAGCCTATCAATAGATCAAAGATGAGATTCATGCTTCCTAGTCAAATCACTGAATGTAACTTGATCAGAATTTTTGACAAAGAAGATTCTACTGTATAAAGGGCAGGCAGAAGGGGCAGGTGATGGCAAGAGAGATGATTTGTAATATGCTAGGTGTCATGTGATTAGAGAAGATCCAGACTAGAATATAGACTAGAAAGAGGTAGGAAAGGATGGCTATGAAAGGTTTTCAGATAAAGAAATAAGAGGGAGGAGTGCTAACACAAAAGGTTTGCAGAAGGAAGAGGGAGGGGAGCAGGACAGACAAGAACAAGGAACAGCTGTGCCTTTACATTACCCTCACCTCAAATCCTGTCAAGTGTGATCTGGGCAATTGAATCCATCTGAGAAGAGTGAGCTATAGAACACTTGTAGCCCATTTTACTTTCCCACATAAAATCCGCAGAGCCCCCTCATTGCCTACAAGGTCCTCCATGATCTGGTCTCTGCCTACCTTTTTAATTTACCTCTCTACACTCCTTCCCTTAACACTTGATCCTCTAGCAAACACCACAGAGTGAAAGAGTCCCTCATGTGCCATACCTTTCTCCTCTGACTTGCTCCTAACCATACTTCAAGATTCAGGTCAAGCAACACCTTTCTTGGAAGGCTTACAACTACCAACACACACACTCATACACACACACACACATACACACTACCACCACCACCACCACCATCCTCACCATACACTACATGCCCAAACCTGCCATGACACCACACACACACACACACACACAGAGGGATGGAGAGAGAGAGGGAGAAGGAGAGGGAGAGGGAAAGGGAAAGGGAGAGGGAGAGGAGGAGAGAGAGAGAGAGAGAGAAAATGAAAGAATAGAGATGAGAAGAGAGGAGAGAGAAGAGAAGAGACATGACAGGACTTAGAGACACACTAATTGTGGTGCTGATGCAGGAAGTAACTTGGAACACTACAGGTGACATACCAGGAGAGTAGGATGATAGTAGCATACCACTGACAGGGATGGAAAGTTGGGAAGCAATGAGAGTCCTGTCTAGGCTGTAGTATGAGTTTCTTTGCCACCTCTTTATTAATGCAGGTTTTATGACACAGGTGTAATAATTAATCCAAATGGCTAGCAGATGTGGCTATCCATCTTTGGGCATACTCGCCCCTAGTCTCCCAATCAGCAAATTCTCAAGCAAGGCCCAAGAAAATTAAAGAAAATAAATTCTGTTGAGATATTTATGGAGGCCACCTGGATAGAAATTTGACAGCTAAGAACTTGCCTGGATGCCAGGCAACTAAGGAAAGGTCAAAGCCCCTGGAGCAATAGGGCTTGGGAGCCAGAGAAAAGAAATGGAGGGGGAGAAGTGTTGAGTCACATTCCATCTCAGAAAATTAAAAATGGAACTTTACTTTTCAGAGAGAAACACTGCTAAGTTCTTCCTGTATACTCTGGAGAAACACACCTTATCTCTTGACAAGGGTCCCATCATTTCCTTTAATTGCACTTTTTACTCTGGCTGGATTAGTCATTCAATGAAGGCTTTGTTTACAGATCACTTCCTCATTTCTACTGTTACTTCTTTGATTCACGGTGTTAAATTATCATCTCCCAATAAAGACAGATTCTAACTAGTCTTCCTGCCTCTCCATGTAAAGATCAGAAATAGATTTTTGTTAGATTTATTAAATTATATTTATTGGGGGTTATATTGGTTAATAAAATTATATAGATTTCAAATGTACAATTCTGTAATACATCATTTGTATATTGCCCACCACCAAAAGTCAAATCTTCTTCTGTCATTATATATTTGACACCTTTTATACTTTACTACCTCTCCACCCCCTTCCCTCTGGTAACCGCCATACTGTTGTCTGTGTCTATGAGTTTTTGTTTGTTTTTCTTGGTTGTTCATTTGTTGCTTTCAGTTATATATCCCACATATGAGTGAAATCATATGGTTCTTGTTGATTTCCACAGAATAACTTGCTGGGATTTTGATTGTGATCGACTGAGTCTATAGATAAGTTGGGTAGAACTGACATTTTGATAATATTGAGCCCTCTATCCATGAACATGGAATTTCTCTCCACTTATTTAGCTCTTTCATTTTTTTAATCAGAATTTTTTCGTTTTCCTCAGATCTCACACATACATTATTGATCATATGAAACAGTAGCAGAAAACTTTGCAAAAGTTGGATGTTTGTAAATACAGTATCTTACAAACACGTAGCAGATACACAACAAGTATTTGCCACTTCTGTAGAAACAGCACAATGCATGATGGTTGGGAAGAGACCATGTGTTTACCATCTTTGGACAAAGGAGCCTAAAGTAAATGGATTTAACTGTATTTCATACTCAGATAAAGAAAATAAATGTGGATTCAACTACCACCCATGTTCCAAATCCATATTCCATTGTCCTTTTCTAAGTGTTTAGGACCTAAAAATAACTACTTTTGCTCATTAATCCAATTAGACCTTTGTCCATTCACCTATACAAGGCCCAGTCTTGTGCTGAATAAACCCATATGCCCCACCAGGCTGAAAACATTCAATTCAGCTTAAGAACTTTGCTTCTGTAGATCATAAATGGTACAGCTCCTTTGAAAGACTATGCCACTCTAGTAGATAAGTCCTCGACTTTCCTGAATGAGAACATATTTACTGTTTTACTTTTTTCTTTCTCCCTGTAAAATGTTCTTTTCTAGTTAAGGATTTACTTACTTCAGGATTTACCTGGTGGTTTGAGAAATGCAATTACATTTGCATTTTGGAAAAAAACCTCTTCTTTAGAATGTGTATAAGTAACCTTAAGGTAGTAAAATATCCTAAGAGAAAAAGGAATGGGAGGGAGTGTGGAAAAATAATTGTGCCTGCATTTGAGTACAAATGAAAACCATGGAGTAATAGGGACACTTACAGGAGTATTTATGTGGGAATCTCCTCCATTTATTCTTTCATTCCATGTGTCATTTTTAAACAACCGAGTGCTGTGTATCACTCTTCTCAGTGTTAGGCTAATCAACAAGTAAAATGGGATTTTGAATTATTGAGTAAAATTATATTTTAAAAAACCCATTCTCATATCCATATATGCATATAGAAACAGTGTCTCACTATTGTGGAAAATGAGAGACACCCCTTTTATGGGCTCCCAAGCCTATTGGTAATGCTTTGATGACAAGTAGAATCAGTAACTCAGAAAGCCAGGACTCAAAGGGGTCTCATGTATTTTTCCTAGGTGCTTAGAGTGAAGCTTTATTTGAATATCAGTGGCTAGGTGCACAGATTCATGCACATTGAAAGGAAAATAATTAGAAGAAATATTTTTATATTGTTATTTGCCCTTTCTCTGTAATGTACGCTGGTTGCCATCTGTGGGGATATCGGCGGGACGATCGGGCTCTGGCCTGGCTCCCTCAGCGCCTGGGAGCCAGGGGTCAACCCCGCCTCCCGCCACTGCAGCTGGTCCCTGTCTGTGGGGTGATCAGCAGGGCGATCAGGCCCTGCTTGCACCCGCCTTGGCCTGGTGCCGCCCACACACCTGCTCCACCATCCAGCTGCGGCCTCGCTCTCTCGTCAGGACCCATGGGGCCGGCAGTGCCTCCACTGCCACCCACTGCCAGGGCCGCATTGCCAACACCCGCATGGTCCGCACTGCCCCCTTGTGGTCAACGCATGTCACAGCAAGCGGTCGAACTCCAAGTCAAGGGGACAATTTGCATATTAGGCTTTTATTATATAGGGTGGAGATTATAATCAACATGGTCTTAAAAGTAGGTTGGCCTTGCAATGCTTAAGGGAAATTGGTTAGCAGGTTGATAATCACAGTCCTTGGTGAACAAGTACATGTTAAATCTGAATCAAATGAGCTAAGTCAAGAGGTCTTTTTAAACTATTAAGTACTATATTATGGTAAATAGACATTTAAATTAGTCTAGTGATTTTCAGGAGGTACTAGAAATAAAACATCAAATTTGGATTTAAAAATTACACATATCCTTTATTACTTTACTGCCTTGGGGGTTGCTTCATTATTTTTACCTTTTCACATTTACATGCATTCTGCTTCCTTTTATTTATTTATTTTTCAGAGAGGAAGGGAGAGGGAGAGAGAGAGAGAGAAACATCAATGATAAGAATCATTGATCAGCTGCCTCCTACATGCCTCCCGACTGGGAATTAAGACTGCAACCTGGGCATGTACCCTGACTGGGAATTGAACCGTGACCTCCTGGTGTATAGGTTGATGTTCAACCACTGAGCCATGCCAGCTTGGCCCATTCTGCTTCTTAATTCCAGGTAACAGGGCTATGTCCCCATTCTGCCCTTTGTTACATGGAAGAGGGATGGGGATGAGTCTCAGCAGGGGTCATTGGCATGGTGAGTGCCTACTGTCATCTAGTGCTAGTAGGATGGTCAATCAAAATAATTCATACTGTGAATTTCAATAAATACCATGGTCATTCAGCTGCTTTGCCACTTTTTATTTATAACATCACCATAACCATCCTACCTATCTTCTTTCTTCAAATATATTTAGGGAACTTCATTATGGTCTTAATATCTGAGTATGTTGTATTATAGAATTATACATAACTAGAGGCCCCATGCACATAATTTGTGCAAGAGGCTCGGCCCTTGCAGCCACAGCGGCTTGCCTCGGCCCTTGCAACCCCAGATTCATCCAGAAGGTCATTCAGAAGGATGTCCAGAAGGTCGTTTGGCTGTCTGGTCTAATTATCATATTATGCTTTTATTATTATAGATAGGCTGCAGCAAAAAGAAATATGGCTCTGAGGCTAGACTTCAGTGATACAAATTGCCATTCTAAAGCTTAGAAAACTTATTTCAACTTTCTAAGACTCTATTTGCTCATCTATGAAGTGAGAATAATAGTACCTAACTTATAGAGTTATTGGAGAATTGAATGAAAAAATGTACATAGAGCACTTAGTACAAAAAAATACTCAATAAATGTTTATTGCTATTATTTGTACATGGGATTTGTATTTGGAGGAAGTTTTTAAAGCAACATTTTACCACCGCAAAAAAGTATTACTGGTAGAAGACTTTAGGTTTCTTTCCATATATTGAAGAAAATGATTCACCTTCTTTCCTTCTTCAAGGAAACAAGTCTTTCCTAATTATTGTCCATTAAGTTACCCAAAGACTTCTCAGACTAGCAGAAACAAATTGAGGGCAGTCAACTACAAGGTTGTAAGCAAATTTCCATTGCTGCACAGACCATAGGAAATTCCAAAAAATTGTGAGAAAGCACAGGCTTAAAAGAATCTTATTCGACACTCAAATATTTGGCTTGGGACAATAACAAAAATGTCCCCAAAGACAGCAGAGACCTTTTCCATCGTTTGACTCAGCATTCCACTCAGGACTTAATGACAGAAGGCATTGCAGTTGTAACTATTTTCCTCTGGGTCCCACCCGGGCCGCCCTCCAGCCACCTCTCTCAAGTCCTGTAGAAGAGGAAATACACAAAGGGGGCTGTTTGTGGCCAGGCTATCTCCAATTAGTCAGAATGAGAACAATGATCGGCTTTTCCTCTGGGCCAGCCCGGAAAATAATCCTGCATTGTTGGGTGGGATGGGGAAAGAATTTTTTGCCAGTGAGTCAAATAACTCCAACCAGGAATCTTCTGGAATGTAAATTCACTGTGATCCATTTCAACCAAGCAGACGGAGTGCTAGAAACTCAGAAGTATGAGGCTATGGACTTAGAAAGGAAGACATGGCTGCTAACCCACTGCTTCTCAAAGCTTAGATAGGACATGTAAAGTTCTCTAGGCTGTTTGTTTTAAAAAGGCCAGTCCCCATCCTAGGGAAGGTGAATCAATAGGCCATGAGATAGTGCCCAAGAATCTGTAAATTTAATAATAACCCTTCCTCCTCCAGAATACTTGTGTTCCCGGTGATCTTCACACCAAAGTTTCAGGGAAAAACAAACAAACAAACCAAAAAACAACTGTCCTGAGTGGCTGCTGGGGACTGGCTGCTAAACAGTCTGAGGCCCAGGTCAGGTGAGGCTGAGTATCCTACTCATAAACAAAATTATACTAAAACATTAATCATTAATACTTACTATTAGGATTAAGGAATAATGACCAGATGGAAAATCATATATCTGATTTCAATTCTAGGTCCCTGGGTAGGGGAAGGGGGTGAGATATAAGGAGTCAATGGGAGAAAAAAAGGGGACATATGTAATACTTTCAACAATAAAGGTTTAAAAAAAATTCTAGGTCCTATACTTAAGGGCTGGAAATGCATAATTTTCTGCGACTCTTATTTTTCCTAATATGGTGAGACAAAGCAAGGTTGTTTTACACAAATGAAGCATGATCTGAAAATATAGTTGTAAATTGTAAAATTTTCAACAAATATTTGTTGTGGTGGTTAATATACTCTCTCAGAAGTAAATGCATTTAAACAAAGGGTCCTAAAAATTCTAAGAGTTGGGCCATAGAAACAACTTTTGAAAAACAGAGATAGAGATTTTAGAGCCACTAATAAATAGACTTTAGAGCAAGTAAGGGGCTATCTAAAGTCTCCAAATCTCAGTATGTAGATTAGGAGTATTTATTAATATATACATGGATATTTATACTTATGTATATATGTATACTAGAGGTCCGGTGCACAGATTCATGCACTGGTTGGGTCCTTTGGCCTGGCCTGCACCTTCTCACAATCCGGGACCCCATGGGGGATGGACTGCTGGTTTTGGCTCGATCCCTGCAGGCCAGGCCGAGGGACCCCACAGGTGCACAAATCTGTGCACCAGGCCTCTAGTATGCATATAAGATCATTGGTGGTTAATCTCTTTCTGTCCTCACCCTCTCACCTTCCCTCTGAGATTCATCAGTCTGTTCCATGTTTCCATGTCTATGCATTGAGCATCTGCCCCCCTGGTGGTCAGTGCATGTCATAGCTAATGGTCTAATGGTTGCTTAGGCTTTTATATATATAGATAGATAGACATACATATTCAGTATACATGACTAATTCCATCAGTAATTCAAGGCCCCAACACCTTCAATGACCTCAGCTCACTCAATATTTTCTCCCGAAGTCTTTAAACTTCACTGACTACAATCCAATGACAAAATCTTATGACAACTTTTCTACTTTGTTTTGTGAACTCATCTGTTTACTAATCAACTACTTCTGGAATTCTTTTAAGCTGTGGAGAATTTTCTCATCCATCTTTACATTTTTTCTAAGTCCAGGGTTGCTGGACTGCTGAGTTGTTGGGGAAATAAACACCCCAGAATGCTGTAGGTTCCTGGGCAAACAACACCTTAGGTGCCTAGCACTAGGACTGGGGGTTCACAGGAGTTCCTTCTCTGTACCTTCATACTTAAGCAAGGCCTGGCACCATTTGACTATATTTTACATGAGAGCAGAAAGTAAAAATGGAGATAAAACAAGGGCAGAGAAGGAAATAAAGTAAAGGAAAAAACTGAGAAAGAGTCCCCAAGAAACTCGAGCCAAATATATTTAATAATTTTTACATCTGGTGGGGAAATAGGCAGGAAAGAACCCCTATGTAGGTGATGGGTCCTGGGGGAATGTCAAGTTGATGAAGCTATCATTCACACATTCCAGCTTTGTCCCCCCTTGGCCATCACTGCCCTCACAAGCTGTTCCTTAGATCAGCAAAGGGTCTCCTCTCTACAAATATACCTTTAAATATCTAGATTCTCTGCAGTCCAGTGCCTCAGCCTTCAGGAGAGCAGAGGGCTTAAGTAAATAAGCTGCTCAGGGACTGCCACCACTAATAAGCAGAAAGTCAGAGGAAATGGACACTTAACCTCCACTGTGCTCAGTATATCACACCTTCCTGGTAGCCTAGAAGAGTCTCCCAAGGAGACAGGCGGGCTGAGTGCTTCCTAGCCTGAGTTTGGGCAATGTTGGATGTTGCTGACAATTCCTTGCATAGACTCACTGAGGAAAGCAGGATTGTAGAGAGAAGTCCAGTTCACCTTTACTACCTGTGTGCACTGAGGCATTTGCTTTAACCTCTCTCAGCCCAGTTTCTTGATTTGTCAAGTAAAACGGGCAATACTGACCCCACTCCAACAGCACAGAGTTGCTGAGAAACTCAAAGTCAAAATCCAGTAAGAAATGGCATCTGGCTACCAAATCATGATGCGTTCTCTTTCCATTCCTTCAAAGAATCTAAGAAGACAGAACAAAATATAAGTTTAATGACAGCATTGAAAACTAGAGCTGACCATGATGTATCTAGTTCAGTATCAGCTGCTGCTGGACACCTGGAATGGCAACAAAGCTGGTTTTCAGGCTTTTGCTGTTGGTCCCCAAGAATGCATTTTCTGTAGAGAATACACAGGGATTATAAACAATTTATTATGCAATATATCAGGCACATAAAAGAGTACATATATATGTAGAATTTAATAATAATAAAACAAACATCTACTAAAAAACAGATTATCACCAATACCTGCAGCTTCCTGTGGGTCCTTTTCTGACTGTATTCTTTCCCCTTTTTAAAGGTAATCACAGTGCTGAATTTTGTCATTATCATTCCCTTGTTTTTCATCTCATTACCAGAAAGGTACATATCCTTGAATAATTAATTGGTTAGTGTTGCCACTTTCTTATACTTCATTTAATGGACTCATACTAAGTATTTGTTTATTACTTGGTTGTGATTGTTCAATGTTATATTCCCGAGATTCATGCACATGGATGCAAATAGTCCTTTAAATTTTACAGTTATATAATATTAAATTGAATGAGTAAACATAATTTATTATTTCATCTGATGGACATATGGGTTATTTTTATTATTTCACTATTATAAGCAATACTTCTATGGATTTGCTTGTACATGTTATCTGGTACACATTTAAAATTTTCAAGGAATATACAGGGTGTCCATAAAATGTTTATATACTACATCTGTAGATTCTATTACATTTTGAAAATGAAATGTATTTTTAATAAATATTGCCATTATTACTTACTCAAAATGTGTATACATTTTTGGAGACACTTTATATATCTCCAGGAGTGGTCATGGGATACACACACATCTTCAACTTTATCAGATAATACAAAAGTGTTTACCAATAGAGTGATTATACTCATTTATGATTTCATCAACAGTGTATGAATTCCTGTTGCTTCATATTTAACCAGCAATTAGAATTGTCAGATTTGAATGCTCTGGCCAATCTGTTAGTTTCAATTTGCATTTTCTGATTACTGATGAGGTCAAATATATTCAGATATGATTATTGATCATTCACATGTCTTCTTTTATGAATTATATGCTCTTGTCTTTTGTCTATTTTGTGTTGGATTGTTTGTCTATTTTCTTATTTATATGTTCTTTTTATAATCCTCACCAAAGGGTATTTTTTTATTGATTTTTCTTTAGAGAGAGAGGAAGGGAAACAGAAAGAGAAACATCAATGTGAGAGGGAAACACCCATCAGTTGCCTCCCATACATATCCGACCAGGGATTGAACCCACACCTAGACATGTGTCCTACCTGGAAATCAAACCCACAACCCTTTGGTGTACAGGATGACGCTCACTCCAACCAATGGAGCCACTCAGCCAGGACATCTTGTTTATTTGTTCTAAATGCTAATCCTTTTTCAGTTATATTTTAGAAATACCTTTGTTAGGTCTATGTTTTTTCATTTAATCTATAATATATTTTAATGAAAATAATTATTAATTTTAATGTAAAATTTATCAGATATTTTTTCTTTGTGGTTTTCATATGTTGAGGTTGTTGTTTTTTTAAATGCTGGGAGCATTTGTTTTTATCCTCGCCTGAGGATATGTTTTTTATTGATTTTTAGAGAGAGAGAGGAAGGACGAGAGGGAGAGAGAGAGAGAGAAACATCATTGTTCCACTTATTCATGCATTAATTGATTGCCTCTTGTATGTGCCCTGACTGGAGATTGAACCTGCAACCTTGGTGTATCAGGACAATGCTCTAACCAACTGAGCTACCCAGCCAAGGCACCTAGATGTAAGATTTAAGATCCCTGGGCCTAATGATTCAACAATATTTTTTTCTATTTGTTGTCATAATCACTGTCCAAATTTCCACTGCTATCAGTACTGTATGGGAGTGCTAGTCTTATCAGTATTGGGTATCATAATGATCATTTGAAAAATCTAGTTTTGTATATATAAAATGACACCCTTAAGCTGCTTTAATTTACACTATTTGAGTTAATATAAAAGATAAGTATCTTTTATATTTGTATACTATTTATTGCCCGGCCAGCATGGCCCAGTGGTTGAGCATTAGCCTATGAACTAGGAGGTCACAGTTTGATTCCCTGTCAAGATGCATGCCCGGGTTGCAAGCTCGATCCCCAGAAGGGGACCTGTAGGAGGCAGCTGATCAATGATTCTCATCATTGATGTTCCTATCTCTCTCTCCCTCTCCCTTCTCTGAAATCAATAAAAATATTTTTTTTTAAAGTGCAGTAGACCTAGGAGTGGGGCAGGTGCAGAGTGGAGGGTGTCAATGGCAGAAAAAAGGGTAACATCTGTAATAATCTCAACAATAAAGATTAAAAAAAAAAAAGACAAAAAGATAAAATGGCTTCATGTTTCTATCATCAAAATAATCACTTTAGAATTGTTGATTAAGTTGGTATTAACGAGCAGTGAATGAACAGCATGTTTGATACATGGAGCTCATCCTTTTTTGACACTCCATTTTCCATATCAGTTATTTTCAACCTTTTTCATCTCATGGCACATATAAAGTAATTACCAAAGTTTTGCGGCTCACCAAAAAAATGTATTTTTTGATGATCTGACAAAAAAAGTATACTTTTGATTCATTCACACTGGCTAGCTATTATGTTGGCTGTTGTCAGTTTTTTATTTGAAAAATCTAAGGGAGAAGAGGCAGTGCCCCTGATTAAATATCCAGGTATTGCATGTTTTAAAAATCCTTGCAGCACACTGCTTGAAAATTGCTGCTCTATGTGACAAAATTATTAAAAGTAATAGTCATCAAATAAAACGAATAATAATGGTCAAAAAGCAGGAGAGGTATTGTTCGGATAACTCGCAGACCTTAGGATTTAATTTCTACCAGGTTTCAAGCCAGTTTTAAGGTTGGATTTTCTTCTTTTTTTCTCTCCCAATATCCGTTTGTAGTCTACAGCTGAAACAAAATAATTATTTCAATTTTGGAAAACAGGCATGTTTTTTCAGTGTGTGGTAAGGATTTATAAACTCATGAAGTTGTCAAGTGCTGACTGCTTTCTTTGCTCTTTTCTCCTTTTCTTTGAACTACAGAGAAAGATCCATATTTATTCTGAAAAGGTTCACTTCCTTTCTTAACAAGATTAACTCTTTTCATCTGGAAATAGTATTGACCAAGCAGAAATATCAAGATAGATTAAAATATCACTCACTGTCTCTTCTTCATCAAAGTCTTGGCTTCTCTCGTGGCACTTTCTTCTCCACTTTTTTGTAAAAGGTCTGTCAGTGTTGACGCTTACTAACATTTCCTTTCTCTAACTCATTGTCAGTGCCTATAGAAAATGATTCATTTTTGTCTTTCATCCCTGTGTCATCCAAATCTTGTGTTGTTTGCAGTGTTCATGCTCTGGATGTGCCAACTTGCTCCGTTCACAGTTTTCATAAACCCTAGGCAATGCTGAAGGCATTACATATTTCAAAATAGATCCAGACATGGCTGCAGTTGCCTCTTTTACTTTTGAAAAATTTTTCATTGTTGAGCTCCACTGGGTTGTTGCCCTTTCGTGTTGGTATGGGGTTTTTCACTGGTATTTTTCACAAAATTGAGAAAAATTATTAAACAGTTTCTGGTTTAAAACAAAATACCAAATAACCGAGAGGCCCTCCAACTTTCTATAGGACAAAAGTACAGAATTTGATAGCTTTTCTACCAACCTGGTAGTTTTAGCTTTGAGGCTTTTATTCAAATATTATGTGAAATATTTATGAGAATCATAATCTAAAAACTAAGTGGATTTTAACACAACCAAGATGCCTGCAAAAGGTTTACTTTTTTGCAATGACTAAATTATAATTTTGGAGGAATGTTTTATTTTCTTGATTGGTTCTTTAGCTTAAAAAAATAGTAAAATTAAAAGGGAATACATTTCAATTTTCTAAAATCATTTGAGAATTTTACATAGGAACTAAAATTTTCACTTTCCAAATGAAACCTCACAGTTTTCATTCTGTTCCACTGTTTAAATATTAAACACAAATAATAACTCCATATAGTCATGCAGATGACATAATTGAAATACAGTTATGTTTATTCATCTTTACAATTACAGTGCTATTGTTGCTTATTTTGAATCTACAGTTTGTGTTTTTATTAAATTTATTGGGGGGACATTGGTTATTAAATTTATTGGGGTGGCATTGGTTAATAAGTTTATATAGGTTTCAAGTATACAATTCTGTACTACCTCATCTGTATATTGCATTGTGTGCCCATCACCCAAAGCCAAATCTCCTTCTGTCACCATATATTTGACCCCCTTTACTCTTTACTACTCCTCCAACCCTTTCCCCCTGGTAACTACCATACTCTTGTCTATGTCTATGAGTTTTTGTTTGTTTTTTCTTGTTTGTTCATTTGTTGCTTTAGTTTTATATCCCACATATGAGTGAAATCATATGGTTCTTAATCTACAGTTTAAATACAGGACTATATAGTACTATAGGCATTGTGAGGAAACTACACAAAATGCAATCTCATTATTCCAAATTTTATTAAGTTGTGCTCAGAATAAATGCATATACCTGAATTGACTGTGTCAAGGGCCAAGTATATAACTAGGAGTACTGCAAATTAATGATATTTATTAAAAGTTAACAAAGATTCTATTTATTTGTAAAATACAATAGCTATTAAAGGGTAAGCTTAAAATGTGCTAATTTGAAGCTTAAGTATGTATTCTTAAAAATCAACATTAACCATAGCAATAATTTAGAACTTAGACCAACAAGAAATTTGGGAGAAGAAGTATTTTACCATTGATATATTTTTTAAATTGCCAGCACACTGTGATTAAAAACAACAACAACAGATGATCTAGAGTCAGTTTTATTTTGTATATAAATTATCTTCAGAAAATATGTCCCCCTACTGGCTATACCCAGTGTGTTCTACAGATATCCTATCCTAGGTGTGCCACTATTAATAAAAAATACTTTAATCATTTATTGAATTCATGTCTCTATTCAAATATTTTTTTGCCCCCTATCTCCACTCTCCATCTAGGACTCCATGTACATGTAGGTTAGCCTTCTTAATATTATTCCACAGGTCCCTGTGGATGTTTTCATCCTCCTTCCCTTCCTCCCCCACTTCTCCCTCCACTTCCCCTCCCCGCCCCTCCACCCCCCCCCCACCAAAAGAAAACTTTTTCTCTCTGTTCTTCAATTTGGATAACTTATTTTCAAGTCCGTGACTCTTTCATCATCTCCATTCTGGTATTAAGACCATTTAGTAAAATTTTAATATATTTTAAGTATTGCAAATTTCAGTTCTCCTTGATTCCTTTTTTATTTCTCTGCTAAGGATTTTATATCATTTTATTCATTATGGGATAAATTCATTTACATTCTTAACATAGTTATAATAGTTGCTTTAAAATTCTTGTCTACTAATTCTAACATCTGCGTCACCTCAGGGTTGATTTCCACTGATTGCTGGAATTGGTCAGGTTTTCCTGTTTCTTTGCATATCAACCAATTTTGAATTACATCATGGGCATTGTTAATAATATGTTGTATATACTCTAGATTCTTTTATATTCCTCTGAAGAGTCCTGACTGTGTGTCTCTCTGTGTTTTAGCAGTCACTTGACTTAACTGGACTTATGCTGGGAACTTTGTCTCCCTGCAATGAGTGGCAGCTCATGTAATCTCAGTTCAGTTTTTATATATTTTTTTATTTTGCCTTTACTGGGCTGTTTAAAATCAGCCTTCAGATGCATTTAAAAAATTAAATCCCATCTAGATTTCATATATTTACAATTACTCATACTGCACAGAAAAACTCGACTCTGATTCATCTGGCGCACTCATCCCTAAGATTTACTCCTGCCTCTATTCCTTTGCTTATACCCATGTTTTCAGTTAGTATTCCTATTCTCCCCATTTACTGGAAATCCTACCTCATCCTTCATAGCTCAAATAAAATCCTACATCACCTGTCGTGTTTTTCTGTTACTTCAGTCCACAGTGAAATAAACCTCAGTCCCATCATGTGGTATTATACACACTGCCTCTTGTCTCTAGATGGCTCGTCTATGAATGTTCACTTAAAACCCACTGGACGGTCTTGATATGATGCATGCTCAGTGCCTTTTGTAAGCATAGGTCTCCCTGGGTCAGATGTGTTACTTAGGTCATTGGACTTGCCAGGTATCTGATGTAACCCACTCTATTTTTACATAGGCTTTGCTGATCCAATTTATGCTAATAAGTTTTTCTTTTAATTCCCATTTATTCAGAAAGAAGGGCTAAATTCACCAGACCTTCCACTTCTCCATGGCACTCTTAGAACTAGAAATAAGCTCCCTAAAAGTTTCATAATGTTAGAAATAAATACAGAGGTCGAGATACCACCTCCTTTCTAATTTGGGACAGTAAAAACTATCTAAGATGCATTTGGTCTCTGATGTCAACATCTCTTTCCACACATTTCTACACAGCCAAGAAGCCACATTAATCTAGGTCAGTTAGCATACAGTCTTTCTTAATCAGAAAAAAAACAGTTAAGTTCCCTAAGTCATGACATGTATGTTTCCCTGGAAATATTTCTGCAGAAGAAGGCACTTCTTACCTAACGACTCCCACAAGATTAGATTCTTGCTTTATCTTGTACTATACATACATGTACCTGATCCATTCTGGTCAGATAAAGCTCAAGTGCCAATCATCAGAGCTCCAACTTCTCCACAAGGGCTGCAGAAAGTTTACATTTCAAACTGTACTCTTCTTGGCTGTGAAATCTTTCCACCATGGTTGAGAGGTTTTTAAGAAATCCTCACATATATGAAACAGTTGCTGTCTCAACCTTAGCGAGCGAGACCTGGAAGATTTTAGGCCAGAGTCCATTCTGTTAAGTTAGCTTTTTCTTTGCAATGAAGGTAGGTTATTAGGTATTCTAATAAGGGTCCAACTTGTACATTCCCATTAAAGATTAATTTGACTGCCTTGCAACATCTGTGTTCTGCTGACTCCTATCTGTTCCCCAGGCTGCAGGGCCAAACTCATCCATCATCACAGACAGGCACTTGGAAGCCACCCCTTACTGTTGCTTCTACATATCAAAGAATGAGTCTACACAGGCAGGGAGACTCCTGGAGTGGCCCGTCCCAGGGGCTCCCTCTCCTCAGAAGCCCTTCCCAGGTCTCTCCACTCACCTTTTTGGGTTGAAATTTTGTGAAGGCAACTACACAGCTGAGTCCTTGAAAGCACAACAAATGGAACATGATGAAAGGTGGCTTTACAGAGCCATTATAGCAACCCAGAATCTGGAACACTGCTGCCATAGCTCCCGACCCAAAATAGCAATTGGTGAAATTTAACCTGAGCACTGTTGTCAAAAACAAGTGTGAGTATTTCAGTTAATGTTTGGAAGACATCCCATCTGTGAGTGTGGGTTCACCCCAGGGCCCAGTGAAGGTTTCAAGAGCCTGGCCATGCCCTGGGCTTCTGCCCTTAAGCTCTCCTTGCTTGTTGACAGAGTGATGCACAGTGAGCAGGGAACTATTCCAAGTGTGCAATTAAGAGAGTCTCCTAAGGAGCTGAGAGAAATCCATAGGCACTGGCAGTCTTCAGAGCCGCAGTTCCACACACTGGGCACCTCCCTTCACCCGCAACGGGCTCTCTGTATAGGCACAGATGACTACTTTTGTACCTCTTGCCTATGGTGCCCAAATTTTCAGAGGCATAACCCTGACCTGCCATCAAGTTTGCATGTTACCAATAAGCCCCCTGTCACAGGTTTGGTGTGTAACACATAGTGCAAGTGAAGACATGCAATCAAAGATGAGACAGGCAGTTGGAGAGGTAGGAAGCTTCCTGACAATGGAGGTGTTCAAGCCTAGGCCGGTGGTAGATGCTAGGATGAGGAAGTCATGTGGAGGGTTCAAGCATCAGAAGAGTCACTTAAAGGAGGACTCTTCCAGTGCTGGAATTCCATAGCTTATGAATGCTCCAGTCAATAGCACGTACTAAGTTGATATGCACAGAAATACACTTCCTGCAAATATGTACATCAAGTCATTTACAAGTACGTACCATATGTATGCTTAGTCTTGGTGCCTCAATTAAAGAGAGTAAGGCAGCACAGAAGCCCTTCAAGAACACTTGAATAAAGGGCCTTGCTTGTGCACAAAGGTGTGCACACAGAGAAAGCTAGGCGTCCCAAAGAACCCCGAGAGCCTTCATGGTATAGTGTAAATGATTTGATAATTCCTAAACCTAAAAAGCAAAATGTCATCTTGAAAGCTTGTTTCTTCCTTCATTTTGTTGAACTGAATAAATGAAGGGGGCCTCCTAAATGCATGATTCTTGGAAAAAAATGAGAGAAAGCCTAGATGAAGGCTATGAAAGAAGGTTGGGTGAGTGCAGAGTATGGAAGAGTGAGCTTTGTTTCTCAGAAAACACTGAAGGAAGAAGGGGAAGGGGCCGAGAGCAAGAAAGGCTTTCCTTATTACCATAGTCATTAGCACAGAGTAAAAGGTACTGAATTGCTTCATGCACATAAATACAGGTCCTGCCCTAGTCCAGCCCTCTAGTGCATTTGCTTCTGCCAGGCACCGACTGATTTAACTAAGCCTACTTAGTTTATTTACTTCTTTTTACTCTCTTTAAGTGATACTAGGGGGCTCTGTACCAGCATGGATCAGTGAGGGAGCGTTCACTCCTTTCCTGCATCAGATGGGGAACAAAGAAGACAGTTACAGGGGAAGTAAGAAGCAAAGCAAAGTTGAAGTCTTTCTAATATGACCTAGTTAGGAGAGCTAAAGAAGGCACCAGGATATCCCTCTTGCCCCAGAGGACTTTTATGGAAAACTAAATAAGATATAGTTAATGGGAAGACACCTATGACTGCAAACCTGATTAGGAAGCAATATGCCAACTCCCTTAGATTTTTGCTTTTTCTTACTGTAAGGTATGTTTTGTGAAGAGACTGAAGTACAAGTCAAACAGCCCTATGTATTCTTACCTAGTAAGCTTGTTAGAAGCATATTCATCAGTTATAAAATTCATAATTATATGAACTATTTTTAATGTTTATGATTTAATTTTTAAAGTGGCTTTTGAAGCCTTGGTTAATATATTATACCAAATAAGCTCAAATGCAGCTATAATGAGAACACAGATACAATAAATTATTTAAAAGTCCTGCATTTACTCATTATTCTTTGTTTTGGCCAAACCTATACATGAGTTTGTCTGAATAACAAAATGGCTTCATCCATGTGTCCCCAATGGCCTTAAACAATTATATCAGAGTTCGCATAATGACAAGTGTAATTCATGTCAATGATGATACCTCCCATTTATTCTGCCAGGCAGTTTAAAATTGCCTCTAATTCTCACAATGACCCTGCAAATTGGAATTACCCATTTTACAAAGGATTATGAAATATAGAGAGGTAAAGTCCTTGACCAAAGTCCCATAGCTAGTAAACTGGGGAGGTACCTGCCCTTTTATATTACTCTCCTTGCCTCCTATTAAGATGTCTTAAATAAAAAAATAATCTATTTAGGATTTGTGTACAAGCACCATTGGGTAGAGACAGCAACTTAACATACTGTCCAAGCTCCGACCTCATCATCCTAGGAGAAGCTGAGCTCTCAGCTGCACCATCCTGGCTCATCAGAAACGTTGTGGAGAAAGAGGTGGCCACACTGCGGCAGCTATGACCTGTACCTAAGCTCCAAGTATATGTAAATATTCTGTCTGCTCTCTCTCCTTAACTCACACAGGCAGAGGCTAGAGAGAAACACGCTTCACTTCAAAGAGAAGGGTTTTGTGGGCCAGTAATGATCTTTTATAGAATCTCAACAAATTCTTCTGAAACAAGGAAGACCATAGGCCATTCTACAGAGGGAGATAATAAGGTCCATGTTGTCGCAAAGGCTCAAGATCACACTTGTCATGCAGGATATGATTTGGGATTCAAGTTGATCCAAATGCTTAGTTATCTAAGGCCTTGTTACTGAAAGTGTGGCCCGTAGACCAGCAGCCTCAGCCTCACTTGGGAACGAACATATTAGAAATGCAGACTCTCGGGCCCTACCTCAACCCCTGAAAAGGATCCCCAGTTTATTTAAATGCACGTTAGAGTATAAGAAGCATTACTCTAAGAGGAAGTCCTATGTGAAGAGTCTAAAATGCTGAATTCTGAACTAGGCTTTTATATTATTTAAGGACAGGAACTGATAAAAGGGCGAAGGGTCAATTTTAACAAATTTAGCCCTAAGAAATGTCCTGATTCACATCTCTTAAGGATCAACACATCTTTAAGTGGTTTAGGCATCAGAAGCTCTAAATTTTACAGCCTAGATATAGTTTCAAAATGATTTGTAGAGTATTCATGGAAGGGCAATAAGTTTTGCTTCATTGCTCACATATCTGGCTCTGAATTTCCTGATTTTCTTGGGATTTAAATTTTACTAGCAGTGTTATAGTTAGAAATTTATAGCCCAGCCAGCTTGGCTCAGTGGTTGAGAGTTGACCTATGAACCAAGAGGTCACGGTTTGATTCCCAGTCAGGGCACATGCCCTGTTTGTGGGCTTGATCCCCAATGTGGGGCATGCAGGAGGCAGCTTATCAATGATTCTCTCTCATCAGTGATATTTCTATTTCTCTCTCTCTCTTCCTTCCTCTCTGAAATTAATAAATATTTTTTTAAAAAGAAATTTTATAAAGGCCTTTGCATGACTTTTTCTCAAGGAAGAATAAGTACAGAATCTAGCATGAAGAATCCATGGTTTATACTTAGATATGATAACTTGAAAACTACCAGGTAAATCTCAAGGGGGTAAAAAGATGAATTCTTTTACTGGATTTACCCGTCTATAAGCATAAATAGCTGTCAGGAACATTGAAACCCATTCAGCCATCATTACTCTAGGAATGCCCATTTTGGGGACACTTGGTGAGGCAATGTGGAGAGCAGCAAACAGAAGTGACTGTTCAGTCCTCTAACACTCACCAACCACAGGACCTCATGTCACACAGATGAGTCTTCTGAGAAGAGAAAGCGTCAGCCAATAAAAATCTTAACCATGTTATAAAAGGGTTGAAAAATATGATTGGAAGGTAAGAGGTACGAAAAAAGGGAGGTAAGAGAAGGAGGGAATCTACGAGAAAAGGAAAGAGGGAGGGAAAACAAAATGATATAGACGTCCTTACTTTGAACTAGGTACTGTGTATAGGCTCTTTCATGTATATTATCTCAAAAAATTACAGATGATAAAATTGAGGCCTAGAGTTTTAATAATTTTCCCAAAGTCAAACAGCTAGAAAGCCTTTGTACAGAGTTTTAACCTAGATTTACAAAGGCACCTAGGTGCAGTGTTTTTTGATTGCAGAATCACAGAACCATTGCATTTTCAAGTTGAAAAAACCCTTAGAGAGCAGAGTGTTGAAAATCTGAGACTTCGAGAATTCAAATGACCGGTGCATTTAAATGACTGGCTGTCACTGACTTGTCCAAAACTACCCAGTAGATAGGCAACAGCAAGGAAGAGTCAGCGCTGGTTTTGAACATATCACTATACATAGGAGGACGATATTTTGCAAAGAGCATAATTGTTGAGCAATATGGTCACCACTTGCCTGGTCTAAGACAGTTTGCTCAGAAGTTCAGTAAACTGGATTCTATATGATTGAAACCAACCTAGGGTTTGCAGGTGTCCAAAACTTAGGCACTCCTAAAATTTGTCCAGAGGGAATTGGCTTACCCACAGTCAAATATGACTTCCCGTTTTTAAGAAAGAGGGTTTAAAACTGCTTGTTAAAAAGGCTCATTGAATTTCTTGGCCAACATATAGCTTTTTTTTGAAAAAAGACAGTCTATTTTGATGATATAAGTGTAATTGAATCAGAACCATATGGATTGCATTCCCCCTTTTAAACTGCACATGAATTAGAAATTAAGTGTTCGTTTTCCTCCAAGTAATTAATGACTCAATTGATTAAATATGATACTGGCCTTAATCACCATGCTGAGCTCAACTGGCTCCATTTTGCAGAAATCAAGACACTCACTGAATCCCAGACTTAGACAGTTCACACACATTCCTTATTATGCCTTTTATTTCCCCCAAATAAAACCTACTCTCTGATAAGAAGCACAGGCAGCCTGTTCATAAAGCAATGGCTCTGCTCAAACTCCTTTTCCTTGAGGTGGGCCCTAAAAGAGGGGAGGAGGCACAGGCTCTTTCTGTTCTGACTCCTGATCAGCGTGAGCATTGGGGATGGAGGCAGAAGGCAGGGCTCTTGCCACTTGACTTCTTACCTAGCACATCTCAGAGAAATGAAAGTGGTTGCTTCTCTTTCAGCACCATCATTTCATATTAATCACTCCTTCTGAAAAGGGCATTAGTATTTGCTGAGGTCCTACCTCTTTGCCAGACTCCCTAGAAGGCATTTTACTCACAACCACCCTTATAGGTAAGGTAGGTGTCATTAACCTCAATGAATAGATGAGGAAACTAAGACTTGAGAGTGTGGAGCTGGGACTCAGATCCAGTCCCAAATGACTCCAGTGCCTGCTGGCTTTGCACCACTGCCACTGTCTTTCTTTTAGATATTGGCACAGATTCATATCAGCCTCCTGTCCTGAAAGGCCATTAGCTCTAGCCCTTCTTTTCTGTGCTGGTTAACTTTAATTGAATTTATTGGGGTGACAGTAGTCAATAGGGTCATACAGGTTTCAAGTGTACCTTTTTATGATACAAGATCTGTATACTACATTGTGTGCCCACCACCCAAAGTCAAATCATCTTCTGTCCCCATATATTTGACCCCCTTTACCTTTACTCACTCCCTTACCTCTGGTAACCACCAAACTGTTGTCTGTATCTAAGAGTTATAGTTTTATATCCCACATATAGGAGAAATCATATGGTTCTTAGCTTTTTCTGACTGACTTATTTCACTTAGCATAATATTCTCAAGATCCAGCCATGTTGTCACAGATGGCAATATTTCATTTCATGTTATGGCTGAGTAGCATTCCACTGTGTATATGTACCACATCTTCTTTATCCAATCCTCTATCAAAGGACACTTTGGTTATCTCCATGTCTTGAGCACTGTGAATAATGCTGCGATGAACACAGGGGTGCATATATCTTTGCAAATAAATGTTTTCGAGTTTTTTTGGTAGATATTCAGAAGAGGGATTGCTTGGTCATATGGTAACTCTATTATTAATTTTTGAGGAACCACTATACTGTTTTCCATAGTGGCTATACCAGCCTGCATTCCTACCAGTAGTGAATGAAGGTTCTTTTTTCTCTATAACCTCTCCAACACTTGTTATTACCTGTCTTGATGATAATAGCCACTCTAACAGGTGTGAGGTGGTATCTCATTGTAGTTTTGATTTGCATTTCTCTAATAGCTAGTGAAGTTAAATATCTTTTCATATATCTGTTGACCGTTATATGTCCTATGGGGAGAAGTGTCTATTTAGATGTGCTGCCCATTTAATTAATTAATTAATTAATTGTTTATTTTTAATTAAATCTTTATTGTTCAGATTATTACAGTTGTTCCTCCCCCCCAACCCCCACCCCAATAGCTCCCTTCCACCCGGTTCCCACCCCACCCTCTGCCCTTACTCCCCCACCCCCACTATCCTCATCCATAGGTGTACGATATTTATCCAGTCTCTTCCCGCACCCCCCACACCCTCCCCCCCCGTCCCCCCGAGAATTGTCAGTCCACTCCCTTTCTATGCCCCTGATTCTATTATATTCACCAGTTTATTCTGTTCATCAGATTTTTTATTCACTTGATTTTTAAATTCACTTGTTGATAGAGGTGTATTTGTTGTTCATAATTTGTATCTTTACCTTTTTCTTTTTCTTCCTCTTCTTAAAGGATACCTTTCAACATTTCATATAATACTGGTTTGGTGGTGATGAACTCCTTTAGCTTTTTCTTATCTGTGAAGCTCTTTATCTGACCTTCAATTCTGAATGATAGCTTTGCTGGGTAAAGTAATCTTGGTTGTAGGTTCTTGCTATTCATTACTTTGAATATTTCTTGCCACTCCCTTCTGGCCTGCATAGTTTCTGTTGAGAAATCAGCTGACAATTGTATGGATACTCCCTTGTAGGTAACTAACTGTTTTTCTCTTGCTGCTTTTACGATTCTCTGTCTTTTGCTCTTGGCATTTTAATTATGATGTGTCTTGGTGTGGTCCTCTTTGGATTCCTTTTGTTTGGGGTTCTCTGCACTTCCTGCACTTGTAAGTCTATTTCTTTCACCAGGTAGGGGAAGTTTTCTGTCATTATTTCTTCAAATAGGTTTTCAATATCTTGCTCTCTCTCTTCTTCTGGCACCCCTATAATTCGGATGTTGGTACGCTTGAAGTTGTCCCTGAGGCTCCTTACACTATCTTTATATTTTTGGATTCTTTTTTCTTTTTGATTTTCTGGTTGAGTGTTTTTTGCTTCTTCGTATTTCAAATCTTTGACTTGATTCTTGCGATCCTCTAGTCCAGGGGTCCTCAAACTACGGCCCGCGGGCCACATGCAAATACAAATATTGTATTTGTTCCTGTTTTGTTTTTTTACTTCAAAGTAAGATATGTGCTGTGTGCATAGGAATTTGTTCATAGTTTTTTTTTAAACTATAGTCCAGCCCTCCAACGGTCTGAGGGACAGTGAACTGGCCCCCTGTTTAAAATGTTTGAGGACCCCTGCTCTAGTCTGTTGTTGGATCTCTGTATATTATTCTTTATTTCAGTTAGTGTATGCTTAATTTCTAGTTGGTCCTTTTTCATATCCTCGAGGGTCTCACTAGATTTATCGAGGGTCTCACTAAATTTATCGGCGGTTTCTAGAAAATTCTTGAAAAACCTTAAAAGTGTGGTTTTGAACTCTATATCCAGTAGTTTGCTTTCCTCCATTTCTGTCATTTGTGACCTGTTTCTTTGTCTCCACATTTTTTATGCTTCCCTGTGTTGATAGAGTGGCTTTCTGTGCTAGGTGTCCTATAGGGCCCAGTGGCTCAGCCTCCCCAATTATCTGAAGTGGACACTCTTGGTGCACCCCTTTGAGGGCTGTGTGCACAGTCTTGTTGTAGTTAAGCCTTGATTGTTGTTGGTATCACTGGGAGGAATTGACCTCCACGCCAATTGGCTGTGAGAATCAGCTGTGTCTATGGTGGGAGAACTTCTGTGCTGGAGACACCCTTATGGGGCAAGACTTGCTGCGCTGCCCATTTTTTAATTGGATTGTTTCTTTGTTTATTGTTGAGCTGTATGAGTTTTTTTTTAATATATTTTGGATATTAAACCTTTGTTAGAGCTGTTGTTTGCAAACATCTTCTCGCATTCACTTGGTTGCCTTTTTGTTTTGTGTTTGGTTCTTTTGCTGTGCAGAAGCTTTTAGTTTTATATAATCCCATTCATTTATTTTTACCTTTACTTCTCTTACCTTTGGGGTTAAAGTCATAAAATGTCCTCTATCACCAAGGTCAGTAAATTTAGAACCTATGTTTTCTTCTATATAATTTATTGTTCTAGATCTTATATTTAAGATCCATTTTGAATTAATTTTTGTACATGGGAACAAACTGAAATCTAGTTTCATTCTTTTGCATATGGCTTTTCAAATTTTCCAGCACCATTTATTGAAGAGGCTTTTTTTTTCTCTCTCCATTGTGTGTTTTTGGCTCCTTTGTAAAAAATTATATGCCCATATGCATGTAGTTTTATTTCTGGGCTCTCAATTCTGTCCCATTGGTCAGTGTGTCTGTTTTTCTGCCAATACTATGCTGTTTTGATTATCATAACTCTGCAGTATAATTAAAAGTATAAAGGTGAGCAAAGAGATGGGAGGAATCACTGCTACTGTGGAGGAAAACAGTCATTACTTCTTATAGTCCACCTTATCCAAACCCCATCCAAAGAATCAAGAAGCTCTGAAAAACCATCTTCTTTTGCCACATTCTCTAACTGCTACAATTTCTGTCTGCAAAATTTACAATTTTGAAAGACAGAATTAAAGATTATGCATGTATTTTTGTATGGGCTTAATATCTATTACTTTTAAATAGTTGTTGATTTGTAAATTCTTATTAAGACAATTACTACATGTTGACGTTTAATATAATGATAGAATCCTATATATGTTTGTAAACATGCTTTCAAAATTCACAATATCCCACAGATACACCCAGTACATTGGCACACTACCTACATGCACATATACTCATTACTCTGTTGAACAACATGCACACAGAAAACCACACATTTTTTACACAGCTCACTCCCTCATAAACAAACACACCCATATAAACACATGGAAACAATATGCTAACACATACAAAGAAATTTGCAAATGTATTCACAAATAAATCTGTGGAAAATGGAGAAAACACATGCTCACTTACACGTCCATCTCTTCTTTCCTCCTTCTTCCTCTTTTCTCCACAGCGCTCGAACACACACACACACAAAATTTCAGACTAATTTGGTCAGTTCTGTCCCATGCCTAAAATTATTAAATGATATCCCCTTGCCTTAAAGTTCAAACTCATCAGTAAGAAAAACAGGACCATATCCACCTCTCTAGTCCCATTTCTAACTATTCACCCCTCTAATTATATCTATCAGGGGTACAATTAGTGCTCTTTCTCACTAATCATACACTGTCTTCTGCTTCATGTTACACATATTATTTCTTTGGCCTAGAATAGCATTTCTTCAGCTGTCTGTCTGATAAATCCACCCTTCAGGACAGAACGTGCATCACCACTTCAGGTTAGTTTGATTCAACAAGATGTTGGGAGACCAGCTAGTCTAATGTTTCCTCCTTCTCCTCCTCCTCCTCCTCTTCCTCCTCCTCCTCCTCCTTCTCCTCCTTCTCCTCCCCCCTCCCCCCCTCTCTCTTTCTCTCTCAAACATAGTACCCTTCACTGAGATTAAAATTTACTGCTGAAATTCATTGTGAGTAAAGGAGAAAGGCAAAGCTGCTCTAGTGTATAGCAGCACCAAAACAAAATACCTAAGGGTTCCATGGAATCCAGTTTTTAAAGCCACTATTCTATTCCAACACACTTCACATTAAAAGAGGCTCTTGGATGTAGCCCCTTTCTGGTAGATGTGGATGGGATTGGTGCTAATACCCCTGGACACCTCAACATCAGGTTCCAGTTTGGAACCTCGCAGCTGGGGTTCCTTACTTGGTCCCATTCCCTCTCCCCACACCACGTTGTTTCCTTGCTTTGTTTGTGTACGCATCTTTGTTCCTCACTAGGTCATATCTTTATCATCTTATCCCAACTTATTGATTTTTATATTTCCCACACATACTACTCAAAAAAGTTAATAAATAGACTTTATGGAATTAAACACAGGTTCACAGAAATTAAATAATATTTTCTATTTGTAAGGTACAGGGGCAACAACTCAGTTCCTGGCACAGAATGGATGTCTAATAAATATATGATATATGAATCCATGATTAGATCGCATGAATGAATAAATAAACTTGGTGATAATGTATATGAATGTACCTTGTAAACCATAAACTACTCCCCAAATACAAGTTCTTTTACAGGTTTGTGGTTACTTTCTAGCTCTCCCAATCTGTTGCACACTTACTGAATTTTGGCAAATTCAGGTATAGTGCAGGAGGAAATCTGTGGCATGTGCCCCATGGAAGCTTTGAAGGCAGGCACAGAGAGATAAATCCAAGGAGGTGTCCAGGGCTCTGGGGCCTGGAACAGAGTGCTCCCTGACTACTAACAACCCAGTTCTCACCCTTGAATTTCCAATCATCAGCAGTGAGCAAACATGAATGTTTTAAGCAGCTCATAAATCTTCCTAGAGCCTGGGTGCTGAATAAGTCCTAGGAAAGTGGTAATGGTGGAAACAGGATCTCTTCTCTGGAAGTAGTTCCTTTCAGTGCCAGTTTTTGCCCCTGTTAGCTGCTAACACAAATACCCCAGCTGCCTCACTGAGGCTCATGTTCCCATAAAACAGGACAAATGCAGGAATAGAGGCCAGAAAAGGCTTCCTGTCATCCCTGCGTTTCCCAAGTGGGGACCCCTCAGTGGGGGATGCCACCCCCTGCAAGGGTTTTCCTCCTGGAGATCTGTCCCTGAGGTCTGGCAACCCACAAGGGCATAGTTTCCAGACTGAAAGAACAGACAGTTATTCAGCTTCTGCTCAGTAATCCGGAAGGAAAAGTGAAAAAAAAAAAAACACCCACAAAGAAAGGTTATAACAAAGTTGACTGTGGAATCTAACCTGAATTCATATTAAGCAGATTTCTTTTGCTACAGCTTGATTAGGGGGGCAAACAGCAAAATGTTGTTCAAAACAATTTCCTGGTTTGAAATTGTGTCCAGGAGTTCAATGATTCTCAAAGCAGCATAAAGCCAAAGGGTTACAATCTAAGCAGAGCTAGACCTCTCTGCTTTTGTCACCTGCTTCATGCACCTATTTTAGTAGCTACCCATATATTGTAATTTTAGCAGCTACCCATGTATTGTAATTTTTCCCTACATGCCTGTCCAAGATGGGAGGGACTACATCTTGTTATCCTTTTTTTGACTGTATAGATAGCTATTAACATACAAAAAGTCTTCAATAAGGGATTTTCCCAATACATTTTTTGATATTGATTTGTTTAACAAAGTTGATTCCCAGGATGTGATTTTTTACTCAGTACAAGTTTAAAGAAACTGTGTTTGCTTTGGTTGTACCCAGAGTAGCGTAAGATGAGAAGTGTCGGTTGGTGAGATAGATCCAATGCACCACAATATTCAATACTCAGTGTTGGATTGTCCCACCTTGCAGCAAATCCTTTCCCTGGGCCAGTCATCTGTGGCTAGGGCATAGGGTCAGAGAGTTATAAATATGGCCTGAGGTGGGGGGTGGGAGGACTTTTCAGGAAAGGATACTAGACGGTTCTGTGACAACTTAAATAGTGTTAGCTACAGATTCCAAATTTACATATATATATCTTAGAACTTCATACAGTTTGCTTAGCTGAGGTAGTGTGTGTGTGATACTATGTTTTGAATGTTCTACTAAATCTGCAAACAAAATCAGAAGTCTTTCTCCTCATTGTTTCTGTATTGTCTTGTAATCACTTTTAACATAGCCATTAGCAAATTATATCGCAAACATTTATTTACAGATGTTTCTCCTCCATTGGACTGCAATCTCAAGAATGAATGCATCTTTGTCTTACTCTGTACACCTTGTTCCTAGCACAGTTCCTTGGAGATACAATTAACAAATAAGACAGGATCCTTTCCTCAAATTGCTTGTTATTTAATGGGGAGATCAGATTGGTTTAAAAAAAAAGTATAATCTAAGCTAATTAAAATAGAAGACAATACAATGGGATTTCAGAAAAGGAAAGTCCATTCAGACTTGTTCAATCCAGGAAGGAGGTAGCTTTTAATCTGGATTTGTAAGGAAGGGTAGGGTTTCAACAGACTTGGAGCCCTTTAAGTCTATACCAAGATCCATTTATTTTAGCCAAGGAAACGTGCTCTCCTGAGGCATGTCCTGGCCTGCTCTGAAGGCTCTTGTACTGAGGCAATGTCACCAGAAGGAGAAACTGCCTGTTCATTAAGGGCGAATTAAACCCAGCCACCTTTCCCTAAGCCCCCTGTTGGGAATCACCTTTATTTGCTGTTGCTGGTAAAGCGATCTTGTCAGGTTGTTTGGGCCTTTAACATGACTGATCTTTACAGTTGTGTTTTTGGGCAGGAAATGGCCAGACCCCACCCTGAGCACTCTGTCTTTTTTAACAAAAAGCAAAATCCATCATTTCAACAATGAATCTCTTTTCTTGGTTTAAAGGAGCATTCAAAACAGAAAATACATATAAGAAGCTTTAAAAAAAACACACACACACCATTTACTTGCAAAAATCTGGCTTTCCTGAAAATTAGTCCTAAGGAAAACAGCCCCATTTTACACTTCAGTTCCAGAAATTTATGGGAAGTTTTATGTTTATGGGTAAGCAAAATTGGGATCATAACCTGGCCTGTGAAGCCAAATGTAATACTAGAAGCAGAAAGGACTTTCCTGCTTGAAGACATGGACCCTTCTGGATTGAGAAAGGAGGAATTCGGATAAGGCAGGGATCACTGAGGCAGGGATCACTGTAATTCTGTGATGAAAACCAAATAAAAACATGTTCGTTAATGTGGTTCTGTCTCTATGTGAGCATTCTGGCTGGATATAGATTGGAAAGTAAGATAACACATTCATCAAAATAGAATTCTTACAGGAATTGAGAATTTAATAAGTCACTTGAGAACTTAGTCCCAGTATAACCTGCCACTCATTTGCCTAGGATAAAGACAAGAAGAAATAACCAAGCTGCAAGAGAAGTATAAAACCCTGCCATGGAGGCACCACATTTTAGGAAAATAAAAATCTCACATTTTAAGAAACTGAGTAATGACATCAGTATACATATATAATGATTCAAATTTTGGGTGAAATTGGCCTTTAGAAATTGTTTAATCTACTTTCCTACCTCCCAATAGGATAGCCTCTAGGAAGACTTAATTGCCTAAATACTTTGACTATTTTATTAATACTGCCTTTGGGAAGAAGTATGTGAATTTCACCAAATTCAATTTTTTTTAAAAAGTAGATTTTCTATGCTATTATGAAAGCTGACCCAGTATATCCTAGTCTTATTGGTTATCTATGTATATATATATATAATAGCCTAAGCGACCATCTGACCCTCCGACTGTCTAACTGGTAGCTATGACACGCAATGACCACCAGGGGACAGAACTCAACTCAGGAGCTGCTGAGCTGCAGTGACGTGGCAGGTGTGGTTCTTGGGTGATGCACCTGGAACCAGAGAAGAGGGAGCCCAATTCTGGGGTGCGTGACCCAAGAATTGCCCTCTCGCAATCTGGGACCCCTCAGAGTATGTCAGAAAGCCGGTTTCAGCCCAATCTCTGCAGGTTAGGCCGAGGGACCCCACCGGTGCATGAATCTGTGCACCAGGCCTCAAGTTTAATTATATAATGTGATGAGTGTTCAAGTTAATGGAATATGAATGCAAAAAGGTGTGTGTGTGTTTTTAAACCCTCAAGAGGTTATATTGAATACTTTGCAGAGATTCAATAAAATTAAGTTATAAAAAAGTTGCTGTGAGCAAGAGAATATGGAAGATGGAGGGCATTTTTGTAAAAACACAGAGGGCATCTGCCCCCAGATGACTTTAAAGTGTCCTTTAATTCTCACTACATTTCATAGAAACAATAAATGGAAATGAGGGATGCCACTTTTTGGTGACACAGAGTGAATACTCAGGGGTTCATACTCAAGGGGAATGCCTTGGCCCTGCATCAGAAGATTGGCTTTAAGTTATAACAAAATGCACAAGATGTGTGTGTATCATTTTTATGATTTCTCACTGGTGTTTTTGACAAACAGATTAACTACTGGTCCTAACTACATTGGATAAAGATGAATTTTAGTGCACTACTTTATATAGTAGTTAATAAAGTTGGGGATGCTTCTCATTTCTTAAGGTGATACAGACCAGACTTTACAGTATTTGGGGGAAAAAATAGGTGATGAACCAAAAGGTCACTCAGAAGCAATAAGGTATTTAAATTCACTATGATAATACAATCTCTCAGAATTTTTTCTGGGGGAGTAGCCCAAAACTAAATGGATCATGTAATACACATCAGCTTTTACCATATCTCCACTCTCCTCTATTTTAAAGACATCAGTATGCTTACTATTCTCTACTTCTCCTCAACTCCCCTCATCACCCATCTTCTGTCAGCTATGCCTTTTCTTTTCTTAAAATCACTTCACTCATTTCACTCAGCCCCATGTGCCTTTTATTTTACATTGAAAAGTTACTAAAATCTGCATTCTGATCTATAAACATTAAGTGTTTGCTGTTTCATATATAAAGCAATTCTAAAAGTTGAAAAACAAACAATATGACTATGTGACCAATTTCCTCTATAAACAAAAGGGTTGCCAGATTTAGCAAATACAATTACAGGATGCCCAGATAAATTTAGATTTCAGGTAAACAGCAAATATTTTTTTAGTATAGGTATGTTCTGTGAAATATTTGGGACATACTTACACTAAAAGTTTGTTGTTTATCTGAAGTTCCAATTTAGTTGGGTATCTTGTGTTTTATTTGGTAAATTGTTTATAGGTAATGTGCTATGCAAAGATGATATTTCTCCAGGGATCTAATGCCCTGGTCGCTGGCCCACTTAAAAGAGAATATTCCTGCATTCAAAGTTAAATAGATCTTTTCTTAAACAGTATCAATTATTTAAATCCAAGGAGATTTCTTATCTAAAATAAATCCAAGTAAACAAAACTTTTGGCCAGGACTCAGCATTATCATATTCTTATTCTCCCTGGAATCATGTGATAGGTTTTATGACGATTTATCTTAAAGATGAAGAGACTAGGCAAAGTGTTTTTCCCCCCCAAAACATAATTTTTGTGTTTTTTTCACACAAAAAACTTCATTAAATACCCATGAAAGTGGTCTTTTACACACATTATCTATTTAATAGTAACTGCTCTGCTTACAACCCTTCCCTGACTTCTCAATTACACTTCAGATGAAACACAAACTCCATGAAATGGTCCACAAGTGGACACATGATCTAGCCCCTTTCTCCTTTTTAGTCATACCTGGTGGCACTATTTTCATTTTGTTCATGTTCTTCATACTGTTTTGTTGTTGTTCCTGAAAACTCAGTCATTCCTCAGCACCATCAAAAACAGATTGTCCCTCTGCCCAACCCCATTGCTACTCTCCTCTTCGTTCCACTAATTCCTACTCATCCTTCATCTCTCGGCCCAAATGTAACTACTCCCAGAGGTTCTTTTTATTTCATGCCACATATATTTATTGATTTGTATGATTCTTGATGTCTGTTCTCCCCAGCAAGAGACTGTAACCTTCATGAAGTCATATTACCATGTTCCCTACCTTATGCTTATCTCTCAGCATGACATCTGGTATAGAGTAAACATTATGCAAATATTTGTTAAATGAATGGATAGATGGATGAATACATAAAGAATGGTTAAGGATGAGGGTAGTATTGTTTTCATCATACTAAGTTTTGGAGAAATTAAATAATTTTTTAATTTAGTTCATGAGTGGGAGTCAGAATTGAAATTCACATCTGTCCATTGTCTCTTTTTATTTTATTACTGCTTCTCTCTCAAGTACCTTCACATTCTAACAACCCATGATTGTATGATCTATAATCTTCATAAGACTATAGGTGGGGGAAATAATGGTATTATTTGGTTTTCATAGAAGTATTTTGTCAGACATTAAGCTATGCGCCTTGAAGGAATTGCAGAGGAATGGGAATGGCTTGTGGTTTGGTGAAAGGGAGGGGCAGACTGAGCCACAGAGCCCCCAGAGACAGCACCTGGAACAGAAGAGAGTTTTCTGCCCACACACTGAGTATCTGGCTTCCAGATGGGTGTTGGGCACACATTTGTTTTTGTAATTTTTCCCCTTCCTCCTCATCTCTTTATTCGCCACACCCCTTTCAGAGGAATTTAAGAACGGGCTTTGTGCTGCATTGCCTCCTTCTTCCTTCTTCAACCCCAACCTCTTTCTCTTCCACAAATAGTGACCAGCAGTGACAGACCTTTCCTGTGCTTGGAATGAAAGGGGAAACAAAACCTAACTGATTCACTCAGCACCCTTCAGCCTAGACACTTGGCTCTTTCTGCAGCAGTGGGGTAGAGCTCGATCTGTTTAGTTAGGACAACAGTAGCTCAGTTCATCTACTCAGACCCACTAGAAGTTCTGTGTATTGAATTATGCTTATCTGTCCAGTGTTCTACTTTTTATGGGCCCTTTCTGGAGGACGTGATTTTGACCAGATCTGTTATGACAGGCCAGGGAACTCCTGTCCTGTTTGCAAAAGCCACCTTCTGACTCATGTTTCTGGACATTCTGTGGTCTTTTGTTCAAGCTTTTCAAGAATTAGCAAAATATTTCTATATCTTTCTAAAAAATAGACTGTATTTTTTAGAGTGGTTTTAGATTCACAGCAATATTGAACAGGAGGTACAGAGATTTCCCATGTACCTCCTCCCTTCACACATGCATAGCCTCTCCCATTATAAATGTGCTCCCCCCTACACACACACACACACAGACACACGCACACACACCAGAGTGGGACATTTGTTGCAATCAGTAAACCTACATTGACACATCATTATCACCCAAAGCCCATACTTTACATTAGGGTTTACTCCGCTGCATATTCTGTAGGTTTTGATAAATGTATAATAACATGAATCTTCCATTATATTATCATACAGAGTAGCTTTACTGCCCTAAAAATCTTCTGCAATCTGCCTGTTCATCCGTCCCTCACCAGTTTCTGTTTCCATAGGAAACCTTTAGACATTTTCAGAAAGTAGTAACTGTATCACTTATTCACTAAGCTGAGAGCAGAGTGGAGTCTAGGATGGTCTTGGCAAGAGCCTGTCTTCATTTATTCTTCTTCTTCAGACCACATACTTGTCTAGATGAGGATAGTTCGATAAATGGATCCAGGTACATCAGTAAACACATTCCAGGCTCCAAATTTCATTCCCATCAACCACATGCTTTGAAGAGGACACCTGGCTCCATCTTTACACATTATGTGGGGGTGGGGGACGGATGGGTCTGCAAAGGTCAAGGGAAGGTTGCAGCAAAGATGGTTTCTATAGAACCAATATCTAGTCTTTGTCTTCACCCTAATTGTTTAGGCTGAAAATGCCAGAGATTAAATTGTGAGTAGAAGAATATGAAGTGTGAATTATTATTTTTATGAACCATAACATAGTATACTCTTTTGTCTGTAGCACAAAAGTAGGAATGTCCCTGAAAAGTATTCATTCAACCAGGGTCCTGGAAAGAAGATGATGTGGAGCAGAGCCATAGGGTTGTAAGTGGTCTACAGTGAATATAGTTTGAGCAAGAAATAAATGCTTTTTATAAGTCAGTGTGATTTTAGGGTTGTTCATCATCACTGCATAATTGAGTCTATATTCCCTGAGCCAACTGACCTCCCTGAGCTTGGTTCAAACTTAGGTATAATTATATCAACCTCCAAGGGAACACACAGCATTCATAGACATTGAAGCCCCAATTCAAAAGATACTGAGAGTGGTCCCGCAACTCACATGAATGACAATATCTGTAGCATTTGAGAGTCCTTAAAAAGTTTCCTGTCTTAGGGCTGAATAGCATGTGACTCAAACAATTTCTAGATACACCACAAGCTACTGTGCCAATAAATTTCCTTCTTTTATGTATTCTAAGTCTATTTGTTGAATCTAGGTTACCAGGGAATAGATCTAACCTCACAGCTTATCAAGGCCTGGCAGCAAAGGGAGGGAGTCAGGGTATCCAAAACAGAACCCAGAACGTGAGTAGAGATACCATGGAGTTACTAGCCTGGGTTGGAATAAGTTAAAAAGCTTTCCAGGAATACTGGGCCTTGTGGATAGAGGGTAATTACAGAATCAGGTACTAGTCAAACTCCAACAAGTGGGATTTCACCAGGGACCAGAATATTGAAATGTAAGATAGAAATAGCAAATAAGCAAGCAAACATGTTTCTGTTACATTTCCCTCACTGACCCAAATCCAAGGGTGATTCAATGAAATAAAAACACGTCCTGAAAACTGGAGGAGTTCATAGTCCACTTAGGGAGATGAGTAAACCAAACTGTTAAAAACATACTATTGAAATATAATACACATACAGAGAAATACTTATATCATAAGACTACGGGATAACAATTTTTCACAAACTCGGCACTCTGGGTGACACTGAGCATCATATCAAGAAACAGAACATTACTCATTCTCCGGAAACCACCCTCACCATTCTTTCCAACTTTCTCCCAAGGGAAACCATTATCCTGATTCCTGATAGCATAGATTAGTTTTGCCTGGTTTTAAACTATGTATAAATGGAATTCACAGTATGTATTCTTTTGTGTTTGGTTTCTTTGGTTCAGTGTTATGTTAGTAAACATCATTTATATTGTCCAATGTAGTTATAGAGTGTTCATTCTCATTGCCAGGTACTAACGCATTGTGTAAAGATACTGTACATTTGTATTCAATCTACCATTGATGAATATTTGATAGTTCATTGTTTAGGGCTGTTCCAAATAGTGTTGATATGAAAATTCTAGTACATGTCTTTGGTTAATATATATATATATATATATATATATATATATATATATATATATATATATATAAATACACACACACACACACACACACACACACACAGTGGCCAGATTATTATGACCACCTGATGTTTGTAGGCAAATTAGCTATAATTTCATGCTGAAGTTGCTAGAGGGCCAGACCATTATGAATAGGGAAGCAGGTTGTTTACCACGACAGTAGAAGTGATTTTTTTCTGAAGATAGGGGTAAACAATGCGATTTAACAGCTTTTGAACATGAAATATATATATATTCATATTGCATAAATGGTCAGGATTGCAGTTGTTGGGTCATAGATGCTGGAGGTGGTTAGGTGGAGTCCTCCTATGTTGAGGAGAACTGTATGACTACATATGAGTTTAGGTAAAATGTTAGGATTATTAATATCTTCCATCAGCAAGGGAAAGAGATAACATGCATGCCAAGTATTTGGCATCCCTAGTATTAAACAATAGTTGAGTCAGTTCATCAAATAAGAGGTTCTAATTATACAGCTAAGGAACAAGACAGGAAGCAATACTGGAAGTCATGGAGCAAAAGCCACAAAAAACAAAACAAAGCCAAACCTCTAATGATGTAGGTAGCCCTGACAGACCTCTCAAATGCAGATTCTGTCTTCTCCAATTCTCTCTTACTTCTTTATTTTTTTCCTTTAGTGCAGATGGGCTGTATGGTTGTTGTGAGAGATTGATAGTAATGGGACATATTGCCAGTGTGACGCATGTTTCTCCAAGTGACATCAGCCTGGGTGACTTATTGTCCATGACATTAGTGAAGAGACAGATTAAAGAGGAAGTTGGGATCAGAACAACCTCTTGGTCTTATAAGCATTGGAAGTGGCTAGGTGTGAGTGTGTGTTTTAAAGAATATGAATAATAAAAGCAAAGAATCCTATCTAATAACAGACAAAGATGCAAATTGACCATACCTTTGCTATGCCCACCATTGGCTAATCAGCGATATGCAAATTAACCACCAACAAAGATGGCAATTAATTTGCATACAGTGGCTGGGAGCAAAGACTGAAGACACCGTAGAAGGAAGCCAAGCAACGGAACTGAGGTAGCGGAGATGGGCGGGAGAGAAGCGGCAGAGAAGGGCGGGGTAGGAACGGCAGAGACGGGAGCGAAGCCCTATTCTTGCAGGAATCTTCCTGCAATGGGCCTCTAGTATATAATAAAAGGGTAATATGCAAATAGACCAAATGGCAGAACAACCAACCAACCAATCAAAGTGTAATATGCTAATGATATGCTAAGGCTGCTCAACTGCTCACTATGATGTGCACTGACCACCAGGGGGCAGAGAGTCAACTGGTCAACCAGGTGCTATAACATGCACTGACCACCAGGGGGCAGATGCTCTGACCAGTAGGTTAGCTTACTGCTGGGGTCCGGCTGATTGGGACTGAGAGAGATGGGTTGGACATGCCCTGGAGCCCTCCTGTGGTCCCTCCCCGCCCGATCATGCACTGATAGGATCCTTCAGCCTGGCCTGCGCCCTCTCGCAATCTGGGACCCAAGGGGGATGTCAGAGAGCCGGTTTTAGCCTGATCCCACAGGCCACTCCCCTTGGGAGGGTGCCAGATGCAGGGCTCATGGCTGGCAAGTGGAGCCTCTCCCTATCAGGACTGATTCGGCGCAGTGGGGCTCGGATGAGTGGGAGCGGCAGGTAGAAGATGCTGGCGATGTTGGACTGTGGGTTTCAGCCCAATCCCTGCAGGGCACCCAGAGGGACCCCACCTATGCACGAATTTGTGCACCGGGTCTCTAGTACATAACATAAAATCAATAAATAAACTAACAAAACTAAAAAGTGACTTTTTTAAAAGCTCAACAAAATTGACAAATTCTTAGCTAAACTGACCAAGAAAAAAAAAAGAAACAAATTACTAAAATCAGGAATGAAAGAAGAGTGCATCACTACCAACCTTACAGAAAAAAGAAATGAAGTACTGATTTAAGTACCTTAAAAGCCTCATGTTAATTAAAAGAGGCCTGTGACAAAGAACACATATAATGCGACTCAGTTTATATGCAATGTCCAGAATAGGCAAATCCAGACAGATTAGTAGTTGCCTAGGGTTTGTACTGGGGGTGGGGTTTGGAGGGTGATGAGGGGTGACTGATAATGGTTCGAGGTTTCTTTCTACGGCGAAGACAGTGTTCAAAACTTATATCTTGGTGATGTTTGCACAACTTTCTGAATATGCTAAGACCATCAACTTGTATACTTTACGTGGGTAATTTTATGGTATGTGAATTTTATCTCAATAATTTGTTGTTGTTTTTTAAGTGAAGCGTAATTACGATGATTGAAGCTGTGTTTGCAGAGGGGAAGAAAGAGAAGTGCAGTCGCATATAAAGGCAGAAGCCAGTGCAGTTTGTGTTAGAAACAGTTGACCTGGCTTCATAGGGTCACTGGGTTTCCAACTGCCAGCATAGAAGTGGGGTCCTTCATAAGGAGGGCCAAACACATAGAACAAGATACAGCATTTTTTTTATGGAATGTTTAGTAAATTTACTCAAATGAAGCTTAAATGATACAGAACTGAAAATATTAGAACTCTATATACAAGAGAAAGTGAATATAAATTAGCCAACTCTATGAACATTTTCAGCTAAGCACTAACAGCATTTTTTTTTCAAGTGCAAACCTAATATTTGTTCTCAGCTGCAGGATTTCTGAAACTCTTAAAAGAGCTATTAAAACTATTTAAGAAAACAACAACTATTCATAAATAAGCAGTTTGCAGCCCAGATCTGCCAAGGATGCCTTTCTCCAGATGTCAGGCAGGAGGCAGGGCTGGGCAACTCCTACAGCCTTCAGAAAGGCCCTCTCTCTGCCCTTCTCCACCTCTGCATCTTCCAGGAGCTGCCTGCTGCTCCTGGTCCCACTGCTCAGTGAGGCCCCAATCTGCTTCCCAGTCTAGGCAGACTGGGTTACACTTGGATCTTAATAGAGGGGGTTGTGGGAAACCAAGAAAAAGTCTTCCTTGTGGGCCTGTGTTTCCAGAAGATGCCACAGTTGGAGGCAGCAGGATGAAAATAACAGTCTCCATGCTACCCTAAGTAGAAACCTTTCCTTCCTCAATCTCCTTCTCTTTCATTTCTTTTTCCCTTTTCTCTTTCATATTTTGGCCTGAGGCACCTTGTTAATTTTTAAAGATTAACAGGCCATTTAGCACAAGAAGAGGGTGGTACAGGTCGCAGATGAATAAATTAACACCAAAACTTCACACCAAGACAACAATCAAAGCTATCTGTTTTATTGCCTAAAGTATCTGAGAGTACTGGGCAGGAGGAAATTGGTATCTCATTAAAAAACAGAGAGTGAGGTGGAGAGGAAACCCAGAGCTCATTAAAAGTGGTGGCAAAAGCTGGCTTAATTATGCTTTTCCATTTGCTAACAAGAGGACATTTGTTATGAGTTCAGGACACTTTATCCCAAGCAAAACAAACAGTTAAGGACATTATTTTTGTCTTTAGCCAGTGGTGGCTGTGGAGTCCTGTTTCAAAATAAAGGTTTCACTGCGCGGTAGTCAATTAGGCCAGAGAATACTGGCAAAGGGTCAACTGCTTTCCCTTTCAAGGATTGATTTGAGAGCTGCTATCCAACCTTTCACCTTGCCCCCATGTAAGGGGGAATGGTGGGCGAGGGTTCCTTATTAGTGCAAGAATCTGTGTCTGGAGAGGCATTTAAAGGCCACGCTGAGAGCCATTCACTCAGAAACAGTTATTAAAAGTCTACTGCCCCTGTAAAGCACCAGCTTTCTCTTCTGGAAAATGGAGATACTAATGACTTCATGGTTGTTGTGGTGATTAAATAAGATGTTACATGAGCAAACACCCCCAAAAAACTTTTCATATAATGGCCTCCACTTACTGGGAATTACTATAAGTATAGTATATCATCCTACTTAATTTTTACAATAAGCATGTGTAGTACTATCATCTTCACTGTACGAGTGGAATAAATTAGACAGGTTATATAATTTCATATAAGGTCAACCAGTAAGTGAGAGAGAGGGATTTGAATCCAAGTCTGTTGTACAATTTCTCCTGGAAGGTCATGTATGAGATATGGCCTCTTACTTCAAGGCCTGTAGAGGAATAGAAACACACTCCAGTAATGAAACAGAGTATGATTAATGGCCAAAAGGATTTACTGTGCTAAGGGAATTTAAAGAAAAGAGAGATTACTTTTGGCTGGAGAGTTATGCCAAGAGGCAGTAGCATAATGTCCAAGAATATATACAGAATACTTGGTTCAAATCCCAGATTTCTTAGTTTCTAAGCTGCCTTCATCTATAACATGAGAACTGAGATACTACCTTCCTTTTAGGTTCTCATGAGGGATGGAAAAAATAATATCTATTAAATACTTATCAGTGCCTGGTGAATAGCTTTTTAAAAATCAGGGCATATTTCACACAATAGGTAGTAAATTAAAAGTTTTGAAGGACAACAGTAGAGTTTCAACAGAGATATAAATTTGAAAGAATGTCTGGAGAATCTTCTATATTAAGTCTGTTGCAATAAAATTGTTATTTTACCTACTGAATTTATTTAAAAATCTATTGGAAGCATGCCATTTTCTAAGTATGTCAATCATAAGAACTGGTTACAGGTTTGAGTAATAGTGGAGTAGCTTGTATCAGACTAACCTTCCTGCCAATAACAATTATAAATTCTGCATGATGTGTTTAACTGTTACAAAGTACTAGAAAGTGATGAAAAGTAATCAAAAACTGAAAGGGCTTTGATATTTGATAGAAGGAGACCACACTGGGTGAGATTCACATTTAATAAAGGCTTTTCTACTGAAGGTAATCCCAAGTCTATGAGGTGTTAAGGGGAAAGAGCTCAAGCAATATACTGCATTCTCAGTGGCCTGAGGAAACAGAAAACAGAGAGTGTACAGTGGGAGGAGCCCCCAAATCTACAAATAAACTCTTTTCAAATCCTTGACTGATTCCTGAGTTGTACATGCTCAGAGAAAGACCACAAAGAAAAAAACAATAGAAGGCTGACAGAGCTCAGTAGAGATTTCAGAGATGTTCCCCTGCAAGAGACCAAGGGTTTGGAGTTTGAGTCTAGCTAGAGAGGCTTTGACTTTCCACTGAAACAATATAATGACTGCACTTTAAACATAAACATTATGTCCATTGACTAAAACATTGACCCTAAAACTAGGGAAACTGAAATAGGCCTTTATAAACTCTAAAATGAAGCCATCACAAAAATAAAGATGATCCACCAGTAATTTAACTAACTTCTAGAACAAAATACACTTATTTTGGAAAAAGACCTAAATCTAGTCTGGACAGTGTGACACACAATTATTGGTATATAATCAAAATTACTAGGTATATGAAAAATTGGAAGATGTTACGTATAATCAATAGAAATATCTGGCAATAGAAACAGACACATAGGCAATTCAGATATTGGACTCAGCAGAAAATAATTTAAAATAGCTATGGTATAGTTCCACTACTAGCAAAAAGGGAGCAAAATGTCTGGAATTACCCTCTCATTGTAAACAATGAGAAAACTGGACAACGTAGAGCAAATTAATGCTAGACATTGGACAACAGGACCATGATCAAAAAGAAAATTAAAAAAAAGAGATGTGCCCTGTCTCACATAGGCTTTTTGCCTGAATATTATTCCTGGATTGTGGTGTAGGAATTGGATACCTAAATAGATTTCAACAATATTATTTTTAAGAGACAGAGAACCAAGTTCAAGAAGGTAAAGAAGCTAGAATTGGGGGCAGAAGGCTCAAGAAGAGGGAGCTACTAAGAGAAAAAGTTCTAAAGTCTTCTAATCTCTGCTTGCTTAGAAGGAAGTGCCATCAGAAAACAATTTCTAAGGAAATAAAAAGTATGAGATAACTGTAAGACTAACAATTCCAGAACTTCCTTTGGGCTGGTAATCTTTTTTTTTCTTTCTTTCAATTGTATTTTGTATTGGTTTCAGGTGGACAGCTTAATGGTTAGACAATCATACACTTTACAGAGTAGTCCGCCAGTATTTCCAGTACCCCAGCTGACACCATACATAGTTATTGCAGTATTTTTTACTATATTCCCTATGCGTACTTACATCCCTGTGACTGTTTTGTAACTACCAATTTGTACTTCTTAATCTCTTCACTTCTTTCACTCAGTCCCCCAACCCCTTTTTCTCTGGCAACCACCAGTTCTCTCTCTGTGTCTATGAGTCTGTTTCAATTTTGTCTGTTCATTAATTTTATTCTTTAGATTTCATATATAAGTGAAATTGTATGGTATATGTCTTTCTCTGACCACTTTATTTCACTGAGCATAATAAAGGGTGATAATCATTTGAGTTCCCCCTAGATGTTGTGGAAAAAATCTCATTGATTATATGGAACATTCAGTAGAGATTGCAGAAAAGTAAGGGAACCAATTCACCCTTGAATAAAGACCACTCTAGATCTTCTCTAAAAGATCATAAAATCAAAACTCAAAAGGATCAAATTAATTTTCATTATCCATTTAATTTCTGCTTAATCTGTAAAGTATACCTTTTTTCATCTCAATATGGTTTGTTTTCTTTCATTTTTCTTTATCAGTCTCACCAGAGATTTGTATTTTGTTAATCTTTTTAAAGAATCAATGTAGGTTTATTTACTTTCTTTATGCTTTCTTTGTTTTCTATTCCATTGATATGTGCTCTTTATTAACTCTTCTATAATTTTTGTTTTATTCTGTCATTCCTACTTGACTTCTTAAATTGTATGTTAGCACATTACTTTTCAGTATTCAAAAAATTAAATATAAGCATTAATATTAAAGCTACACATATCCCCCTAAGTACAGCTTTAGCCATATTCCAAAAATTTTGATATGTGGTATTGTCATTTCCCTTAGTTATACTTATTTTCTAAGTTCTCTCATGATATCATGTGAATTTTTATTTTTTTTCCTTTTGTCATTGATTTCTAACTTGTTTGACTGAGGATTAGAGTGAGAAATCTATATTACACTCATTCTTAGAAATTATTGAGACTTACTTTATGGATAAATATATGATCAGTTTTTTAAAAAACATTTTATGCGTGCTTTTAAAAATGGAAAATCTACTTAGATTTATAGGACAATCCAACAATATTTAAGTTGTTAATCTACGGTGGGTAGATAATAAGCTCAGGGTACATGATTTTAAAACTCAACAGTTTATAATTTTATAAAATTACAAAGTATTGAGTTTTAAAGTATGGTTATGGTTATAAGACACCAACAAATGTGATCCTTACTCAGCAAGTCAGACAGGCAGAAAGTAAAGAGGCAGGCACCCTGACTGTAGGACAGGATAATGAAAGAGCTGGAAGTTTGTTATATAGGTAGCAGAGATACAAGTGCAGATACGGACACTGGTCTGTAGCACTACACGAGATCTGACCTTTATGCATAGTTACAATCAGTGCTTACCTTTCCTTCTTAAGAGAAGATTCCTGATAATTTTAGATGCCAGGACTGCCAGCAACCTTCAAGTGCATATAAAGTCCTGATGACAGCAATTAGTGCATTCTATCACACTCATGTCTTACATATAGCAGCTTTTGTCTAAAATCTGCTAAGTTCAAGAGTCAGAAAACTACTCCCTCCTCATAGGCTCCTTGCCATATCTTTCCTCTCAACTCCCTTCCGTTATGTCAAGAATAATATTCACTTAACGGTTAGTGACTTTATTCAATCCATCAACAGTGGCCGGAATTACATCAATCCCTTGGGCATTCAACAAAATCTGACCTGAATGAGAAGAGCCTACCGAAGGAAATTCACAGTCTGAAGAATGGAGGAGACAAAAAGGATGGGACAAAGGAAAAAGCAAAAGTTGAGGCTGAGACATAGGAAAACCTTAGAGGAAGAAACTTCAGGTCAGTTTCCGTTTATTGTCATGGTTTGAAATGGAACTTTTAACACCAAAGGAAATGTGATTCAGAGCTAGTTGTTAAGAAAAAAAAATGTTCTTATTCATTACACAGGGATCATATTCTTGGTTTTCTTACTTATTCTTTGTCCTCAATTTATGCTGAAAAATTTTTCTTCTGCAAGTCAAGGACTCATTTGTACTCATTTATCATTTTTCTCTTTCGCATATTTTTACCAGGGATTAAATGACATCTCCAGAGATGTGGACTTGAAGCCTAAGAGTAGACAGAAGCCTTAGTGCTTTATGGGAATAACTAGGGACCTTTTATCACCCATGGAACTAAGGGTTGGAAAAACAATCAGATGTGATATCTTTTCCAAATTGGCAACCTTGAGATTTCAGGGAGGTTTGATTAGAATCAGAGGTCAGCCTTATCAAACAGATTCCATTTAGTTTGCATTGAGCTTTTCAAATAGCTACAGTATAGGGACCGATACAGGATGTGGACAAAGAGAAACTTGGCTTTCCAGTCACAAAAAGGATGCAGAATGTGAGAAAGAGCTGCTGGACTCCAGGCAAATGTCTATTGGGTACTTGAGCATGGAGGCAGGATGAAGTAGAGAGCCCCGTGTCCTTCTTGTCTATTGAGTTTTGGGGAAGCTGACATTGAGATTGAGTTAGGAGTAAAGGTTTATAGGGAAGTAAAACTTACAAAAGAAAAAAGGAGGCAGGATTGGGCAAGGGAATTGTCAAACCACACTGCAAACCTTTCAAAAGTCTATGACGATGCATCAGGGAGATGTATAACAAAGGTTGCTTGTTAGAGAAGACCTGCTTTGGGCAGAAATGGCTAGGGCCTTGTGCCCATCCACAAACTGTATATCCTAAGCTCAAACCTGAGGCAGATCCTAAAGCAGTTAAGGGTTGGAAGCTATCAGTTACCTACTCCGGGAAGTTGGTGGTGCTTTCTTGAAGGAGTATCTGAGCAGTTTATCTCCATATCTGCTACAATTCCTGCCCTGTGCCATGCGAATCCACTTCTCCATACATATCTGGGGAGCAGCAGCTCATCCAGAACTTAGAGGAGGGAGGTCAGCGGAACAAACTACAGCCCTCATTTGCTGCAGTTAGTCTTGAGGTCCCAACCGATATTCATTGTTTCCCTATTCTACCACCCATTCAATTTCTCCTTACTGTCAACTGCCATCTCTGCTTACTTGGTGGTAAATCCTTCATTTCTAAGGCATAGAAAGAAATATGAATGTCATGATGAATTGAGAGACCATTTTGCCTTAGTTCTGATTAGATTTCCCATGAAGCCTTACTCTACTCTAGTTCCTCTTCTTAGCTTCTGGGGAGTTCCATGTTGCTGCTTCATAAGCACCAATGAGGAAACTGCTTTTCTTTTCTACCATGTCCAGGGAAAACTGTGTTGCTTCTCAAACAGGGCCTTTAGGCAATTCTGCTTTATTAATTGTGGCTACTTCTTGTTTTTCCTTCCCTGACTCTCTTATCAGTAATTTTTTTTCTGGATGATGAAAAACTGCCAGATGGATCCCTTGCTTTGCTTAATCCCTGGATCATTTGTACACCTGCTTCTCCTGCTGGTACTTGCCACTGGGATTCCTCTGTCTAAGAGGACTGCCAAGGTGCATTTGTCACAGCATGGCTCATTACCATCCAAACTCAATGCAGGTCCATGTCCTAAAACATAACTATTGAAACTGTCCCTAAGAGAGGATTCAAGCTAGAAAACATTTATGGAATCTGTCCCCAACATTCCATTATTTTAAAAAAAGTTCTGTTTGGATCTACTAGTTGCCTTGTTTCCATATTTTGCCAGTCTCATCGCTGAGAACTCATTTTTGCAACCTCAATCTGGTTCCATTCTCTGGGACCAAGGGTAAGAATAAAATGAGTGAGCTCAAGAAATGCAGCCCTATCTTGCATTTCCCCTTCTGACCTTATAGTTTAGTTCGAGCAACTAGTCTCCTGATTTGCTCTGAGACCCACTGCCTACTATGTGCCCGATCCAAGGGCAGGTGAGTAAGCATAGGAGTCACTTCTCGCTTTGCTGCTATGTGCCTTTAGGGATATTCGAGAGGCCTCTTATAATCACTTTATATTTTTGCAATGCTAAACAAAACCCATTGTCTCACATGACTCTCAGAATAGTCTCATTGAAATCAACCTACTTTACATTTAAAATCGATTTTTAATGGAACCAGGATGGAATAATGCTCTCATAACTCCAGTATCAGTGCTTTTTATTTTTAAGCAGCTTTTATTTTTTTTCTCCTTAACATAAATCTGTTCTGTAATCTCACTATCCTAATGACAACCATTGCTAATATTTAGGAATTTTTAATCTATGTATATAATTTTTTACATTGTTGAAGTCATTCTGGATATAAAACTTGGCAACCTGAAATTTTACAGTCATAGATTTGGATGGTTTTGATTTTCTTTTCTTTTTTTCTTCACATTGTCAAATGTTGATTTTGATCCTCACATTAAATTGATCCCAAGACTAAGCTATACATCTCAAATCACTTTAAAGCAAAAAAGAAGGGGGACAATAGAATCCCCCAAGTGTAATAGACACAGTTCTATAACTCTATAATGAAATATTAAGGCTGGATATTCCTGAGTCTGGTTCCTTGGGCCAGGCATTATACAAACCAAAGTGTAGTTGGTAGATAGATGGGCACATATTTTTATAAGTTAAAACTTCAAAATAAAAAGTTTAAATATTGAAAATTAAATACTACAGTGGACACCTGGGAATCCATGGTTTCGGAACTGTCTAATTCTCTTCTTAAATGATGTAAAATTTGAATTTCACAGTATCAGTGCAAGGAAAAATCTGTATTAGAACCCAAATGGCTACTCTCAGGCAGTGTATAGTGTGGTACATGAAACCACTTCATAAGTTAAGCATCCCCCTGAGCAAGGATGCTCATGATAGGGACAGCTGTGCCTGAGAACAGCAGCATTCTGTTTAACCAGCCTCACCTATGTGCTGTGTCAACCTAAAAGTTAGGTGAGAAAATTGGCCACTTTTGTGGTTTGATTGGAAGGGTCCTTGAACCTCCCCCCACCCCAAGCCTAAAAGTTTCCATACCCTTTGTCCCAGAATTCCCACTATTTGTCATTCTTTTGAGTTAAGGTATTATATAACTTTGTTATAAAGCAAATGTATCCTTTTGGTAAACCATTATTCACTTGGAGTTACCAGCTGGGATGGATGCCTAATGCACAATGAAGATCTAGCTCCTCACAGTGGGGCAGGTCCAAGGCTCTATGATCAGACCTGGACACCTGGAAGTGGAAGGAGGTGATACCATTGTAATAACCTGGTTATTAATAACAGGAAGGGAGCAAAAGGAAGGCCAGATAATATAGGCAAGCTGTTTGTACAGCTTTGCCAGGAAGCTGCAGTTTAACATTCTCCAGGTCTGTTCCCCGCAGATCACTGGGGGGAAGGGACTGGACAATAGACCCATGCCCAGTAAGGACTGAGTGATGTGGGAAGGTGCTTGGCTGTCAATCACACCTGGGAACAAGCCATTGGCCAGAATGGGTGTGGCCACGACAAGCATGGGAAGATTGGATATTTAAACTCCTAAACCAAGGAATTTATTGCTCTTGCTTGCTTAGTCCTCTTTTTCTCTTGGGACTCTTGTTGCAGGGTGTGTGCTCTCATGCTTCTGCACTCACCTACATGGCCCACAGCTATGTGGGCCCCACACACAATGGATTGTGATTAGCCTGATGCTATGTCAGACCCAGCTTCCCCACGGAAAGGAAACTATGGACTCTGGCTTTGCTTTTAGCTAGGTCCCCAGCTGCACCTTTTCCAGGACTGGTTTAATGGAAATGGGATTTTACAAATCAAGGGATATAATTTCACACAAATAAACCTTTCTACCACATCTCATTTTCCCGTGCAAGTCTTAGAAAATTATTTTTTCTCAAGATATCGTAAGAACCCTACTCCCACTAGCATTGGAGAAATTCCACCCGTGCAATTCTCTGATAACAAAGGTATGGTAGGGGATAAAGTGTGGATACTGCAGGGAGGCTCTGCTGGGAAGCCATGGCCACATGAACACACTGGGTACCCAGAAGTACTAGAAGAAGGGAGGGAAGAGTGACACCAAGAACAGCCTTCACCTTTGAGAATCCTGAGGAATAGAAATAAAGTTCACAGACTTGTGAAGAGCTAGGCTGTTTCATGCTTAGAAAAACTGTTACTGGATATGTATTCTCGCCCTCATCACAGTTCCATCTGTGGGTGAAACAGAAAGCTTTCCTTGGGAGGCTCGGTAAGGTTCAGGCATGGCCCAGGGCCCAGACCACTGGACAGACGTCCTTCCTGTTGGGAGAAAAGTCACATTCCCCTGTTATTTGTGACAGCCTCAGGACCCACAGGCTGCCTGCAATGTGTAGACTGCATAATTTAGCATGAAGGCTGCCAACAATTTTTGGCCTCAGCTTTTTCACTGGTTTTCATTTAGCAACAATTTCAGAATTTTCCGGGACTTCATGTTTTAATGAAGAAAAATTAAGTGACCTTTAGTCAACTTGGCAAAAGACAGGGTGGGTTACAGTGGCCCAGAATAGTAATTAATAAGGTTACTATCACCATTAAGAATCACGGAGTAGACATTGGCAGTTTATTTCCACATGGTTAGAAAGAGATGAATGTTCTATCCTTAGAAATGACAGTTGTTCAAACTCATCAAGTCATGATGCTATGCGACCATTTGTGAATTTAGAAGCAAGGCCTCTGATGGTGACAAAAGGAGCAGCATTATCCACTGAGTAAATCAAGGCCAAAAACCACGTTTAATCCCCACTCCTGTGCCACACAGCTTCCATCACAATCTCTCATGGGTGGAACTGGCCACATAATCAAGTACGCGAATAAACTGTAAATTGATTCAACATACCTCATTACATCGTTGACACAACCATAACCTTCTAATCACAGATAGCACTACCCAAACCTCACATCCACCATACTGCTAACAGAAAATTTGTCCCAGCCTTTTGGGAAAATGGCCTCCAAATCACACGTAAGGATTGTCCTAGAAGAAGGTTCCACTGGACAGCAGAATTTTCACAGGCTGAAAATGTGGTTGTTCTCTTCTTGTAATGGGCTTTCCAGCCCAGGGCAGTGACCATGAAAGGGTGCCCCCAGGTCTGTGGTGTGGGCCTTATCTGGAGTCAGAAGACAATGTTTAGCCATCTTGCAGCTTTTGTCCCTCAAGACTCCAATGAGGACACGGTCCCCTTCCCTCTCCATTTGATTCACCAGGGGTACAAGTGATGTACAGTGTGGTCCTCAGCTCAAGTGAGAATGTAGAGGCCAGCACAAAGGAGAGCTTGGCTTTTGTTTCATTACACACATCTGCCAGAAATGGACTTTTTGGCATTTTTTTTGCTCTCTACATTTAGTATGTGTGATTCCCACTCAGATCTCATGGCCACACACTTTAGTCCATTCACTTGGCAGTTTCATTTTAAAGAAAAACACAACGCAGAAGCTTTTAATCTTCCTTTACTATATGTTTATGGCCTACTGTTCTCAACTGCTTTGAAAAGATGTATGAAGTTTTTTGATCGCATGTGATAAAGCAAGTATTATTAAAGACTGTGCAGCTACCAAGCCCCATATTCTTAGCAGAGAGGATGGCCTTGAACCAGATAGTAAGCATTCGGAAAATTATGTTAATGAGTGCCTGGTTAATGTGACCTGGAAACAAGTTTGAAGAATTAAGACTAGCTCAAGAGTGTAAAAGCCTATGCTACTGTGACTGCTATTGTCAGAAACCAAGTACTTCTGGTTCTCCCTTCAAGCATGTAGAAAGCTTTGACAAATAAAGTTTTAGAATAATGTTACTTCTGGGGAGGAGTTTTGAGAGCTGGGTACAATGTGTCACCTCTATTTTTCCTTCTTGTGGTTGAAAAGCAATGCTCCACAGAGAAGATGCTCCATCATTCTTGCCCTGGAGGGAGTATATGCCAAGAGCACTGCCCAACATATGATAGATGTGTGTGAGATTTCCTAAGTCATTGGGATTTGGAATTTGTCACTACAACATAACCAGGCTTGTCCTGACTGGCACAGCTACTTGATTTCTATTTTGCAGGTATGAGTATAGAACAGGTAGGAGAAAGAGGCAGGGCATCTGGGTTTGCTTTTTGGTTGGAATCATAACAGTGTAATTGCAATGAAGAACACATTGGGCTGCCCACTCACCGTTGGCTCAGAAGCTAACTCAGAGAATCACTTAAGCTGAGCTGGCTGTGACAATGACAGAGGAGGAGTGAGTTGGTAGGATTTATTGTTTCCTGGTGTTATTGTTTGGGTCTAATATCGAGTAGCTTTGTGTGTAGGAGAGGAAGAAGGGACACTCTGTTAGATTATATTAAATGTTGGATCACATTAGCATTTTATTATGAAAAAAGCACGATCATCAATAGCATCAAAAATACTTATTCAGCATTATGTCACAGACAATGAAATGATTTTCATTTTTTTGTGGAAAATGGTTAATTCAAATTTTAAAGGTTCATATAACACAGAAGAATATAAAAAAGAAAATAGCAGTTAGTCAAAACCTATCATCCAGAGGTAGCCCTGCTTACATCTCAGCAACCCATCCTTCCACACCTCTCTATACATTTACACAGAAGTTTTCCATGAATGGGAATATGCTGTTCAGGTCACATCTACTTAATTGAACCTAATATGCACAGTTCTAGGACCTGAGATGCAGGTGCAGCAGCTTCTGTCCTGAAGCTCACTGTCGAGGTATAAAGATAGACACTCAACACATATTTTCAAGAGAAGCTAGTGTTGTAATGTGGGAAGTGCAGGCCGCTATGCACATTGCAAGGGATTTTACGTAGCCTGAGGTGTAATGGATGGCTTCCTGAGGAAGTGATTCTGTTATACAGTGATTTTATTTCACTTCACAACATGTCACAATAAGTATAATTTCAGTGGCAACATAGTATTTTATTGCATGAAATTATCTATGAACTCTATTTGTAATTCCTTATTAATAGACATTCAGTTTGTGTCCTTTTGTAATTTCTTATAAACCATGCTACAATGGAATTCCTTTTAAATGCATTTCTTTAGCCTTATATTTCTTTAGGATAAAGATAGAGAATTACCATTGGATCAGAAGTCATACAGATTTTGTATTTATATTGCATATGTATATATACATACATTATATATGTAGTATATGGGCTAAATTATATTTACACATATATGTGCATAGAAATGCCTTTGTACATTAGATATTGTTATACTGCCTACAGGCATGCACCAATTCATATTCTCACTGTTCATGCTTAGGAATGACAATTCCCCAACTTCTGGGATACTCAAGAAATGGAATTCATTACATTGTTTTGTAAAGTTTGCCAACAGTATAGGTGGGAAAACTTTCATCTTGCTTGCATCTCCCTGATCACCATGAGGCTAAATATTATATGTGGTGAGCAGAATGTTGGTACCCTAATTAGATACACGAAGCCAGAGGATGGAAGATAACCTCATGAAAATTTAGGAGGCTTCCATATTATTAAAGTTTGTAGGAGCACAGTGGTATGAGGCATGCTGAGATATCCCCTCTACAGTAAAGTGCAAGTTATTGCATCTTAAACCCTCCATTACTAAGAAAGAGGCTCAGTATTTGGTAGTCCTTTTTCAGATTGGAATGTAGTATGTATCATACTTGGGGATAATGTTTAACCCAGAGATTAATTTTCAAACGGTGTGCTGCAAGAACTTTGAAAACATGCAATAGCTGCCTATTTAGTCAGGGGCACTGAGCTCTTTTCCCTGATATTGTCAAATAAAAAAATGACAACAGCCAATACAATAATAGCTGTCCATTGTGAATGAATCAAAATTATACCTACACTAGAGGCCCAGTGGATGAAATTTGTGCACTCAGGGGCAGGGGGTCCCTCAGCCTGACCTGTGCCCTCTCGCAGTCTGAGAGCCCTGGGGGGATGTCTGACTGACGTTTAGACCCGCTCCCCAGCAGGAGCAGGCCTAAGCTATCAGACTGACATCCTTAGCGCTGCCACGGTGGCAGGAGAGGCTCCCGCCACTGCTGCTGTGCTCGCCAGCCATGAGCCTGGCTCAGGGCTTCTGGATGAGTGGTGCTCCCTCTACGGGAGCACACTGACCACTAGGGGGCAGCTCCTGGGTTGAGTGTCTGCCCCCTGGTGATCAATGCGTGTCATAGTGACTGGTCGTTCTGCCGTTCGGTTGATTTGCATATTAGCCTTTTATTATATAGGACTAGAGGCCCGGTGCACAAAAATTTGTGCACTGGGGGGGGGAGGGGGGTCCCCCAACCCAGCCTGTTCCCTCTCGCAATCTGGGACCCCTCGGGAGATAACGACCTGCTGGCTTAGGCCTGCTCCTGGGTGGCAGAGGGCACGCCCAATCCCTAGGTGCAGCCCCTGGTCAGGCTCAGAGCAGGGCCGATTGGGGAGTTGGGGCGCCGCCCCATCATGCACAGAGCAGGGTGGATCGGGAGGTTGTGATGCTACCCTCAGTCACGCTCAGGGTAGGGCTGATTGGGGGGTTGGGGCACTGCCCCCTGTCACACTCAAGGCAGGGTCGATGGGGAGGTTGCGGCACCACCCCCTGTCATGCACAGAACAGGGCCGATCAGGGGGTTGGGGCGCTGCCCCCTGTCACTCACAGAACAGGGCCCATCAGGGAGGTTGGGGTTCCGTACCCTGTCACACACAGAGCAGGGTCGATCAGGGGGTTGGGGAGCTCCCCCCTGTCACGCACAGAGCAGGGCCGATAGGGGAGTTAGGGCACTGCCCCCTGTCACACACACAGCAGGGTGGATCAGGGGGTTGGGGCGCTGCACCCTGTCACACTCAGGGCAGGGCCAATGGGGAGGTTATGGCTCTACCCTGTCACACACAGAGCAGGGCCCATGGGGGGAGGGGGGGTTGGGGCGCCGTACCCTGTCACACACAGAGCAGGGCCGATCAGGGGGTTGGTGCGCCGCACCCTGTCAAACACAGAGCCGCAGGGCGATCAGCTCCCCCCTATCAGGCACAGAGCAGGGCTGATCAGGGGGTTGGGGCGCTGCCCCCTGTCACGCTGATCCCGGTGCCTGGAGCCTCGCTGCTCTGCTGATCCCGGTGCCGGGAGGCATATTACCCTTTTACTATATAGAATAGAGGCCTGCTGCATGGGTGGGGGCCGGCTGGTTTGCCCTGAAGGGTGTCCTGGATCAGGGTGGGGGTCCCCACTGGGGTGCCTGGCCAGTCTGGCTGAGGGGCTGAGGGCCGTTTTCAGGCTGGAGGGTGACTGAAGCTCTCAACTGGTCCTTTTTTTCTTTCTTTTTTCTATTCTGGGCCAGCTTTAGCTCTGAGGCCTCGCTACTGAAAGCAGGTTTCTGGCCTTTACCTTCTGTATTTGATACAATGTTGCGGTCTGGCTGGCTGAAACCTGGCTGACTGAAAGCCGGTTTCTAGGGTTTTGTTTAGCTTCTATATTTGCAACATAGTTGCTTAGAGTTGCAGCTGAGAGGCCGGCAAGTTACGCGGGGACCGTTGGAGTCCGCCATCACTGGAGCAAGCAAGCCTCCCTGTTCGCTTCAGTGCATGGCTGCTGGCCGCCATCTTGGCTGACAGTTAATTTGCATAAGGATATGCTGATTTGCCAATGGGAAGGGTAGTGGTCGTACGCTAATTACCATGTTTCTCTTTTATTAGTGTAGATTATTATTTTTCTTTTTTTGGTCAGGCAAAAAATAGAATTTTGGTGTGCTGCCGAATTTTGGTAGTTTGTGGGGGCCATGAGATGAAAAAGATTGCAAATCTCTGTTTTAACCGATTTATAAGATGACTCAGAAGGGTGTTAGTTTTGTGTATGGCCCAGAGTAAGAAAGGCTCCACAGCAGGTCCTCTTGAAGCCAGACGATGTGACCCATCAGAGACAATAGTGCTGGAGGTATTTGAGGTGGCTATGATACTGGTTTAAAAGGCTATGGGTAGCCTCCAGCAATATGCACTGGGAGATATTCCGGGCAGACAGCTAGAATTCTCAAATCATATCTCTGCAAAAGACATTATCACTATTTGATGCACAGCTATGGCCCTAATAAAGACTGAGAGCCTGACCATGGGATAGCAATGACTCTGTGACCAGAACTTTTTGCCATTACCCTAGGTGTCTTCATATCCATCAAGTTAGTCAAGAGAACAGCAGCACCACTCCATTGTGCAATGGAAATGGAGCATCCAGCAATGGGCCTGAGAGGATCAAGATGGTGCAAGGTACCTGCATCAAAAATGGTTCAACAGTCTCAAGGACCCAGGTGCTTTTCTCCCTCAACTCTGGCCTCATGGCGGTGGTGATGCAGATCTCTACAACCAATTAAGAAAGGAGGAATGGCCTCAGGCTCACAGGTGAGTTGGCAGAATACAGTATGAACTACTATCACACTACAGCTGTGCTCAGGAAATCTTTCAAAAATAGTGGTGAAGGAAAATTGCCCAGCATGCGGAACTACACGCTCTATGCTTGGTGGTTCAATTTGTATGGAACAAGGAGTGGCCTGAAGTATAGTTTTCATGGACTCTTGAGCTGTGTGATAAGGGGTGTCAGTGGTTGGTTCAGAGCCTGAAAGGAGCAAAATTGAAAAATATGAGACCAAGAATTCTGGGGAAGAGGAATGTGCTTGGGCTTATGGCATTAGGCACAAGAGGCAAAGCAATAAGTCTCCTAGGATGGTAACCATAAGTCCTGAAGGTTTGGATAGGAAGCGGGGTAAAGGAGTGCATGTTTACTTTTAGCAGCCTCTTGCGCCAATAGAGCTTTTGGCATTGACCTGAATTTCCTTGTTGGCTCAGGATTGGCTGATTCAGAATGGATGGGTCAAGCATTCTCTCAAAGCACAACTGGAGGAAGAATAGCTTCGACCTATTTATTCCCCTAGTACAGTGGTCGGCAAACTCATTAGTCAACAGAGCCAAATATCAACAGTACAACGATTGAAATTTCTTTTGAGAGCCAAATTTTTTAAACTTAAACTATATAGGTAGGTACATTGTTATTAACTTAAGTAGAGTACTCCTAAACTGGCCTTTGCTAAAAACGTTCTCAATCTGACTGAGGTACGTTCGCTGAGGTTGACCCCTTCCAACTCTCCCATCCACACTCGTGTATACTTGTTCCGTCTATCTCCTTTCCGAAAACCGACTTCTGAGCATGGGCCACGAAGTTTCAATTGCACTGTATGTGCGTGCCCGCAAGTGGTATTTTGTGGAAGAGCCACACTCAAGGGGCCAAAGAGCCGCATGTGGCTCGCGAGCTGCGGTTTGACTACCACTGCCCTAGTACTCTGTTTTGGCCCCTCTTCCCAAGGGTAATCTCTCCAGGGATTTCTAACTGTTTTTTAAGTTGCTAAAATTCTTCATCTTTGTGGTTTCTGTGATTTCTTGAGGGTTGATTTAGGGGCAAAGAACAGGGCTTTTCTATTGCTCTATCTACCTGAATCACTGTTTCCTCAACAATGAGATTGGGGTTAAATAAAGTGCATAGAAAAAAAGTTAGAGAAAAGAAAGAAATCTGGGAGGGCTATGGGGAAAAGAAAAGGATGCTGAAAGAAAAGAGAAAATATATAGTTCCAGGAATTTTCATATATTTGTGGTTCAAGTTCAAGTCATTGCCTGACTTCATTGGAACAAATTAGGTCCAGTTTCCCAAACCCCAGTCTCCGTGGTCATATGAATGACAAGTAATCACCAGGTCATTTCTTCCACAACCCCTGGGGCATTAATCTTGAAATCCTAAACTTGACTCAGAAATGTGTGAAATAGTGGGGGAGGGGAGGTTGTCTGCACAATTTCAAGGTCGGAGACTTCCCAGAAGGTACAGAATGCACTCTTTCTATTATTCCCATGACTTGAAGCTGATACTTTCAGGTATTTTTTGATAAATAGAGCACTAGTTATTGTCATAAAATTAAATATTTCAAATATTTTGCCTTCCTCTTTATACTTTTCTTTGTGTAGTCTTGGGAGGCTCACAGGCAAGTGTTTTGATTTCACTGTTAGTGTGTAGGATTTCATTGTTGTCATGACTGTGTTTATCACATTCCTCTGGGTTATGGGCCATTAGCATTCCACCAGAAAATATAAATTCTGAAATGCAAGGTAAATCAGTGGGCCAGATATTCTAGAAGCCCCTATCCCTACCCCAGCAGACATGGGAGGCCTCTTCCATCTGGCCAGACCTAGCAGCTGAAAATCACCCCTGGGGCTTCCCACTCCTGTCAATCACAGCATCCTGCTGTGAACACCATGCAGCCCTTCCTCTCACACGGGCTCTCGGGCTGGCAGAATGAGTAACCACATGGCTCTGGCCCATACCGCTAAGGCCATGACATTCCTGGAGATAGCGAGGAGTCACCAGTGCCCGTCACCATTATTGCATCTCTACTCTGCCCAGGGTTTTTCATCCCAGAGAGTCCCCAAATGTTGTGCAAGCTGACACCTTGTCCAAGCTGTGCATAAGCCTCTCACTTCGTCCACCATGGGAAGCCACGCACAGCACCTTCGTGGTGGAATGCAGCAGCTGTTCTGCAGCCGCACCACAATCCCGTGGACCTCCGTCTGGGCCAGGAAGCCAAGAGGAATACCATATCCAATTGAAAGGACAGGGGGGAGTTTCAGGAGGTAGAATTCACTGAGCCCAACTTGGAAGCTGGCCAGGACACCTGGTTAGCACCCTTCCTTCATCTCCCCAGAAAGCATGGGTCCTTGTGACCACCAACAGTCCGACTCTAAGCTCTATCCACTGCCCCCAGACATCAAGCAATGTCCTCCTCAGACTAATTCTAAACTCTAAATAACATGAGGGAGTAACAGTAAATATTGTAGAAACTAAGGGCATCTCATCTCACACTTGCTGATCTGAGCTCATGTTGCCTTAGAAGGAATAGAAACAGTACTGATGTACACAAAGAAAGTATGAAAAATGATCAGACTATCTAGTATTACTTCCTCCGTGATGTTAGAGGGACATACAAATCTAAGGAAGTGTCTGGTGTTCGGAATAGAGAGTATGGATTATAGCCTGAAAGGTGGTTATAGGGCCATGATGTCAGCTTTGAAGATTCCATTTAAATAAGTAATTTACTGAACACATGATTTTACCTAAAAATAATAAGGTAATTTTTTATGGGTGATTTGTTTGAAGAAGCATTAATTAAACAATAATAAAAGCATTACTACTACTACTACTGTAATAATACTACTAGACAACATTACTATGTGTGAAATACTCTATGAAGCACTACAATGATGTGAGTTTGTTCTCCTCTCTCTCGCCCTCCCTCCCTCCTTCCACACACCTCTCTATACATACATACAGATGTTTTCCATGAATGGGAGCATGCTGTTCAGGTCACATCTATTTAATTGAGCCTAATATACACAGTTCTAGGCTCTGAGATACAGGTTTAGCAGCTCTTGTCCTGAAGCTCACGTCAAAACTCCTTAATGTAGCATCATCTTCCCCTTGGCTGCCTCCTTGTTTAACTTGATTTTTCATCATTCCACTACGTTCTTCAGACACACATTTTCAGCCTCAGACATAGTGAGTTATTTGTGATTCTTCAGCTATGTCCTCTCTCTCTGTCCATCTCAAAGGCTTAGCATGTAGTGTCCTCTGCTGGACTGGCCTCCCACTCTTTTACATTTAGCCAGGCCCTATTCAGTCTTCATGACTGTCTCCTATATGAAACCTTCTGGATGCCTCCAAGGACATCATTCTCCTAACTTGCCATTATATATTTTATGGATCTCCATCAAAATAACTACTCTTTATGACATATATTATTTCTTTACCTATTCTTTTTCTTTTAAAGAGGGCCTCCAAATTACATATGCTTTAGACACCACAAAAATCTGTCTCATTTGACACATCTCCCATGTCTCCTACCCCCAGCTCTTCCCCTAGTCACTCTGCTCTTGCTGTGTGCTTGATTGTGCCCCACTGTAGTACTTACCATGTAGCATTCTAGACCTATGATCATGCGTCAGCAAGAGGAGCAAGTGGGAACTACTCTTAGACTTGGTCCCAAAGGTAGGATTTCTCCCTTCTGGGCCTCAAACTGTCATGCATTCATCTATTAAAAGATGAATGCTAAATTCTTCTTTGTGAGTCAATCAATCCAGTCTTAACTCACTTTCAGATAACATCTCCAAACACTTTCAAAGGCACCAGGAGCCACATGGGTCTAGAGAGATTATTCACAACTTAAAGTCAATGAAAAGATTACCCAAAGCCATGCTGCTAGCTTTGAGGGTTGCACCCAACTAGGCACAGTGATGCTAGCACAGAATTTGGAGGCATAATCCTTGTTCCTTGGAACATATGCCAGTTCTTCTTTTGAAAAAGAAAAGTCAGCTGTCAAATGCACTAGCACTATAAATATTCTAACTTCAGACAACTCTGGCAAAATGATACATGCCCAAAAGGTGGAACTGAGTTTAAACTGTATTTACTGTATCAAAGAAATTTTATGCTACTTAAAAAGCATTATACCAAAAATATTTTTGATTCATGAGCCAAAGGCTTAGGGTACCCTCCTATGCGGTGGCCATGATCCCATGGCCAGGTATATCTCAAAAATTTATGGGTGAGAAAAAACATTGGAAAAGATACAAAGGAAAACACTCCAATCTTCAGTAATGGACACAAAGTAATTTTCAAATGGAATCTCCATTCACCATATACCAACAGGCTGACTGGGCTGACCGGAGGATCTGGTGAAGTAAATCAGCCAGTAGCAGTCTGCGTAGGCTCACAGAGCAGAAAGGACTCTATTGCTCACCCAGCAGTTTTCATAGCAACCGCGTTGGAACCCACACAAATCATTCAGTGAGGCAAATTGTAGCGCAGTGAATACATCATGTTAATTTATTTAGCATTCATAGAGATCCCACAAAGACTGTTCCATGTGCTCAGGAAGAATGTGCACCAGGGGGACAGAATAAGGTACACAGGCAGGAAAGCAGTTTTATGCAGCAGGGCAGGTACTAGAGCAGTCAGGAGCAATACAGGAACATGGAGAGAAGGGACAGGTAACACCAGGAGCCCATAGAAAAACTTCAAAGGAGATGTTCTTGAAAGAAAAAGGTAACTTTTCCAGGAAGATTAAGAAGAATGGAAATTTCTAGTCATATATAGCATAGAAATGATGTCAGATAAAACAGGGCAGATTTTCGGTTAAACCATAAGAAATGGCTCCTAGTCAACCATTTCTGACTTAAGGTAACTGAGATCTGAGAATGAAGGATCTAGTGGGGCCATTCTATAGACATTAGACTTTTTATCCTATGGGAAGTGGGGAGCAAAATGAGGTTTTTAAGTCAGAAAAACACACATGGAATTGTTTCATAGTAAGACTAGAGGCCCAATGCATGAAATTCATGCATAGGTAGGGTCCCTAGACCTGGCTGGCAATCAGGGCTGATCTGTGGGGTGACATATGGGGCGATAGCCCCCTCCCCTCTGCTGGCACCCGCCTTGGCTGGCCTGGGGCCTGCGGGCTGGGGGCAGCTCCTGCCTTGAGCATCTGCCCCCTGGTGGTCAGTGTGCATCATAGCGACCGGTCGTGCAACCTGTCATTCTGCCATTCGGTCGATTTTCATATTAGGCTTTTATTATACAGGATGACTCTGGAGGAAATATGGCGCAGAGACTAGAGTAGGAAGAAGCTGATGCCAGGAAGGCTAGTAATGAGGTAATTACAACCTGAACAAGGACAGGAGAGAGAGGGTCAGTTAGTGGGGCTCAAGTAACAGTCTCTTCCTCTGCTCTGCTTTATATTACAAGGAACTAACTTCTTTCCTGGTCTCCATTGCTGACCAGCTTCCATATAGATTTGGCCAAGAAGAGGCACTAGAGGAAGATTGGAGACTGAGAGGAGGCAGGAAGCAGGTTGTCCCATTGCCCTTTCAGCCCTGGGAGTGATAGTGGCTTCCTGTTTTTGCTAAATGTCTCCGTTCTGCTTCCCAGCTCTTGCATTCTCTACTTAAACCAATTTCCTGAATTACATTCCATCTGTTAGGTACACCTGAGGAAGTGCCTATTTTCCTGACTGGAGAATTGCTACAAAATAGAAAATTAATACAAAGGAGACTATCCAAGAATTGATGACCATGGGTGTGGAGGTAAAGGAGAAGGTGGCAGTGAGGATAACTCTGATTTTTGTAGCAGTGGGACTGAATGACAAAAACAATGCTAGCAAATACTCACTGAGAGTTAGAATGTGCGAGGAACCATTCTAAATGCTTTATATATAGTAAATCCTTTAGTTCTTACAATAACTCTTGCGGTAGATGCTTAATATTATACAATTTTATGGGTCAGAAAAATACTGAGGCCTAGGGACTTCAAATAATTTATTTATGACTTGAATTCATAACTGACAAATAGCCTAGTGGTTAATAACCTACAAAGAGGATGGAGAAAAAGGATCAGGCAGTGATGTCATACATGAGCATGTAGTGTATGAGGTACTTGCTGAACACCTAAGTCTAGATCTTCTGTGATTGGAAATATAATCTGTTATTTAAGAGATGATTAAAGCTGGAGATATGTGCCATTGTTTTATACCTAAGTGTTGAAAAAGACCAAGACAGGTTTAAAACTTTAGCAGTGAATATTACTGGATAAATAAGGCAGATGAATTGGCCAATGATCTCAAATGCGGAGGCTACAGACAAGATGACCATCAATAAGATATTTCCCAAATTACCATGCTATGCTGCTATGATATAATCCCCAAATTTCCCTGTTGCATCACTAACTTTTCACCACTTAATAAATTAGATTGAGAGTTTCTTGGCAGCGCTGACTGTATATATTTCTACCAATCAATCAAACAACAACTATTTACTGAACTCTTGGTAAATGGCTTGCTATATATTAAGTCCTGAAGGGGATTTAAGAGAAACCCAAGATACTCTGTCTTCCCTGAAGAGCTTCACACAAGCAGATTTGTCAGCTATTCTGGACCCCTATCCTATGATTTCACTTGCAGCACCCCACACACTGAGAAGCTCAGCCAACAGTCATGGGTTTTAAATGACAAGGAGGTAACCGAAATTCTTACACACTTTGAACAATCGCAGTTGGATAATAATTTAGGGTATTCTGAAGATGTCTAACATTTCCCATGTAGTCTTAAGAAACTTCTTTGTTGCTAAAGGGTATAAGTCATAAAATGAGGTCATCCATTGAACATTGATAGAGCATTCCCCACATGAAGACAATGGGATAAATCCTAGGGGTAAAACTTAGTTCTCGCCTTATTGTGTCTCCTGAGAATGACATAGAAGAAGAGAAGGTGGAGCTGGAGCTAAGTCTTGGCAGACAAGTAAGAATCAGCTGAAAAGAGGGCAAGGCACCCAAGGAGAAGGAAACAGACTTGATGGCCTGAAGGTGTCAGAGTGTGCAGGACATTCAGGACCTGTGTGTAAGTCAGAACAGCTGGAGAGAAAAGTGTGTGTGGGATGTCACACACGGCAAGTCCAGGGAGTTACAGAGAGATCAGAACTGAAGGTCCAAGTTCGTCACACAGAGGGGCTTTAATTATATCCCCATAGCAGAGAGATGAGCCACTGAAGGATTTTAATCAGGGGAAATGAAGCGATTATCCTATATAATAAAAGGCTAATATGCAAATCAACTGAACGGCAGAACGACCGGTTGCTATGATGTGCACTGTCCACCAGGGGACAGACGCTCAATGCAGAAGCTGCCCCCTGGTGGTCAGTGCGCTCAGCCAGAAGCCAGGCTCATGGCTGGTGAGTGCAGCGGCGGTGGCGGGAGCCTCTCCCACTTCTGCAGCAGCACTAAGGATGTCCGACTGACAGCTTATGCTGGCTCAGCGGGCCTAAGCCGTCAGTCGGACATCCCCCGAGGGCTCCCAGAGTGAAAGGGTGTAGACTGGGCTGAGGCCCCCCCTCCCCCTCTTCCCCCCTCCCCAAGTGCCAGAATTTTGTGCATCGGGCCTCTAGTATCTAAATAAAACAATTTCAATGGTATATGGAGAATGTACTTGCTGGTGGTTGTAAGGGGTAGGAGGATGTGGACCATGAGTCTGGACAGCACTTCTGGGGCAGTTGCAGAAATCCAGGCAAGAAATTATGGTGGTAATGTCTTCCTGGAATCAGCCAAGAATCCTGTTCACAGAAACCTTTGGTTTGGAGGTATAAACAGGAGGAACTTATTTTCTCTATCTTTCTTTTTTAATAATTATTATTTAATGTAGGTCATAACCTTTCCTGGAACCGTTCACTAAGACCCCCGGAAAGAGGCAGCCATTAAAATTAAGCTGAGTGGGATGGAAAGTGGGCTATAAAAACTCCACCGCAGGCACCTGGAAACAGAAAATGTTAGGCTGTGAGTCCTGGCAGGCTTCATGGGAAGCAACCATGGACTTCCAGGGAAAAAAGAGGGACCATGAGCTGTGTTCCTTTTTATTTGGAGTTTTCAACTCTAACTTTAAAGTGAGAGGAGTTAGAAGAGTACGGAAAGGGTCAACATTTGTCTTTCCTTATTTTAGGAATATAAATTTTAAAACTCTTTTGTATTCAGTAAAAACAATGAGTAATAATGGAGTTGGGGAGAAATTTTCAAAGCCAATAGTATTGAAATATCATTTTTGACAAGTTAAAATCATGACTCTCAGGCAAATATAAAATTAACATTTATCTAAGATTTTCTTTAACTTATTCATTAACGGGGAAACCTGTAAGATCTTAAAATTGGTAATAAGCTTATTTGAGAAGCTGAGTACATATAGACAGTTTAATAAAGTGATGGGTTAGGTGCAAAATGGATTAATGTCCAAAAGGTCTATAAACGTTTTGGTTATATATTCTATAGTCAGTGATTATTTGCATTGCTACTTGGACAGAAATTTTCATGGTCACCTTGACTCCAAAACCATTGTGAAATATGCAATAAATAGAAAGTTACACATGGCACTGTCCTGAAAGAACATCCATTGGAGACCTATTTCCAATTGTTGGATATTTTTTCTGACTAAAGGTATAGCTTTTGGTGAGAAAGGAACTTTACATCTAGCATGCAGGAAACTACAAAGGGTAACAAAGTCTGATTTGGGCATAAAAAAATAGCATGACACACAGGTAGAAAAATGGGTTAAGCATTTGAACTGACAAGTAAAAATAGGAAAGATAAAAATTACAAATAGACATACTAAAACTGTCTACTCTCACAAGGAGTTTAAGAAATGCTAGTTAAAATAATAAGGTATCAAGTTCCCCAAACAAGTTAATAGGACAGATTTAAATGATGATATACAATGTTAGCAACACTTAGGGAAATAAACATTTCCATAATCAGTATACAGGCATATAAGCTGAGAACAGTTCTCTGGCTCATACTCCAGTCCGTAGGATTCTTGTTCATTGTAATTGAACTGAAAATCCCTGCTCAAGATTCGAAAAATAGCAAGGATAGAACGCAGGGAACTTTCACCCCTGTCCTAGAACATGCAAATTATGCAAGGGCTACCATTATATTACTCTCAAATCTATAAGGCAGAGTGGTCCCAGTGCATCCATAGTTGGCTTCCAATACAGAGAAGTCTTTTAGCTGTACAACTCTGGGGAGCCACTGATGAAAATTATCACAGAAGGGGGGAGATTTGCCATGCCTTGGAATTAGGAGGCTGGTGCTGCTGCCTTGGTGTCCATCACACTTTGTTGTGTGCCCTTTTGCTTTATTGCAACCCCACTCCCCAATTCTATCTCCCTCTCTTCTCACCCTACTCTCCTCTCATTTCTCTCTCTCTCTCTCTCTCTCTCTCTCTCTCTCTCTCTCACGCACACACACACACGCACGCACGCACATGCACACACATGTCATACTCTCCTAGCAGCTCTTCTCTACTAGATCTGGTATACTCATTTATATGATGTTTCCTGATTTGTGTTACTACTTACAATGGTGTTTGCATTTCAAAAGAAAATTTCTATTTAGTACCTAGTGGGCAATATTGTAACTCAAGTCTTTGCTATTAGAATTCCAAACTTCCTTTGGATGGGAAAGGGAAAAAAATCAGACTGACAGAGGAAGTCAGTGCTTTGAAGAGTCCAAACACATAAATGCTGTATTTTCAGAAATATGAGGTACAGTTGAAGAATATAAAATTGAATTATCTTATCTTTAGGGTGCTTTGCTCCTTGGTTTTCTTTTTTTTAAAATTAAATCTTTATTGTTCAGATTATTACATTTGTTCCTCTTTTTTCCCCCATAACTCCCCTCCACCCAGTTCCCACCCCACCCTCCGCCCTCACTCCTCACCCACTGTCCTCATCCATAGGTGTACGATTTTTGTCCAGCCTCTTCCCGCATCCCCCACACCTCTTTCCCCCACAAGAATAGTCAGTCCATTTCCTTTCTATGACCCTGATTTTATTATAATCACCAGTTCATTCTGTTCATCAGATTATTTATTCACTTGATTTTTAGAATCACTTGTTGATAGATGTGTATTTGTTGTTCATAATTTGTATCTTTACCTTTTTCTTCTTCTTCCTCTTAAAGGATACCTTTCAGCATTTCATATAATACTGGTTTGGTGGTGATGAACTCCTTTAGCTCTTTCTTATCTGTGAAGCTCTTTATCTGACCCTCACTTCTGAATGATAGCTTTGCTGGATAAAGTAATCTTGGTTGTAGGTTCTTGGCATTCACCACTTTGAATATTTCTTGCCATTCCCTTCTGGCCTGCAAAGTTTCTGTTGAGAAATCAGCTGACAGTCGTATGGGTGTTCCCTTGTAGGTAACTGACTTTCTTTCTCTTGCTGCTTTTAAGATTCTCTCTTTGTCTTTTGCTCTTGGCATTTTAATTATGATGTGTCTTGGTGTGGTCCTCTTTGGATTCCTTTTGTTTGGGGTTCTCTGCGCTTCCTGGACTTGTAAGTCTATTTCTTTCACCAGGTAGGGGAAGTTTTCTGTCATTATTTCTTCAAATAGGTTTTCAATATCTTGCTGTCTCTCATCTTCTGGCACCCCTATAATTCGGATGTCGGTACGCTTGAAGCTGTCCCAGAGGCTCCTTACACTATCTTCGTATTTTTGGATTCTTTTTTCATTTTGCTTTTCTGATTGGGTGTTTTTTGCTTCTTTGTATTTCAAATCGTTGACTTGATTCTTGCGATCCTCTAGTCTGCTGTTGGGAGTCTGTATAATATCCTCCATTTCAGTCAGTATATGCTTAATTTCCAGTCGGTCCTTTATCATAACCTCGAGGGTCTGACTAGATTTCTTGAGGATCTCACTAAATTTATCAGCGGTCTCACCAGTCTTTTGGAGGGTCTTACTAAATTTATCGGCGGCTTTTAGAAAGTTCTTGAAAAACCTTAAAAGTGTGGTTTTGAACTCTATATCCAGTAGTTTGCTTTCCTCCATTTCTGTCATTTGTGTCCTGTTTCTTTGTCTTCGCATTTTTTATGCTTCCCTGTGTTGATAAAGTGGTTTTCTGTGCTAAGTGTCCTCTAGGGCCCAGTGGTTCAGCCTCCCAAATTACCTGAGGAGGACACTCTTGGTGCACCCCCTTGTGGGCTTTGTGCACAATCTTGTTGTAGTTAAGACTTGATTGTTGTAGGTATCACTGGGAGGGATTGACCTCCAGGCCAGTTGGCTGTGAGAATCAGCTGTGTCTGCAGTGGGAGAACTTCTGTGCTGGAGACACCCCTCCGGGGCAAGACTTGTTTCAATGGCTTTGGTGCTCACTGAGTCTGCCCCCTGAGTGTGTCCTTTATGGATCCGAGGAGCTGCAAACTGGATGGTCCCACTCTGACTACTGGGCACAATGGCTCCTGGATCTCTAGGGAGGTGCTAATCTAGCCTCTGCCTGAGGCTATCCAGCAAAAGCCTCTGTGCAGGGCTTGGCCAGGGTGGGTCCCATGGGATCAACAGGGCGGGGCTAGCAGTTATGGCTGCCCTCAGAGGTCCCGCTTTCTCAGTGTCCCGGCAATTACTGCAAGCACCTCTGAAAGAAAGCTGCCCTCAAGTTCTGACCGATGCCAGACAGTCCCGCTTCTCCCGTATGAGTCTGGGTCCCCAGAGACTTGCCCGGTACTAGAGCTCAGAGCCTGAGACTCCCTCCTGATTGAAAAAGACAACCGCACCCTCAGCCGCCAGCCCGCTCCACGTGCGCCTCTGTACCTTAGTATTTTACTTCCGCACCGCACCTCCTCTGAGTCTCAGTATGCTTTTCTCTTTCCTTCTAGTTGTAGAATTTCCACTCAGCCAGCCTTCCTGTGGTTCTGGATGATGTCCGTTCCGTCTTTTAGTTGTATTTTTAAAGTGGTTGTACGAGGCAGCAATCTCCGGTGTTTACCTATGCCGCCATCTTGGTTTCTCCGCTCCTTGGTTTTCATGGCCAAATTGTAACACTAGGAAAACACCATTTGTTAAGCAAGGCAATAAGGAAGGACTTACTATTTCCTATTATCATGTTGACTACTGAGTATACTTAGTTTAGTAAGACATATATTTGGTCCTTTGAACTCAAAATGCTATGAAGTCTATAAGTATCTGTGAATTTAAAGTAATAATATAAGAAGAAACATAACAAAGATAATATTTATTTAATGCTTACTATGTTCTGGATACTGTTCTAAATAATTTGCATGTGCTAGCTCATTCCAAGCTTGGACCAAAGAAAAACAACACTGGAAAGCATATACTATTACTATTCCCATTTTATAGAAAAGGAAAACTAACTTGTCCAGAGTTGTCATCATGCAGCTGGTAAATGGTAACACATTCTGTTAATATATAGAAATCTATCTGTCTATCTATCTATCTATCTATCTATCTATCTATCTATGCATCTATGCCAACAGGTGGAAGGAGGAGTTCCTGTTTGGTGGTGCAAGGAAATCTACAGATAACAATGTTACACTAATGGTGATTGGTAGACTCATACATAGTTCAGACAGAAGCATTTCTGCTTCATCTTGTCTTCCTTTCACCCAGATGTTTGGTGCAAATATGTTGCCATTGCTATGTTTACTTTGTCTTCCCCTTGCCAACAAATGCAGTTTGGGGGTGAGTGCTTCTGGGTTACCCTTTGCAGGAGCACTCCTGGCACAGCTCTGTGCTCCTGTGCACCTCCCAGAGCTCCTGGCATAGCGAAGGAGTACAAACACCACCAGCGTTACCACCAGGCTATCCAGAGGCAGCATCTGAGAAGTGTGATCCATCCGGCAGCTGGCAAACCCTCCATGAGCATCCCAGCAGACTCTCCAGCAATAAATTGTGCCCTCTGACAAGTCAGACAACTGCCAGACTGGCTGTGAGTGGGGAGACAGATACTGTTTACTCTTTCAGACTGGAAAAGAGGAAACTCTAATTCATTAGCAGACAGGCTTTGGAAAGAGGGGACCAGTTGTGGTGCTTGATACTTCCTGGTGGGTTCTGTAGTTGCAAATTGTTCTATTCCTAGAATTAGAAATCTCTTCAAACATCATACACAACCTAGTCATTTGGATTTCCACTGACTTCAAGTCTGGAACCCTGGAAGAATCATTTGTATTAGGTGAGCATTGAGTATTGAACCTGGCCAAAAAAAAGTTTTTCAGAGCAGCTTGCTGCAATTTCTTCAAGATAATAGCTAGTTTGGCCTGTGAATCTTTTCATTCTTTAAGATTGTAAAAGTGAAGGGACAGGGAAAGGAAGAAACAGAGGTTTAAGGTGGTTTTACAAATGGGTTCTTATGGCTGCCAGGTGTCTCAGGATAGAAAAGATTGCATTGCTTTCATGGATTTAAACAAATGCAAGTTTTATTTCTGTGATGATTTTCTTCTTTTGTTTGCCTTGTCCACTGAGTGCTAAAGGAGGTCAGAGATATGAGGATGCCAGAGATTCTTGTAGAACAGGATACACGAAATTCTGACCTGGATACTGGATTGGGCCAGAGAAAGAGGTTTTAGATTCTGTAAAAATTATAAGGAGCAAAGAGAGGATCATTCATCTTGAATGACTTAGACATTCGTTTGAATTAGATTTTTCTCTCCAGATATACCCCAAGGTTTTTATTTTGCAATTCCAAGTCTTCTGTTGCTTATTGGCTTGTCTGTGTCTTTACAAAGCTTCATACTTTCTAGTCTTTTGTTCTTATTTTCACATCAAAAGAATTATTCTGCAAAGCTGAATCATCTCATACTATACACTCACCAAAGTATTCCTCTCCCTTTTTATAATGCATAATATCTCCCTGAAGTTTCTTTTCTTTGCATCTTCTGGGAACTTGTAAGAAAGAAAAAACCATTAGCTTCCTTTCAGCTTAGTATCATATGAATTCACCTCAGTTTAAAACAAAGTGACCATGATAACTTATATTTTTCATTCTTTGCATTCATATCTCCCTAGAAAGAAGAGACCTTATGTTAGTGTGTAATGGAAAACCTTAAGAACCTCTGTATACTCAAGAAATGAAACTGATGATGGTGAAAATTCTTAAATAGCTATCAAAATCAATAAAATCTAAGCCCAACATCTCTTATCTACTAACATAGTATCACTTCCAAAAATCAAAATTTTTATACTAAATGCTCTGTTTTCTGGAGCTAGAGAGCAAAGTGCTCTAATCAGATGTACTGGTTAGAAGAAATTGCATTATACACTGTATGGATCGCTAATTTTCAGGAAATTGCAGTACAACAGAATTTTAAAATGTATGATTCCATTTTCATAAGAGTCATAAAATAGGTAAAATTTACTCTGATTTTGTCCAGACAGTTTGTTTTTATATTATCTCAGTTAGACAGACTGAGATGATATGAAAAATCTCTTCTCCTACATCAAACCCATCAAATTCCCTTCTCCCAAATACAGCAAGGACAGTTAAATACAGAGACAATGTCAAGGAATGAAAATCCCCAGGTGCCAGAAAGGATGAGCAAAGTTCTTGATTTTCTAAAAGAAGTGGTTCCAGTGCTGAGGGACTCACAGAAAAAGTCACAAGTAAACACCCACAGAGGAGGGGAGTCCAGGAGTCTGGCCCAGGGAGGAGTGAACAGCAAGGAAGTTTGGAATTCAGTTAGAACTGTCAGTAGAAAATATATGAGAACTGAAAACCCTGGCATGTAGAGTATGTGGGTATAGGTTCATGGACCCACCTGGCTAGAGTTACCCAAAACTGAGAAAGTAACTTGAAAACTTGAGTGAGCCTAGGGAAATCATAAGGCTCCTACAGATTAGTATATAGGGGTATTCTCACATCCCCAGACACTCAGAGCTCAAAGGGAAAGCATTTTGTGCTGAAGATGATGTGTATGTATAAAAATTACAGATCTTATGATTAAGTGAACCAACATCAGGAGAGATAGCAAACACCACAAGAGGGAACACCTGCTCACCAAGGACTAGAGATAATAAAACAATCTGAATGAAACTATAAGTATGTCTACAATGTTCACAGATATGATGAAATATCTGTAGAAGCAGGATATTTTAAAAAAAAAGAAGTAGATTTGAGAAATAAGTAAATAAAATTCTATAAATGAAAAATATAGTCACTGATATGAAAAGTTAAACATGTGACTTAAAAAACAACTGGACACAACCAAAGATAAAATTAGTGAATTAGAAAACAAATATAAATCTAACATGAATGGGTTACACAGCTGCTAAAAGACAAAAGTTATGAAATTGGTTTTAAGAAATGAGCTAAATGTTGTTTCCAAGAGACACAGTTGAAGAAAATCTAGAAATAATATTGCTACAATGTAGAAAATCAACAAGGAAAGAATAGTGGAATGGAAAATATAGAAGAGAAATTAAGAGAACAAAAAGAAATAATTGAAATTTTGTTTTGTTATCTGAGTTCCTGAAGAAAGAATGAAGAAAAAACTTTGGAAAAGATCATGAATATGATTTTCCAGAATTAAAGAAAGATATAATTCCATAGATTGCAGAAGCACACCAAGTTATTATTATTGTTATTATTATTATTATTGATTTTTAGGGATAGAAAGGAAAAAACATCAATTTGTTGCTTCTTTATTTAGCATTCATTGGTTAATCTTGTATGTGCCTGACTGGGGATTGAATCTGCAACCTTGGCATGTTGGGATGATGCTTTAACCAACAGAGCTACCTGGCTAGGGTTCACATCAAGTTTTGAGCAGGATAAAAATAAATAAGTCCACACTTAGACAGGTTGTAGTGAAACTTCAGAGCATTAAAACCCTCAAAAGCTATCAGAGAGAAACAACAGGTGGTTTACAAAGGAATGGCAATAGAATGACAGCCGAGTGCTTGTCAACAGCAGCAGATGCAAGTTTAAAGTGGAATGAAAATCTTAAAAGGGCTGAGGGAAACTTAGTCCACCAAGAATTCTATAAGCAGCTCAGACATCCTTAATAATGAAGACAAAAATGACATTTTCAGGCATAAAAAGACTGTATTTACTAGTACCATTCCAAGATCCATGTTAAGAGAATTATAAAAGGACTAGAGGCCTGGTGCAGGAATTCGTGCATGGATGGGGTCCCTTGGCCTGGCCAGTAATCGGGCCGATTGGTGCTGTCTCACCCAATCTCAACTGGAGCCAATTGGGGCAGCCGACTGTGGGGAGGGACTGTGGGAGGTTGGCTGTGAGAGCGCACTGACCACCAGGGGGCAGCTCCTGCATTGAGCGTCTGGCTCCTGGTGGTCAGTGCCCCTCACAGCGACCAGTTGACTGGTCATTTGGTCACTTAGCACTTGGAGTGCGGGAAACGAGTTAAGTCGGCTCGCGTGAATTGCGCGTACTCCGTGGGAGCCGTCTTTAACTCGGTTCATATAGATTTGCGGTGGAGTGCGGGAAACGTGTAAACTCGGGCCGATTGTAACTGCGTATTACCAAATATTTGTTTGTAATCCACCCTTTTGGTGGATGGAACAAAACCAAAAGACAGAGCCATCTTATATTTTGGCGGGAAATTCACCCGCACTCCAAGTGTTAGGCTTTTATATATATAGATATACTTTAGCAAAATGAAGAATTAGTGTGGCAGGAAAAAAAGAGTAGAAAAACTAAGTAAATAAATTGATAAATGTGCTGTTAAATGTAAATATTTGGTATCTATTAAAAAATGGCAATGGCCAGTGGGGGCTGGCTTTAAATCACTTTGGAACTAAAATTCTAGGCAATAATAACAGGAAAGAGTGCAACAGTTCTAAAGTCCTTCCATTGTTTAGAAACAGACACAGATATTGGTTAAATTTAGCATGCACATTAAAATTGTAATGGCATGAATGTGCCAGAATATATGTATCCATTATACCATTGCTAGACGTTTAGGTTGTTTCCAGGTTGGAGCTATTATGAATAACACTAGAGGCCTGGTGCACGAAAATTCATGCACAGGGGCGGGGGGTCCCTCAGCTTGGCCTGCCCCCTCTCACAGTCCAGGAGCCCTTAGGGGATGTCCTACTGATGGTGGGGAGTGGGCCTAAGCTGCAGTCTGGCCTCCCTCTGCAGGAGGCGACCCGCCAATCAGGGGAAGGCACCACCCTCATCACCCCCTTGCTACTGCTGCCTCTGGCCTCCCTCTGCAGGAGGTGACTGGCAGATCAGGGGAAGGCGATGCCCCCATCATGCCACTGCTGCTGCCACTGCCAGCTGCCGCAGCTGCCTGAGCCTCGGCCCGGCCCTTGCAGCAGTAGCCACCATCTGTGGCTGCCTGAGCCTTGGCTGCGAGGACCGATGCTCAGGCAGCCATTGCAGCTTTGTCCGGAAGGACTTCTGGAAGACGTCCAGTCTAATTAGCATATTACCCTTTTATTAGTATAGATTGCTATGAGCATTGTTGTACATTTCTTTGGGAACACACATTACACTCTATGGCAGTGGAAATAAATAAAACAGCAGTTCACAACAGATTAATCTCATAAGTAAGAATATATGCTCTATGATCCCCTTTTTAAAAAGTGCTAAAACTAGCAAAACTAGTTTATTGGTTTGTTGGAAGTTACAACAGTGGTTATTTTGGAAGGAGGAAGTGACTGGGAGGGACTTCAAGGGGTAGTAAAGATAGCTACAGAAAGACAAAACTTATGCAACTGATTTTTAGAAACTAGCTAAATGCTGTTTATAAGAAACACAGTTAAGATGCACAGATGGTTCAAAATAAAGGGCATTATAAGATGTATAGTTGCTTTCTATTGCTGTTATAACAAGTTACTACAAACTTAGTGGCTTAAAAGAAAACAAATGTATTATCTAAGGATTTTGTAGGTTAGAAGTCCAACATGGGTCTTTCTGAGCTAACGCTGAGGTCTGGGCAGGCTGCTTCCTTCCTGAGGCTCCTTGCCTTTGTCAGCTTCTAGAGGTTGCCTGCTTTCCTTGGGCTGTAACCTTCTTTCCCATCTTCAAAGACAGCAACGTGGATGTAGTGCTTCTCCTATCACATCATCCTGACCTTATATTCTTCTGTCATTACAGCTCTTTTGACTGTCTTCTTCAGCCGCCCTCTTGTACTTGTAAGGATCACTGTAATTACATTACCCAGGATAAGCTCCCTATTTTAAGGTTATCTTGTTAGCAATTGCTACCCTCAATTGCATCTGCTATCCTCATTTCCCTTTGCGGTGTAATATAACAAATTCACAGATTCCAGGGATTAGGATGTGGACATCTGGGGTAGATCACTATTCTGCCTACTACAGATATATCTGGCAAATAGTCACCAAAGAAAGCTGGTGTAGAAATAATAGTACCTGGCATAATCATATTAATCTAAATATATCAGCAGGGAAAAGGAGAAACTATAGTATAATGATACAATCTGCCAAGAAGACATACACATATGATTGGTCCAATAAGAATTAAAGCCAGGACTTGGGCCCAAGTTTTGTGTCTGCTGGTCTAGTGTTCCTTCTAACAATAACCTCTAAGAACACTAGAGGGTTCCACTTGAAGACCACTATGCAAGTGCTGGTACATTTCTTGCCCCAAATGAAAATAATAATTACGACCTAGACCACAGGCCTGTTGTAAGAAATACCTTAGGTTTGAGGCACACTGCAGCTATCATATAAATGTTAAATAAAAATAATATTTCCTGTGTCCTTACTAGGGTTGGGCAAATCCAGATGTATATTGTACTTTTCACATATTTCAAAATATTTTCAAATGTTTTGGTTTGGGTTCAATAAAAACCTCAAGTACATTTTGCCAAGTGCTTTTTCCATTAATTATTCAATCCATTTGTATTTCAAGGGAAATTCAGTCCACATGTTTCTAATTCATTTAGCACTAACTCATCAAAATATTGTTTCTTCCAGTGCTATTTTCTGTCCAATATGCTTTTCAAGCCTTCTCCTCCTTTTTTTATTTCTTAGAAACAGAAAGAGATATAGTTTGCCAAAGGCAAACCCTAGTAAACTACCAAAAAGTTTACTAAATGTTGCATCTAGAATTCTTTGAGTTTGAAAGTCTTCTGTCAGTCTGTCCCAGACCATGTCACCAGTCTCAGCTACTCTCTCGCATTCTTGCCTTTTCCTTTCCTGTGACCAGGTTTGCTTTGCTTTCACTGACCCACTACAGATTCAGGTTTCCTGTCACCAAGGGCCAAGGGCCTGCAGACACCTTAATCCTTCCATTGGACCCTCCCCCTTAATAAAGCCTTCCAAGGCTGGGGCCAGTGAAATAATGGATACTCTCATGGGATCTGTGGCCAGCCTTAAAAAAAGATGCATTAAAAAAAATCTGATCTTTTTATGTGTGTACGTGTGTGTGTGTGTGTGTGTGTGTGTTGTCTTATGTGTGATTCAAGTTGCCTTAACATGAGAGTGCCTAAAGGATGAGGAACTCAAGAGTATGTTCATTGTGAGAGCTCCAAAAACAGCACAAGCTGTGCTTAAGAGTGAGTTCCCACATGACTTAGGGAGCATTCTTGCCAAAAACGTTTTAACCTGAATCTAATCATGAGGAGATTGTGGAACATTCTATAATACTTCTCTGGACCCTTCAAAAACATCAATTTTTAAAAATTGATTTGAGAGAGAGAGAAACATCGATTTGTTGTTCCACTTATTTATGCATTCATTGTTTGCTTCTTATATATGCCCTGACTAGAGATCAAACCCATAACCTTGGTATATCGGGACGATGTGCTAACCAACTGAGCTACCCCACCAAGATCCCCAAAAATGTCATTGTTATAAAAGACAAATAAAGGCCCTCAGGGAACTCTTCTAGAGTAAAGGAAATTAAAGAGACCTAAGAACTAAATGAATATGTTATACTTGATTGGATTTTGGAATTTAAAAAAATATGACAACACTAGAGGCCCGGTGCATGAAATTCATGCACGAGGGATGGGGGGTCCCTCAGCCTGGCCTGCACCCTCTCGCAGTCCGGGACCCCTCGCTCCTTACCACTCAGCTTGATGCTCCTTAGCGCTGCCGTGGAGGCGGGAGAGGCTCCCACCACTGCTGCTGCGCTCGCCAGCTGTGAGCCTGGCTTCTGGCTGAGCGGTGCTCCCCCTGTGGGAGTGCACTGACCACCAGAGGCAGATCCTGCATAGAGCATATGCCCCCTGGTGGTCAGTGTGCATCATAGCAACCGGTCATTCTGCTGTAATGGTTGCTTAGGCTTTTATTATATAGATTATGAAACAACTAGAGGCCCAGTGAACGGTTTTGTGCACTGGTGGGGTCCCTCAGCCTGGCCTGTGGGGATCACGCCGAAACTGGCTCTCCGACATCCCCCCGAGGGGTCCTGGATTGCGAGAGGGCCGTTCTCAGGTGATGCACCCCGGAATCAGGCTCCCTCCTCTCTGGTTCCAGGTGTGTCACCCAAGAACCACAGCTGCCAAGTCACTGCAGCTCGGCAGCTCCTGTGTTGAGTGTCTGCCCCCTGGTGTTCAGTGCACATCATAGCTACTGGTCGGATGGTTGAACAGTCGGATGGTTGCTTAGGCTTTTATATATATATGAGAAATTTGAATATGTTATATTTCTTAGGTATGATAATGATGTAGTTATATTGAAGTGTTCATACACAGATATGTGTACACACATATGCACATTTTGTGTGTATATATATGTATATGTATATATACTAGTATATGCAGAGAGTAAATATAGCAAATGTTAATGCTTTTTAAATCTACATACACTACCATACATACATGCAACTACCCTATGACTATATATATATATATATATATATATATATATATATTCCACAAACACTCACAAATAAACCATACACACCCATATACCTACACACAGAAAAATGTGTAGGAGACTCCTCTCTGCAAATTTTTACAAATCCATCTCAAACCAGAAGTCAAGTTTGCCCTTTTTAAACATTTAGATATTTGAGCTTAACTTTCACTACATGATGCCAAGTTTAATATGTATGTACTAGGGGCCCAATGCATGAATTCATGAACCTTGAAAGGAACTGTGGGCTGCAAAGCTGCCGTGGGCATAGGGGTTGGTCTTGGCCCATCCTCTGCACCCCTTCCCGGCCCCTCCTGCCACGGCCCCCAGTCCCCTGTCTGCCAGCAGCCCCGCTCCTGCTGCCACCACTCCCACGCACTGATGGTGCTGGCCCTGCTCACACCTGCTGACAGCACAGAGAGAATGGGGCTGGTGCCTGCAGTGGGTGCAAGCGGCGGCTGCTGCCCCGCTCGCCCCTCAGGAGCAGGGGGAGGTGGAGAAATTCTCAGGGGCAATCAGGGCCGGCAGCCGCCACTCACACCCATTGATGGTGCCGAGTGATTGGGACTGGTGCCGGGGGCCGGCAACAGGTGTGAGCAGTGGTTCCGGTGCCAGGTGGGACTGTGGTGTGTAGGAGCAAAGAATTTTCAGTAATCACCAGAGGCTTACCCGATGACAGCGACCAGCGTCCTGCTTTGGTCTGGCACCCCCGCTCACCTGCTCCACCATCCCGCCATGGCCAATGCCGGTCATGTTCTGCACTCTGCCACCTGCTGCTGATGATGCCCGTCATGTTCTGCGTGTGCCCCCTGGTGGTCAGTGCATGTGTATTGACCAGTTGTTCGATTGTTCCACTGTTTGGTCTATTTTCATATTAGGGTTTTCTATATATAGATATTAGTTATTGATAATAATATTGCCAATGAGTATTATTGCTGTGTGTAGAAGTAGACATTGTAAAACAGGAATACTCAATAGTTAATGGAGTGGTGGGCTTTTGAAAATCTAAGGGCCACCTGAAAATGTGTGCATCCCAGTAGATATTATATAGTCTTCATCGGATGTACAAAAGTAGCTTTAAGAGATTTTCAAACTGCCTTAAAAAGTATCTAATTGAGTATTTTGTTTATTAAGACAAACAAAATTTCATCATTGCTAACAATGCCTTTGGCACTTTATACCAAGAACTTCACAGTAGCTAGCAGGAGTCCTTTAGTAAAAGTGAAGTCTTTTCATCAGTTACACACATTAGGTGTCAACATGTGTACAGCCTGCTTCTTGAAAATCTCAACACACTGGGAAGATATTTAAATAATCACTGCATGAGCCAGAACAAGGAAAGAAAGATAGTGGAAAGCTAGTTGGCCAAGCGGTGACTGGGCTTGTGCATTTTAAAGTTTGCAGCATGCAGCCCCCCAGAGTATGAAAGGAGAACTGACTGTGCCTCTAATTAGAACAGAATTAGCCTCAGCAATGTGACTTTTGTTTTGGAAGGGGATTTGGGACATCACTAGTTTATGGGACACAATTGTACACCAGGTGGTCCTAGTTAGGTGAGAGATTTTGTGTAAAAATAATCCTTCTTTGGCTTTATTCAGCACAATAAAACCACTAAGACGTTTTCCCAGATGAAGTATTTCTACAGACACATTCAAAATGTTAATCCCCATTTTTATATGCATTTTTCATGACTCCTAAGAAGTTTACCAGGTTGGGAAATTTTCAAAAATTGGTCCCTTGACAAAGTCATGGGATGCCTTTCACCACAACAGCTTTGTTTTCATGTGAGCCCAAAGTGCTTTCATAACATCCCTGACTCTGAACATCACAAATAGGACCAGATATTGTTACCCTAACCTCACAAATGAAGGCGAGGGTCTCACAGTAACTTTTAAAGGCCATCAAATTCTGAGTTAGCATTGTGCCTTCATCCAGAATATCTATGCTGAAAAATCTTCGTAATACAAATTCCTATTAATGAAACCAATACTGGGCAGTTTTATTTTACAAATACAAAGTAAAACAATATATATGTGAATACATCTATCATACAATACTTGATATTTGGTGCAATCATCTGAGGCTTCCAGCATTTCTGCAGAGTCTAGAACAGGGGTGGGCAAACTTTTTGACTCGAGGGCCACAATGGGTTCTTAAACTGGACCGGAGGGCCGGAACAAAAGCATGGATGGAGTGTTTGTGTGAACTAATATAAATTCAAAGTAAACATCATTACATAAAAGGGTACGGTCTTTTTTTTTTTTTTTTAGTTTTATTCATTTCAAACAGGCCGGATCTGGCCCACGGGCCGTAGTTTGCCCACGGCTGGTCTAGAATCTTCACTGAAAGAAGAAGGCATGAATTCAGGAGAGCTTTGCTCATACATAGCTTGGTATAATGTAAATAACTCAGACTTGGATTTGAATTCTGAAGTCACCATTATTATTTATGTGACCTTGAGAAAAGTTATTTAGTCTCTGAGCTTTATCTGTTTCCTCACCTGTAAGATGTTCTGCACTATGACCTCATCGTGTTTTTATGAGGAGTAAGACATCTTTTGATTGATCTCATTTAATTAAATTACTCAATCCTTTTCCTAACATGCTTTATAGTAGAGTTCACCTGCATATGCTGGCCATTTAGAATAGAAATATATATTCTCTTTTCTATTTCAAGGGCCAGTGATCCACATGAGCATATACCAGTATTTTAGATGCAGCCTAAAGAATGAAACTACAGCTTTTGTCCATGTCCTATACCACATTAGTAAAAGTGTCAGGAAACAGTACATATGATTAATGCTGCTGAAATAGGCAGGAAATTATTCAGGTGGATTCAATCAACCCAGCCAAACATATAGGTAGCTTATTAAAATTTAGACAAAAAGTCTACAGGCACTTAATACATAACGATGACTCTAGACCTAAATTAAGAGCACTCCCCTCCCCCAAGCACCCCAGCCTCTACCACTTACTGCCTAGAAGCAACCACTCTCCTTACAGCTAGAATTATTGACCTGAATTTCAGCTTTTTCTTTCCTCTCTGAAAGTAAGACACGTGACCTTTCTAAGCCCCTAACCCAAAGCCCTTGCTGAAACACTGTGCCATTGAGTTTGCCCTTGAGGCTGTCTCTTAGCAAAGCAAAAGCAATGTGAAATTGACATGCTGCTTATTTTCAACGACACCCTCAGACCTCTGAGCTCCCACATTGATGGGGGTTTCAAAGAAAAAGAGGCACAATATGGGTGTAATGTGGCTGGGAAAGGTAGTTTTCTAGACAAAGGATTGTGTACATGGCTCACTGGGTGTGAAACTACACCTTAGATATTTAAAACAGTCATTGGAGGTAACACAAGGTAAAGTACTTTTCAAAGCTAAACATACCTGGGTTACTATTTTTGCAGAAGGAACTATGACCTCTTTCCTTCCCACTTCTTAGGATCACGTCACCTAAGTGTAGGGAGACAGGTCTTCTTTAGTGGCCTGAAATTCCTTCAGTTACCATGAAAGGGTTCATGCCTTTTAAAATCAGCCCAGGAAGAAATGTAATGTGTCAGGAAAAGTTCTGTTTTAAGACTCAGTTCTATGATTTACCAGCAATAGGAGCTTACTAACAATAAAATGAGATGTCTGCATAAAGCATCTCCCATTCAAAGAGTAACAAGTGTGTATGACTAATGATCTTAGCTAGAAATTAAACACAAGACTAATAATAGCAGTATTAACTGACATATCTATTATAGACTCTGTGTAAGTGTGAGGGATAGACACAATCTGGTGCCTCGGGAAAATGCAAACAGGTTCTTGTCCCAGTTCTGCATTCACCAACCAGGTAGTCTTGGGCAAGTTATTAGAATGGCCTAGGCCTCCATTTTTCTCATCAGTAAAATGAGGATATTGTACTGGATCAGTGTTTCCCAGAGTGTGTTCCCTGGAGCAATCTATATGCTTTGCATCCCTACCCTTATTCCTACCTCCACAAAAGTCATCAATTGGTGGTGAAATGCATTTGAAAGCAGTCTACTGCACTGATTTATCTTGTGAACATTCAAAAAAGGTATTTATTAGTTAGCCGTTTCCAAAGTTACTTTCCCACAAAATTATCTTCTGAAGCAGAAGAAGGAGAGTATTTAAGCAGCAGGGCACTATATCTGCCCTAGAGGGAGACTTTTTAAACTGAGTTTACTGTAGCATTGTTGGTTGCCAGATTTACTGAGAGCAGAAAATGGGCAGTTTCAGCCTACTGCATTAGTTATTTTCTCCTCAGTTAATAACAAGTTCTACCCTCCAAGCTGCCATTTGGCTGCAGAGGTCTTCCTGAGTCATTCACCAATTGTCTCCGTTAAAAATAGGGCCGTGTCATGTGGACGGATCAGCAACAGCGGCAAGCATGACCTTATTTAACACTACACACTTGCCCCATATGCGTCTTTCTCCTAGATGTCTTTGAAAAGCCCAGCCAGATCTAGAAATTAATCTGGGTAGCACTGATATGACTCATTTTCAAGTAAGTCAGGAAAAGACTTCTCAAAAGAGAAAGAAAATAAAAAACACCTCTCCTGATACAAGGCTTGTAGAACTCAGGTTATCTGGGGAATTTTTTCTTGTTGATTTGTTTTGCTGTTATTTAAACTCTGAAGGGGTTTATATAGTAAAAATCAAATACCATTCTTTCCTAAAATAGTGTGGTGGTCCCTGAGGGATAGAGGAAGAAGGATTACACCTTGCTGGCATCTCTAGATTCTTGCCTCAGTTTTACTGGCTCATTGAGTGACTGTGATCCAATCACCTACTTTATTGTGTGCTTCTGAGTATGAATATATTTTAAATTTAATGTATAAAAGTGTCACAAACTCAAGCTACAAACTTTAGGAAATAATAGCACCATCTGAGCACTGCAATTATTTTGGTGCATGTCTCTCTAGTCAGCTATAAATTTGTTTATTATTTATGTAGTTATAATTCTAGTTCATCAACATTTTTCATTTAACTTATTTTATTTATATGATTTTATGAGCTTTTTCCAGGATGGTACCAAACCTCACTAATTTTTAATGGCTATTTAAAATTTTATTTCTTAACTATTCCTTTATTACAGGAATAAACATCTTGATAGACTTGTCTTTCTTTTTTTTTTTTGGATAATTTCAAGATATACTCATGGGCATGAAATCATTGACCTATTTAGGGGTCTTGATATAAAACAAAAAATTGCTCTCTGAAATGGTTGGGTCACTGTGTTCTCATCACAGTGTTAATAGCACTTAGTTCTTAACAGTTAAAAAAATGTTTTTACTAACTTAAAAGTATCTCTGTTTTTACTTGCATTTCTTTGATTATCAATTTTGGAAATCACTGTAAAAATGGAGTTCTTTGATAATGTCTGCTTTCTCCTTACCAATATTTTAATAATTTTAAAGTTGGTAGACCCAATGCTGTGACCCTTGGGTCAAAGTCAGGCCTCAAGTTACAGGGCAATCAATCAAGGAGAGCTCTCCTCCTGCCCCCTGCCCGAGCAGAAACAGAAATCCTTCTTTTCAAAGGTCACTCTGGCTTCCCAGCTAGGCTTTAGCAACTATTATTTTCCTAAAGTGTGGTGTCTCTCTCTCTGCACTTGTTATAACACTTCAGGTCGATGTGCTAAATATCCAACCTATTTGAGACCAGATAATGGGAAGGCCTTGTAGATTCAAAAATGAGTAAGACAGGCAAGTTTAAATCTAGCACAGTGGTTCGCAAACTGACTCATCATATAATCATCTGAGAAGCTTTTGAAAGGGAAGCTTCCTGGACTTCTGTATTTCTAACAGGCTACCTGAGGAAAGCCAGGCTCAGCAGCCAATGGCCCAGAGTCTGCTTCTTGGCAGGGTTCTCAGGAGACAATTCATGAAGCAAGAATATAAACAAGCAATTGTGAGAGGATAAGTGAAGAAAAGAAAGGGATCCCATCAGAACAAAGAGCAAATTGCACAAAACCTAACTGTTATCTTAAAAAAGGTCCCTTTCAATTCAAAGTATCAATCCAAAGGCATACTTCTTCTGTAGTAGAAGGAGCCCCGGGCATCCCTTTTGCCCAGGTTATGGAAATTGCCTGCCTTTAATTCCTTTCCTCCACCTACAGTCCAGCATCCTGAAGCCAGATAGGCGCCCCATTGTCAACCAAATAAAGCCCCACCTTCTTTACCTGGCAGGCTAGGTCTTATCAGCTCTCCCAGACTACTTTTCTATCTTACAATGACGAAATCAGTTGGATTGTTATTGGGTAAGTTTTTCTTTTCAAACTGTGTACCCTATGTTCCAGCCCTCAGTCTAAGTCTCAGTTTCTAAAGGTGCCCAGCACACTCTTACCCCTATCCACGCCATTGCTAATGCCATCCTTACCACTTGGAATGCCATCTCACATATCTCCAAAGCCAAGTATCTCTAGGCCATTCCCCCTTTAATTTTTCCTACCACTGTTAGCTATCATTTATTGAGTATTTTCTCTGTGCTATGCACTCTACTAAAAGTTTAACGTGCTTCGGTTGATCTCTTACTCAACCGAAGGACTTGTATGCATGCATATAAGCATAACTAATGGACATAAGACACTGGGGGGTAAGGGAGGGCAGGGGATTGTCAAGGGGGGAGGAGGACACATATGTAATACCCTTTGTAATACTTTTAGCAAAAAAAAAATTAAAATTAAAAAAATAAAAAATAAAAAAAAATAAAAGTTTAACGTGCAATCTTACAAACACACCATGAGTTAGCTATACCCATTTTTCAAAACAGGCAAATGAAGCTTAGAGAGATTCAATACATTATGTAAGTTTACCTAGCTAATAAGAGAAAGAAGATGGAACCAAACCCAAGTCTAACAACAAAGCCTGAGCTATAATAATATTTCTTCTTTGCCACCCCAGTCCCCTAAGACATCCCACTGCTTGTCATTCATTTCAGAATCATCACATTCTGCCTTGTGTTACAGCTAATTCTAAATGAACGGGGCTCCATCTTTTGGGAGCATTTTCTCAAAGACAGAGATTCTCAGATGATTAGTACTTAGTGTTCCCTAGAATGCTTAAGTTTTGCCTTTCAGGAACTTCTTGGTGAATGTATAGAAAAGCAAAACGAGTATAGTTGTAGTCTCACTGAAGAACTATTGTAATGAAGCACAGTAACTACTTTTCTATAGAATATCATTATTATATGTCTTGTCTATTTTGTTGACTCAGAAATTCTAGATATTTACCCTTAAAATATAACAGAGCCAAAAGGGGAAGTCTGAGACCAGAGGCAGCTTGTGAGCGGTTGTTAGTCTTGTCCCTCAACACCAGCGTTATAAAAGGTCCCACTGGATTAGCACTTAAAATGTCATGCATTTAAAGCACTTGGATAATTTTTAAAAAGAGACCTTGGCTATTATACCACATACATTGTGATTAATAAATAGGAAAACAACTATATACAAACCACATGTGAATATTATCTACTACAAAAATGGCAATGAAATGAACAAAATAACATTCTCTCTTCCAAATTAAAAATCCACGTTTCATCTTCTGGAGGTCAGATGTGCCTTAGAAGGTGCAAGTGAGAGAATCCCAGGGCATTTCAGGGTCATCGCATTTGTAAAGTGGTCCCTTACTCTGTTTTCTCCCAAGTGCAATGCTTTGAAATTTTGTATAGTGTATGTTTCTGAACCATTTATAAAACAAACAAACAAAAAAAGTCAATCCTCAAAGGCAAAGAAAACTACATCAATCCAAGGGTTTCTTACAAAGGGAATCCTGTGGGGGCCAAACATGGGTTAACCTGAGTCACCCTCCTCCCACCTCTCCTCACAGCCTCCCGGAGACCATACAGCTGTTGAAAAGTATCTGTCAACAAAACTATTACTGTCTTTCCTGGGATCAACACTATGTCCTGGACCCTCAAGGTCAGCAGAGCTGCCTTCAGAGCAAAGAGAGGTGACAAACAGAAAGCTAGCAAGGCCAGTGAAACCCCGAGAATGCTGGCTGGTGTAGGGTCGTCCTCAGTGCTGCACATTCTAGAGCAGCGGTTCTCAACCTGTGGGTCACAACCCCTTTGGGGGTCGAATGACCCTTTCACAGGGGTCGCCTAAAGCCATCGGAAAACACATATAATTACATAATGTTTTTGTGATTAATCACTATGCTTTAATTATGTTCAATTTGTAACAGTGAAATTGGGGGTCACCACAACATGAGGAACTGTATTAAAGGGTCACGGGATTAGGAAGGTTGAGAACCACTGTTCTAGAGGGAAGGGAAGGGCTCAGGATGGAGGCTGCCCAACATGATCAAGGCCGATTTTCCCACCCTGAACGTTCTTTTCTGGAGCAGCCTCAGTGCGTATCTCCCTTCCTGCCCCACCTTATGCCTCCATTCACAGTTAGGAAGAAGAGTTGTTGGGAGCAGTAAATGGCTGGACTTCGTATAATAAACATATTGGCTAATGGTTACAAAATAATCACTATGTGCCTGGTGCTGTGTTAAGCCCTCTCTAATTCACTTTCATATAAGTCATCTTCATACAAAAAAAAAAAAAAAAAAAAGAAAAAAAGAAAGAGAAAAAAACACCCTGTGAGGTAGATTCTGTGATTTTATGGATAAGGAAATCAGTTAGAGGGGTTAGGTAACTTGCTCTAAGTTGTTGAACTAATGAATAGACAGTAGAATCAGAGTTTGAGCCTAATTCTAACTCCTGCATCTGTACATTTAGTGAGTATGGTTTCTGCCTTTTAAAAATTCTCTTCCACTGGAAGAGGCTCTAACATAGGCAACATCAGCCTCCTGGGGTTCCCTACGTTGCAGATTTATGTCACCAGAGAGCTGAGCCCAGGAGAGGACTCGGGAGCCCGAGTATGGCTGCTGGTGGGTGTGAATCACAGTCTTCCTGACAGGCCATCTCTCAGGAGCCTTCAAAATCTTCATGATCTATCTAAATAAATGTAGGTGGAGATATACATTGGTGCTGTTTAGAATATCAAAAATTAGGGGGAAATCACCTTCTGTTAAAAATTCAGGGTGCATTGGAGCACTGTAAATTTATTTTTTTAAACATTATGGAAAAATATAGATTGACATGGAAATATATTCATGATATATTGTGATTAAGAGGGTTTATAAGTAGCATATAAATATGATTATATTTAAATGCATATATGAATCTTATATTTATATTATACATATATACTAAGCTAATAACAAAAATGGATGGGTGGAGACTTTATGACTGTAAAGTCACAAAATCCTTGACAGATAAGACCCAGCATCTAATCCAGGGCTTGCACTGCCAGGGAGCTCATGAACACTCCCACCCATCTTCAGTGAATGTTTGTACAAGCACATGTGGTTTATGGACTCTTCTATCTACACAGCAGAGGCCAGTGTCACCGGTTTACATAGAAAAAGGAGGGGGCAAATTTGATTCTTACAAATGGTTCACTACTAAGAAGCCAGTTTCTCCTATAAATTTTTCTTCAGGGGAAAGATGTCATATAAAACAACTAAGTAATGCTTATAATTTAATTTGAGCTGCTCCCAGTCACTAGCAATAGAAGCTTCAACATCAATGATCAGTATGAGTCTGTCCCTAGTTCTGATAACTGCCTCCAAAAGGATTTGTTTATGTCAGTGGTACATCTGGGATGTTCTGCCCAGGAAAGTCAGGCTCCACAGGAGAGAAAGAAGACAAAAGTGAGACACTCAGTATATTGTGTGGAAACCAGAGCTGGACTGGTTCTTGAGGGTGTGCTTGAATTCTCTGTGCTCTTACCTTACCTTCCAAGCATCACCAAGCTGTGGAGCAGGGCTCCAGCCAAAGTCAAGAAGTGTTTCTAAAGCTGGGCATCTATGTGATGAGACGGAATTTAATTTGGAATAGCAAGTTAGCCATAGAGAGTGTATGTGTGTTTGTGTAATTCATTCATTCACCCATCTGTGTGCCAGGCATTCAACTAGATGTTAAACAACAGAACATAAGACCAGCAGTTCCTTAGTGCGTGGAGGTTCCAATCCAGCATAAGTGCTATTATGGCAAAGGCCTGAAGGATGGAATGATACATCCAGGATAAAAGAAGGTGATGAGAGTATTCCAGGAGGAGGGCAGGTCGTATGTAAGAGATCAGTAACCAGGAGTAACAGCTGAGTAGCCAGAAGTCCAGCTTTGCTGGGAGAGAGGAGCTAAGAAAAGATCAGATTATGATACTTTTTTTTAGGCCAAGCTTGACATTTGGATTATATGTTCACCCAAGAAAACAGTGTAGCATACTGATTAAGAAAATCAATTTTAAAATCAGTTTCTGGGTTTGAAACCTACCTCTGCCTTTACTATTAACTTGAACCACATAAAATTGCCACCACTTCTGACCTTCCACCTGGCGATTTTACTAGTATATGGTTTAACCTAACGAAGAATTGAAGAGTTGGTTCTTATCTTTGAAGAATTTAGCTGCAGCCTGCTGAGGTCCCATTCACTTCAGCAGGGAGCAAGGGAGCCCCTCAAGGGCTGGGGTGCTTGGCTGCTTTCTGGGAGAAGATGGCACCCTGAAAGACATCAGCACCTCCCTGGGCACAGCAGGCCAGGCTGTGCCAGGGAAGTGCTGATGTCTTCCACCCTGTGCCATCAAGCCCACCTGCTACGGTGGCTGGCCCTGCCTCTCCTTCCCCGGGTTTGGTCAGAAAATGAATAACTCACAGGACCTACTGTTTATGTCATCTCTCAGCCATCTGACCTTGCTGGAGGAATTTCTGGCAAACGGGGCCCAGTGCACCCGCAGGCCTCTCTTTTTCTTTCTCTTGCTCATCTCTCCCTTTGGCTCAGGAATCCGCCTCTCTGGTAAGGCAGAGATGAGCTCTCTGAATTGTGTTTATTTGTTGGCGCTCTGGTGTGAAAGCGCTCCCCGTCAACTGCATATTAATCTTGTCAGCGTCTGTATCTATTTTCCTCTGCCTCTCTCTCCTGGCCTAATTTATGGCCTTCCTTTCCCTGCTTCCTGTTGTCACAGCGACAAGGGCAGCCCTATGATGGGTGCTCAGGCCTCAGGAAGGAGCAAGACCTGTCCTTTTAAGATGAGTTGCAGAGTGGTGCGGAATCCTGCCATTCGTGTGGCAGGGCTAAAATTAGACCAGGCCTTCCCTCATTTATTGATGTCCTAGCACATGCTACATGCTGCCCTGAGTGCTTTTGGCGATAGAAGCCCCAGGAAAGCTGGTGCTTGTATTCTAGTGGGGAAGGAACAAGGGAGAGCAGGCAAACAATGTGCCAGCATTTAAATTTTAGTCACTGAACCACAGATATTTATAGCAAGTACCTGAATTCTGACAAAATGGATTAAAATTACAGTTCTGGTACTTTCCATTTGTGTGAGTATTTGTGTGTCCATTTTTAATGGATATGTTAGTTTCCTTCTCTAGACCTAAGTTTCTTCATCTCTAAAATCAGTGAAACCATATCCACTTCATAGAGTAATTATGTGAATTACATGATAGAGGGTGCCTTGGCTCTTGTTATATTATGTGGCAATTACTATGCATTCAATTTATGAGAGGCATTTTTATGTATTGTTATTTAAAAGGAGAAGGGAGGAAGAAGAAGAAGAAGGAAAAGAAACTCATGAAATGGTGAACTTGGATAATTAGGTAAGAGTTCTTAATAACATTTTTGAAGCCCTGCCCATTAACCTTGAACCTTATGTTCATATTGAGTTTCTTCTATAATGAGACCCTTAGCAACAGGGTGTGTGTTTGAAATCTTGATGAAACCTTAAGTGAGGCTGCCTCATCCGGACTCTGCCTCTGGACTAAGACTGGGGCTGAAACATTTAGTGCAAATCCTCAGGTACCGCCTGTGAAGACTGTGTATCCTGACCTGGAATTTCCCTATAAAGTGAAGTGGCTGCAGTGAGCTGTCCTGAATTAAATCTGATCCCACCCCAGAGTCATTGCTGCTCTTATTATCAAGGTCAACCTGTGGCTGTTTTCCTGGTCCTCTCTCTCTGACAGAGGCGATCGCCAGGGCCCTGATTGCACTCAACCTAATAAGCTGTGAGTGCTTCCGTTTTGTTGCAGCAAAAGAGTAATCCAATGGGTTACAGAATGAAACCTCACCACACAGTCCCTTCCTCAATGGGCCCTAAGCCCCTTCCAGACACCTGGTGAGCCATTCCCCCCAGATAGCAACTCTAAGCTGAGGTTTATAATTCCTCTCTGTAATATCCCTTTATCTCAGAGTTTTTGTGAAATTCTTAGATGCCATAGGAATTCTGATATGCCTTGAATTCTGATACTTCTTAATTTAAAAAGTTAAAAACAAACCCAGAGGACCTTCTGCCACACTCATTTACAAGGTGGACAGAGGGAATGTCAACAACTTCTTCAAATTCTGGGCCTGGTATGCTAACACCAAGTAGTGGTGCCTCATGTAGGGCAAGCACCAGGATCAAGGTTCTGAGCTTGGTCTCCATTGGATGCAAAGTGAGGAACTTTTGAAGTTTGTTGTACCTTTAGCATTAATCTTAGGTCACTCCTAATTTGCATAGAAATCTCATTTTGGTTTCTAGCTAAGATTTTAATCCCAAAAAATATCATTATTTTCGATCCAGTTTCCACTGTGGCTAGGACTTACTTTTGACACAGACAAATAAGAACTATGTTATATAATTCTTAGATATTTTGGGAGAGGAACATTTGAGGAGTAAACCTGTGCCAGGAAATAGATGCAATTAAGAAGTACTCAAACTCAAAAGTCAACCAATCTCTCTCTCTCTCTCTCTCTCTCTCTCTCTCTCTCTTCTCTCTCTCTCACACACACACACACACACACACACACACACACACACAGTGGCAGTTGAAAGGCATCATGGAAAGGATAGAGGCAGACATCTATTACATATTACATCTATTACATATTATATCTAAACATCTATTACATCTAAACATATTAGTATGTTTCAAACATACTTATTTTATTTGGGGGCAAATTACTTGATCAGTGTCTCAATTCCATTGTCTATAAAATTGGGATAATAATGCCTATCTGATAGGATTGTTGAGAATATTAAAAATAATATCTTTTTTTTATTTATTTATTTTTTTTTTATTTTTATTTTTCGCTTAAAGTATTACAAAGGGTATTACATAAGTGTCTTTTTTTCCCCCCCGCCCTTGACAAACCCCTACCCTCCCTTACCCCCCAGTGTCTTATGTCCATTAGTTATGCTTATATGCATGCATACAAGTCCTTCGGTTGAACTCTTACTCCCCTCCCTCCTGCCCCCCAACTCTCTCTGGCCTTCCCACTGCAGTTTGACAATCAGTTTGAGGCAGCTCTGCCTCTGTATCTATTATTGTTCAAAAGTTTGTAATGGTCTTTATTATCCATGAATGAGTGAGATCATGTGGTATTTTTCCTTCATTGACTGGCTTGTTTCACTTAGCATAATGCTCTCCAGTTCCATCCATGATGTTGCAAATGGTAGGAGTTCCTTCTTTTTAACAGCAGCATAGTATTCCATGGTGTAGATGTACCACAGTTTTCTAATCCATTCATCTACTGATGGGCACTTAGGCTGTTTCCAGATCTTAGCTATGGTGAATTGTGCTGCTATGAACATCTGGTTACATATATCCTTTCTGATTGGTGTTTCTGGTTTCTTGGGATATATTCCTAGTAGTGGGATCACAGGGTCAAATGGGAGTTCCATTTCCAATTTTTTGAGGAACCTCCATACTGCCTTCCATAGTGGCTGCACCAGTCTGCATTCCCACCAGCAGTGCACAAGTGTTCCTTTTTCTCCACATCCTCTCCAGCACTTGTCGTTTGTTGATTTGTTGATGGTGGCCATTCTGACAGGTGTGAGATGGTACCTCATTGTTGTTTTGATTTGCATCTCTCGGATGATTAGTGACTTTGAGCATGTTTTCATATGTCTCTTGGCTTTCTGAATGTCCTCTTTTGAAAGGTGTCTATTTAGATCCTTTGCCCATTTTAAAAATAATATCTTTAAAGCACCTCACACATAGTAGGCACTCAATAAGACAGTGATGATAATGATGTCTCTGAGACTCACTGTGGAGGAGTGGAGGGGACACTGTGTTCCCTGGCAAACCAAACCCCTGACAGCCTGAAGGGAAATCCTGGGCTGGATGCGAGGTCAATGGAAGCTCTGGATGCTGGGGTGGTATTGTGTAAACACCGTGGAGACATCAGATTACGTGACTTAGCACTGATTTATGGAGCTTGTGGGCTGTCCAGAACCCAAGGTCTGTCTCCAGTCCAGGGCATACCTGGCTGAGAGTGTGGTGGAAGTTTCTCAGCACAGTGACATTTTAGAAGGCAAATCAGCCCTGGATGCTCATCATTCTGTGGTAATTCAGACATTCCCAGGGGTTCCAGCCTCAGTGAAATACTTTGCTCTGCTCCATTTTGTCAACCTGTGAATTAAAAACTAATGGCTTTTTTTTTATCACACCTAACCAAAGACATAGCAGAACTTTCTCCTTCAAACTCTCAACTCCAAGGACTGTTGGCTTGCCTAGGTCCCTGAACCATAGAGACAATCAGTCTACCTTTTCCCTGATCTCAGCTGAGGTCTCCAGAGTCCTCAGATAGGGAGGTGTGGGCTGTTTCTGAGATCTCTGCCAATTTCTTACACCCTTCAGGAGGAATCTGTCAGGCTGACTTTATTTTCATCTATCCTGCTGCATATCTGTCTATGTAAATGTTTACAAAGTTGAAATTAGAGTGTATGTACACATTTGAATCCTACTTTTTAATTTAACATAGGAAACATCCTGCATCTTTAAAATTTTTTGGTAGCTTTTATTTTTATGGTAGCACAATACTTCATCCCACGAAGGCTCAAAATCTACTCAGTGTTTCTCTGATGTTGAGTATCTAGGTTGTCCCCCACCCCTTGGCTTTCTTCTCATACGCTTGGGTTCACCTGGGAAAAGGACAGCACACAGGGCCCCATGTGTTTTTGAGGGTCTTGTCTCTGGCAAGGCTTTGGAAATGATGGTAAAAGAAAAATCCTTAAGTAGAGTTAAAACCACGGTCTCCAATCTCCTTCCTGCTTGGAACTGTAGTCAACCACAGCAAACAAAAAGCAATTTCGCAGACAGGAACATGGCAGGCAAGCTTTTGGGATTGCCAAGAGAATCTAACCTTCTGAATATGGACACTCAACTAATATTGGCATTAACCTGCTAGATCTGAGATAGTACTGTCAAGCTGCTGTCCCCCAGCCCAGTGTCTTTAAACTGGCCATAAAATCTCTGCAAAGAACAAGAGGACCATGGAATAAACACCGATGTGTAAGTACCAAGCAGGAAAGGATTCCACAAGGAAGACAACCTATGTGAGAAAAACTCAGATACTAAGTCTCCAATACCTGACATTTACCTCCCTGCTATGAGAACCAAGGGTCATCTGATAAAGTGAAGAGACCCCAGCATTTAAATTATTCCATAAATAAGTCAAGCAAGCTTGAGTCACCTGATGTGATTTTCTGCCACTGGGGAACTCCAAGTCAAACACTGTACTTGAAAACTAGAGTTTGAAAACAATGGGGTCATTTAAAGACCATTCCTTGCATTCATCTCAGGTCAAAGAAGGATAAAGATTAGAGTAATCAGGGCTGAAGTTTCAGAACATGATGTGATTACGATGGTGTTTGCCTGTCATGGACAGCCTTCTCAGCTGGCACTGGGCATTATGAAATTCCCTACCCAGGCCTGTGGAACTTTTGCCACAGGAGAGATTATTGGGGACATCCCCACAGAGTGACCTATTACTCTGTGTTCTCATAAAATCAGGATGGACTTCAATGGCCCCTTCCCATCCACAGAAAGAAAGCCTCATCCAGCCGCCAGGGGGGCTGCCAGGTGCTGAGTGGCACAAAACTGGGAGGTCTGATGTGTGACTTAAAATAGCCTCCTTTCAAATTCCTTAAATAAATTAGGAGTGGTTCTGGCCCAGATCTCTCTCTGCCAGGAGCAGTAGAGGGAGACAATAAAAAAATTAAGCCTGCTAATCCTACCCAGAACTGTGCAAGACTACTTTGGGCTAGGGACACACATGCTCAGCCTTCAGAGACGCATATGGGTGCATTTTGTTAATCCCCAGCACTGCGTGTCAGGGATAACTGATCTATGGCTAAAAATAGTGCGAGGACAGCAATACCAGCCATTTGGGGCTAAATTGAGGACACAGTGGAAAACTTGACAACAGCACAGTAGAACCTTCCTGGCCCAGGGCCACAGGCTCAAGGGCAAGAGCCGGGGAAGCTTGATTGACAGGTTTGCCTCCCAAGAGTGAGTTTCAATGATTGTAATCTTCTCACATTATTGGGCACCTTCCCAGTGCAGGGCAAAGGTATAAGACATGGTTCTTCTTTGGAAAAAGCTTACAACTGATATTTAAGAAGGATCTGAAAAATAAGAGAAACAATTCTCCTTCACTTCACTGACTTCGATCTGAAACTGTCTCCAGCACCCACAGTAACAGAGAAGGAAATAGAAACTGTAAGAGCAGAGGTTCAAGGGCATTCTTAGCACAGTATGATTCCTTGGGTGAGTGCTTTCCTTATGCCAAACATTATGGTAGCTGTCTGACAGATGTAACAGGATGCTAAAATAGAACTTGATGCTGAGGCACCAAGAAACAACCAATTCCAACTTGGCAATGAGAGGTTAAAACGTAGATTGAGTCATCTAGGACTCAATCGCTCACCTACATCAAGGATTAAAAAGTCAAGAGGTATATATTTGAAGAGATTTTTTTTGGAGAGCGCAGTACTGTGTGTCTCCCATCTGAGCCTCCAAGGAAGAGAGGGGTGAGAGTACCACCTCCTAAAGCCAAATCCAGAGAGAGGGATTTAGAAGAAACCAAAATGAGATCTTAATCTAATTTCTATGAACTTTGAGGGATAATGGTTTGGTGTTGGAGCCACATATGTGAAATATAAAGGAACAGAAAGGCTGGCTGTAACAGTAGACTGCTGTACTATGGGAATTGACTACACTCTCAGAATCAGGGCAAAGGCTCCGGGAATTTCCTGTGAACCAGATGATTGGCGAGAACTGCCTGGAGGGGCCAGAGGACCTCAGCAGCAGGGAAGCTGGAGGTAGACCACGGGATGCCTGGCAATGATGCAAGAAGTTAAATATTAGTGCCTGAGAAAGAACCTTTAGGTGAGAGAGCCCTAGTGATGGCTGAAGGTGGAGTCACCAAAGGATTTCCAAAAGCACCTGGAAAAGGAAGAATCAGTTAAATATCTGTCACATCCAGAGACTCTGACTCCAGACCACCCCAGATTTTCCATTTCCCTTACCTCTGCCTCTCCCTCTTGCTCTAAGCCTGGGGAACTCAGAAGCACTGATTAGAAAATAAGAAGGCTAACAAGGAAAGAGAAAAGTAGCCAATTGTACCTTTTTTTCTAGGACTGACCACACACTTTCTGCTCAAAGAGGCAGTAGATGCAGAAGAGTAGAAGCATCACATTTAAATAGTTTAGCTGTGATTATTACATGGAGCTCTACATTTTTAAATTCCTGAACTGAAACTATATTTCTGACTTTAAAGGATGTAGGACATGTGTTACCTGAGTGTGAACAGAAAAGTAATGGAATATGATAGGGGGAATAATGCACTCCCCCCACCTTCAGATGTTCACATCTAATCCCTGGAACATGTGAATATGTTATCTCAAATAGCAAAGGGACTTTGTGTATGTGATTAAGTTAAAAACGAGAAGATTACCCTGGAGTTTCCAGGTTGGTCTAATGTAGTCACAAAGCGTCCTTATGAGAGGGAGGGAGGAGGTTTACAGATTACCAAAGCGGAGGGATAGGGAGATGGGAAGATGCTATGTTCCTGGCTTTGAAGATAAAGGATGGAACCATTAGCCAAGGAATTAAGGCAGCCTCTGGAAGTTAGAAAAAGTGAAGACACATATTTTCCCCTAGAGCTTCCAGAAGCAACACAGCCTTGCTGACTCACGTTAGGGCTTCCAATTTTCAGAATTATAAGATCACCGATATATGTTTTAAGCCACCAAGTCTGACATAATTTATTACAGCAGCAATAGCAGAATAGTTTCTGGTATTTGTTCATATTTTCATGGAGGAGAAAGGGGAAAACTTGTCTCACTAATTAAAATTAAAGGGACAGGAGGAAACAAGAAGGGAAAAGGTCACTTTATGATTTTATATCTCACAAGCAAGCTAGTTTCTGACAAATTGATGTTTGATGCCTTAATGACAGCCTTGCTCATTGTAAAAGATGCACATCATCCATTATCTTGTTGCTGTGAAATTTCTATTATTTATTTCAAGGATTTGGAGACGTCTCTTGCTTCTGATGCTTGCAGAGTGAGAGGCAATTGTTTGTACATATCTTTCTAACAAGTGCAATGTTCTTTTCATCTTCTTGTGAGTATAAACCAATAATATTGTAAATGATACATTATAATAATGTTTGAAAATTTTCAATTTATTTTTATTTCAAAAGTCAATTTTATGATGGCAACATTTTGACTTAAGCCTTGATTTTAACCCAATTTTTATTTTAACTCCTGAGCATTTGGCATTTTGTCAAAATGTGTATTTGGCACAGCTCTGCCTTTTATAGACCCTCTGTTTGCCATATCAACATCCAGTTCCCCCACTCTCTTTTCTTTATTCCTGAAAATAATGTCACTAGGTTAAGGTTTTTCCCCTCTCTCATGCTGCTAGCAGGTTGCAGGGGAGGCAGCCCCCACCCTCAGCCACAAGGGTGAGTCTCATGGGTCTTAGAGAAATTCCCCCTGCTTGCCAGTTATTGATTCAGAAATTAAAATATTCCCTAATTCTAGCCAATGAAATGTGAGGGAGGATTTTCTGAAAGTTTGGGAAAATCTTTTTCTTCTGTCTTAAAAGAAAGTCAATGGAAGTCTTTCTCCACTACTAGCTATGAAAAAGAAAGTATACCCAATTGCTACCAACAGCCATTTCATTGCCATGAAAGAAACTAGACTTAAGATAAAACTGACATGGCCAGTAATTCAGGAAAAGAGAATGCCCAGATTGTTGATGACAACATTGAGCCATTGGATGAACCCACTTGGAAATCTGCTTTATCATTTGTCTTCCATTTATGTGAGCTAATATGTTTTCTTAAATATTATAGAGATATTATAATCCTGTGGCCGAACACATTCTAATTGACCATAAATCCATTAGTTTTGGTTGGACAGAATGAAACTTTGGAATAAGTCCCTTCATTGATTCCCACACACTAAAAAATTTTGAAAATATCGGCAAGAGAAATCAAAAATTTATCTGATACTTTCTCTGGTTTTAGCAAAATGAGATCTAGCAGACATCTGGATTGCTGAATTCTGCCATGAGTATTTTTATCTTGGCTCTGCCAATTAGATGATCTGATTCAATATAGCAAATTAGTCATTCAGGGTGATAGACTTGGCCTAAACATGCTTTGAATTTGAGAAGTTGACTTTATCTTCACCTTGGTGAAACCATTGTTTGCACTCTGCTACAAATTGTTGTGGCTCTGACTCCAGCCATGTCTGTGTAGCTTAAAAATAGTTGTATGACGTGATGCTGACTTAATGAACTTTCAGATCCAAATGCATTATGTTTTTTCTTATAATACATGCAAAATCACCTTTTGTTTTCTGATTAAATTTGAAGCAAAAATTTTTTATGATTGAAAAAATTTTTGGTTCTCTTGTTTCTTTTCTCTTCTCTTGAGTCATTTCCTAAAGCAAATAGTTACTGATTTCCAGCCAGGTGTCAGACATTCACTGGATGAAGGAAATTCAGAAATGATGAAGACCCATAACCTGCCCCAAAAGCCCTTGTGCCTGGAGGAGAGTGAGACATGGCATATGAAAGGCACAGTGAAAGGTGTGAGCCATGTGCTGCAGAGGAGGAGGGAACAAGTAATTCTTGCTGACCCCATGGAATTACAGTTTCCATAGTCCTTGAAATCTTGCTTTAAAAATTTTTTGACTGAGGGTTTACTTAAATATTGTTCATCTTCTCACACCATTTTCATCAAACAGAGCTCAATTTCTTTTAGTCAAACTCACAAATGACTCCTGCAAAAATGACATGAACACTTAATAAGGATTGATTATGTCTGGAAAAAGATCTTTCTTGTTCTCTTTGGTCTTCCGGAGGTTGGAGGCATGTGGGGGTGGTAACAGAGTAGAAAGTGGTCCAAGAACTCTGAAATTCTGAATTCTTCCTGTTTCCTGAATCAAACTAATAGAAATGTACCTCTCTGTTTTATGCACATGCCCATGTCCTTTCCCCTTTCTCTTCTTGAAGATGAAAAGTCTGAGAGGCCAGTTCCTCCTCTCTTTTAGTAGAGGCAAAGACAATGTCTGATTCTCTTCTGCCCAGTTTTCAAAGTTTCAAGCACTGAAATAAAGACACGGCATCTCACTTTCTGCTCTGTAGAAAAGTGCATAAAAGTAAGTTACTCTTAGTGGCAAAACCTTAATATTCTCACAATTATAACGGAGAGACGACTCTTGTGCTAGCAAGGGCCATATATCTTGTCCTAGTAAATATCCTGGCCTCCAAAATCCTTTGAGCTTTAACATGAACTCATTTTACTTGCTATTATAAAATGAGTGCTGTTCTTTGCTGCTGCTTCACCTTCTAATATGTGTACCTGTTCTGAACGCAGTAACATTTCTCTAGCTAAGAATGAGCAGTCTCCTCAATACATAAGCTTCCCCAGCCAGTAATGTCGGTGACCACCTCACATGATGGGAGCCACTGCTTACTTTGGGAAGGTGTGACAATCTGGTGATCAAGCAGAAGCAAGTGACCATGGGTGGCTACAGAAGTCCAGACTGATAAGGGGCTTTGGATGCTGGAGAGGGTATAATTTTTAGCTTCTGGTCTTCTGGGACTAATATGACCTTCTGAACTGATAAGTAAAGCATGGGTTCTCCTAACTGCATAAAGGATAAGAAAATTTTTAAAAAGGAACAGAGCTAACATTAATAAATCCTGCACTGTGTGACAAGTACAGTATTAGACATTTTCATGTATTTTTAATCTTCAAAGGCATTTAATCTGAAATGCCTCCTAGCTAGTGACTGACAGGACTGGGAATTAGCTCAGAACCATCTGACACCAAGCTTACTCTAAACTGGCCTTCCAAATGCCCAGCTCTCTGCATTTATCCTTTCCCTGAACCTCAGGCAGCCATGTTCTCCCAGGCCCTGCAAGTGTAAAATTGATGATATAATTATGCAGTGGTGTCTATGGGACTATTACAGGAGGATTAGGCTATTATCAACAAATCGGGGACTAGTATTGTTTTATCAGCATGGGAGTGTTTTCAATTAATTTGTAATTAAATAAAGGAAGCAATTTTCTGGGTCTTGAAAAAGTCGGGGTTGAGGAAGGCTTATCTCATCAGTCTCAGCTGTGCATTCCTCCTGCACCGGCTCATTGTTTAGATCACAGAGGAGATATATGATCTGACCTATAGGAGAAATTCAATAAAACATCAATATTTTCCTTCCTTTAACCCATGGTGTTTTGATGACTGGAGAAATCCGCCTGCAGTGGTCTCCACCAGCCCATCAAGAGCTCCACCTCTGTCCTTACCGTCCCCTCAGCTATTCCTGCCAAAGAGCCCCATGTCAGAAGTGACCAGACTGGTTTCATCCAGGTGGAAGACAAGTGGCCTTCATGTGTTCAAACGTGCTTTAAATGTCTCTGCATGTCAATTTTCTAGGCCCTATGTTGGTCTCTTTACAGCTATGGTCTGATCTAATCCCTCCCCAGTCATCTTGCAAAGTAGGCACTGTTCTTCCCATTTTATTTGATGAGCAAATTTAGGTTAGTTGGTGGCTAAGCCAGGAACAGTTCCAAGTTCTGTAGCATTGTTAGGGCCCGGAGTTTTCCCACCTACCTGCTCAGCCCAGGCTATGCAGACTGTGCAAAGTGAAAATGTGGCTGGTTCCCCTACAACCAGAGGATGTTGCAGTCATTTTTCATAGGCTTTTTTGAAATTTATAGTATCTTAATTATCATTCTGGTATTTGCAAGACTTGGCACAGATATTTTAGTAAATATATGCTAAAGAATGATAATAATTATAATTATAACAATGGCAACAAGAACAATGAACGCAAACTGTATTGTTTACCAGGTCACAGGGCAGGCAATATATGTTTAATTCATTAAAGCCTCATAAAATGCTATGATGTAGATGTCTATTTTTATACCTATGGTACAGGTGAGGAAATATAATGACAAAGGAGTTAATAATTTATCTCAAGTTACACTCTTGTGGTGGAATTGGATCTTAAAACCAGGGAGATAGCATTTATCTATAACAGAAGTCTCCAAAGAGGAGTATTACTAGAAGTATTAGAATTTATCGTTACATTTATTAATTCTCTAAAGGATATTATATTGATTATCTTTAAAAATCTCCACTAATAGTGGAGATATTTTTTGACCTTGGCACCTGGTACCAATTCTAATATATGAGGGTTTTTCCCCAAACCAAACAATTCTTCAACACCAGCTGGATGTCCTACAATTCAACTCACTTCTTACACTATCTACCTGGAGGTAGCAGAAGATCCCAGAGATTAAGGGTTCACTTAATCCTGCAAAACCACACACCCCCTCCCTTTGCCCTCACTTCTTACGCCAGTTGTAAGTCCGGGTTATCACCTTTGCTCTGATCTACCGGCATAGATTGGGGGTTTCAACAACCCCCTTCTTGGGTTTGATTAATTTGCTAGAGTGGCTCACAGAACTCAGAGAAGCATCTTACTTACTGGATTGCACTTTATCATAAGAGCATATAACTCAGGAGCAGGCAGGTGGGAGAGATGCACAGGGCAAGGTATGGGGAAAGGGTGTAGAGCTTCCATGCCCCCTCTCAGCATGCTGCTCCCCCAAATCTCCCTGTGTTCACCAACCTGGAAGCTTTCAGAACCATGTCCTTTCAGGCATTTATGGGGCTTCATTACACAGGCATGACTGATGAAATCATTGGCCATTGGTTATCAAAATGCATCTTCAGTCCCTCTCCCCTCCCCAGACATTAGTGAAGGAGTGGGAGTGGGAGTGGGACTTTCTAATCACATTCTTGACTCCACTGGCAACCAGCCCTCATCCTTTGGCAGTTTCCAAAAGTCACCTGATTTTGAAATAACGAATTTTGCCCATTTCAGGATGCAGTTCCAACTCTTTGAAAGTTTCTCTGATCTCTTTCTTAGCTAAAAGGAACCTTCTTCTCTTTTCAACTCCCTTAGGATTTACCTATGCTTCTTTTTGGCACATATTTCAACTTATATTAGGGCTATTTATGTGTCAAACTTATTTTGCTTACCTTGCAGTCTGTGCATCACTCATATTTGTATTCCTTAGACTACTGGTCACAAAGCCTGATTCATGGTGGGAAGCCAGTTAGTGAATAAATGATCCCAAGATGTCTGGAGACCTCCCTCTGCCAAGGAGATGTTTAAAGCTGATGGTATTTCTTAGCAGAGGTAGTCAAGATACAGTGTTTCTCTCTCTCCCCAGCTGCTGGCTTATGTGGTACTGAGTCCCCAGCTGGGGACAGCTGTGCCAGTTGGTAGGAGCTGAACATCTAGCTATACCCATAGAATGGAAGCGCCTGGGCAGGGGTGGGGCTTGTCTTACTGACTACTAACTTTGCCTTCAGTAGTTTAACCCTGAGAAATCTACCCATATTTCTCAGGCTTCTGGGTGGGCTTCTGGGCATTAGTAGCACTTGTTAGCTACAGTCTGCAGAAGTGCTTTGGTCTTGTTTCTTTGTTCCCTCAGTAAGGGAAGCCCTGCATCTCCAGGCCCTTGGATTTCCTGGATTCTCTGCAGATAGTGCTTGATGTCGTGATGAGCATAATGGGAACTCCTGTTATAGCAAAGAATTACTACTTACTTATTTAAACTCTGCCCATTTCTTAAAGAATTTTAGGAAGATTACAAAAAGACATGTACTGCAAAGGAGTTTTTAAAGTGAGAAACATTTTGGAGAGGATAAATATGTAGGACAACTAAGACGGCCAATATAGAAAATGATGGATCTAGAACATGAAGACCATGAGATCCTGTGTATTTGCTGCACGTGTGCTGCAAATCTGACTCTGACCTTCCAAGAAACCAGAAAAACGGGAGGGCAAGATCATCAATAACAGGAATCACATATCTGTAGGATAGGAACAACCCAATTGCTCAAAAGGAGCTTCTCTTTAGGAAGATGCCCTAAGACAGTGATGGCGAACCTTTTGAGCTCAGCGTGTCAGCATTTTGAAAAACCCTAACTTAACTCTGGTGCTGTGTCACATACAGAAATGTTTTGATATTTGCAACCATAGTAAAAGAAAGACTTATATTTTTGATATTTATTTTATATATTTAAATGCCATTTAACAAAGAAAAATCAACCAAAAAAATGAGTTCGCGTGTCACCTCTGACATGCGTGTCATAGGTTCGCCATTACTGCCTTAAGAGCATTTATTCTGCACATTATGTGAAATATCCTGCATGCCATAAACAACTTGTCCTTAAGAACTTTGAAACACAATTGCAGAGACTGGGCCTGATATAAATCTGATGGTAGGCAGACTCTCCACGTGGTAAGGATATGCTGTGGAGAACAGCTGTTTCCTCCTGCTCCTTACGACTTCAGCCCCACAAACATTTCCAGAGCTACTACTCAGGATCAGCCAGGACGAAAGTTTTCAAGGAGTCAGACAACAGCAGAATGTACTGACACCTAGCAAGGCTGTGATCTTTGTCCAGAGATGAGGGAAGCTTAGTCAAAAGCTTGGCTATCATTGGAATCAGAAACTCAGTGAAATTCAAAGGTACAACTGGAACAGGTGAGGTGGGAAGTCTTACAATAGCTGATTTTTAAAATTTTATGGTTAATGCAGACTCTTGTTAGAGTGATGGGTCCCTTAAAGTTATCGTAAGGACCCCAAACTATAGCCTCAACAAAGTACTCCAGCCAGAGGGACATTCTGTTCACATACAGGAAAAGAAGTCGTCTTGCTATGGTGGAGATGAACTGACAGTGGTTGTTATTCTTCGAAACACATTCAGTAGTCTCCAAGTAATAGGACCTATCATAAAATTAGGAAAGGTTCTTATTAAAAGGAAATTACATTATGCACTACTTTCCAAGAGAGGAATTGATAGCTCTCTTTAATGATTATAAGAGTGGAGACCACCATGTAAAGAAAAAGTTAATAACTTATTTGAGTACTTAGTATGTGCTAGCACCTATACAAAGAGTATGTTGTATGGTCTTAAGAACTGCATAGGCCTACAACCATGAGTGATAGGAAATAGATTTGGGCTTATTATAAGGAGATTTTTAAAAAAATAATTGAAACAGCCAAAGGGCTGCTTTGGCAGGAGGAGATGTCTGGGCAAAGGCTGGTCAACCACTTGTCTGTGATGTAAACTCTCTTCCCCACCACGACCCCCAGTGTGTCTTTACCGTTATTACTTATTGGATCTGTTTGGGAGATACAGTGAAGTGCCAAGTTCTGCTGGGGTGGGGGGCACAGGCCAAGAAAAGAGGCTGCCCAGCCTCTTGTCTGCACCCCCATCAATACAATCAAGTGAACAGCAACATCACTGAGGTTGCCAACTTTGCCACCCAAAGCTGCTCGCTTCTACGCTCTGTCCCACATGAATCCCTTGTGGCTTTTACACAATCTGTGTGGTCATTTTATTTATTGTCTTGGTGTTTTCCAGGCAGAGAATCTGGAATGAGAGTGACCTTTTGCCCACAGCAGCTGCTGATTTATCGCAGGATCTATTAGAGTCCCGTCCAGATGTTGATGGTCCTGACATGAAACCATTTCATTTGAAATTGGCTCAGCTGGAAAATTAGGTTAAGAGCTTTTATAGTCACAGTACAAGGCAGAAATTTTACCCCTTTTTATAAACCCAAGGTGCTAGTTGTACAAACCACAGTTCAAAGAAACTTCAATTCTGGACGGGGTAGTGTTACACTGTACCTGGAGAAAAGCTAAAAGGTGGGAGGAAAATGCAGTTGTTCTTACCTGGGGAGTCACCACTGGAGCCCCAAAGAATGGCTGCCAAAAGTTGTAAAGAACCGACAGATGTGTGGGAGCCTCAGCAGAGCTCAGGTAAAAAAAAAGGGGGGGGCAGGCATTCCCCCAGTACAAAGAGGGACCATATATTTACATTCACCGCTCAACTCTACCCTGAACACCAGGATCGCAGCTGCTAACAGCCTGCCAGGTCACACTTTCCATCACGAGGTGGTCTGGGCTACCTGTCGGAGTCCCTGACCTATTTAGTGCTGTGTAAAAGTTTCAGAGCCTCACCTTGCCTGGAGCCCTGCCAGGAGAAGGTGGGTGGTAGTGGCTGCTTCTGTGAGGAGCAGTTAACTGTGCTGGAAGGAGACATTACTCAAGTTTCTGTTTGTCGCCAGGGAGTCAGGCCTTGGAGGGGACACAGAGACCGCAGTGGAAGCCATCTTGATATGGCTGGTGCGGGCCTGCCCACCTTGGTGGTGTGCTGCCAGCTGCAGGCAAATCAGAGCTCCGGGGAGGGGAGCCTCAGGGAGGCACAGCCCTTCTTGTGACTAGTGCTGTAAGAGAAACATAGACAGAGCCTGAAAGAAGGGAAGACATGTTTTTTAAGACATTATACAGATACAGAGAGACATGTGTACCGCCAAATGGACACTTGAAACCATAGCTCTCTCACCCCATTAGAATCATTTGGTCCAGAAGAGGATGGGCAAAGGTGGCCGGAGAAGAAACATCTTGATGGACATTCAGGACAAGGGGGTAGTAAGGGGTAAAGGGTGGGATGGTGAGTTATTTCAAATACCAGCGATGGAAAAAGACAGCCTGACTCATTCTGTGGCCCAGGAAGAAGTCAGGGTTCAGTGAACAGAAGCCACAGAGAAGTTGATTCTTAGGATATTTAAAATAATAAAATAATAATAATAATAATAATAATGCCCTTCCCCATCTCTGAAACTGCCTGGATAACCTCTCAGCAAGTGTGCCATTTGGGAGCAGCTTTAAGCATTGGATGAGATTTTTTTTAAAGACCTTTAAAGTCCCTCAAATCTATAACCCTAGACTCAGGTCTAGTTTTAACATGCTGTCTACTTTTATGTGAAACTGCCTAAGTCTCACTCCAGTCATTTGATAAGATAATAAAATATTTTTCACTGGAATATTGAGAGAATGAAAAAGGCACCCTGTGTTCAATGTTTCAAATCTTTCAAATTGACACTTAATGTCTAAATGCAAAATACATGTTTTCTACTTAATTATATTACAGGGAAAATTAGGCAAATTAGGCAAACTGAAAAAATTGGATACTATGGCTATTTTGAAATATTCACCACAATTCTACAGCCAAGGAGACGTCAAGTTCCTGATTCTTTCTCCCTTGAATTTTTTTTACATCTGGACCTATTTATGCTGGGATAGATGCCCACTTCCTAACCCACAATTCTTCATGGTAACAAGCACATAGCATGCACCCAGGACAGGCGACTTCATCCCAACCTCAGTCAGATTGGTGAGTCTTTTCACACAGGGGTTGAATCTACCAGAAACTACCATTCTTTATGGAATGCACACAGTCCACCTGTATCTCTATCAATTAAAGCACTAAGATTAAAATGTTGATGGTAGGGGGAATCATTATTCAGAAGTACTGTCCACACTTGCCAAACATCTGGATTTGGTGAAGAAACATCTTGAGTGCAACTGAATTTTTCTTGTTCATTTGGATGTTTTGGTATTATGTAGACCCAGACTCAGTCAAGATTTGGAGTGAAAACTTGGCATAAAAAAGTCAGAATGACTTAATGCTAGGATAACTGTCTATAAAGAATAAAGATTTTTGGTGTTTATTATCATCGTGATGTGAGAAGACACAGGGAAAAACTTTTTAAGAATAAGTCAGTAAGTGATGACCAGGCAACAGAAAATAATGGACTAAACCAGCCGTGGGCAAACTATGGCCCGCGGGCCGGATCCGGCTCATTTGAAATGAATAAAACTAAAAAAAAAAAAAAAAAAAAAAAAGACCGTACCCTTTTATGTAATGATGTTTATTTTGAATTTATATTAGTTCACACAAACACTCCATCCATGCTTTTGTTCCGGCCCTCAGGTCCAGTTTAAGAACCCATTGTGGCCCTCTAGTCAAAAAGTTTGCCCACCCCTGGACTAAACACTTTGATCTCTTGCACAAATCAAGCAAAAGATCCGTAAATTAGGAAACCATAAAAAATGGTTCATATAAGATGAATTGTAAATAAGTTTAGTGGGTATTTGGAAATCCTGAGTGCACAAGAATTAGGAGAAAACAATCAGCTACAACATGAGGCATGAAAAAAATAAATGGAAGAAGCCACTTACATTTTTGAAGGGAATGAAGACTGGAGAAGAATCCCAGGAATTTGGCTAAAACTAACTGAGCCACCCGGCCAGGGCTTAGTGAGATTCTTATGGACCATCTTCACTCCTGGAACCTTAGCACTCACTGGTTTTCTCCAGACCCTGCCCTACCGATTGTACACTCTGGGCCTGTTTCTTCACCTATAAAATTGAGATATTGAATAATATGACTTTGATGATAACATCCAAGAGGAAGCAGCATTTGGAACTTTTTTTATCCTCACTCGAGGATAAGTTTATTGATTTTAGAGAGAAGGGGAGGAGAGAGAGAGAGAGAGAGAGAGAGAGAAAGCGAGCGATGATTTGTTGTTCCACTTGTGTATGAATTTGTTGGTTGATTTGTGTATGTGCCCTGACTGGGGATTGAACCCACAACCTTGGCGTATCAGTACAACACTCTAACCAACTGAGCTACCTGGCCAGGTCTAGCATTTGAAATTTTTTTTTTTTTTCCACACAGAGGTAGCATCACTGGGATGCTTCAGACAGGTTCAGACATTTTGAATAAACACATCATTGGCTGCATTTGAAATTTTTAAGTGAATTTGCAAAGTAATGTTTCTGAGGAAAAGAATTTGAGAGCCATTATTAGAACTAAGCATTGGGCTGGGAGGTAGTAGGCAAAGAGATATAGAGTGAAGTATGAGACCCAGTGTTCTTTAAAAAGATTAATGGAACATGCAGATGGTACCAAGCTAGGAGAAGCAGACCCCAGTGTGGGCAGGCAGTGAGCACATGAATGATATTAAGAGATTATAGAAATATGAGTGGAAAACAATGAAATGGGATTCAACTTTGAAAAAATGCAAAGTAATGCATTTGAGAGCAAGTAACCAGAAACACATGCGTTTGCAATGTTTTGTGGCAAGACAATTAGTTGGAGACAGAACCACCATGCCAGTGGACAGAAGATAGATGATCTGTGCATCCCTAGTGGGAGCCACACTTGGAATTCTGAGTTAAATCTCCTCCTTTGAAAGTAAGGGATGAAAAAGAAAAAGGAAGGAAGAAGTCAGGAAAGAGTAAAACTAATACTAGCTGTATCGGTTAATACAGATTTTTTCAATAGATGGAGTTACATATATGTTGATATATATGTGATTTGATATGTATGCTATTTTGTTGTATTGCTCTTTCAGATGACCACTTGTTCTGATCGATGGCACACACTCTTTCTGAGCAGCACTTCAAAACATGTGAAGAAGTAGAAAATTTGGTCTCTGAATGGTCTGCCTTAAAACAAGAAAAGTTCTATTGGGACGGTATCCACAAATTTCCTAAAAGATGGGGAAAATGTGTAGCTAGCGATGGACATTACTTTGAATAAAGCACTTTTGATGTTTCTCTTGAAATTATCGTGTTTTGATTACAAAATCCGTATTATTATGGTTAATTATATGGATTAACTATTAACTGGTTAATAATGCAGATTAACTATTGACTGGTTAATAATGTGGATACCATCCCAATAGAACTTTTCTTGTTTTGAGGCAGACCATTCAGATGAGAGAACTGAGGTATAGAGTGCTAAGAAATGTGCCTGCCATCAGACAGCTAATAAAAGACAGAAACAGAATTCAATCCCAAGCCCTCTGCCTCCAGTGCTCTGTATGTCAAGCTAAAATCCCACTCCCTATAACTGTCATCTCACATTGACCTCTGGGTGCAACAGAATTAGTCCAAGCCCTTAGGGAATGCACACCCTTAAACACTAACATTCCTCTGAGGCCTCTCTTCTCTGAATCTCCCAAGTTTTCTTCAGGTGACCATGTCTAAGACTCTTTTACCTGCTTGATGGTTGGCCTCTGTACCACCATCATGATTTTATGTCCTCGGTAATCAGGTCCCAGAAGTTATCCAGTTCCCCTAATGTAGTTCAACCAACACTAAGAATAGCAAACTCTCACCTCTCTCTAGAAACACATTAGATTTTGGGAGGTTCAGTGCTGTGTTTGTTTGAGGTATCCAGACTAAGCTCTTGACCCATGTTTAGGTAATGATAATGATAATTAAAATCCAAGCTCTGCAAAGCATGGGTTTGAGGAATATTTCATGAGATCCTTTTATAAGTGAAAAGAACGATTAATACGCAAAGACTTCCCTAAAAGTGCCCCAATTTGGCAGACCTGCCAGGATGGCATAGGCTTCACAGATGCCCACCTCCCATTTTCACAGTTATGACCCTTCTGTGACCAACTGGCAGCTGTAGAGCCCTTTCAGGGAGGGCATCATGAGAAGGTACCAGGGATAGCCTAGTAGGGATGCTTCAGTAAGAGCAACTTCTCTTAATGATGTTCCCATCGACTTAGGGTTAGAAGCAATATGGGAAAGGAGATGAGAGAGGGAAGAAGTATTTTTAAAAAAATTATACAGATACAGAAAGGCCTGTGCACAGCCAAATGGACTCTTGGAAGCATAGCTCTCTTAGAACCACTTGGTTCAGAAGAGCAGACCATGAGTGGCTCATCACCTGGACAGAGCAGTCAGGACTCTGCTTGAGTGGGAATTTCCTCACTGGACAGATGGGGACCGAGTGTCTGTTAGCTAACATTTTTTCTCTAATTACTAATTATACCAGAGAAAGGGGCTTTATGGCCAGAGTCCTGGAAATGTGAAATTTGATCAGTAGAGATTTGCAGTAAAGATGGAAGATTGATGTGTGACGTCAGACAGCTGGCAAAGAGGCCCATCAGCCCAGAAGGCCAGCAGCTGCTCACAGTGGATTCAAGAGGGTGGGGGGAGGACCCAGGAAAGTGGGGGGTCAGAAAAGGGTTTGGGAGAAGAGAGATAAGGGGAACCATGTTAACAATTTTGCTTCTCCCTCCTCCTCTTCCTTTCATTTCAGATAAGAACATATTAATCCTCTGAGTTTGGGGGATAGAGCCAACAGGTGGCAAGGCCTCTCCCTGCATAGGAGGCAGCTGCTAGAAGTGGGAAAGGGTGCCAGGAAGAGGGAGCTTCAGGTGGAAATCTGCTCAGAGCAATTAACCTTCACCCTGAAACACACCCCACTCCACTCCCACCACTCACAGAGGAGACCACAACCCTGAGGGTCATGCACTCAGAACATTCGCCAGAGCTGTGGTGCTAAAAGGGTTGTCAGGGACCAGCTGCAGCATTACCCACTGACCTTCCAGTTAGCAGTGCAGATTCCTGGACCCCACCCCAGGCCTCTGAATCTCTCAGTGGGGTAGTCCACCTCCCCAATCACTTTCTCTCACATCACCCTGTTTATTTTCTTCTTCACATGTAAACCTATACCTGAAATTACATTATCTATTTGTTTTCTGTCTTACCCATGCTAACATATGTTCCAATGTAGTAGGAACTGATTGCTCAGAACAGTGCCTTACACATAGAAGGGGCTTATTAAGTATTTGTTGGATAAAAGAGTAGGAAAATTGGACAGAAATAAGAAGAAAGAAAGGAGATGCAGAATGCCCACCCTGGTGAATAACTAAGTCAAGCTGAGCCCAGTACTAATGCTCTGGGACTCACAGGCTGTATGAGTCAGGGTGCAGCCAAGAGAGAGGGAGGTTGCTCCCTACTGGGCTTTGAACAACAATGAAAGATTGAGGATGTTCTACAAGCAATGAGCCCTTAATGCACTTACACACCAGTCCTGTCCATGGAAGCATCTCGCCACAGCCAAACCTGTAGGCCCACCAGCACCCAGGCAGAGGACATGGATCACCCCTTTGTACCTTTTAACTCAGAAAAGCCTTTAATGCACACCTGTCATTATTCTTAAATTGTTCCTAGGACATCAATATGAGGCCAGCACTCTTACCCCTATTTTGAGGAGCGCAAAAATTAAGGTTCTAAAAGTAATGACAGCATGCACTAGGTCACAAAGGGTGGGAAAGGGCTAAAACCTGGCCCTCCTGCCTCATGAGCCAGTAATGTCTTCCAACTCAACTGCTTCCTGCATATTCTTTGATGCTTATCCTTTTTTTACATGTATTTTTAATATATTGTTTATTGTTGGTAGTATTGCAGATGTCTCCCATTTGATGCTTATTCTTGAAGCCACCATGCTTTTCAAAAAGGAGGGGAGACATCAGCACTACACTATTCTAAGTTATGCACATTTTCATATTTCTTAAATCTACCTGTGACTCTTTTTTTCTGCTTTTCTCCTCTGTGAGTGGTGGGAGTGGAGTGGGGTGTGTTTTTAATATTGATAATGCTGTCTGTGAAGATGATTGTGTATTCAATGGAATTCCTTTCTTATATAAAATGATTTCTTAGAACCACATTCCATTAACTCAGTCTTTAAAATCCCCACTCTCATATGTGAAGTATTGTCCTGGTTTGAGAGTCTTGTATACATTGTGAAGGTAGAGAATCACAGCTATCAGATCTTGCTCTGCAGAATCATGTAATCTAAGTTTCTCCCTCCTTACCATGTCGTAAATAAGGACACAGAGGCCCAGGGATTTCACATGGCATGGGACACAGTATGGCCAGCATTCCATCTCTTGCTTACAAGGTGCTTTCTTCATGGGAACCCTGGAGTTTGTCATAACCTTGAGCACTATAGCAGGGCCTACCTGGGGTTACATGATCTTTGTCCTTTTCATTGTTGACTGATTTGACACTAAATTTCTATAACCCTGAGGCTTAGGTCTGCCTTAGAAATGTCTGCATTTTGCCACTACACCTACGTGTCCTCAATCCTCAGGGAAGCTGTGCCCATACAGGGGCAACAAGTGTCATGGCAGCTACAGGTTCATGAAGACTATTGGGAACCCTTACTGGGAACAGTGTTTAGAGCTACCTGAGCAGCTGAGCTCCCTTCTAGAAAGCTGGGCAGGAAAGGCCCCCCACGGTAACAGTGAGAGAAGGAGGCCCCCAGCCTCACTCCTGGGGGGTGATGTGCTCTCCTTTGATGCTCCCACCGTAGCTCTGAGAGCCACTGTGGCCACAAGCTGTGTAAGTCCCAGCATCAGCATGAGCCAGGAGAGGATAAAGAAGCCAGCTGTGAGTGGGTCTCCTCCTCCCATTTGCCAAGAGACAAAAGATTAACAAGCATTCCCTGGCACAGAGCAGAGAAGCCATCCAAAGTTCTAAGACTAATGTGGCATCGTTTTTCTGGTGGGGCTTGAGTGCTTTGGCATTCATGGAGGTGCTACACTCCCAGGTCTGCTGTTTTATGTGTCTGTTCCCAATGTATTTCTGAGAGGTAAGTAGAATCAAAGATTATAGAACAACTCTGAATGTCTTTTCCCCTTCATGCAGGGCATTCTTCATTCCTCAGCATTCAGATCATTGATAAGTACCACTAGGATGACTTGTCAAATTCCCCCAAAACGATAAGTAGCCTTCTTTGTGCTCCTGTAGCATCCTGCACACCCCTTAGTGACAGTCCTCTCCTGTGGGGTTCTAACTATTTAAAGCATGTTTCTTCAGTAGACTGTGCTCCTCTCCAGAGCAGAGGGCAGAGGTGGTTTTATTTTTTCTTTGTAGACCCTTCTCTTCCCCTATCATTTACTATCTACCCCATCCCAAGTCTAGTTTTATAGACTGGCACATCAGAGATACTGAAAGAACAGGGAAAAAAAGGAGGAAAGTTAAGGGTTTACCCAGAGTTCTGATGTTCAGTGCAGCACTCAGTTCTAAACTAGGCTGTCATCATGCCTATTTCGTTGTCCACAGAGAGTAAAACATATTTCTAAGGATGATTTTACTACTAAAGAAATGAAGAACATACAGCCCAGGCCAGATAATTCTTAAGTATGATTAGACGATGGCTTATGGGCTTCATCTATGCTTTAAATGAGGATCATTTTCAGGTCTAATGGAAATTACATGGTGGCTTTGGCTTCACAGGGAAGGAACTTTGAGCTAATCAGCCTTGGGAATGCCACCATCTGAGATGCCAAGGCAAAAAGAATGCAATCGATTAAGAGTCTCCCTTCCAGAAAGTTCCAAGGCTGGGAGGCTGCTTAGATGAGATGGGACTGGAATCCTAGCCACAGGCTTAATTGCTTTGAAAGAGGTCACAGCTGTTGCTGCTGGAAGAGGAGGGTAAAATCCTGTCTTCTTACTTTTCACTTTCTGCTAACCTTGTTTCTGAGCTGCCTGGTACCCATGCCCATCCCAAATGGTTTTCCTTCAGTGTCCCAGGTCTTGTCTTTGCTTTTCATTGTAACCTCAGCATTAAAGCAGTGTCTAAAATATTGTATGTGCTCAATATCTGTTTGATTAACTGATGAATTAAGCCACCAAAGTAGATAGAAAATGATAGTTTTCTGGTACACAAGAGAGATGCCCCTTCACTTTTTCAACTAGATTTCTCTTGACCCTGTGACTGGAATACAGGAAGGTGAAGAAAGGAGAAGCAGTGTGAAACGCAGTTTAATTTTGTCTACCCTATGACCATATCTACTCATATTTTCCCATTCCTATTCCATGACCAAATCAATTTTTGGTGGGAAGGGGCCTGTTTCATTTTGTTTTGTTTTTGTTACTATAATGACAACCCATTCCTGAATAATTAATAACTTGCTACGCATCTGCAACCTCCTCTGGCCTTTGAAATAGCTAAAATGACCTAAGGTCTGGGGGAAGAGTGGCACCAATGGACTTTGCCAGAAGTTGGGTCCTTGGGGTAAGAACTAGAGGGTTATTGGCTTAAGTGGTGTTAAGCAGCGCCTAAGAGTGGAAAATGAAAGGAAATAAAATCCCCTCAGAGAATCAAGTATAGCCAGGCCTCACCCTAAAATAAACAGGCCAAACAAGCATGGGTGGCAATGGCTTATTCCTCAAACCTGTTCTCCCCTTTGATTTCACTTAGGTTTCCAAACATTTATTTCTACCTTCTAGCTGTAACCTTAGACCCAAACACGTTTTAAGACTTTAAGCAATGTGGATTTGTTCACTTTCTTCTTTATCTTAGAGAATAAATGAGCATTCTGTATGAATTTCATAAATATTAGTGATGGAAAAGCCCAGCGAGTTAACCCCATGACTAACCATCATGAGTCCTTCTTATGTCTCCCAAATTAGAATTTCTTCTAGTGACCACTTAATTTTCAGAGTAAAAACCATAGGTTGCACATGTTTTTCTGTTAACACTTTACTTACTACAGTCGAGGGGGTATTTTATTCCTAGGAATATGTTTAGGTTCTTTCCACATTCTACATATTGTTTCTCCTTTGATTGTGAACCTTGGATTGTTAGAAACTTACAGTGTTTCTAGACTCATTGATAGTTAACTCATAGGTCACTTAGTAAGTACCAGTTGATGTCCAATATCCCATTTAATATATCTTATTAAGTGCAATTTGCCTTTTTGCCAAGTATATGCAAACCAGAATACCAGGTTTGAAATTCAAAATGCATGACATCTGAGTGGATTTCGGTAAAATTTCTCTCTTGCTCCTCCTACGCTTTCTCCACACTTGCAGCAGTAACTTAGAATCATCATATTGTTCATTTTGTCCTATCTGCCCCAAGTTAAAATAAGAGTGTGATATTTCAGTCTTAAACCTACCATGTAGAACCTAGAGTGAAGACCAGGTGGGTATCTACCAGGTGTTCTAAAAACTCCATCTGCTCATTGCCTGGGGCCAGTGTCTGTCACAGTGAGGAGGAAAGTGCTGGGTCCACAAAACAGTCCAGGGAAGTGAGGGTGAAATTGACTGAAGTAAATTACTCCTAAAGCCTTGATTCTCTCCTCCTTTGAAGGTAGGAGTAAGTTTGGTTTCTGCATCCAGGTGGCCCTCAGATGTTCTAAATTACAACGTCGTGAGAATGGGCTTTTCATAGCTCTGCCCTGACCAATCTATGGCCTTAAACTCTGTGCTGTGTTTCTGCACAATCCACCCAGTGGAACTGCAGAGTTAAGCAGGCAATGTGGAAGCACAATTTCTTTTTCCTTGTTGGAAATAGGCCAAGATTGTGAATGTTAATCACCCAATTCTTGTAAAAGGTACCTCGGGGCCTTTAATAAGCATGAATGGCCGAGTCTCAGTTTTACACTTCATCTGTGAGACTTTGTCAGAGGGAGGTGGCAGCTCTAAACGAGTATTTACACAATACCCCAAACCAGAAGTAGAAAGGCAAAAGCCTGCAGTTGTTGATCTCAGAGACTTGAAACTTGATGAAAGAAGGGCTTTGAGCAATGGTTTTCCATGGCTTTTGAGGGAGCAAATCCCTCAAAGATTTCAGGGAGCAAATCCCTGTATTTAAATATCTTTCCTGCCCAGCTCCATTGTCTTTCCCCTCACGCTGCTACCATAGGATTTGGAGTTCCCACCTGAGCTACTGTCTCAGGAATACTAGCTTCCTTTTCCTTTCACTTCCTGCCTACCTTGAACACACTGATGGCAACATAAACTTGGTTTTTTATTGGAGGTGGGGAAATTAGAGAGGTATAACCGCTACAGATAAACAGAATAAGTATGAACTTTAACTTTATTCTGCTTACTTGTGTATCTCAAACAAGTAGGTTAAAGTTACTGAACTTAAATTTTGTCATCTATAAAATATATCTAAACTATACATCATATAATTATTATAAAGATCAATTGAAAAAACTTAGTGATGACCCTTGTAAATTATAAAGTATTGTATGAGTGTAAGTTATTATTATTATATCTGTTTATTATAATTGTTTATTATGCAGAGGTGCTGGGGGTTAGTACTTCAACATATGCATTTTTGAGGGACACAATTCAACCTATAGCAGTTGCTCTTGGGTAGGGAAGAGGGGATGAACTCAAGTGCCTGTGTAAAAGGTTAGCACATTCATAACAAGAGGATGGAAGGAAATAAATGTGGAAACAGAGTACATGGTTTTCTAGGGTTAGTGTTTTCTTCACAAAATAAGCCAGATTAGTGGCCAACGGGGAATTTGGAGGAGATGTTACAGGTTTGAGAAGAAAGGAAAAGAGATGAAGAGGCACCTGGGGGAGTGGGAGAGTGACTGTTTTAAAGAGAAGTAGAGTAGACTTCCAGGGCAGCACAAGGGCCCATCTAGAGTGAGTGACCATGGCTTTAATGTGAGAACAATCCATAAGGTTACATGGTTTTTCTATTCAGTTATGTTCAGATGTTCAGCTACTTGATATGGAGTAGAACAGAGATTTGGGTTTAATTAGAGTTGTGGTTTTGCTAGATGTATATGGTGGAGGGAGAGAGGGATGAGAGAATTGAGTATGTGTTCAAGGTCTTATTATAATGATGAACCATAGAATCGAAGGCAGTAGGTGGAAAAAGGAGATAAGGAAGGATGCCTGATAGTGAAAATGGAGTAGGATCAATAGATTGTAACTTCTTGTGGAGTTGAGAAACAGCTGGAGACAGGAGACTAGATAGCGTGCACTAAAAAGACAGGGAGTGCTGGTCTTGGAAGGAACTTTGGAATTGGGATCTGGAGTAGTTGCAGTTACTGGTAATGACTAAGCTGGAATAGCACTGTAAGAATGAGAGGTTTAGCCAAGCCCAGGTGGCTCAGTCGGTTGGAGTGTCATCCTGTACACCAAAAGGTGGCAGATTCAATTCCCGATCAGGGCACATACCCAGGTTTTGAGTTCTATCCCCAGTCAGAGCACATGTGGAAAGCAACAGATCAATGTTTCTCTCTCACAATCATGTTTCTCTCTCTCCTTCCATTCCTCTCTCTAAGATCAATAAAATAAAAAGTAGTTTAGTAAGAGTAGGGGTTAAAGAACAGATTTTTTAGGGCATTAATTGCCCCTAAGAATTTGAAAATGTTATGAATTATTACAGAAGTAGTTTTAAGGAGTGGAGGGGCATCAGCAAGGTGCTAAAATAGCCTAGGGATGAAGGGGAATGACCTAGAAGTTTGTAGCTACTGTAACAAAAAAAGACCTTAGACAGTTCAGCCTAAGAGCAGGAACTTACAGTGAGCTCGGTAGGGGGTGAGGGGTGGGGGAGTAGGGAAAAGGAGAAGGTTCTGGAAGAGTCAGTGAAGCTAATGAATGAAGAGTAAGGGGAACACCTCAGGCACCCTGGATGTAGGGAAAAACAAAAACACTGCCTTTGAAGGCTATAGAGAAAGCCTCCTCTGGGAAGAGCCAGGTTTGGTTAAGATAAGAGAGTGAAGGGATTGAGGATAAGAGGATTTTTGCTGAATATGGACAGTGAGTTCCGGAGGGTACAGCAAATGTGCCTGGTGTTGAAGAGAGCTGAGCAAATGGCTGAGTTTAGGGAAGAGAGTCTGGTGACTAGGAATGGCCTGGGAGTCCTGAACTTCCTGACTGAGGTATAGGGGGGTGGGGACAGAGGGATAAATCCTGCAGTCTCTGACTCCGAAGTGAGGTGTGGCTGTGTTTGGGGTGGAAGGTGGGGGAATGCTTGATAAATACTTCTGGAATTTAATCCACTTTCAACTATTATTCTATCAATAGAGAATCCTTTCTGATTATCTCCCTAAGGAAAAAGTGCAAATGTATAGAGTCCAAAATGGCCCAAGTCAAGTGTTAATTCCTCCTGAACTCCTGGCTCCCATAGATTCTAGAATCTTCTATTGAGCAGCTATGGCTATTCAGCATATCCTGCGGGGGGTTAAAAAACACTAATGAATCGCTTTTGCTTTCAGTGAGTTTATATTTTAGGATATCCAAGAACACAAAGTAAGCATCTAAATACTTGCATTTCCCTCCTTTTGGGGGGATGAGGTGATGTGTACTGGAGAGTTTTGCAGGATGTAGCCTTGAATGGATATTCGTGCCATGGACAATTAAGAGAATTATAGGTGTGTATTCAAAATGCAGGTATTTGAATGATGTTTGCATATTGTTCTGAGTGTGCACGTTTAATAGTATACAAACATACAAATACACAGTGAATGTGCATGCTTTGTGTGCCCTCCAACCCTGGGAAACAGACTGGTGTGACGTGATCACCCTCCTGCGGTCATTTCATGGACACAAACTCCTGCACTTCTCTAAAACTCACTGGGAATATCTGAAAGCCTCGGCTGAGACTCATGGTTAGGAGCCTTTACTGTTTAGCCACCAATAAAGACAGCTCACCTCTGCCCACTGTCATCCCATCCCAAGCTGTGTCCCTGGAAGGTGATATGTACTTCATGTAAATGTCCATGTCAGCAGCTCTTTGTGGGACACCTTTGTCTGTCTGAGCAAGGAAGAGAAATTCTCTGAACAGTCTGACCCTATCCCTCATCACAACTGGTATGGGGCTGCCCCCTGGAGGTCTCAAAAAGCTTGTTCCTTAAATGCAAGCCAGAGGATCGAATTAGACTAGAGGCATTTGAGATGTTGAAGCTGGAATATATCATCTGGCCATCTAGGCCAGACCCCTCACCAGTGAGTATATTGAGACTTGAACCCAGGGAATCAATTTGCAAAGACACAATCATTTTCAGAGATTCCATGCAGCAATGTGAGACAGTATGATCTATAATAAATTCCTCCTCAGGGAACTTACTGCAGCTTTTGAAACTGAGAAAAGTTGGCTTTATCTATTCATATCCAAATTGTTCAGGAAGATCATTCATTTCTTGATGGCACTTACTGAACATCTACTGCATATGCAACAATGAACTTAGCATTATCCATTACTTGTTCGCTTTCTGCCCCCAGTAACTGCTTGTTAATCCCAATATACCTGAATTCAGGAAATAAATTATCTAAAGTAGCTTCTCAACTTTCTGGTGCTGTAGCAATAATTATGTTTAAAAACAGCAATCCTCTGACTTCTCTGTTATGAGGCAAATGCTGTTGTCACCAAGTAACAGACTATGCTTCTTATGTTTATACATAATCAATTTCAATTCATTATCACTGGTTCTCCCAGACTACACACAGTGAGGTCAAGTGGTGTGTGATCCTGGCAGGGCACCTGCTGAGTATTTAGGAATGAGTGTGTAAGCAGAGAGAGCAAATGTTGATAAGTGTGGACCAGCATGAGTTATATCTCATTACATTTGGCAATCTGCAATTTTGGGGGAGACGTGGAAACTCCTCATTACAGCCTCCTCCTGTTGATAGAGATAGGAGTCAGTTAAACATGTTATAAAGAGGTAATCACAATGTTATTAATTGGGGGAAAGGAAGATTACAAAGCCATCTGATAACATTTTAGCAAGTAAAAATATCTGTCCATGCCTAGAAAAGTCATTATATTGGGATAGTAGTGATTTTTCTCTGGTTTGTATGATAATGATTGATTTTTATTTTCTCTGAGAAAAGCAATTAAGAATAAGAAAATAAAAAGAAATTACAACACGATTAGAATCCTAGGAGACAGATCCCAGTTCTTCTCAATTGGTAAATTTGAAATCAAAACAAGCATTAAAGCAAAGGGGCAAAGAGGCACTGACCTCTGACTGGTGCGTGTAAGATTCTTGCTCTCCTGCAGAGAAAAAAAAAATGATGAAAAAATTTTTTTTATCATTTCTTCTCTAAGCAACAGGCATATTCTTGAAACAGTTTTGAAATATCTAAAATTTTATTTGTTTTTTAAGATGTAAGTTCCTGGACTCAATTTCATGTTGACTAAGCTGAAAGTTGTCCAACTCCTTTGATTAAGAGATTTAAGGAGGAGGGCCATACTACTTTCGGTGGGAGGTTTTTCTTCTCAGTGGAGCTAAACGGTATTTCCAAAATATCTGGCTGAATCTTAAAAGTCATTCGTGACAGGTGATAATTGATTGCATATTGAGTTTTGCCAGAAACTTTAATGTCATTGGCATATAAAGACACAGCGTTACCACAGTGTGTATGTGCAGAGGACTGGAACACAAATAGAGGGCTTCATAAATTAAATTTAATGTTTCATAGCTTTTTTTAACCAAACAAAGTAGGTGTGGAAATTATTTTAAGTTAAAATTTATATCTGTGCAAAATAAAAACCAGTCTCAGGGTGTATAAGTGTGACAAGAAAGCAGGATTTAAGATCACGTGTAGCCCTAATTGAACTTTAAAAGAAAGAAAAGCTATTTTCATATCAAAAGGAAAAACTTAAACATTGGCATTTTAAATATTTTCAAACATGGGCTATATACAAAATAATAATGACCCTAATGACAACAGTTATACACACCATCGAACAGGAGAGTTGGATAAATCTATCAGTGCATCTCATTTTAAACTTAATATAGTCATTTCTATTTTATTAAAAGGTCCCATTCTTTCTATCACTGTTAATATGACTAAAGAGAGAATAAACAAAGTAGATGAGGAAACTCATTGACTTGGAGTGAAATTAAACCCTCACATTTCAGATAATTGCAATTTGTTTAAAATGTCAATTTTATTCTACCCTCTAGAGGAGAAGTGACAAAGCAACTGACCAAGGGTCAAATTGGTCCAAACCAGCTTTATTTAGCCTACACTATACATTTTGTTTTATTTCGTATTTGTTTTTCTGTGGCCACTTTCCCCCTCCTATTTTTAAGGCTAATTTAAATGCCCTCCAGGACTCATACACTACATCCAATTATCCATGGGATAGTTATTGTCATATCCAGGCAAATTCACACACTTATAGTAACTGTTTGGCTTCTCTGTGCATTTTTATTTATTTGTTTTATTTTGTTTTTGTTTTGTACTCTACTCCAGAGCAGTCAATTTCTTCAACTGGTGGTCTCCATTAGTGGCTGTGAAATCTATTGAGTGGGTCAGGGATCAGCATTGTTTTCCAATAAACTAGAATATAGTAGAAATTAGCAGTGCATCATAAGTATAAAGATAAGCCTACTTTATAAAGTGTTCACCTCGTGTGCATACATGTGCACACATAGACTTAAGTGCAAATTAAAAATGCATTTCTTACTATGATGGTAGTCCAAAAAGTCTGGAAAACACTGCTGTAGAGAGTATCTCAAAAGGGATTACTATCTTCACTAAGATTACATTCAAATTACATGTCACAAACATTAATTTATCCCTCAAATTATATTCCACAGGTGCAGATTAAATTCATTCCAGAAATATGTACTTTCTACTACTGATGTGCCAAGAACTTTTCAAATTCTTCTGCCTTCAAGGAGCTTACATTTGTAATGTTTAGGATATAATCTTAAGAAATTTGATTGCCCTAGCCTACTTGGCTCAGTGGATAGAGCGTGAGCCTGCGGACTGAGGGGTCCCAGGTTCGATTCCGGCCTAGGGCCCATGCCTGGGTTGTGGGCTTGATCTCCAGTAGGGGGCGTGCAGGAGGCAGCCGATCAATGATTCTCTCTCATCATTGATGTTTCCACCTCTCTCTCCTTCTCCCTTCCTCTCTGAAATCAATAAATATATTTTTTTAAAAAGAAATTTGATTAAACTATAACATCCTTTAGTTCTTTTGTCTTAACCAGTTCAAGCTCTATCCACTTCTTATTCACCTTCCCCATCAATTTTTTTTTATCACTCTGACTGAAAGTGAGGAATTTCTTCTCTTACCGCCTGCCCTAGTGACCCATTTAGCAGTTGCTATATATGGATTTGTGGCATTTCTTCTGTTGTTCTAATAAGTGGCATTTTAATGCTGTTGATGAGCACAAAAATCCTAAGTATTGACAGTATTTTCCTGTCTTTACCTGCCAAGGAGGATCATTTGTTGCATTGCTATATTGTTGATCTCTTAACATGCTGAAGACAGACACAAGCCAAGATGCAGAACTTAAAAAGCAGAGAGAATGCTATAGGTTATGCTATGTAAGAAAATGCATTATTACATCCTGCGAATATAAGAAAACATCCAGAAAATGGGAAAAGAGGGTGGGAAAGAAGGGTTTGAATAGGAGAGCCAGTTGGTCTAGAGTTTGATAAAGAGAGATAAGAAAAGGAGAGTTTAAGAAGTTTTCCAAATCTTTTTTTTAAAAATCTCTCCTTTGCTACTGCTCAAGAGACCTTCAGTAAGTCTTCTGTTAGATTTCAGAGCTTTATGGAGTTATTTGTGGGGTGGGGATACTGCCCTGTGCCTCTAGGTACAGATTTACTTGGATTACAGCTATATGATTAAATACTTGCTAGGACAGCATTCCCAATCAGGTTGTGACTTTTGATTAAGGGGTTTCAGAGTCTTTTTACTAACCCATGGCACTCAGCTTGCAGGATTCACACTGAGCAGTATTTTTTCCTTGTACAATGAAGACTCAGTGCATTTGAAGGTAATTCTCAAGCTACCCAAAGTTCAGGGTTTGAACCTTTTGTCACCTTTAAAACCATTAGAAGAAAGACATCACACCCGTGCACTTGTTGCAGAGCTTGCCTATAAGGGTTTCAGAAAGAAACTATAAAAGTCATCAGCAAGATACCAGAGAAATTTCTTGCAGGAGCACACATAGCACCCTTTCCTGTCTTGCAGTATGTCAAAGGAAACGAATACATTGGGATTTATGATCAATAAATCTAAAGTCCTGTTATTATTCTGTCCAATTCTCTGACCTCAGACTTGAAGGTCTATAACTTCATCTTACATGACATCAGACAGATTCATTCTGGGAATAAGGCCATTCCACTGTTCCCTGCATTAATCAGTGGTATGTCCCATGATCATTCTAAATCTGCAGTCCTATGGACACATAATTGAGTGTATACAACAGCATTAAATGTGTCAACTAATCACCACATGTAACCTATATCTCCGGAACAGTAATTTATCCAGTATGTGCAATGCTATGTGAAAAAATCTTAGAGAGATGCTCCTATCTCCACATCTAAAGAAACCATTCTTGAATGAACAGAACCAAACACTTGGCATTTCTGTCCTAAAGACATCTTCTATTGATGCCCTTGATCAGTACAAGCACTAGCTATATCCATTGTAGTTATTTATTGTTTAAATAATATTCCTTGTTTTTAGGATATCTTTTTATATGAACTGACACCTCTGGACAATTAATTTCCATTTCTATGAGTTGTTTTTATTATGCAGCATTAGCCAGTCACCAAGATAATAATGGGCCTTTCTTTGATGTACCTCAATCTGCACATCTGCTTCTGCTCCTCTACCAGATGTTCATATTTATTTATATTCCTTGCTTCAGTTTGAGATACTTCTGCTCTGGGGAAAGACATATTAGTACAATAAACTATATTATAGAACATGTCAATATAATTAGTGTGTTCATGAGAATTAAACATAACCACCTCAATCAACAAAAACTGAGATAATTCTAGAATTTTCTTAAATGCATGCTTACAAGAACTCTTAAGTCTTTTCTTAATTCATATTCTAGGTCTTATTATTATTAAAGTATCCTTTGGCACAATGTAAAGTAGCCTTTTAAAAATCTGTTTCATTCCTGTAAATTGTCTCATCAACCCTCTTGCATCTATCTGTGATCATTTGGTGCCTATAATATATATCTGAATCACCTCTAAAAATATTTCCATAACAAATAATTCCAATAATTCCAATTGTTCATATGTATTGAGCACTCACTATGTGACAGGCTCTTGCTGTATACTTTACAAACATCTCATTGGGTCCTCACAACAACCCCGTGAGGCAATGCCATTTTAATCCCCATCTCACAGATGAGGAAATTAAGGCTCCATGAGGTTGTATATCTGATAAATAACAGAGCAAGGGATCATGCCTAGAATTGCCTAGCATCTCCTAACTTCTGTGCTACACCTACCTCTTCAATATCAAATAGAATGATTTTATCTATAAATCAGATACTTGTTAATACATCTTAAACACCAGGAAATAAATACCTGCCACATCCCCATGTAGGAACTTGCTTTAGATTAATTTGTAGAATTTCAGGTAGAGGGAGGCAATTTGGTGGAGGTCTAGGTAGGAGCTGTTCCCCAAGGATCCAGTTTCTTAAGCGGGGACACACACACACTTTGGGGCAAAGTGGTGCATCTTCCTGGAGTAGTAAACTTCTTCAATGATAAGCAGTTAAAAACAATACTTTTTATTTAATGAAACATGGACATATTATGGAATGAATTTTTAAAACCTTGAATTTTTACATTAAAAGTAAGATTTCCAGAAGCTTCCCCTTTCTGGGAGCCGGTGCATGTGCTACCGGCTGTGGCCTGCCAGTTGCCAGTTGCTGACCGGGGCTTGGGGGCCTGCCAGCTGCCAGTCTTAGCTGGAGGGACAGGGGGAGGGACAGGGGGAGGGACTGTGGGAGGTTTGCCAGCCAGGGGGAGGGACTGGGGGAGGTTGGCTGGCCATGGGAGGTTGGCTGTGGGAGTGGGTCAATGCACCCTTTTGTATTCATGGTGCATTGACCCACAGGTGTAGGATCAGAGGAGCCCTTGAAAAGTCTTAGGCAGATTTGGTTGTTAGGGTCAGGAAGGCCGGGAGGCATTTCATTCTGCCTACAGTTTGGAAAATTGATGTGAAAGAAGCAAAAAGGCTGATAATAAGGGCAAAACACAGGTAAAGGATAAAAAGCAGCACACTTGGCTGTTTCACACATAGGCGTGTGCGTGCGCACACACACCCACCCACACACACATACACACACACACATACACCCTGCAAGATAAAGATATAAAAGATTGAAAGGGCACATGTTCAAATATTTCCTCTACTTCCCCCCCTCCATTAACCATGGGCCACATGTGCATGTGCTTGGCCTGCTTTGCTCATTCCACTTGCCTCTTATGGCAGAGCCCCTCCAGCAATGACCCTGACTAAACATTTCACAACCTGGGCAGTTTGCCACGGTCTTTTGGTCAGAGCCAGTTATGTTTCTGGGCAATTCCTGGAGAAGCCTGAGACGTCTGCCTAGTGGTGTCCTCTATTGTCTGATAGAGAAATAGGGTTTCATGGAGAGAAGGAATATTGTTTTTATTCCCTCCTTTTCAGCTGATGATTGTCATTTCAGGATGTAGTGACTTCCATTGGTGAGAGAGATTTATTACTCACTTCCTGGAGAAAGCAATTTTCTCTCATGTGTGAACATTTAGACAGGGGCATCCAAAAATGTCAGCAATTTTTGGCTTTTATAATTTAGAGGGGAAGAGAAATTACCATCTGCCCAGTTTCCCCCTCTGCCCAGGAATGAGCCGTGATGTGCTCTCCAAAACCACAAGGCAGAGAGGGGCCTTGTGCTCTTCTATGCAACAAGAGTACAAAGCCACCAGCTTCAACAACTGTCTCTCTATCGACAAACTAATACAAATTCTTTAGTGACTGGAAATCCATTGCAGCAAAGGCACAATGACAATGCTACATATCCTACCCTCCATCACATCACAGCTCCAAAGATGTACTTTTATTTTGTAATTAGAGGCACGTGCATGAAATTCGTGCACAGGTGGGGTCCCTAGGCCTGGCCGGTAATCAGGGCCTATAAGGGCTGTTTTGCCCAGTCCTGATCAGGGCCAGGCCAGCCAGGGCCTGTTGGCTACCGGCTGTGGCCTGCCAGTTGCCAGTTGCTGACCGGGGCTTGGGGGCCTGCCAGCTGCCAGTCTTAGCTGGAGGGACAGGGGGAGGGACAGGGGGAGGGACTGTGGGAGGTTTGCCAGCCAGGGGAGGGACTGGGGGAGGTTGGCTGGCCATGGGAGGTTGGCTGTGGGAGTGCACTGACTACCAGGGCACAGCTCCTGCATTGAGCGTCTGCCCCCTGGTGGTCAGAGCACATCATAGCGACTGGTCGACCAGTCATTCTGGTCATTCTGATTGTTTGGTGGTAAAGGTTGCTTAGGTTTTTATATATATATATAATGTAGATGGTTTACCGAAGAGGGCCAGGAGCTCTTAGTAACCCTAAGACTTCTTTTCTCAGTCTACCTTCCTTCCCTGGGAATTTCACCTATCCCATTGCTCTCATTATTAACTGGCAGATGACTGACCAGTCCTTATCCATGCCCATATCTCTCTGCTGAGCAGCAAACACCTGGAACACTTCAGATTTCAAACTCCACAAGTCAAAGCCTGAGCTCATCTTCTTTCCTCTCAACCCTGTTCATTCTAGTGTGTTCCATATTTCAGTGACCAGCACCATTTTCCACTCACTTTCTCAACCCAGAAATACTGAGCATCTTATTTCTCTCTTTCTCTTAACACTCAGTTTATTCAATTAGTCATCAGTTCCAGGAGATTCAAACTCTTATACACTGCTAGAAGCTGTTTGGTATACTTCTCTTCATTTCCACCTCCAGTATCACTCTACTGGTCTGTCTGCCCAAGTCCTTTTCCCTATCTAATTCCCTATCCCTGTCACCACAAAGCTGCTAGAGGGAATATTCTAAAAATCATATCTAGTCATATTACTCTCTTTAATAAAAAAGTCCTTGATGTTTCTCCAAAAGGGGAAAGTTCAAACACCATATTTTACAAGACACTTCATGAGCAGACCTTTTACCTCTCATCTTTCACATCCAGAACCTTAACTCTACTCCCAAATGCAAAATAATAAGGAATTTACAATTTCCTAAAGTTCTGTCTCTTGCCCTGAAGCCTTTGCACATGCTGCTCCGTTTTCCTGGAACAGTTTCTGTCATCTTCCTCGTGGCTAAACTGGAACATACAGTTATATACCCAGGGCCCGGGACTGGGGCGAGTGTCCGTGCATGACCCTGAGAGCAAACACCTGCTCACATTTTTCACTGTAGGTACCTCTCTTGCCTCACCTTAGTTCCAGGCCTCCATATATTTAATATCACTTTCATCCTGATCTCTATTATTTTCCTCCCTCAAAATGGGTTAGGTGCCTATCCCATGTCCTCCAATTGTAGCCATTATTTCCCTCTAGCATTTGTTCTGCTGTATTGTGATTGGCTTTTTACTTGGTTTTCTTCCTCGTTAAATTAGAATTTCTTTCAGGGTAGGAATCTTTTATTAACTGTCCTTGTCATAGTGCTTGATATCTAGTAGGCAATTAATGTGTCTTGCAGAAATGAATACACTTTCACCTCTGCGTGTGCCCAAGTAGATCAGAGAAAGTTTGACTTGGGAGGGACTCCATAAATCATCAGGTCAAACCCCTCATTTTAAAAAGGAAGAAAATGAAGTCAAGAAGGTTAGGGCAAGACAGTTTCTCAGACTAGCCTAAGCTGGGAAAGTATCCTAGTACCTTATTTTTAGCAGATGTCAGTTGGCAGTGCAATGAAACATAAGCTATTCACCAGTGATATTTAATATTCAAGCCAAATAATGTGATACGTCAATCAAAATGATTTTATAACTCCTTATAAAATAAAAGAAATCAAGTTTTTATGAGATGTTTTTCTTAAGTTGGTATGTAAGCACCCACCGCCACCACCACCAGACCACCCACATTTCACAGTTGAAAACACTGGGAAAGGGCCAGAAAGAATTAGTAGAAATGCAACTAGAGAGAAGAGTGTTTACTAATTTGTGATATTACATAGCTAAGCAAGACCTTTCCCTCGGCTTTGGCAGAGTAGGCGACAGATGGCATTGCCGGTCTCTTGGTCACTTCTCCTCTGTACAGTTCTTAGAGCCAGGAATACTGTAAGGAGTGGAGTTGCCATGAGTGAGTAGTCAAAGAGGAGCTTCTTACCAGTAGTACTTATTTATATATGTGAAAATATAGATATTGTATTAAGAATTAAATCTTGGGCCTGATGGTCAAATCCCTCTAGTGTTAACTACAACAATTAAGGCTTCGCTAGAACAAGACTGCGCACAGAGACCACAAGGGGGTACACCAAGAAAGCATAAAAGATGCGGAGACAAAAAAACATGACAGAAATGGAGGATATGGAGCTAAGAATCGCAATTTTGAGGGCTTGCCATAAATTTGTGCAGAGCCTCACGAAAACTAATGAGACCCTCGATGCTACGATAAAGAAATTAGAAAGTAAGCATACACGGACTGAAATAAAGAATATTATACCCAATAGCAGACCAGAGGAGTGCAAGAATCAAACCAAAGATTCGACAAAAAACACCCAATTGGAAAAGCATAATGAAAAAAGAATCCGAAAGTGTGAAGATAGTGTAAGGAGCCTCTGGGACAGCTTTAAGCGGACTAATATCAGAGTCATTGGAGTCCCAGAAGATGAGAGACAGCAAGATATTGAAAACCTATTTCAAGAAATAATGGCAGAAAACTTCCCCCACCTAGTGAAAGAAATGGACTTACAGGTCCAAGAAGCGCAGAGAACCCCAAACAAAAGGAATCCAAAGAGGACCACACCAAGACACATCATCATTAAAATGCCAAGAGCAAAAGACAAAGAGAAAATCTTAAAAGCAGCAAGAGAAAGAGGCTCAATTACCTACAAGGGAATACCCATACGACTGTCAGCTGATTTCTCAACAGAAACTTTGCAGGCCAGAAGGGAATGGCAAGAAATATTCAAAGTGCTGAATACCAAGAACCTACAACCAAGATTACTTTATCCAGCAAAGCTATCATTCAGAATTGAAGGTCAGATAAAGAGCTTCACAGATAAGGAAAAACTAAAGGAGTTCATCACCGCCAAACCAGTATTATATGAAATGCTGAAAGGTATCCTTTAAGAAGAGGAAGAAGAAAAAGGTAAAGATACAAATTATGAACAACAAATATGCATCTATCAACAAATGAATCTAAGAATCAAGTGAATAAATAACCTGATGTACAGAATGAAAAAAAAAAAAAAAAAAAAAAAGAATTAAATCTTTCATGTTTGGGGCCTTCAAGCAAATATACTAAATATCATTTAATAAAATGATAGTTCAGTAGGCTTTGAAATTTACCAAACCCCCAACAAAATCAAATTTAAATCTATTCATTTTATATTTCTGAAAAAGGGATAGCAGTAAGAATAAGTAAAGAAATACATGGAAAATGCTTTAAAAAATAAAAGAGATGCTGAGGGGAGAAAAAGAATGCTGAATTGTGTTCCTTCTCCAGGTGCTATGCCAGCAAGTACCAAAGCCAGGATAAAAACTTACTTATCAGCTGCTTCACCTGAAAATCGGAAAGGCACAGAAGCCTTCTAGGTGTTGTCAACAGAAAGTAAAAGATGGCTGGCATTCTATCTTGTGCAAAGGTAACCACTGAAATAAAATGAGCTCAGAATTCTGATGTTTAGGAAATGCTGTCAAAAACATTATTTTGACTGTCAACTATATGGATTGAAGGAAACCATATCTAACAAGGTATCTCTCTCCCAAATTTCCTCCTTTCAGAAAGTATGTGACAATTAGGGACCTTGGGGAATTTTTATTTACTGAAGAGCCTCCTGTCCCATTTCCCACTTGACCTTGCATCTGTTTGTAGAGACTTGAATATTTACCAGTGATGTGCTGCTAAATATTTAACAACCAGTTTTCCAGGGGGAGAAAAATACCATGATTTATAGCAATTACCGATTTCTGTGGTGTAAATACTCCCTTCATGGCCAATTGCAAGTTACCAAGGTGATGTCATGGAAAGCCGAGTTAGGAAAGATGTGCACAGTCACCTGTTCAAAGCCAATGTGAGCCAGCTCCAGCACACTGCTGCTTGACACGCTGAGACTCCTTGCCCTGAACAGAATTCTTCAGTGTAGCTCCTACCACAGCAGGTCTTCAGACTGTCCTTGCTTCTAACCCAAATTCTTTTGCTTTAGTCCTGATTAGCTAGGTTATTCTACATAACAAATTAGCCCTGAGATATCAGTGGCTTGAGAACAGCCAAGGTTTATATTTCATTCGTGACATATGTACAGCCTGGGTCCATGGAAGAGGGCACTCTGCCTATCACAGTGACCCTGGTCCCAGCATGGAAAATGCTGGTGGCAGTGAGGGGGAGCCTGGAGATTTGCACGTGTTTTTTTCACCATCACAGCTCACATTTCATCAGTCAGGACTAGTCCCAAGGTCCCACCTAGAAGAAGGGATTTGGCAAGTGTGAGGGAGCAGTAGAATGTTTGGTGAGGAGTCTCATCAAACCATGATGACTTCAGCAGGAATCCACATTTCTTATGGTCTGGGCAAAGCATCTTCAAGAGACCAAGTACGGTTAGGGAGAGATAAAGGACCTGACTCTGGATGCCTTAGGAAAATCAGTAGCTCAGCAAGAATCTTCAAACGACATTTTAAAAAAACTCATAATAAATATTAGTGTGCCAAACCAATTGTTCTTCCTTGACTTGGAAGGAGACTTATTGCTCAACAAAATTTCCGGAGGGCTTTGCTCTGTTCCTCTTTGCCACACCTGGGTGATGTGGCGAGTTGTTATAAACTTGCTTGTCTAAACAATAAACAAACAATGTGAGTTTAAAGCCCAATGCCCACTTCCATAGCACATTCCTGGGAGGCAGGGCCCCTCTGAGTCCAAGTGTCTGAGGCAGGGAATGTCCAAGGCTGGAGGGACTATGGGTTCCCAGGGACCCTGGCCTAAAACCACAGGATTTCAGTTCAGTTCAACAGATGTGCACTTGGTGCCCAGCGAGGACCAGGTGTGGAGGCTTCCTGTGGGGCTTCCACAGAGGAGAGGGCATCAGCTTCCTCCAGTTCTCCCACTGCTTCCTGTATCTCTCAGCTGATGAGACATAGCATCACTTTGAGCCCCTCTATTCTGAAAGCAAACACCTCTGAGCATAGGGCTAGGGAAATGCACTGAGTAGCAGAAGAAGATGACTGCAACCCTAACTCAGCCCCTAACTAATTCCGGGCACGTGGACAACTCTCTCAACATCTAGCATCTCCATTTCCTCATTTACAAACTGAAGGAGTGGACTAGAGTTTCCACACTTTCTTTGTGAAGCCTTTAGGGATCTATTTGCCTAAGAGGAGAGAAGCTAGTGGGCAAGGCCCCAGGATCCCATTCTAACTTCCAACCAGAGCAGATCTATTTTTAATGTGCGAGATTTTAAAGCAGATTTTTAGTTTTATTTTCCAGAGGGGCACCTTTGCCTCATAGGAGATGTTCTTAAGGAAAGGTTTCTAATACTTTTTTTAAAAAGTTTAAAAACCACTGAACTAATCTGACTACCTGAGAGAGGTGGAGAAAGTAATGTGGACTGGTGGCACCTCTGTCCCAGCAAGTAGGCTGCCTTGTGGCCCCTGTGGCACCAGAGGACGCTGTCCTTTCTCATGCAGACTTAGCCAGGCTGCCAGTTCTTTGGCACTGCCCAGGCTCCTATACTTGCAGCCCACGTCAAGCCTCTTCATCCAGCCTGCCAGCGTGTTACAAAGACACTCAGACCAAGTGAGCAGCATGCAGAGTAATGGGACTTCCCTGAAGCTACGGTAGAGGATCCCAGTCTGCACCAAGAGCATGTAGTTTGGAATAATTCCACGGCATATTAAATCGTACAAGAATTTTCACTCATCTTCATCGTGGAGGTCACAACATGGCTTGCCTCTAATGAATTCTTTATATTGGCAGCTCTTCTGTTTTTTTTCCCTTCCTCCGCCGGTTCCTCATTTCCACCTCTACCCCCCACCCTGCCTTGCTGTGAGCCGCCCTCCCTCCCTTAGTCTCTGTGTGGGAACATGTGGTAATACTTTTCCTTGATTTAGGCCTTGAGTTTGGTCTACACCTGGGTAGGCCTTTAAGTAACGGCTCAGCAGGCGTCTCAGAGAGGTCGCTCAAGAGTGCTCTGTGTGCACACTTGCTGGCACTCCCTGGCGGGCAGGCCAGCCCTCTCCTCCCTCCCTCCCCAGCCACGCAGGGTCTTCCAGATGTGACTCCAGCAGATAGGCTGGTTGTCTATTCAAGGTTCCAGGAAATGTGTTTTTCAGAATGCGATATCCTTCCCAGGATGTTCCTCTTCTTGAAGCGGAGTGTTAACTGAAGATCCGACTGGATGAACTACTAGGTTAGTTAACTTGCTTTTTTGTAGTAAATATACCTTGAATAGTTTTCATGTAATTTAAAACTCTTCTGAAATATCATTTTAATAGGTGCATAATATTTCATCATACCATTATTAAGTAACCCATTTCCTATGGGTAGGAATTTAGATTACAGATTTTTCCAACTTACTAAAACACACTGTGAAGAATAACATGATAGCTGATTTGTTTGTTTGTTTGTTTACAACTTAGAACTGAAATCACTGGGCCAAAAGGTTACAAATGTACTCATATCTATCATCCACACTGTCCAGTGTGGCTCAAACACAAATGGAATGTAACTTGGTTGTTGATTGTTAGAGATACTGAGTAGAACACTTGCCCTCTGAGGCTTTTCTGCCAAGTATTCCCTAATCTTGGAACTGGTCATAATAAATGAAGAAAAAACCTCCTAAGTAAGGCATATGTTGTTGTCTAAGATTGTCCAGATATTTCTCCTTGGACCAGCGCCACCACCTGCTGTTCAGGAACATACCTCCCTCAGCTTTACTCCTCAGTCAACGCCACATCAGAATGAATTATCATTTGCAGTTCAGCAGTTGGTCTTACCAACATAGGGGCCTTTCCCATTTGGAATTCCTACCATAGGAACAGCAACAGGGAGGAGGAGGTATGGAAAGTCCCTGGAGGAGACGTGTGAGGGGACCCCTCTACCTGCCCCATTAAACTACATTGCATCTCAGTGAAGGGTTCAGAAGAGGATAAAGCCACTCCTTAGATGGTGCTAAACCTTGCTTGTGATAGAGAAACCATATAAAATGACTCAAGTTAGAAAAAAAATAGAAATAAACAGCAAAGTATGGCTTACATGTTTATTAAGATGGTGAGGGTAGCTGGAGAACCCTTCATAAGCTAGCTAAAGTGAAGAAAAAATAAATTTAGGGAACAACGCTTTACAAAGGACCTTTAAAAAGAGCACAGCAAATGCAGATGAGGTGGCTGGTATCCTGTTGATTTTCTGTCAAACCATTCCATCATGAATGGTAGAGCCTGCTCATCTGGATACCACCCGTGGAATGATGAGTAATTCTCTGACATATTCACTCAAGCGTGTCTTCCTGAGTCCTTAAAACTAACTAATATTCACCAAGCACTTTATAGTTTATAAAAGTCTGTTCATACATATTATCACATTTTATCCTTCCAACAACCTTGGGGCAATTATTATTGCTTACTATTTGTGAGTTAGCTGAAGCTAACAAAAGTTAAGTAGCTCACCCAAGATCATATAGTATGATGGTTAATTTTATGTGTGTGTCAGTTTGACTGGGTCACTGTGTGCCCACATATTTGATTAAACATTATTTCTGGATGATTCTGTGAGGGTGTTTTGGGGAGGAATTAGCATTTGAGTTGGTAGACTGAGTAAAGCAGATTGCCCTCTTCAGTGGGTAGGCATTATCCAATCTGTTGAGGGCTTGAAAAGAACAAAAAGGAAGAAGGATGAATTTGCTTTCTCTGCCTGACTGAGCTGAGATATTGTTCTCCTGTCCTCATCCTGGGACTTACACCATTTGTGGTTTTCAAGTAGATTATTTTCAGAACAGGTCTTTTTACATCAGCACACTGGGCATTGGAAATGCAACCCATTGAGAAAAGTCAGATATTTTTTGGTTGAGGAAGTTTGACAGGAAGTTGAATATAAAGATCTTCCATTATTCCATATTGTCATTGGATATAAATATGGGGAGTAGAGGGAGGTTGCAATTATAAAGGGGCTCTGAATCAAGCCAAAATTGACTTCCCTTATAAACCAAAGAGAATCTAAAGAAGCTCCCAGACTTTCCATGTGGTTGCCACAACTAGCCTTGTGTTCTGAAAATCTAAGCCTTGGTACCTTCCTCCTCTCACTCCTCATGCTTTCCACTTTTGCTCTCCCCCATTTCAAAATGCTCAAGAAATGCAATGCACAGAGTCATATACCGCCAGCAGCCCACTGCATCTGTTACCATCCACCAAACCCCTCCTAAATTTTTATCAGTGCGCCATTCCTTTCCCAAAGGCAATGTAAGGCCCCATTAGGCAGGAAAAGAGAATAAATCCAGGATGTGGTTCCATTCAGATCTGTATTTTATATCTATGCTATTCTCTCAGTAAGTGATTTTGTACAGTTTGTTGCCTATTAATGTATGAGCTTTGATTAGAAGATTTCCTATGTTTGGCATATGTGCTCAGTATCCTTCTCATGTGGTAGATAATGTCTTTGATGGCAATGAAATTTATGCTTGGAAGATTTATTTAGTCTCACTCTTGGAAGATCCTTCTGTTGTGTTTTTGACTTATACTATTTTTCAAAATCTTTGGGGCATGGGGATTAGGGTAAAGGATATTACCTTTGGCCCTTCCTGAAATTTGCCATCTTACATAGGTTCTGTTATATTCACGTGTTTCTATCATTGGACAGGCTTAGTCTATTTTTAGTATATACAAATGAAGACTAAACATGAATTTAAGGAAAAATACATTCTTTTTTTAAAATATATATTTTATTGATTTTTTTACAGAGAGGAAGGGAGAGGGATAGAGAGTTAGAAACATCGATGAGAGAGAAACATCGATCAGCTGCCCCCTGAACACTACCCACTGGGGATGTGCCCGCAACCAAGGTACGTGCCCTTGACCGGAATTGAACCTGGAACCTCTGAGTCCCCAGGCCGATGCTCTATCCACTGAGCCAAACCAGTTAGGGCGAAAAATACATTCTTAAAACTAAAAATAATAATAATAATAATAATAATAATGTAAATAATGTTAAAACCATTAAGGGAATAACACTAACTAGTTAAATACTTTTTACCACAAACAAACCACCTAGCCTATATAGTTTTGTAGGTGATCTCTTCCTAATAATCTAGGAACTGATCATTATAATCTTAGGCAAACTCCATCAGCAAAGAGAAAAAGAGGATACTACCCAATTCCTTTTGTAGGCTAGTATAACTGTGTTGTCAAAACAAAACTAGGACAGTAGGAAAGACAAAATTACAACTGAATTTTCTTCATGGACAGAGGTAATTTAAACTTTCCTCAAGCAGTAAATTTAACTAACAAAAGTGAAATATTTACTAAATGTAACAATATATGAAAATGCCAAGGACTTCTCAGTTAGCAGCAAAGAGAGGCACTAAAGGCTGAGGCACTATAGAGTTTTGCATCAGGAGAGATTCTCTGTCTGTATGGGAGAGTAACCCATAGCCTCCCATTCCTGACAAAATAGGTGAATAGACCATGTAGGACCTCCTCTGTGATGCATCTGTACAAATTCGTATGTTAGCAGACATCATAAGGTGCTACTATAGACAAAGCACCTTAGTGATAATGTTATCATTCTTCAAAGAATTCTATAATAAAAAATATGAAAGAGCCCTGCCCAGACTGACTCAGTTGGTTGGAGCATTGCCTCCTACATCAAAAGTTTGCGGGTTTAATTCCTGGTCAGGGTACATACCTAGATTGTGAGTTCAATCCATGGTGGGGATGGTGCAACTGATCAGTATTCTCCTCTCCCCTCTCCCCTTTCCCCTCACCCCTCTCCCCTCTCCCCTCTCCCCTCTCCCTCCTCCCCTCTCCCCTCTCTCCTCTCTCTCTCTCTCTCCCCTTCCTCTCTATCTAAAATTAATAAGCATGTCCTTGGGTGAGGATTTAAATAAATAAATAAATGACATTAGTGTTTTTTACAATGTGAAAGTTAGGAAATGAAGTATGTTGGAGGTGAGGGGAGAGAAATGTGAAAATACGTAGATTGTTTTGAGTGGTGTCGATCCTTGGTAGTACTAAAGAACTAAAGTAAAAATTTAAATTGTTAGCTGAATTCTAAGCCACATGAGAGTAGAAGTAGCATCCACCATGTTGTGAGCATAGGCCATGGTATACAATAGACACTCAATAAACTTTATTGAATAAGTGAAGAGTGAATATTGATTCATTAGTTGTGACAAATTTACCATACAAAATAAAGATGTTAATAATAGGGGAAACTGGGTATAAGGTTTATGGGAACAATCTTCACCATCTTTATAACTTTTCAGTACATCTAAAACTACTCTAAAATGAAAAAGTTTACTTAAAATTTTTTTCCAACTTTTATCAAGGGCATAATATATGTATGAACTGTTCTGAGCAGTTATATCTACAAACTACTTTAATTGTAACAACAACCCTACAGTGCAAACATGATTATCCCCATTTCATAAAGAGACTGAAGCAAAGGGGTTAAGTAATTTGCTCAAGGTTGTCACACAGCCAGCAATAATGGAGCAAGGAATTGAACCCAGGAGAAAGAATTTTGTCTTCTTAGTATAAGATTGTCTCTGGAAATGTCTCTCAGCTTGATTCTCTGCTTTTTAATAAGTCTCTGTTGTATTGAGGAATGAGTATATGGCAAGTTAAAAGCTATTATTGTGGAGTTTGGGAAACTGTGATAACAAATAGATTAATAGGATTTCAAACTTCTACCTGAGTCGGGGGGGGGGGGGGACGAGATTATGAGTATAAATGTGAATAACTTAAGCTTTATAAAAACAATTTTAATAAAATGAGGAATTTACATAGTGGGAAAAATTGGCAATGGTTATTACCCAAAAGTATAGTAGAGAAAAATGGCCACACTCTAAAGAATTAAGACAGTTGGCTCAGGTGAAGTGCATACTGTTATGCAAAAATAATCATAAAAGTTTTAAAACGTGAATGATTGATGAATTGTATAACTTGACTGTGAACAAAAATAGAAGCCTAGAGATTGTAGCCAGTCTAAGGGGAGTACAAAAAACTGGGGGAGAATATGAAGTCACTGCTATGCACAAAAGAAAAAGCGAAGTACAACAATCAAATCATAGACAAAGAATGAGGTTTTGTTTAGTTTAATATAGTAGAGAGTTGAAATATAAGAAAGAGTCAATGAAGCCATTATTTTGGTAGGTGAAGTTAGAAACGGTTGGCTCCTGTAAAGGATATGGTGGAAGACCTGAATAGATTCTTTCAGAAATGGAACAAGGCAGAGAAAGCAGCCTCAGACATGACCTTTAAAAGCAGTATTTGTTCAGCTGATTGACTTGCTTATTAGCCAAAATTACTTCAATTTTGAATATTTTCTTGTAATCTTCCTTTTATTCCTAATGTCTGACTCTAAATGCCCCCCACCCCATATGCTTTGCTTATATCTATTTGTATCAGCCATAAGGTGGAACTTTCATTGGAAGTTTTCTGAGAATGTGTATTCAGACGGGGACAGAAATGGAGTATGAGACCTATTCCTTAATATTACAGAATCCCTCCTCCTTTTAAATGTACTTTCTTAGGTTTCTTCTGCCCTTCAGTTGTCCTCTGATTGATCTAAGACATCCATCTTCTACATCAGAGCTCCTGTATCTCCGTTCTGGGGACTCAGACTGGGACTTACACATTTGGCTCCCAGGTTCTCAGGCCTTGGGGTTGGACTGGACTATTATACTGGCTTTCCTATGCTCCCAGCTTCCAGACAGCGGAGTGTAGGGCTTCTCAGCCTCTAGAATCTCATGAGCCAATCTCTAATAATAAATCTTTCTAAATATCTACATATTCTTCCAGTTCTGTTTCCCTGGAGAACTCAAATAATCTAATCTTTAAGAGTAAATTCTCTTTAAATTAAATTATCTAATAGTGTGATATGCAGTAAATTCTTAGAAAAATCATACCTATTACAACAGTTTTACTGTATGCATTTTATTTGACATCTTTTTTAGATATCAATAAGCATTGGCTTCTATGTGAAGTATAAAAATATTTACAACACTAGCATCTTTTATATTTTTAAAAAGTTTAAGAAAGAATTTAATTGAAACCTAAAGATTCTTTCTAGTAAGAACATAATAGAACACAAACCGTCTTATTGAAATTTACTGTAACTATGTTTTATGATGGAAAAAGGTAACTATTTACAATTGCATTTAATACTTACAAGATCATAGTCAGAGACAGAGTACATTGGAAGTCATTCAGACATTTTCCTAGTGGTACCATGCATTTTTAAAGAAATTTTGATGGTCGGAGAGGGTCAGGCTGGGAAAGAGAAAGAGATAAGTTGAGGGAGGAGTAAGAAAAGTAGCCGACACCATTCTTTGTTTAAACCATTAGATATAAGGCTACCAGTTCCTCAAAGCCCCATTACCAATCATCTTTTCTTTCCAAAAGATAACTCCATGGTCTGGCATAATATGTGTTGGTGAAGTTCACCTTAACAATAGCTTTGAACTTTGTACACAGTAAAACGAAAGTTATTTGACATAGCACAATTTTAAAGTAACAGACATCTGATAAAACATTAAGAAATCAAACATTTAGCTAAGCATTTAGAGAAATGACTTACCATGAGTCATGGATTTTGAAATAGTCCCCAAAGTATTTATGGCAAATCCCTTTACTGAAGATATTTAAAATTAGATTCAAAGAAAAATTTGAGTGAGAGAATGCTGGAGTGAAAACTCCCACACTAACAAATATGAAACAGATGAATTTTAGCTTTTTCTATTTTTAATATACACAACTTATTTTTATGATTCATTAAAAGGTATATTTGGTATTCTAAGCTCTTGGCCAAATAATATAAAATGACATAAAAATTAAATCAACAGTACTTAATGGTTCCAGAGACCTATAGACATATGACAGGACATTCAAGGCCAAAACTATAAACTCCAAATATTGCTTTTATCATTGATAGGAAAAGAGTGATCTTGGGGAACTTCTTCTTTAGAAAGTGATATATTCCCAGGCTCCCCACAATTCACTGGGGGATTCTGAACTGCAAGCACTGCAGCTGATTTTAATTGCCGCGATGATGCATAGGGAGAGATGTGATATCTGGGGTAACTGACTTCTAAACAATGAGGGGCTTTAAAGATTAAAGTCAACACTTTAAATTGCACTCACAACTGAATAGGAAGCTAATGCTGACCATAAAATGCAGGTGTAATATTCTCCATATGTTTTGGACCTGTAGCTGAAAGAGATCAAGCCTTCTGCATCACACACAATAAAAACTGAAGAACAGTGCATTATAACATTCTATTTTGAAGGTTAGAAAGACAAAGATCATGATGATAAATAACACAAACATGCAGTGAAAGGTGTTCTTAGATGTAGGATGCCAGTCTAAGAAATCAGTGAACATCTATGAGGTCTTCTTAGCCAAAGGCAAGCAGATTGCTGCAACTAAGTGTATTTTGAGTACATGAAATCTTGGCCTAGACATGAGTTGGTCCATAGTTCCTGATTTACCTGATAACAACAGAAATCTGGATGCATCAATAACTGGCTAGACCTTTTCAGGTATGAAAAATAATGCCTCAGACATCACACCTGAAAAAGGGTTCACAGAACATTATAAGTTTAAAGTCTAAACTTGAAAAAAAAATCAATAATCATAGTATCCTAAAGAAACAGCACATCTCTAAACGTAGACAATCCTTGGTGAGCTAAACAATACTCCATGCAAAATCGTACTGGAAAATCGAAATTGAACAAACCAGGAATAATCCTGCCAATGTGAAAGAAAATTCTCCAAATAGTATAGTTTTGTTTTAGCCACTGACATATGGGAAAATTTATGTAGTAAAGTATATGCTTATAAAGTTTCAACTTATATTTAGTGGGGGAAACAATTTATTATACCAAGAAAGCATAAATGTCTGACAGATGGTAATGCTTTTTTTTCCTATTCTTGGCAGGGTCCCTTTTTAGCTGAATGGCTCTCGCTTCTTAAAACTATGAATATTGTCATTCACACCTATTTTCTGAAATTAAACAGACCAGTTCTATGATGAAACCCCCTATAAATTTGGTTACTGTATAATGTCTTCCCATTTTGTATCATAAATTATCAAGAGTACCACTCTCCCTAGAATAATGAGAAATGCCAAAACTAGAGAAAAAGCATTCTGTAATAAAACCCTTACTTTAAATTATCTAAATCAGCCCTGGCCCTTGTAGCTCATTTGGTTGGAGTGTTGTCCCATCCACTGAAGGGTCATGGGTTCAATTCCCGGTCAGAACACATACTGTGATGGTGGGTTCAGGGAGCATATAGGAGGCAACCAATCAGTGTTTCTCTCTCACATTGATGTTTCTCTCTCTTTCTCTCTCTCCCTTCCTCTTTATCTGAAATCAATGAAAACATATCAGGAGAAGATTAAAAAGACTATCTAAATCAATTTTTGAAAACCTATTTTTTAATTTATTCTTATAGGAACTTACAAAGGAAAGTATAAAAGATTATACTGGAAATACACTCTTCCATCCGGAAATCTTTATTTTTGGCTTTTAAAAATTCTATCCCTTTAAATCACTTGCTAAATTATAATTTATATGTAAAATAGAGATGTCTAGGCAATGGATCTTGTTGGGCAAAATTTTTATGTGTTTGTGACATAAGCAGACTAGTTCATTGTATTACTTTAATATGAAAACTACTTCTTCATGTAAGAAAGTTATTTTTTGATAAAAAAGAGTGTACTGTATAAGCAGGTGGAAGGCCAGGTAAAGGGTGCAGTCAGGTGGGTAATACTGGATGCCATCTCCCAAAAGACAGAGATTAGATCTGTGTGCTTCTCACACTAGGAGTCAGCATTGAGTCCTACCTACTTGAAAGTGACAAGGTTGTTTTCTGAGATTTATTAAGCTGATTCTCAAACGAAAATTATCAAAAATGTTAAATCATTTAGGGTAACAGACTGCTAGATCAAATCCCAGTATTTCAGCAGCTTAAGAAAATAAAAGTTTAACATCCAATTAACAGTCCCAAGCAAATGCTTTTGGTGAAGAAAGCAGGATGATGCTCAGGGGAAAGGGTTTTCCGTGCTACAACAATCATTCAGAAATTTGAGGCTTTCGGGGTCACCCCAATATCTGTGCAGATGGGGAAGAGCATGAACAATGCTTGGGAGATGTTTTTATAGGCCAAGCTTGGTTATGGCGATGCAGCATTCTGCTCATGTCCCACTGACTAGAACTCAGTCACATGTTTGTATCTAAGGATAAGCAAGGTTGAAAAATGTGGTCCGACTGTCATAGTAGGAGGAAAGAAAATTAAATGTTTATTAAACAGCTACTCAGTTTTTGCCACAATAAATGTCACAAACATTTTTTAAATATATTTTGTTTTTTTTACAGAGAGGAAGGGAGAGGGATAGAGAGTTAGAAACATCGATGAGAGAGAAACATTGATCAGCTGCCTCCTGCACACCCCCAACTGGGGATGTGCCCACAACCAAGATACATGCCCTTGACCGGAATCGAACCTGGGACCCTTCAGTCCACAGACGGACGCTCTATCCACTGAGCCAAACCGGTAAGGGCCACAAACATTTTATTGCTACCAAAATTGGGTTGGACAACTGTCACTTGTAAAACATATCTACTGGCACTTTTTCTACCACTTAAAATAACACTTAATTTTACTTTTTTCTCCTTATTTTACTTTTTCTTCTTTGTTTCTCTTTCTTATCTGCAACCTATTTTATTAATCATCTGCTAGTGATTTGGCTGAACTGACTATACATAATATGTTTATTTTGAAATATGCATTCACATTCAAGAAGAAAATTAGTAACATAGTATGACATACATAAACATCTGGTTAAATTTTTTATAAAACATAACTGGAAGGCCAACAAATTTTTTACTGCTTTTCTAATAAAAATGCAGAACTTCTTTCCCCAAAAGTTTAAACCTATGAGAGTAATTATGATCCAAATTCAGAATGATGTAATTAATGATTGCCTATATTTGTCTGTAAGAGATTAATCTTTATGGTCAAGCCATAATCCAAAGACAATTTTCATCTTATAAAGGAAAGTTTAGTGAAGAACAGAATTTTGGAGAAAATTCCATGATAATGACTCAGTGGCAGTCCAGGTGGTGGCTGTGGAGAAGCTTAGGAAAACCTCTTTCTGGCACCCTCTGGCATCCTCATGCATCAGAAATTTTATTCTCCAATTTGTCTCATTGCAATAAAAAATGAAAGGGGGCAGCTGTTATTTTGGAGGACCTGACACAGTGGTAGGTGGTAGTGTTGAGGTTAACTGCACTGGATTTGGGACTCAGATAATAACTGAGTTCTAATCCTGGTGCCATCAGTCATACCTGTGGGGCTTGAAGTCAGGTTGTTGTAAGAATTGAATGATAGGACTGTGTTATATAGGATGTAACCAGTGCTCAAGAAACAAGAGCTGTTGTTATTAGCATTATTATTATCACTAGAGGCCCGGTGCATGAATTCATGCATAGGTGGGGTCCCTTGGCCTGGCTGGTGATTGGGGTCGATCAGGGCCATCTCACCCAGTCCCTATCGGGGTTGATGGGGGCCAGCCAGCCGGGGAGGGACCACGGTAGGGCTCCAGAGCGTGTCTGACCCTCTTACCCAGTCCCCATCGGATGGACCACAGCAGCAAGCTAACCTACTGGTTGAAGCATCTGCCCCTGGTGGTCAGTGCACGTCATAGCAACTGTTTGAGCAGTCAAATGAATGGTCGACCAATGGGTTGGACACTTAGCATATTACGCTTTTATTATATAGGATTATTATTTTGGGGACTCTGTCTGACCAGGATATTTTAGATATTTGGAAGTGCCTGGAGGGAAAGGGGTAAAGAAAGATTCTGCTGACCAGCACAGGCCAATTTAAAAGAACTGGGTCTGATTAGGCAGAGAAGATTTAGAAAGAGACTGATCTGTTCAGTTATATGAAGGATCTTGTACAGGAGTGATTGCCCCTGTGTAGGAAGGCCCTGGACCCCTGTGTAGGAAAGCCCTGGGGGGTGGAACCAAGACAGGAGGTTGAAGGGAAAAAATGTGGCCTCATAAAAGGAAGCATTGTGGGCAGGTGGGAGCAGACGAAAACCGGCATGGGTCGCCTCCTGAGGGAGGGGTCAGTTCTCCATTCCAGGTTATCCAGGATGGAAGAAATCTTGGTGGAGAAGACAAGGACAGGGTTCCAGGGGTTTTGAGTTTCTAGACAATGCCTCGTACTAGAGAAGGCTCCAAGAAGCAGCAGAGGGTCCTAGTGAGTAAGGAAAGCAGCCTGAGCAGCCCTCATCCTCTCCTCCCCTTGCCCAGGTCTCCTGCTGCAAAACTCTAAGATTTCACTAGAGGCGCTGGGAGTCCCACCTCCGAGCTGCCCCAGCCGGGAAACTCGGTTGCTATGGCGACAGAAGCGGTTGAACCGGTTTGGGGGACACTGAACCGGTTTGGGGACAGGAGTTGCAGGGGTTAAGAAACTGGCCGTTGTGGCTTCGGTTACTAGGGCAGCAGGGACGCTGGCTCTGGGCCTGATCCTAGTTTAGAGGCCAGTGCTCCACCGCCCTTTGCATGGCACCCAAGAAAGAGAAAGGTGGGCAGGCCAGCACCAATTCTAAGGCGTGGGAACCATCGCTCATCGCTGCGCACTTCAATCAGGTGAGCGGAGTCCCTGAGTCCTCCTGGCCCATCTGACCCTCCAGGCCACACAGCCGGCTCGTGCTCCCTTCCAGATGCCAGGGCCGCCCCTGGGAAAACCTGACCTGGTACCTCTCCCCAGGCCTGGTCCTTCCTGATCGCAAAACCCAGGGTCCCATCCGCAGGGAGTGTTTGACAGAGTGGGTGTTAAGGAAAAAAGAGGGGAGTCAGTGTGAGTTCAAACAGGGCCTGGAGGGGAAGAAGTGTCGCTGACACTCCGGGATCCTTCACCCCGATGGCTCTCCACGGTGTCCTGGAGTTGTCTTTATGAACTGTCACTTCCTCCTGACATCTCCTGGAGAACATCATCCTGTCAAGTCACTGTAGCCTGGCCTACTGTAAGGTTTTAATAAATGCTGGGTGAAAACTCACTCGTGCCATGCCTAAGATAACATAACTTATTCAGTACAAGTCAGCCTTCTACTCAATGCCTTTCTTATGTGATGCCCAGGTACCAGGATATCAGAGATTGGATGTAGTTTGAAGGCACTGCAGGAGCTCAGAGTGAAGAGAGATTGGTTGCTAGACTCATATGATGCTGCAGAGGCACCAGGCAATCTCTAACCCACCTGCCACATGAGTTGAAATTGCACTGCATCCCAGAACCCACTAGCTCCCACCCTCCTCCAGTGAGTTGGACAGCCCAATAGTTCTTGTCACCTGCCACTGGAAATACACTTCAACACTAACTTTATTCCAAGTCCAAGATAACATTTGGAAGGAGGAAGATTGATTTGGGAAATGCTAGCCTGCCATTCTAACATATTTTTTCCAATTGGAAAAAAATGTTTCTTTTATTTTTTCATGTGTGTGTACAGTTCAGTAGAGAGGTAATACTTGAAGGAAAAATATACCTAAAGACTTAATGATGGCTCTTATGAGAAATTTCTACCTATCTGTCCTTATTTTCCACTATAATTGTGTGTTTTTTCTCTATAAACAGTAATTCTGTTTGATACGTAATTCTACCTGATGAAGACTTTCATGAAAGTAAAGATACTGCTGATGCTGACATGGCATCATGTAATTTTTGGTGATTTCTGTAACTTTAGGAATAAAGGGTGTCAACTCAGTAATTCCCCTTTATAGTCTCAAGTTCTCAAAGATATTTTCCAAAATACCCTGTAAAAGCACCCTCTCTTTTGCTTTTCTAAGTCAACACTAGCCAACATAATTTTCCCCATTTTTCTTTGCAATTGTATAGGCCAAGTTTGGGCTGGAGGGAACATTTCTGCTTGAGTTATAAACTGCCGAACAACGGAGTGTGATGGAGGTGCTGACACTGCATTAGCTTCAGTGTTGCAAATAAGAAGCTATAATTTTCCTAGTTGAATGGAAAACCTAAAGGCACTATTTTTCCTTATGGCTTGAAAACCTGAAATAATATTCTGCCTTCTTGCTCCTGCTCAAACAATATAATTTCAATAAATCTTATATATTAATAGAAAGAATTTGAACTCAAAGTAATATGCAGTTTCAATTACAAAGAGTGAACTCCTTCAATTTGTTGGAATACATGTTTTTTTTATTGCAGGAGGATGACAACAGCGCTCCACCTCAGCTCGTATTTTTTTCTCATCTTGGTTTCATGTCTGAGCCAAGAGGAAAATTCCCAGATTAACCCAGCAGGCCAATGCCCAGAGGCATGCCCTAACCACCAATGTAATAGACTCTGAATTTGGTTTAAAGATGACTGGGGATGTGTGAATTCCTTACCCACTGGGGCTTAGCAAAGTGCTTCACACATAGTTAGTGCTCAAAAAATGTTATTGCTTCAGTTCTCAGAGATTTTCTCTTCATATAGTTGCTACTCCAGTATGTGGTGTGTGTGTTTGTGTGTGTTGGGAGGTGGAAGAAGGAGGTCCTATCTCCAAGTCTTCCATAAGCCAGATTTTAGAATTTACTGATTGAATAATTCAAATCAATAGTAATTTTGATCTCATGTTCATATTGAGTTATACTAGACTTTAAAGAAGTATCACAAATTTTTCTATCTTATCAAATGTGGTTTCTTCTTGACTAGGCATTTGCTTGATTGCTTTAGGTAGTTGACTGCTTTCAAAGTTCCTATAAAGTTTTAGGATGTTTCTCTTTCTTTCCCTTTCACTCTCTCTAAAATAAATAAAAACATATTCTCAGGTGAGGATTAAAAATAAATAAAAATAGCTGAACTATATGTTTCAATTGGAATTTTGTGTTATGGTCCGAACTTAAGTGTCATCATAGGGAAAAGGAATCTCACAATGTTAAGTGGTAGCATGATACCAACATAGAGAGTATGAGAGTATTCAGAAGCCAACTACAAGTCCTTTTTTTAAAATTTATTATTGACTTTTGTCCCCAAATGTCTTCTTCAGAATTCCAGGGTTTCCCAAAAGTTTGTTTGGGTTGATTTAGATATAACACAGATTGAGTTTCGTTTGGAATTTTGCTAATTTTAATTGTTAAATACTTTCATATTTTCAGATTAGCGGAGGATGGTTATTTTTTTTCATGTTTCTTAGTTTGAAGTCTTATTTTCATGTATACCAAAAAGGCAGCCATAACTTGTGAGACCCACCATTGGCATAGCAATTATACTTCCTTACTGTGACCCATCACAGAAAACATTAAAAAGTAACAGGGGGAGGGGAGGGGGGAAAGCGTGTGACAATCCACACCCCTTCACTTACCAGTCTCACTGTTCCAATGCACTAATTTCATTTTACAATGATAATGCCAGGCCCCTAATCCCCAATTTAAGGAACTAGACACTCTACTTCTTGATTTAAGCCTTCAATTCTTCTTTAACATAAATCTCTACATGTTTTTAAATATTTGAAAAATCTATTACAATATATTGATGTGTCCTTACTGAGATTCATGAGGTCTTTCCCCAATTTCTTTATTTTTATTATCAATGTGTTTCCTCTTTTCATAAAGGTAGTAATATTTACATCTTAGACACAAGCTGATACTATACATAGTAGGGCTTTTCTTCACAATACTCAGTAGTGGAGATTCCCAGGGCATCTAGCTAACCTGCTCCTTCTATAAAACTGAAGATCCAAGTATTTCAAGGTCTAGTGCAAAGATGTAGTGATTTAGCACATGAGGGGCCAGATAGTAGATTTTCTCACTAGTCCTTCCTTCCTCCTTAACAGAAGATTAAGTTATGATATGCAATTATAGCATTTTATATAAGCCTTGCAATCAAAGAAAATTTTACATATTTGATCTTATGTAAATCCCCAAAATAGTGTTATGAGGTAGGTATTATTAGAATAGAACAAGTTATTTAGGGAATGTATCATGAAAAGTTATTTGATTAGTACTTAAATTTGAGATCAAAGTGTTGCTTAAAACCAATAAATAAATATGGAAAGTGTACTGATTTTACCTGAAACTAGACTTTATCCATCTGTTTGTCATCCTCTGTCTCTCACAAACAACATTTAGAAGAGAGACAGGCTATAGCATTTTCTTTTTATTTCAACTTTTTGGCTTCTTTCTGAGATCATTTAAGCAGGACAAATAAAAATGTGAGTGTCTTGATTAGGAAAAAATTATTTTCCTATCTCTAAAAATAGTTCAGAAATGTGACTTCTTCTGCTACCTGGAGGTATGCTGCATTTTCTGGTCATGCCTGCCAAAACCTGGCTCATAAAAATCTTAGACCACCTCTGTCTTTCAAGTCTCCAGATGTGGCACTATAATTCTCACAGTCACTAAAGCTTATCTATGAGTCAGAGGTCATCTATGAATCATTCAGTCTGCCTCTAAGTCCTCTTGATTTTTCCTTTATCGTTTCTCACTGCAATCTGTTCTCTGTTCCCATGCCCCATTCTACCCCACGCCTTCATTTTTTTATTCCTGATGTTTTACATGAATCCTATAGCTATACTCATTATAGAAACATCTGTTCCTGTGTATAAAACCAATGAGCAACTTATTTTTCCTAAACACTTCTCACACCATGCTCACTCCCAGCTCACAGACTATCAATGACCACTGCAGTCTCAAGCTAATCATCCTGGCTTCTTCATCTTCTTTAATCTGGCCTCATCTAAGCATCAAATTGAATTGCTCCAGGCAAACAGTCTCCTCACTGTAGCACAGACATGTGAAGGAGGCAATGAGCTGCTAAAGACAGTCCTGGCAGACCTAGATACTGAATTCTGATTCTGAAATGTATAATAGGTGACTTAGAGCAACTTTCTTACCTTTTTTGAGCCTTATTTTCCTTCTGTCAATGGAGATAATAATATCCACCTCAAAGGCTTGCTATGAAGATGAAAAGCTCATCCCAGCAGATACATAAGATGACTGTGAAAGTGCCCTGAAAAGAACTGTGCAGATTCATTTCACTTCTCCCAGACACTTCACCTGCCAACTACGAGGCATTCAAGTGAAAGTTCTTTAAAATACTTAGTTGGTGGCCAGCATGGCTCAGTGGTTGAACAACATCGACCTATGATCCGGGAGGTCACGGTTTGATTCTTGGTTAAGGCACATGCCCCAGTTGAGGGCTTGATCCCTGGTGGGGGGCATGCAGGAGGCAGCTGCTCAATGGTTCTCATCATTGATATTTCTATCTCTCTCTCCCTCTTCCTTCCTCTCTGAAATCAATTTTAAAAAATACTTAGTTAATAGTTCCTCCTTCTTATACTGCAGTTGAGGAATAATATTTTTTTGGTATTAAATGTAGCTTAGTGACAACAGCTAAGTTGTGCACATTTGAAATAGAATTTCTTTGGAGTTCTTGAACAAAGCTTATAATTCCTATAAAGGTTTAGAATTGGATAAGGGTTCAAGATAGGTGTAGCTGAAATATTAATATCCAAAATATTTTATATATATAAAGCTTTTCTAGAATATATAGATACAAGGATGATAATAAACTGAATCTAAGCAGGTTTTTATGAAAAAAATGTTTAATTGAATTGAAGTGCTTTGAGCCATTATAAATGTAGTTTATCAAAAAGGGAAATACATTTTATTGGACAGAACCCTTGAACAATTTTGAGAGGCAGTGAAGGATTTTTCAACTTTTTTGATCTTAAACAGTAAGCTATTTCTCATGTTAATGTGTATTTAAGACTTACTGGAAATACTTATAATACGAGCTGAAGACTGATGTCTGGCAGCAAGCGTATTTCTGAAATTGGGTTGGTTTTTATTACTGTGTTTTCTGAAATATGCTTTCATTGATATTTACAAAACAAATTGCCAGTTCACACAAAGGTTGTTTTAATAAAAGCCAATGAAAACAACTGAGTTGCTAGGAGGAATGTTAAGAGGGAAATGGACTTTTCATAACCTCACATTATAATTTCTCTTTTTGGACAAAAGTGTATTATTTGAATGAGTTTGGAACCAAAGGGAATTAGCATGTTAAAATATCTACCTAGATATTACATGTGATCATTTTTATTAAAAATGAAAAATATTAAATATAAGTAAAATGTGTTGCCAATATAAGTTTGGCAACATCTGAGGAAAATGTTAGGTAAGAAATGGTGAATGTTAACCATGTTTCAGCTCTAGTTATAGAAATCATCAGTGGCTCCCAGTTACCCAAAAGACAAAATCCAAGATGTTCTGTCTGGTTTCACAGCCCTGCCTAATTTGGCCTTTCTCTGCTCATGCATCTTTATCTCATTCTATTCCAGTGTAATGCTCTCTGTAGTATCCCTAACACACACACTGACTATACCCACGAAGTTTCCTGACCTGAAGATCTCCCACCTCTATGTAACTCCTCCTCATTAAAAATCATCCCCTATATCTTCCAAAAAGGAGCTCAAGTCACACCATTCTGGCCCTCACTGACTTTTCTCCTTCCTAAGCTACTTCAGAGATTTTATCGTTAACACTATCTTTGTTTGAGCTGTGGCCCAACCGTTTCAGTGTTATATCTACTATATCTCTGCAAATCCTCGAGGGTAGCAAAAGATTAATATTTTTAATTCCCTCACTCCTGGTTACAGCACCTTAATAGTGATAGGCACATAGTGGCCTGCTGAATTAATTTCATTGGCTGTATTTACTGTCTTAACCTTCTGGCCTGTTTTCTCTCTTGAGCCCCAGAATTAGTCACAATCCATTGGTCCTCAGAACTTAAATTGAAGAAAATCTCAAAGCATTCGTTTTTGTAGCCATAAAACAGGGACAGTGGTCATACCTCCCCTTACAGATATTAAAAAGATTGTAAAGAGGAATTAAAGGCATCTAACACATAGTATCTCAGACTTCACACATCCAGACCCAAACCCCAGAATTCCCCCTTCACACCTGCTCTTCACCAAGTCTTCACCTTCTCATTGAATGGTGACACCATTCACCCAGCAAGTCACTAGTACCAAAAACATTGCATTCATTGTGTTCTCCTCCTTTTCTGCACCCCATAATCAATTTTTAGTAAATGCTATTGGTTCTAAAATCTATGTTCTTGGCATCACCTGTACTGTTACCCCCTAATCCAAGCCACCATCATTTCCTGCCTAAGCTACAGGTAGCTCATGAGCTTTGAAACTTCTCTTTCTCCTTTTCTTGCTGCCCTAGAGTCTTGTCACCATATAGCATCTGGAGTGGTTCTTTTAATTCATCTGACTTAGAGTAAAATCCAAATGCTCCATCATAACCTTTAGACTTTTAGGTCTTTTAAGACCCTGTGTGCGTGGGCCTCTGCCAACCACTCTGACTTCATCTCGTATCCCCTATCACTCCCCTTTCACTCTGTCTTTTGTAACCACACTGGCCTTTTTGCTGATCTTCAAATCTATCAGAAAGCACATTGCCACCTCAGAGCCGTTGCTCTTGCTGTGCCCTCTGCCCAGAATGACCCTTCCTGAGATAGCCACTCCCTCCCTTTCTTTAGGATTCTGTTCAGGTATCTCCTTCCCTGACCACCCAGTTAAATTATACCATCACCCTCTGTCCACCTACTTTGATTTGGTTCCTGACTTTCTACTTTACATTTATCTCATTATTGTCTGTTTCCCTCTATATGAGGGAAGTTCAGGAGGGCAGGAATTTATTTTGTTCTCTGATATATTGCCAGGACCTGACATATAGAGGGGCTCAGGTAACATTGCTGAAGGGAGGACTAGTAGGCACTCAATAAGGAGGAGCTGTTTAGTAATTAGAATTATTAATCAGTATGATTACTATATTTTTGGAATGGCATGAAAATCAAATAAAGTATATGGAAGAATGTGGGACTCTATTTAACCTGATGTAAAGATTTATTATTATAATAATTACTCTTTTATATATTTCCATATGGATTTTACACATGTTCTTCAAACACATGGTGGAAAAAAGGGGGAACATCTGTAATATTCCCAACAATAAAGATAAAAACAAAACAAACAAACAACAAAAGCCTACTATCCTGTTCATTGAAGTTAGAAATCATCCTTGTACCTTCTCTGCTAATATCAGATTGGCCAGGGATTCCTATTACTTCTCCCTCTCTATTTTAGTTTCATCTTTTCACCTCCCATAATCTAACACAAATACTCTTCTAACCTTCCTTCTTTTTGCCTTCACCCAGGGGTGAGAAATGGTTAGGGGGAGACTTGGACTTAGTGCAGATAGCTATGTTATGTGTGAAAGAGGATAGAGAGGGGAGGGGAGGAAGGGATTGAAAACTGGAGCAGGAGAGATGGGAGAATTGAAGGGACAAAGTGGTAAAAGAGGTCAAAGGAAAGTGGATCATTTTCTCTAGTACAAAAGCCCTAGAGAGAAGAGCTGGTTCTTAAGATTGGGGGAGAATGTATTGAGATGAAAATGTAAAAGGGGGAGGAAACCTAAGCAAGAAAGCCTTGCTCTTCTGAGATGCAACTCAAGCCACTGTGTAGACAGAAACTGGATAGTAGCAGACAGAGGACTCCTTCCACTGTTCTTCAGGTGGCATCTGCCATGAGACTTTTTCTAGGATACAGGGAGAGATGAGGTCTAGCCAAATGCCTATCACCTTACATTATAACTATTCATACATCTCTTTCCCCTACTGGACTGTGGGTCTTGAGAGCAGAGACTTCTTTCCATTACTTTTTTAAATGCAGAAAAGCACAAACGATAACAACAAGCACATGTGTGCCATCATTAAAGATTGAAAATTGCTAATTATTTTATTAAATAAACACTGTAAACAATTAAAAAGCACTTTGTCCCTACCCCCATTCTGCGTTCCATTCATTTTCTCTCCCTTCCCAGATGCAAACACTATCATGAATTTCATGTGTATCCTCTCTGCCTATGTATCTGTTAGTCTCTATTCATGAATAATACATAGTATTGTTTACTGTATGATTTCTAAAATTTACACAAATGGTTCCATGATTAAACTTATAAATTCTGCAACTTGTCTTTTTTAATTCAGTCTTATGTTTTGAAGTCTGTCCATGGTGAGTGAGATATACAGATTTAGTTCATTTCCTTTCATTGCTCTTATCTTATTCATCTTTGCTTTCTCCATTTCTAGGGTAATACATACAACATAGATTCCCAAATAGCAAACATTACTTCTTAGTGAATAAATTAGGGCAAATAATATAATAATAGAAATGGATACTTGGCTTTGTAGCTATGAAGTACTTTTACCTGTAATCTGTTTTCACCTTTATTTCTGTATTTTCTTCCCCAAGCTGATGCTGTTTAAGGATAGTGATTCTGTATAAGTACCGCGCGCTAACCGATTGCGCCACTGGAGCTCCTAAGGATAGTGATTCTGACTTATGCATATGCATTCTATTTCTAAGACCATTTCAATGTCTGGAACATAGTAACTCCTCAGTTAATATTGGGTGAGCGAATGAATGACTCTGCTGAATTATTTTGCTAAGGTCCAGATGCTGAGTACTTGAGTGTTTTCCCAACTCCATGTGGTTGGAATCAGGACTAATAATCAGGTTTTCTGATACTAAATCCAGTGCTCTATTCACTGCACCACTGAAAGAGCTATTGTAAGGACTGTATTAGGGAATCAGTAGGAGAAGAATAATTACAATGAATTACTGCCCTGATGTAACCAATAAATAGACTCCATGTACCTGAGTAATTGGAAAAAAATAATAACCATAGCCAGATCTATGGCTTGAAATTTATCATAATCATTAACTTGGAATATTTGGTCACATGGTTCTTAAATGAGGTTCATATTGTAAAGGAGATGTGTGAATTATGAGGGTGGACAGGATTGCAGGAGTGAAGGAATGAGCAGGAAGAAGTTTCACTCACATGGAACTGGGCTTGCTAAGGTCACTGGTTACCTTCTCACTGCTTTGACGACGTACACCACTCCCTCAGCTACAGAGACACCTTCCCTCCTGGCTTTCCTCCATCTCATCTTCTTTCTGCCTCCTAAGAAATCCTTCCCTAAAGTTATGACAGCTCAGAGGAAGTCTGAAGAAAATCACAAGCATTCTAGGAAAAGCATCTCAGGAACTGCCTCATCCACCCACCCACACTCTAATCAGCCCTCCTGCTAGGAGTGATTGATATAGATCAATACTTTTTACCCTTCACTTGTCAATGGGGGTCTTATTCTAACATCCTCATTCAGAGACAGTTCTCACCGCCTCTTGCCTTCTTGGAGCAGCTGGAAAGGTCAGCATCGCTACACAGAACCAGCTCTGGAGGCAGCACATCCTAACTCCCTTGATGGGCCAGTCAGAGCGACTGATATTAAGTAGCCTGCACAGGAAAAGGTCTTTTAAGGCAGTTATTTTGAAGTAACTTTGCTTACTTTCAAACTCCCTTAGTCATATTAAGATAATATTAAATCTTGAAAATGTATCTTAATTTTCATGTGGAAGATAGTAACTCAACACTTGGAGACTGGAGGAAGGCACAAGAAGGTCCCATGTCTGAGGAAGGAGTTGATGAAAGTGTTTAGCCTTTAATATCTGATGATGAAAAGAGATCTTTTTTTTGGGTGAGTCCCTGATTCCAATTTTACATTTGTGTAGCAATTAGCAGGACTCCTCTTGGCTTTGCTTGATCTTCTCTGTTGGAAAAATGTCTCTGATATGTAATATTTGTTTGAAAACCCAAAGAAGCTTGTTTCCTTTTGAGGTTTGCCTTACTGTTTATGTTCTGAAGTTCATTTTGGACCTCAGATTTTGCTCCGAGCAATAAAACTGGTTGGATTGCACTAACATAATGGAGCCCATAATTTTAGCCAGCTCGTGGGGGTGGGGAGATAGTTAAGGTGTGTAGTGGTTTCTGTGGTTTCTCTGTGGAGTAGAATTCCCTACAAAGCTTTTCCATGTGGTGTTTTAATAGCTGTCTTAAAACTCTCTGATGCATGGAGCAAACAGAATTAGGCTCATGTGCTGGGTTGGTGGGATGGGCCAAGGATTCTGAAACACGAAAGAAAAACAAAGAGCCTAACTTAGAGATTAACTTGTCCACAGAAGATCTTCAGGACATATCCAAATTCAAAATTACAGAAGTAATCACCTCTTTAACCCATTTTGCAGAATTTTCTAAGGGAAATTAGAATATTTTTGCATATGTTACTATTTCACCTTTGCATAAAGCTTTCAATACAAAATTAATCTAGATGCCTTTCAGCCACCTTTGGATGGTTGTATTATTACATCCACTTTTATAAATGACAAAACTGAGTCACAACGGTAGCCCCAAGGTCATTTGGCTAAGAAACTAAGTGGCAGACTTTTATATCACTTCAGAGTTCTGCATCTTTACACAAGAACTTCAGTACTTTTAATAAGGGATCACGTTTAGTATTTATGAGGACAAGGAAAAAAAGCCAGTGGTGTGTACATGCACAGTAAAGATGCTTTGAGACTGCTGAGTTCTCCTCAGTGAATATAAGACATTGAAGTGTTGTCTACTAGTAAGCATCCAAGGAATACACTCTTTCTTTAATTGAAATGCTTGGTGATTCAGAGACATGGTTCCTTTCAAAGTTCTGAATGTAGCTGATAAAATGCCACATACTTAGTTGGCGTTCCCATACTAAACATGTGTAAAAATTCTCTGTAATGTGTGGTTTTGGCTGCTAAGTTCAAGACACATTTATTGAATGCTACTCTATGTCAGGCACATGGGGAAACTGGAAGTTGTCTAGATGGGAGGATTCTAGGGGAGCCCTTTCCACTGCTCCAGCCCCCTGCCTAAAGTGTCATTTACAGAACAACCCTTTGAGTTAGTCCAGGAATCACTGGGATCCCTTTTAGAAAATGCAGATAGCATAGAGAGAAATAATAATTTTAAAAGTTTTTATTTTTCTCTTCACTAAAACTTTTGGGGATAGTTATTTATCCAGTTACCAAAATCAACTATTAAGGCCCTGAGCTGAATAGGAGGGGATGAGGGTAAATTTTATTCTACCCAGGAGAAAGAGGATCTGGATTCTGGAAAGTCCTGTAAGGGGTTTTAGGGGAGTCAGAACATAGCAAGCAGCAGGCCAGGGGGCCCACTTATATGAGAGAGGGGTGCTCTAAGGCTCTCTACCAAAAATAACTTCAATCACTTTGCTTTTGTTTTTAAGAACTAGCCCTACCTAACATCTGTATTTTATATCTAGGCCCATAAAATTAATCAGATTAATATTCACAATCCAAGTACCAAATATCTGATCCACTTTTTAATACTTTGAAGCCAAGTAAACAGGTCCTATTTCTAATGAAAATTCATCTGATGCCCAGTCCTCTGTGTGGCTCCTCAGAGTTCGCTTTCTCCTTTGTCAGCTCTGCACTTCTTTTTGGCTCTAATCAATGTCCTTTCATGTTGGTGATGGGTTGATTTCTCTGACAGACCTGCACCAGGTGCCACACTGTCACATTCTCTCCCAGAGCTCCAAAAATTATATACCTGTAGAATTTTAAATAAAAATCCCATGTTCATGATTTTTGCCCCTCTTCGAAGGACCTAAAGTATTTTAGAAATATATCAGTTAACAATAGTGTTACCAAAGAGAAAAGTATTTTACAAATTGACTGACCACCAGGGGGCAGCTCCTGTGATGAGCTTCTTCCCCCTGGTGGTCAGTATGCGTCATAGCGACCAGTCGTTCCACCATTCTGTTGATTTGCATATTAGGGTTTTATTATATAGGATAACATATAGGATAACGCTTTTAACCTATATTTCCAACTTATTTTACAGTTAGAATTCCTTTTTAACAAATGCAATTATAGCAGCAGCCAGTTATATGTAATAAAAATATTTCTTTTGCTGGCCAACAGCCCATACTAACACTCCTTTGCTTATGGAGATCCAAGACTCCTTTTGAAGGAAAAACCCAGTATGAGAAAGACGTTCACAAATCCCCTGTCCATTTGGCAGCACATCTACTTAACAAAAGGGCTATCCTTTCAGCAGAGTATTGCAATAAAGTACACGTTTGCATATCTGCACAGTTTTAAACAACTCTTAACAAAGCATGACTTCTTCATTGCATTGATTTTTCTTGAGGCTCTTACACAAATCTTCTCCAAACACAGGTGCTGACCACTATTGGTCAGCTCGTTGGGCTCAGGGGAGTCCTGAATAGAGGACTGTGGGGCTCCCATCCCGGGTCTTTCAGGGCCAAGGCAGCAGAGGAGAGCGTGCTGGCCTCCAGTTGCCTTCCCAGTACCTGTTGATGTTTGTGCTAATAGAAGGAAGCAATCTCCATCCTGTCACACCAAAGCTACTGTTCACTTGCTTTTGATAGGGTTGTTGTAATTATATTAGAATGTAGGAATGCCTAAATTAAATATGGAGAATTTACAATATATGAAAGAAAAATAGTTATCAATCTATGCTATGTCTCTGGGACAGTGGGCTTATATGAGACAGCCAGGTTGTCTGCATTTCCATGACTGCTTTCTTGCCTTAGGAGACCAGTATGTAAGTGTTTGGGTTCAGACGCCCTCCTGCCAGGCTTCAAATTAGGTGAGACTGGTAAAGTAAATAAAAGGTAATGGATTGTGTCCATACATGACTTCATTCCATCCTTTGAATGACTTTATCAATAACTACGAGAGGGCAAGACTCAGCAATAACATGTACAGTAGATGCCTCCTGGCAGCGAGAGCCAGCCCGACTTCCTGAGGTGTCTGAGGTGTGCCCGACTAAAGCCCTCTTCCTTCACCACTGGATACATCCAGGGAAGTTTTCCTAAAATGATTAATGTTTTCTTTCTCTAGGCTTATGCTACTAATTACAACCCAAACTTTTTGAACTTTCTTAAACAAACTCGCCCACAGGTAGGAGCACTGCGGGACTCTCGTGTGATGAATCAGGTTGTCCGCACCCTGCTTTCTTTCCTCCCCCAGGGTCAGCCTCTAGACTAAATTTCTCTTGCTGCCTGGTGAACTCAAATGTAAGGCTTTTGCTTAACTGCGTGTTGGTGGGATACAAGTGGAGGGGTGTTTTTAATAGTATTTTGCCATGTCTACTTGGTGTTTGATTTTTTTACAAATATTTTCCTATTTCTAAAACTGCTGCCAGTTAGTAGAGACTTGGACTCTACATTTATCCTAAACTACCAAGAGAAAGATTCAGAAATTAAATTTGCAGAGCAACATTTAATTAGACCCAGGAAACAATTTGCTCTTGGTTAGTGGAATGTTGTGCATTTCCTGGCATCTCGCTGCCCCCTAGTGCAGCTTGCCAGTGAGTGCATCCTTCACAGACAATCCGGGTTTGCATTGTTTCTGTCTGGTCAGTCCATTCGGGCGATGTGGTTAACACGAAGTCAGCACTCCAACCAAGTCCTCTGGGAGTCCTGTTTAGCCAAACAGCTCTAATTTCGGGAGCAGGAGTTTGGTGGGTGAGAGAGTGCAGAGGGGAAACTGAGCCTTAGCAGAACTCTTAGATCCCTTCTAGTGGAGAGATGTGGCCTGGCTCTGGCCCAGGTGAACTGCCTCAAGGTGACCCCAGGGGTCCCAGAAGTTTCAGTACAGTGCTGTGACTCAGAGGAGCAGGTCTTGTGTTCAGATGTGTTCTCCAGCAAAGTAACAAGACCACTGGGCTTCGAGAGAAGGAACCTCGGGAAATTTTCTTAACCTCTTTGAGTCTTGGTAAAACTGTCATTTATAAAAGAGCAATCTTATGGTGTTTAAAAGATTTAATAATCTATTTTTGAAGGTTTTATGCACCTCGGTATGTGATATAAATCTTCATCTATTATGGTTACTGTGGCTAAAGTAGCCATTAGGTGCAATTTAAGGATTATAGAAAGGCATTCTGACCCCAAAGGCTTGCTCTCAAAATTGTTCTGAAATGATCACAAAATTACAAGCCAGTATGTGGTCTCCATGTGGTTTTTTGCCAAAATGACCTTTAACAAGATTTTTAACTTCGTAGGGCCTCTGTTTTGCCCATCTATAAAGTATTAATGCACCTATTTAAAGAGATTACTTAGGGATTTAATGAGATAACATATGCCTGGCACATGACATTTTTCAATAGTTGTTAGTTCCTTCCTCCTCCCTTCTCTTTTTCTGGTCTGAAATAGCGAACACCTGCCTTCAATGCCAGATACTGAGGGGTGGACGCTGAACTACAATGCCCTCTTCTGAATTATCTCCAAAAGAACTGAGAGGCAGCCCTTTCTTGTCACCACTGACATTCAAATATTGGCAAGAACATTTACAGTGGGAGTGGGACTAGGGATAGAAATGGTCATTAAAATCTTCAGAGATGGAAAGTGTGACTTCTAGGAAATTAATGGGATTGCCTGTTCAAGAGCCATATGGACTTTATCATAAGAATGAGAGATATTTTCCTCCTTTAATGATGATTATAGTTGCATATTTGACTGAGAGACAGACAAGAGAAAAGAAAGGTGTCTAAAAGGAAGTTCATTTGTGATAATGGAATTTTTTTCTAAAGCATGCATAATGAATATCATACCTGCTTTTCTGAATAAGAATATTTAAAAAGCAAATGCTCAGTCTTCCCAGGGCAAATTAGCAAACAGCAAAAAAGCAGGTTTTAAACTCAATATGACAGAGGGAATACAGAGCCTCACCCACATGCAGGCACACCGACACACATGCTCTTTGCAGGTAAAATACACATTTTTGTGCTCTTATGTGTAGTTTTTATTTTGGTGGTAGCATTGAAAATTGGGTGAGTATTGTTAGGAAGTTTCCATGGAGAGAAGTAAGAGAGTTTAATGATAATCACTGTTTGATGGTAAGGAAGAATTTGCACTAAGATCCTTTCTCCCACCTGTACCCTCGTTCTGTCATTACCCTGATAAAGAGGTGGAGAGAAGCCAGAGAGAACCACATACAATTAATGCATTTCATTTAAGTTGTGTAAAATCTTTTCAAATCATCTTAGACATTGTTTTGGAATTCAGCAAGGGGGAGTTACACTCTGTTTGAATCAAAACTCTAGAGTGGAGCTAGAGAGAAATGAATATGGACATGCCCAACCCCTTTATTTTATAAATGGCACCTTCTTTGTTTTATAAATGGGGAAACTAAGGCCTAGAGAGTGCACATAGCTATAGTGCCCTTCCTTATTATTCTCTCTTTCCTGATGTCTATATCCTGTCTACTTGATCCATCTCCCCATAAGACTGTTAGAGCCTGATTTGCATGTTGGTTCTTCCCTCAGCACAGCAGGGTATTTCAGTAAATTCTATTCTTAATCTCCTCCAGAGAATTGCTTCTTCCCCATAGAAATTATAATAGAGAGAAAGGGATTACTGAATAAGAATTTTGTCTTTAGTAAAATTGCTTTCAATCATTTAATGCAAAAATTCATGTCCCAGTATAATATTTTAGCCTATTTATTGGGAGTGGAAAGAACTCATGAATTAACAATGGGATTCTTATTTTAGATTAGGAGAAAAAGATGGGTTCTAGTTCTGTATTTTACAAATGCTTCAGAGATTGCATTTTTACCTCATATAAAAGTCCACTTGGCAACAAATTCAATATTATCCAATATTCAACAAATATTTCTTGAGCTCCTACTATGTTCCTAGAATTATTTAGAATCTTAGGATTCTATCAGCGACAAAATAAAGTTTTTGGCACTTGCGATTATATCTTAATGTATATTTTGTAACATATGAACCTAATGCTTTCCAACACCAAATTGGTTTTGGATAGCATTCTGGTGAAAGTGTGTCATTTTTAAAAGTTGTCTTCCTTAAAATAAAAGACCTACTTTCTCAAGAAAATTGTATTTTTGTCAAGTGGCATGAAATTTGGCACAATACTGCCGCCTGGCGGCTACTTGAATCAGGAACCCACATAAGCTGCATAAAGTCAACTGTTTTATTTGTAAATTTATTTTTATTGTTGAAAGTATTACAGATGTTCCCTTTTTCCCACCATTGGCCTCTTCCACCCTGCTCTCATACCCTACCCCAGGCCTTTCCCGCACTATTGTCTGTCCATGGGCTATGCATATCCTATATAATCCTATATAATAAAGAGCTAATATGCTAATTAGACCAAACAGCAGAACAACCGTCCAGACATTCTTCTGGACGACGTTCCAGATGACTTTCCGGACCAAGCCAGAGCTTCCAGGGCCGGCCGGGGCTGTGAGGGGCTGCAAGGGCCGAGCCCCTTGCACAAATTTCATGCATCGGACCTCTAGTATGCAAATATATTCATTAGTTGATCTCTTCCCACCCGTCCCCCTCCTCCACCCCCACCACCCTGTAAGATTTATGGAAATATTATTCTATTTTTCAGTAGAAGCCATTGACACACAAATACCCAGCCAGGAGTATTGAGAGCCTAATTCTTTTGGTTTTGTAACAGAAAGATTGGAAGGGCTCCGTCGCTTTTGTTGTTGGAAACCAGGTTGAGGATGATCTTCTCATTCGAGCCCTCACCCTTGCTGTCCAGGTCCCTCAGCGAAGACTCTTCAGTATAATATCATGGCAAGACATTCTCCAGCAGGTACTGTCCTTCCCACTCCCTCGAAGATATTTTTTCTTAAAATAGTAGGATAAAATAATAAAATAAATAAAACTGTCATATTCTTGGGCTATTTGGTAAATTTTTGTGGATTATTTTAAACACTTAGCTAGAATAATTTGAATTGTTTCATCTGAAGTAATTATCTTTTGTCCATGAATATTGGTCATTCAACATTCATCCATTCAACAAAAATTTCTGAGGCCTTACCTGGCTCCTGCTACGTTATATGAGGAATTATTTAATGAAAGTTCAATAAAATAAAAGACAAAACTATGTAATGTTCCAGGAAGTCTAACTAGAAAGATTGAAGTCTACAGAGACTCATAGCTGTCAGAGGGGCCCAATAGCATAGTCTTGTCAGATGGCACATACTCATACAGTCACTGAGCGCTGACCACAGTGACTATAAATACTTCACCTTGTCCATGAATAGCTCTTCCTTGCTAGATTCCCAACCCCTCAAGCCACCTAGGTGTTTGAAAGTCACATATATCTATGTAATTGTTCTTTATGTATGCCTTTCTCACCATAGATGAATTTTAATTTTCTTACAGATTGAAGAAGCAAATGTACTATTTGGAACCACACCTAAAAAGTCAAAGCAACCTGCAGGCATTAGCTTTCCCTTATATTATGAGGTAGGTAGACATACTTATTGAAGATATTTTTATTTTAGAAAATGAGAATTGAAATAATAATCTTTTAGTCACTTTAATTCATTCTATGAAAACAAATCCCTGTTTCTCATTGGAGCTGTTTGTTCTTGGTGGTGGGCACTTAAAAAATCTGCCGTCCTTTTAACTAAATTCCTCTCTAGGAATAAAATTGTCCCAGATTGTCTACACCATCACTGCATCCAACTGAAGAATATAAATCAGAAATTTTTATATGCAAGAGTGTCTGGTTATACTTTCTCATGGTAATTATTGAATATGTGATATTATTTAAGGGGGTCATATTATTAGTATATGAAAAAGTATTCATTTCACCAAAGACATAATGTAGAAATGTCCCCCAAAATGTTTCCTGCACAGGACAGAGCCACCTCGAATGATTTTCTATCAGTTTGTGAACTTTGTGCACATTCTACATCCTACTTTTTAATCAATGTGAAAATGACAATAATCTTCAGATTAATGGTGCATTCCATTTCTAGCAGATGCTTAACACCAAAACCTGGCTTGGCTGACTAGTGGGTTTGTGCAAAGGACTTAGAACTCATACTCAGTACAAGAGGGTTTCCTTTCACTTTTCCTTGTTAATAACTAACTTACAGCTCACAAGAAACTATAAAAATCCAGCGATTAATTAGAATATCACTTAAAATTTATCAGGCACTGTTTTATGGCTCTGTAGACTAAAACACAAGGATTTTTGGATCTTTATAAGACAAACTTGTTTGTGATGACTAGTAAAATTTTTATGTGTCTTAGGTCTTGGATGATTTCATAAAGGCCTCTGTAGCATTGCCTGAGTGCTATCTGAACAAGTTTCGTTGGGTTTATATGTGGTTGACAATACCATGGATTTTATATTTTGACTCCTGCCACATTATCATGGGAAAACTCTGTGCTGTTAGCGTTAAATAACATATACTTACTATCTTTTGTTATGATGTTCTGAGTGTGTATGCTCTAGTTGGGACATTAAGTGATACCTAGATTTAAATCATTAGAAATTTTCTTCTGAAGTAGCTATAGAAACCCATGTCCAGTTCTTGACCCTGGGATCAAGGAGCTCCCCAAAGGACTCTTCCTTCTTCAAAAATGCTCAGTAAAAATCAGAGAGATGATACAGGCCAGTTTTGAAGTCTAATCTGGATAGCCATTGGACTGGGATGCGGGATCACACAGTGTCACAAATTCAGAGTTCAGTTGAAAAGCCATTTCTCTCCAATATATGCCGTGACTCTTGGATGTGTATGCTTCACTCAGGGAGGTCCATTTAACATCTGGCTCTACCACATTCCTCCAGTGGAGCTTTTGGGCAATCAGCCTCCCATACCCTCTCACCTACCCTTTTTTTAATGGTTGCAGAAGAAAAGGGAAGCCGGATGAGCAGCACCACAGAGACTGAACCTTGGGTGCAGCAGATGAGCATTGATATCAGTGACTATAGCAAAAATGGATAAAGAACAAAAACAAATTCAGGCTCTTGGTCAGGTTAGCCAAGGACAGAATGCACATGTGGAGCAGAGGGGCCCATTTCCATCTCAGTCCCTCCACACTCAGGACCTGATCAGGAACTCTGTCGCCTGGTACTTCATCCCAAGTGAATTAAAAAGCTGTGGGTGATGCCTACTGAGAGCCCTGAGGTAGCTGTGAGTGGCGACCATGAAAGAGGCCCAGAAGCTAAATTCTTCTGAGATCTCTGGGCTTTCAGGGCATGTGGACAGTCTGATCCTGAGTCTATTTCTGCTGAATGTCCTGCATGGTCTATAGCAAGTGAACCCCTTGCCACAGGTGAACTCTTCAGGAGCCAGTGTAGGGAGTCTTATCTTTTCCTTCTCAAGGGAAACTGCAATGTGAAAGAATAGCTACTCTTACAAAATTGCTTATGTTGCATGGGAAAGTCACAGTGTTATTTCCTCTTAGACCTGCGTTTTTTTAGCGAGACCTCAAAATAGATATCATAAAGCCATGCACTTCCATTCCATTTACTCTACTTGTAGGATATTCTCATTGGCCTTAAATCAGAGCCTAGTCATTCTTACTTTAAACACAGTTCTAATCAATTTGGCTTTCTGGTTTCCTAGCTTGTGGTCAATTAGGAGGAGCAGCAAATTAAAGTGAAACTTCATTATGGTACAGTTCATCCACAAGTAGTAAAATAGTGTCAGAACCACATTACATATTTCCAATAACCACTTGGAATGTCTGGGCCTGCAAAGACCACATTCCTGAATGATGTGCTCAAGCTTTCGTTTGGATGGCTTGGTGTTGTGTACACTCCGCCTCATTTCTGAAATTGTGTAATTTCCCCTGAAACTTTAGAATTGCATCTAGCCATGATATTGTATATATGAGAGTCTTTATTTATAAATCTCAGTTTTTTGAAAACCTGCTTACATCTGTGCTAATGTAATTCCACAGAGACATGCATAATAACTATAGCCCATTTGTTCATTCACCTTCGCTTTTTGGAAATTGTGTTTTGCTCTTGCAAGAGCTACTTCAAGGACTCATGTGGGAATAGGAAGAGAATAATCTTTTTTAGTCTCAGTAATGTTAGCTATTTATTTATTATATTATTATTTAACAATGATGGAGACATTGATGATCTCATGCACTGGCATTACACATAACTACAAATTCTAACATGTAATCCTTTTTGAGGATGTGGACACCTATGAAAATGAATACAGATATTTCCTGTATTATATAGTGACCAGTTTTACCCAACAGTGATATTGTACCAAATATGAAACAAGTATATTCTTATTCAAGCACTAGTGTCAAACGCTATCTGGATAATGGAGGAGGGAATATGAATATTATAAAGACTCTGACCTCAGAAGCTTAAGAACTAGTTAAAAAGAAATAAAAGGAAAAAAAATATAAGCCTGACACATAGTAGGTATTCAACCAATGTTTGTTAAATGAGTGAATAACTCAATGCAGAAAATAGTCAAGTCCATGAGGAACAGATGAAGTGTTATGGGCATTCCAAGGAAAATGAGATTGCTATTAGCTAGGGTTGGGAGAGTTTTGTGGAGAAGATGGTATTGGGAGGACAAGGAAAGGGGTCCTGATAATTTTTATCTTTTAAGTATATTATCCAAATTAATCCATATCACAATTCTAAAAGAAAATATAAATAACCTCATTTTACATATAGGGAAATGAACGCAAAGAGAATGTAGTAAGTCTACTAATTAGAAAACTGAAGAATTTGGATTTAATTGTAGTTAAATTCATTGCCTCAAGCTTTGCCATTTTCCCACAAACCCAATACCCTTTCACTGGGCTCAGAGCTGTTCACCCTTGGGTGGGTAGGTCTTGGAATTCCAATGTGGCAGAGGACATTCTATAAAAGGGGGAACAGTTCAAGCTAAGACATAGGAGTGGGAGAAGACTGATAATACATACTAAATTTGTAGTTAACATGGTACAATATATACTAACTAGGAGAGGTAATCCTATGCCTATTTTAATTATAGCTTTAAAATCCTAAAGATGGAAAGCTATGAGAAAACATTTTAAACAGTGGGAAAAATCTATGCTTTAAGATTCATTCCTGGAGCTTAAATTTATTTTTTGAGTATACACAAATATCTGTCTGTCCGTATATGTTTTACGGCCCACATAGAGAATCTGACCTGTTCATTTGCACGTATACTCATTCCTGAAATCAAAGATTACTTTCTTAAAAGTTTTAGATTCCACTCCATAGTTTCCTTTATTTCATGATGGTGATCATTGCACCTCCCTACGTGGAAGGCCTCCATCCACACATGGACTGTGGTTTTTGTGCTTGTCTGTGACTTATTCAGAAAAGATAAATTAGGTTACCACAGAAACAAAACACCAAAAGCCTGCTGAAACAAAAACGGTCTATAAAAATAAAGATTTTTATGCCCTAGTTGGTGGCTCACTTGTTTAAAAAAATAGTCAATTTTGTACAGTAAAGGACTTGGACAATCGTAAAGATTAATGATATAATGCAATTTTACAAATATGCAAATAATTTTCCTCTTTATATCTATCAATAAAAAAATAAAACCTTATGTTTTAACTGATGTATTTTAATTAAGATATTTCTATGGCTCTTTCTACTGGGAGATCATTAAATATGGAAAGATTTTCTGTTACTAGATTTGAGAATAATGGACCATATGCAGTTAAAAATATAGCATGCAAATTTTACATCGTCAGATCTAATTAGTTTCACCACATTTTTAATATACTTTGCTATTACATTGAATTAGTATCCCCCTATGTAATAATTTCATATTTGATCCTTCTTCAAGGGTGTATAACATGTTTCTCAGCTCTTTCCCCTAACATGTATACATAATAACTCACAAGTACGAGTACAGAATCTATTATAATCTGATTGGCACCCTTTTCCAGATTCCTAATATAAAACTTATTTCTTAAACAGTGCCTCAAATTAACAGTCCACTCAATAAAATTTCAAGCCCTTATTTTTTTGGGGGGTGGCCCTTGTCAAAATGAAAAATGGGAAACTCATGCTTCAGAGATAGGAACAAATAATATGTGAAAACATTTAAGAGGTTTGAAGTTATTAAAATGGCAGATCTACTGGGAACAGAAGGAGCAGTATGTCATGGAAGAAATGAAGGAAAAGGGAGACAGGAAGCATTCTCCGGCCTTTTCAATCCTGCATTTTAAAACAAAACAAAACAAAATTCAGGAAGAATTGGAAGGTAGCCAACCTAATGCCGTTATTTCATAGAGCTTAGGGACACACCAGGAAATTACAGGCCAGTTAGTTTAACTTCACTTGTGGGGAAAGTATTAAAAACTGCTGCAGGAGATCAAGTCAAAGGATGCTTAGAAAAGCACAGCTTGATTAAGGCAAGCCTGGCCAACGTGGTTTTCGGAAAGGGAAGGTCATGTCTTAGGAACTTGTTGAAATTCTTTGAAGCTATTATGGCCAGTATAGTCTTCAAAGGGTACAGCGAGGCCCAGGATCTGTATATCTTTTTCGTTCCACACCAGCCCTTCAGGGATGCTTGCAGAACATGGCCCACTTCAGGGCCTCGGTGCTCCAGGATTAGAAACCGCTATCAAAATAGCAGAAAATAACCTCTGAAGGAACATTTTTAAAGCTGGAACCAATTAATACAATCTGATATTTATAAATGTAAAATAATGACTTGGAACAAAATTTAGGAATATTGAGCTATTACAAAGAAGTACTACGTTGGGACTATAAAAACAACCTAGGGTTATTGTGCCAAAATATGGGCTTTGGGAGCATTTCTCACCCAAAGAAGGGAAGATGAGAAATCAGAGGGGTAGAAAGAGTTATAAAGGGTTAGTTAGCAAGGATGGCAACCGAATGAATTTTGTCGAGATGGGGAAAAGAGCAGTACAATGTGTTAATGTCCTGAGCCTCCATGGAAGGAGGAGGACAGAGCAGCCCAGCAGAGAAGGTCAAGTCCAGGCTCATAACTGAGAGGCAGAAGGTCAGGGCTCTATTGCTTTCGGAATGGGCTCCCAGGGCTCGGAGCTCAAATGTTTGTTTCTCAGATCTGAAACTTGGAGTTCTGTTTTCAAAAAGCAGAGACAGGAATGGAGCAAGGTTCAGCTAATGAATAGCAGCCATCAGGTTAGAAGCCGGTGGTGAGATGCTCTGATCCAAAGCAGACTGCCTGGGTTCTAACTCTTGACTACTTCCTCGCTATGGAATCTCCGATAAGTTACATAACTCCACTGTATGTCAGTTTGCTCTTTGTTAAGTCAGCATTGTTGATAGTACCTACCTCATGAAGCTGTAGTGATGTCTAAATGAGATAATAAATACGAAATACTTAGCCTACTACCTGGCATAGAGTAAGTGTCCAGTTAAGTTTACCTATAATTAATAATAATATTAGTAATTAAATAATATTGAAATAATAATAGTATTTTAAAAATTCTACTGAGTCATGGTGAATGTTGGAGTTTTTCATGGAAGCATGAAAGAACTAGAAACATCTATGACCAGGGTATTTTTATTGTGGTAAAAATACATGCATAAAATTTACCATCTTAAGTATTTCTAAGTATAGTTAGTAGTGCTAAATATATTCACATTGTTGGGCAACTAACCAGTCTCCACTTTTTCATCTTACAACAATAAAGACTTAAAAAAAATTAAATTAAACTTGGTTTGCAATCAGTTTAGAGAAAAATATTAGGTTTGTAGTACAGGTGTTATATAGCTTTGGCTAAATCATCAAGTGATAATCACTAAGGTTTAGGAAATGCTTTATTTGTATACATCCCACAAATATTTGAGTGCCTATTATACACCAAATCTATGGTTCAGTTTATCTTGGGGAATGAAACAGATTCCTTGCTGTCACAGAATTTACACTTGAATGAGGAAGGCAGGCTTTAAGCAAAAATTAAATATGAAAAAATATATAAAATTAGGAATTGAGATAATTGTTTTAAGTCAGGGAGAATCACAAGAAAAAATGTGTTGGAAATAAACTGATAACAAAGAGAGCCAGCTAAAGGGTAGGGAAAATATTCAGGCAGAGGAAACGGCATGTGCAGAGAATCTGAGGCAAGAAGGGGAAGATTCATTCTTAGAAGAATGAAAAAGCCCACTGTACCTGGAAAAAAAAAAAGAGTGAGAAGAGAGAGGTGGGTTGAGGCCAGATCTATAGGGACTAGTAGGTCTTTGTTAAGAAAAAGTTTGCATTTTTACTTAATAGGAAATGGGAAGATATTAAGGTTTTTAAAGGGAGAAGGACACAAGCTGAGTAGTGTGTTTGTTTGTTTTTCAATATTTTCTTGCTGTTGGATGAAGAATAAATTGGGAAGAGAGCAGGAGGCAGACATGGAAGTGAGGAGACCAGTTAGGAAGCCATGGGAGTATCCATGTCCAGAGAGAGCGAGCAGGCAGATTCAAAATATATTTAGGAAGAAGATGCTGATGTGAGATGTGAGGGGTGAGAGAGAAGAAGGTATCAGGAGTGACTCCAAAGTTCTGGCTTAAGAAACTGAGTGAAAACCTTACTGAACTGAAGGATGCTCTATTTAAAAATGACACATGGTTATGCAACGTAGTTTTATTTACTTTCAGCAAGTAAAGGGATTCCTATCCAAAGCTCTGCCACCCTGATTGACCACTATTTGCTCAATTACAGGTTGAGTTCAGTTGGCTACACTTACTGGGCTGGGTTCTGTCAAGCTCATCCTGTTTACAGCTGGTCTGCAAAATACTGGCTATATTGAACATCTATCGAGAATAGGATTTAAAAGAATAGCCCAGACCCTTGAGACCCTTATTCTACCTAACAAAAATAATTTTGGACATAGAGAAAAGTAGAGAAGACTAAATTTGGAGGAAGTTTGGAAGTATACTTTGGGACCAGTTAAATTTGATGTCGAAAGATATCTAAGAGGAGATATCAAGAAGGAAGTCGGGATTTGTAGTGTTTCATTTTTTGTGTTCTTCTGTGCCTACCTCAGTGCTGGTACATGGTATGTATCAAAGAAGTATTGTTGTCTGGAAGAATCAACACATTAAAGGAGGACTAGTGAGAGTTACTGGTAAAGACTACAAAGAGTAGATAGACAGTAATCCCTTTCAACAACAGCAGTTCAGTAGTACTTCCTGGGAACTAGCCGTTTTGGCCCCTTCCATTTTCCCTTTATTGGTTCCATATTCTATACAGTGGTTGTCTAACTGGCTGAAGACCCATTAGTTTACAATGAAATGTAGTTGGTTGCAGTTGTATGTTTGTACTTTGTGATACAAACATTTTTTTTTTTTTTTTGCTGTAAATATAGGTCCAAAGGAGTTGGAAAACCAATGCATTAGAATCCTCTAAACCTACTCTGTGTTAATCATCCAATTGCATTTCCCTTTTTCAGTTGCTCACCTAACACTGGGCTAAGGGACAAAGCAGATACTCATCCCAGCCTGCTCCTCACTCAGCAGACATTTCACCGAGTTTCTTATCACATGCTGGATAATAGGCACAAGATTGAGTTGGACCTGGTGGTCTCTGCCCTCAAGAGCTCATAGTTAACAATCTTATAAAAATAGGTTTGCTTCATGCCATTGTATGACATTTTAATACCTTGTAGCAAGTCTGATATAGAAGTTGTATATTTAATGCCTGGTTATAATTGAGTCTATTCTTCATTGAGCCCTGTGGCTGACCTCACTTAGTGTTCACAACTTTCAGCCAAAAGGGTAATGGCCCCCAGACAAGGGTATGTTGGAAAGAGGAGAATGGGAGGGGCAGGACACTCACCAAAACAGTCAAAAATGCAACAAAGATATGGGAGGCCTTGTTTCCTTAGAGAGAGAGAAAGTATAGCTGAAATTAAAATGTGGTAACAATTTTCATGCTTCTATATGTTTTTAATGTGATCTCTATTTCTGAAATTCTAACTCCTCAATCTTTGGTTGCAAGGAAAGGAAAAAGAAATACCAAACTAAAGCTGGGAGAATGGACTATTAGAGAAAAATTTGTTTATATTTATTGGAGAGCTACTGTACATATTGAGTACTTAGTAAATATTAATTTGAATGGATGAATCTCAGATAGAGCTTTATGTACTAAAATCCATCCATTCTTCTATTTCACAAACATGATTGGCAAGAACAAAAACCCTCAAACCTTAGTAGCATGATAATGTAAGTTAACTGAAATATGGTCACTATATTGATTCAAGAAATAAATAAACATATGTAAGTTTAAGAGTTTGAATCACAGGAAACCAACCTTACAAAAATTCTTACCCAGAAAAAGTGAAATTGTTCAATAGACCACTTCCTTTAAAATTTCGTATTTCAGCTTCATACTTATTTGGGTTACATGTGAGCGAGGCCAACAGGATGCTCTGCATAGTGCCCTGTACCACACCACAGTCCAAAACTAACAAATTTATCATTTCCTAATTTGCCTTTATCAAGAATTTTTATGAAAAAGACAAACTCATTTTGACTCACTCACTCATCAGGAAATGTTTAATTAGATTATATTTATCAGAGGGAACACCTAATTATTTTCGTTATTTCAAGTCTTATAATGTTACCCTTCCATTTAGCTCTGGAACTGCAGAGAAGTAGGGCAGAGCTTATGACATGTGAGTCACAGGCATCACTGTCGGGTTCTGTGTCCTATAGGAGAAGCTAGTCTTGCATTGGATCCTCAAAGATTCATTTTAGGAATATGATTGAGAGGGGGAAAAAGGATGGATCCTATCTGAATGCAATGCAAGGGACAAATATATTACTTTTTGTAACTAATAAAATTTCAAGGATGACAGCAAATTTCTGATTTGCTTTTCCTCCAGTAAAATGTCTGCTTTGAATTATCCAGAAAAAATTATTCTTTCTGCCAACTTGTTTCAATTCCCTGCGTAAAACTATCTACAGAGCATTGTCAGAGGTTTCCCATAGAAGTTCATTTCAGATTTCTCAACCATTGGAGGAACACACACACACACACACACTTTCCCCCCTTTTTGGAGCAGGCAAAGGAAAACGTACTGGATTGGTAAGGCTTGTGTATGGTGCTTTCCCTTTCTTTCTGAAAGCAGAGACAAGTATTAGTCATCAGATGGGGGGGAGGGAGAGTTTTTGGTCTCACCCGGGGCTGGTGTCCTGTTTTATGTATGCAGGCCCGCCCTGTGTGTAGGCGGAACCGGCAATAGCCGCGTGATGTGATTTAAGAGGTGCTGGAAATCCTGCCTGTCCAAAAATAGCCCCCGCACCAGCCTATTGAGTTCAGGCGCAGTGTCCATAAAACCCTGGTTTAAGTGAAATGAAACTGCCTTTTGCAGAATGTTAACCCATCATGTCTCCTATCCTCTCAGCTCGAATCTACTTCTCAGAGATAAAAACTGGCCCTTGAAGTCATGCCCATAAGGGTGAAGGGTTAGCAAGGGCCAAGGCTTAAGGTAATGATGCAAGTCTCAGAAGCAATTCTGCACAATCGTGAGTGTTGAAACTAAGCCCCTTCCATATTCATTCAGCCAGGCAGCCAGTCTTCTTTTCGAATCAATAGTTTATGGAACATGACATCTCATACAGTCCTCTTTGCTGGGACCCTTAAACAAAACAAGAATAATAACTTATGTTTGGAAGATGTTTGTAAGAACACTAAACTTTTCACACACAATGTCATATCTGATCCCAACAACAACCTGGTGAAGCTGACTTCCCTCTTACTATTCTCATGTGGCAAATGAGCAGAGTCTCAAAGAGGTTAACTGCTTACCCACCACCCACAGCTAATCATGGCAGAGCCCATATTAGAACCCAGGCCTTCTGACTCCAAAGTCAAGGTCATGCTCTTGGAGACACAGTTCCTATAGTCAAGCAGCTAACAATTGAGTTTAACCTGTTTAGCAATTTATCTAAACCAAAGAGCACAGCCCCGGGAGTTTTCTCCAGTGGTGTTACTGAGAAGGTGTTTCCCTTTGTCTTAAAGTTTCTGAAAGAACTGTTCCAAACCCCAGCTTCCAGCACACATTGCCCTTGGAAATTTTATCAGTCATTCCTCGGGCAAAAAAAAAAAAAAAAATCCCCACTTAGAATACTGACCACTTTGCACAAAATTTTAAAATACAACAAGAAAACAAATTAAATTAAAGTGCAATGTTCTCTAGAAGGCCTTGGGAGATAGGGGTGTTTTGAGAGTAGTAGGAAGTGGGGGTAGACCTGATGCGGCATTAGGAAGAGATTGCGCAGTCCAGAACATCTATATCCAAGCTCATCGACTTGCTCCAAAACTGAACACACACATACACCTCTGTTCCTTCAGCCATTTGGATGAGCCACGGTTTTGTAATAACTCTAGCTCATTCCTTTTTAGTCATTGTAGCTCTAATTCACTTCTACCCTTTTCTCCCCAAGTGCAAAGTGCACCAAGTTGAATAGAATTATGTAAATTTCAGACTTAGATGTTTTCATTTATCAGCCAAATAGCCCTGTTCAAATGCCATTTCTTTTATGAAATCTTCTTGGAATTCCTTAGGCAAATTCATCTTGCTGTGTTATACCGTGGTGGTTTGTTTGTGTCTGCCTGCCGCACTTCCTAGTGAGTGGCACGAGCAGGAGAGGCATGTGTTATTCATTCCCTAAAGACCCTGTGCTCTATGCTAGCAATTCCAAGCTATTTTGGTCACATTTCCCATCAGCTAAAAAAATAATTGAGCATTTATTCTATGTACGTTGTGTGTGTATACAGAGAGATAAAAATGTATGGGAATAGAAACAAATTACCAATATTATAGAATATCCTCAAAAATAAAAACAAAAAAAGGACAAAATAAGGATAAATATAATCAGGAGCTCTAATATTTTCCCCATCCTGGTGGCTAGTCCTGTGCGTGTGTTGGGCTGCATTGAAGACCAAAGCCACTGAGTTTAGCACAAACAGAATAATGTTTGTGAAATGGCTAAAAGAATGAATGAATCCTGTCCTATATATAGTCTTTGGGGCACATTCAGCACTTTCTGTGGCACCAGTCACTTCTTAAGTTAGTGAACTAGCACTTTGCTTTCCCAGTCTCTGAACCCACTGACTTGGCGTGAGGAGGGCTGGCTGATGTTACCCGCCATCGCAGTGCCTTTACAAGGGACACCAGCTCAATGTTTGTGAAGGTCTGCGCGATTTGTGTGCTAACTTTTTTTTATTTAATTCCAGTCTTCAACCTGGAAAACAGATATGGAAATGAGCAATTCTGTTAGCATAGAATAACAAAGAAGTTTAAAAAGTGCAGCGAGGACATAGAGCGATGCTTAAAGCTTTCTGAAATTTTCAGGGAAAAGTTTTAGGAAAATGACTTAAAAATCGAATGGGGGATTTAGGAAGTAATGAAGGAGGGAGAATTCTGGGCAAAGGACTCAGTCCGTGCAAAATCAGGCAGACATAGATGGCACAGCGTACCAAGGAAGTCTCAGCAGTGGGCATCCTCAAGTGCAGGCAGGAAAGTGGAAGGAGCAGCCGGCAGTGAGGCTGGACAGGTGTGTCAAGGTCAGGTCATAGAGGTCTCGGTATGCTCTGCTAAGGAGTGAGCAGTTTGGTCCTGTGGGTATGGGAGCCATTGAGGAATGCACAGCTGGGAGTAATGTGAGGGGTGGAGCTATTAGAATTTGTGTGCAGGAAGAATTCTCTGGGAGGGTAGGAGGTGGTACTGTTAAAAACAGTTAATTGCTGTATAGCATTTCTACTGTACCTATAATTTATCAGCTGTTTTACTATAAAAATAATACATGTTAATTTTTTTTAAAATTTTGGAAAATATAGAAAGAGCATAGCCCATATAGTGGTGGGTACTTAACAAGTATCTGTAAAAAATTCCACCACTCAGAGATGTATGCTTCTTTCTAAACAATAGGAATTATATAATATATGCTTTCTATCATGTCATTTCCAAATATGATGTTAGCCTATTTCTAAATCCATATTCAGTGTCTATATAATAGAAAGCATGTCTCTATTTAATAATTCATTTAACCAATCCCCCCTTTGCTAAATTTAGACTATTTACTAATAGTTATAACCCTGATTGTTTCCTTATGAAAATTTTCAAGAAGTGGAATTACTAAGTCAAAGTATATAAATCTTTATAAAGCTCTTGACACAATGTCAAAATGCATTCGAGACAATTTGTGCCAATTTGCATCCCTTCTAATACTTCCAATTTAACCACATCCTCTTCAACTGTGTATTTTTTATCTTAGTCAATTTGATAAGCAAAAATTGTAAGGTTGGGCCCCGGCCAGTGTGGCTCAGTTGGTTGGGTGTCACCCTGTGCACCAAAAGGTCGCCAGTTCGATATCTGGTCAGAGCACATGCCCAGGTTGTGGCTCAATCATCCAGTCAGGGTACATGTGGGAGGCAGTTATTCAATGTTTCTCTCTCTTTCTCCCTTCCTTTCTCTCTAAAAAATCAATTAAAAACATAAAAAAATTATAAGGTTAGATATTTAATCATATTTTTATTGTCTGTGCTTTGTGAGTATGGAATTTATTAAAGTTAAATGATTAGGTAATTTTGTTTTCAGATTTCTCCTGATAATGGGAGGGGACCCTTTATTGTCTAAATTCAGAATGGGGGATATTTGCTTTAAGTGATTTCAAACAGATTTCACATGCTGTGAGGCAATACAGAGAGGAAGAAGCCATCATCGGCCCTGCACAAACTCAAGGTGGACTGCAGATGAAGGGTGCACGTGCAAGACTGCTAATGAGGGCACATCTTATTAGCCTGCAGGAGGGGCCTCGACGGAAATGTCAGTGAGGCCCTGGCAGTGGGACCCAGGAAGAGTAATCTCAGATAAGGACATCTGGGAAGGGTTGATGCAGAAGGCTCTTTGGTGTGAGCCCTTCCAATTTCTAACCTCTTCTTGGCTCCTGTGTCAGTGGCCCTCAAAGTGGCACACATCAGTCACCTGGAGAGCTCATTAAAATACAGTTCCAGATCCCAGCCACAGTGATGGGATCAGGGCATCTTCAGGGGGTCCAGGAACACACCTGTGAGCAAGTGTCCAGGTACTTCTGAGCCTGCACTTGGAGAAACACAGCCACACCTCTGTCCACATGCTGCTCACAGGACCAGAAAGGTCCATCCTCCTCCATGATGAACTCGCCACCTGTCCTCTGCATCCCCCTCACCACCCACCCAGACTGGACTGTGGCTCTGCCTATTCTCACTCCTTCTCACATCTCCCAGAGTTCACCCATTCATTCATTGTTTCTTTCATTTTTGAGCACTTGTGCTGGGCACTGTTCTGGGTGCTGGAGGGACAGACATGAACCTGCCATCAAGGGACTCTGTCAGTGGCGCTGCCTGCATGCCCACATCTTTGTCTACAGCTTCTGGGAAAATTAGGAAACCTCCCCTGACCACACATGCTTCTAGAGCTATAAGCAAATGGCAAACAAGCTGGAGGGAAAAGGAACAGAGTGTAAGCTCTGAAATACTTATTCAGGGGTTTGAGGTTTGCCATGGGTTACCAAGACATCGAATAAAGCCCGAGTTTTTGCTGCATATGAACAGTCACTGAAGATAAATAACACGCCAAGACTCTCAATGAGACCTCTGTGCAGCTGATGTCTCTTACCTGTTCTAACTCTCTGTATCGTGTTACTTTCAAAGTGAAATCCAAATTCCTGTCATATGTCCTTCAAGCTGCTGGTGGCCTCACTCTTGGTTATCTCTCCAGTGTCAACTGTCCCTCAGATTTGGGGGTAGCATATTCCACCACCTGTCAGAGCTATTGGGATTGAGGGTTCTGAGTCTCAGATCCTCACCAGGTCTCAGGAAAAGAGAAGTTCAGCTATTTAGAGTTGAGACACCAAGTAAGGATAAAATGAGTAAGCGTGCCAAGAATATTTAAACATAAAAATTTGAGCTAAAAAACTCTCCATCCCTCTAGTGAAGAAGAGGATTGGGAATGAAGACTGGGGAGGAGCGGAGATGCTAGGTGGGTATCTAGTAGCATCAGCTAGGGGGTGAAAAGGCATATTGTGAGGCAACGGAATATGGTGACGAGGAGCAGGACCTGGAAGCAGATGGCCTAAGTTCAAATCCCATCTCTTCTACTTACTTGCTGTGTGATCGCCAGGCCTCCATTTTTTATTTATAAAATGAGTAATAAAGAGCACCCACCTCAAAAGGAAGGTGAGAGTTAAAGGAGCTAGAATGTCTAAAGTGCAACCCTGAGATTATTTTAGTGCAATTGTTGGAACAATCCTCATCTGGCACATAGTGTGTGCTCTGTAACCATTGTGTGTCCTGAGAACCTACTCCTACCTGCAGTCTACTCCCAGAGCTTGATAGCTCTGGCTATAAACATTTGAGAACACTTTCAAGCCAAACAATCAGTAACCCTAAATACACCATTCTAATATTTGTTAAATGAGTGAATATACTGTATATGTACATATGTTGGGGATTCTGTGAAGGGACTTAAAAGAAGAATCAGATAAGAACCTGAACTTCCCACTCCTGAAGGAGACAACATGTGTATACAAATATTTCCAATATGAGAGAGTTAAATCCCTTTGGAAAGATTTGAAAAGTTGTTGGGTTGTTCAGTTGTAGTGTTCACTACAAGCTAAAAGGACTAAGAAGGACTTCAGACAGGTGGGAACATCTAGGGACTAAGGAAAAGATCTGCTCTAAGAAAAAAGATTCTAAGAAAAAAGACTGTCAAGATAAGAGTTGAGTGTTGCTCATCAATACACATCTAAAGCTAAAATACCTCTGACCTTTCTAGGTAACTACAGGCCTGGTGCACGAAATTTGTGCACTGGGCGGGGAGGGTGGGGGGGAGGGCCCCTCAGCCCAGCCTGTGCCCTCTTGCAGGTTGCGGCTCCATCCGGGAGCCCGGCTTCTGGTTGAGTAACACTCCCCCTGTGGGAGCACACTGACCACCAGGTGGCAGCTCCAGCATTGAGCGTCTGCCCCCTGGTGATCAGTGCGTGTCATAGCGACCAGTCATTCCACCGTTTGGTCGATTTCAATATTAGCCTATTATTATATAGGATTCTTCCATAGGTTATCACATACAGCTCTATGTGCCTTTATGCATTTCTCTGGTATACAAAAAACTAACATGCTACTTAATTAACAAGAGAAGTTTAGCTTTTTCCTTCTTTGGAACAGTAATCCCAACAAATGTTTCTCAAGTAGAGGCCTGTGCTTTTTGACATAGCATGTTAGATGCTCAAAATGCTCATCTCCCTTGGGAAATCCATCACATTTCAAATTACACATGTCTGTTAAAGCACAGATCTGTTCTACCTGCCCTGTATTTATTATTGTTGCTTCTGAAACTTCCTTACAGCCCCAAAGAGGTCTTAATCCCTGTCAAATGCTATTACGTTACCAACTTTTATGTAGTCTTGAAAGGGGCTGTTTATTTAGTTTCGGTGACTCCTTGTTACTGCCAAATATTATTTCATTTCAGCACAGATGTAAGAGGTCCAATGACTGGAATTATTTTACAGCCTTGACATTGTCGAGAGATGGATACCAGTTTAATTATGGACAGCTGAAAATGATCTAGGAGTCACCTGCTCGGGAAATTCATCATCATTACAAACTTCTCACCAAGCTGCAGTCTGAGCACTTGCATAACGTTCCATTGGTGTTAGGCAGACAGTATGATCTATATGGAGCCTGTATCTTCAGCCACCTTTACATTTATGTACAGACAGCTTACCATTGCTTGATTATTTTCTTTTCCTTTGCTCGAAGTGAGGAAACATGTTTCCGTCATTCCTCTTCCCCCTCCCCCGCTTTCCGTCTCCATTGCCTTCCTCCACTGCTACCCTCCCCTCCCAGCTGTTTTCCCAATTATGCCTTGTTAGAAATTATTCATTGCTTAGAGAATGTGAGTTGCATAGACTAGACGTGTAAAGGATCAAGTAATGCAAAGACTGCAGTATAGTTGGCACTCAGTAAATGCAGAAAGAATGAAGAAGGGACGAGAGTGGAAGGTACAGGAGAGGAGGCTGTGAACTGCAGACCACTCTTCACACAATTTTTCTGTCTCAGTTTAGAAGAAATTAAGAAGAGCAAACTGCCTCCTTCTCTACTCTCCTATTTCACGGTGCACCATAACAAAATACGTTCCTATACTTTCTCTTTTTCTCTCTGCTTTCCCCAACGGAATCCTGATTGTCCTTGTTAGAGTACAGAGAGGGTTAAGTGAAAGGAGAAGCCATGGTCACCCCAGCTGATAATAAATTCGGGTCACACTGTCTTGCCTGTCTGGGTGCACTTCACTCCATTCCTTTTCTCTCTCCTCCGCTTCTGTCCTGGGTGTGAGGCTAGTAACAGTAAGAGCTCATTTCAGTGAGGGTTTACGGTGCGTACGTTACGTACCACACAGCTCTTTTTATGTGTTATTTCATTCCATTCTCAAGGCAGTCTTATGAGATCAGCAGTATTTGTGTTTTCTTTCTGTAGATCAGTGGTTCTCAACCAGGGATGATTCTGTCCCAGGGAACATTTGTCAATGTCTGCCGATAGCGTTGGTGTTCAGAGCTGTAGAAGCCAGGGGTGCACTAAACATGCTGAGATGCGCAGGATGACCTCCTACGCAGAGGAGAGAATGTCCTACTCAAAATGTCAGTGGTGATGCTGTTAGGAAACCCCGCTGTAGATGACAAAGCTGAGGTTGAAAGGGAGTAGCAACTTGCCCAGGCTCCCAGTGGCATTTTCGAGGACTGGAATATAAATTAGCCTCGCTTCTGCGTGATGTTGTGCACAGGTAGCCATGGCTCCGGAGCCTCTTTATTGTCCCTGTACCACACGTGCTCTAGTTCCCAGCATGCATCCTCCCATGTGAGGCACCTCCATGTCTGTGGTCCTTCTCAGTCGTTGGCATATCCGGCTTTTTCCTCAAATGTGCAGAATCAGGTTCATCTGATTCAGGTTCTTTGCTCTAAACATTGAAAATGTTATAGCACACATCAGGGCATAGTTCCTCTGGTTTTTAATATTATGGGCAGATATAACATATAATAGCAGAATGCACAAATAAATAATGATACCTAAATAACGAACTTGAAAGATGTCACATATATTACCCACTCTACTTTGATGAATAAATTATACAGATTTAATCTGACAGGTGTTTAATGATAAACATAATACCTTCTGTTCTGCAGGATAATTAGGGAGAAATGGTAAATGGCAGAATTACTTTTAAGGTGCCGATCAAAAATGTTAGTAGTATTCTTCTCTTACTATTAATTCTTCAATATCCTCAAGCTAAGTTTTGATGGTGTTTTTAGATACTGAGTATCTTTTAATAATTATCCCAAAGGCAGCTGCGCACATAAACACACATAATCTGTGCATACATGTACACAGACACTTGTGCACAGATGTGGGTATGTGTACATGTCACACGTGTGTGTGTCAAAACACTTTTTGCTCAGCCCTGTGCTAATCTAGACTGAGTTAAAGTTATGGATTCTACTCCTGTTTACTGAGGTCCTTCTGTGTCTAAACCAACCCTAAGTCATGGACCTAAGAATAATGGGTTAAATATGAACTCATATTTTACGCATTAATACAACTACTGTGCAAACACTATGGACACCCTCCATGGAGGACCCTGAAATCAGATTATTTTTAGGAGAACTGGTGGCTATTTGGAGCTTCTGTAGAGAAAGTCTTTCTTCATCCCACCGCTCTCCATCACCCCTCCCTTCTCTGCCCCACACAACTACATCTTTCCTCCTCCATCACCTCTTTCCCAAGACCTGTTCCAGACAAGAGAACTGCAGATCTGAAGTCTTCACTCTTCCTCAGAACTCACCTGGATTAAACATGCATCCTATATATATACATACATATATAAGCATGTGCACATATATGTTTATACATATACACACTTGCACGCATATACCCATTGGGTTTCTAATATGTGGGGCAATTCTAAGTGTTTGTCCAGGCAGATGCTGTGCTTACTGCTCATGTGGGGAGGAACCACCGGGAGGGGGGATGGAAGAGGGGAAGGGAGGGCACAAGTGTCTGTGGGTGGGCCTGACACTCAGGCAAGGAAAGAATTTGGCTCATTTGCTCTATTTTTGTTGGATTAGATCATTAGATAATATATATGGCCTAAGTCTTTGAGCCAAGTAAGTGATAAAGAGGGAAATATTTTTATTTCTTAGTGTGCTCAAAATCATAAACTTTTTAACAGGAAAAGGACATCTACCTCAAACTAGGATCTTCATTCAGCGCAGCCTCCACTGCACTCTCTGAGCTAAATTTTCTCCTGCAGCCCTCTTTCCTGGCCTAGAACATCTCCGGAAGCCCGGCCTGCCCTCCACCCAGCCCTGGCAGGCCCCTTGGCCTGGCCTGAGTAGGTCCAGGAGACACATACAGGCTTCGCCTGGCAACAGTTCTTCTCCATTTTAATGAGTCTCATTTGCCCATAAGACTCTCTCTCTCTCTCTTTTTTTAGTTTCTGACTCATGCCAGGCTAATTTATTTGGTTTTTTGGTTTAATGAACACCCAGGTTTTTTTAAAACCCACTTAGGACTGTTTTTCTGCCTAATTCTAAAAGCCTGGATTTTTGTCCACAATTATTCCCCACCCCTGACTGGCTCACTGCTCCCATTTTCTCTTATAGCCTTCATCTTCCCAACACCTACAGCCCTTGTCAGTTTGCTTCCTAGTGCGCATGCGCCCACACACACACACGCACACACATGCACACACTCAAACACATAGATACACACATGCGGATACACAAAGGAACACTGGTACACACATTTACATTGATGAGATCCTGGATAAGTGACCCTTACAATGCTGGAGGTTGAAGGTTTGATTATTTCAGTTAATACAAGTAAGACAAAGGAGGGGAAGCCTTTCTGAAATGTTATGTGAAAAGTGTATTTCCTCTTCAATTCTGTCTCTTCTGCAGTTCTTCTGTTTTCTTTCCTCAAAGACTTTTGCTTCAAATCAAAGGTCCTCTAAGTATTTGTTTTTCATCTAAGACTAAACTACTGGCTCCTGATTGGGTGGAATTGTGACTTATGGAGTGTGAGAAGAAAGAATTTTCAGTGGAAATTAATTTGCTTTTCTGCCTCTCCTGGGATGACCTAAATATCATAAACATTTTCAGTCTCAAGTTTTGAAATCAGCAGACTTTCACTTTCATTCATTAACCCAAGGATCCACATGTCATCCCTGTGCGGGAAGCCCAGAGAGAAAAGACGTGTGTGGGAATCACAGCTCCTCTGAGTGTCCCTGGGGAGGACAACATGCTCAGAGTCTGCCATTGCTGAAGGTGCCCAGGAGGTGCCTGCCTTCCTCCAGGAGTGTCAGGGCATGGAGTCTGCCCCCAAGGGGCTGCCCTGGGGCTGTCCCTGCCAGAGGGACCACCCATCCCTCCTCAGTGCTGCCTTGCACTGCCATTGCCCTTACTCCATGTCCCTGTGTCACGAGAACATGGTGCCCAGCTATTCCGGTGACACTCTTCATCACGAATCTCCCCATTTCACAGTAGGATATCACTGTTATTTTGAAGCCATACCAGGTTTTTGTTTCAAACCCAGCTCTCGGCAGACAGTTTTAGATGAACCAGAGAAAATTTGTACAGCCAGCAAAATACCTTTCTCTGGGGATGTTTTGTGCTTTGAGTACATTTAAACACAGTGAGGTAACATTCATGGACTCATAGAGACCTGGGGAGAGAAAGCAACTCCAGAGACATGCCATTCATCACCATGACGCCAAGCAGGCTTCACCTACACCACCCCAGACATAGGTAAATATCCTGTTTTCACAGGTCATCAGGAAAAGGGACTCCACAGCGCTCCTGGGTAACCCATTCCAGTGCTGACTTCCCTTCAACGATGTTGTTATATTTGTATTACAGGGAAATGTCCCCTACTCAACCGCTGTGAGCTTCAAAAACCCAAATTTGTATATTTTGAACCACATGTCACAAAGCAGCCTGATTGTCAGCACACTGTTTAGCTGGTATTGAAAATGCCATTTTAAACCATATACATCTACCCCTGGGCTTGGACCTAACTGGACAGCTCTAATTTTACAGTCAACGCCTGACCGTTCATTCCCTGAGGACTCTCTTCCTCTTGAACGTGGTCCTAATTAGATGGTGAGGTTCTGCAGGGGTGCCTTTGTCTTCCTGCTCCCAGGAATCTCAGCCATCGGGCCCCTTTCTCTAATTCGTGTTAGTAGGAGAACTGCTGTAAAAAGCAAAGAGCTATTTCACGGAGGTTGTTTGCCAGACACTCGCAAGGCTTTCTGACACTTGGTTTGTTCCTTAGGTTTTTAGGAACTGCAATTCCAAGGAGTCCTTTCCCCGGCTTCCCCCCTCCGCGATGCAATGCAGGAAACCCCGGTATGCTCTCCAAGAGGTCCAGTTACATTTTGGCCTAAGATAATCCACAGAGCCTTTGCAGTTAGAAGCAAAATAGCCATCTCCCTTTCTTTCAGCTGTTTCCCTTGGCAAAGCGGAAAGTCCTAAGGCACTGGATTGGCCAGGAAAGCCCTGACCAAGAGCTGGTAGGAACCTCAGACAGGACGCAGCCCGATGAGTTGCAGTGCGCGCCGTCATTGTCTGGGACGGAGGGTCTGAAATTGACACCATATGCGCCCGGAGGAGTAATTGCTCCAAGGGGGGAGAAAAGCAACATGTCAGAACATTTTAGTAACACCTAATTCATCCTGGGGTTATAAATAAGTCTGATTTTTGCTTAAAAACAAAAGTCGAAAAAATACTTTGACTAGACTAACTTTTGTGACAGTGCTTCCGCTGAAGGTGAGCTTTATTAGGGAGACAACACAAATAGAGAGAAACACGTAACAACTTTTTTATGGTTTATTTTATGTGATTTTATTTTTTTGCAGTAAATAAAGTGGTTATAGGGCTCCAAGGAAAAGGGCCCAGATGTTAGGGAGTTGTGTGACATTTAGGGGAAACAAGCTGTAAAATGTGGAGTCATAAAACAGGCTGTCAGTGCCACACATCTGGACAATACAGCTGTATGTTCCTAGTGCTGTCGTCACCCAAAGAAAACTCAATAACCTTATTTCACCCCAATTAGGCTGCATACCAACAGGATCAACATTAAATTGCAAGGGGGGAGGGAAGCAACATTCGCATGGCACCTCTGTCAGTCATCTTTTATCTTTCATTCCAATTTGGTCACTCAAAAATAAATGACTACTCACGTAGCCATCCCCATTATTATAAAACCCTGTTTAATTTATAACATACTAATAAGTCAAAGTTTGACGGTTCGGACTGTTTGCTATGCCAGACAACAGACTTTCTGTAGCGTGAACCTGACCTACCTGGTACCCTGTTACGAGCCCTGCCTACCTTTCCTCTGCCCATTTTGGAGAGTTTGAGTCTAGCCCTATTGGGGGAAGCTCCCCCTGCCCTGTTGGGAAAAGAAATTACTTTTCAGACAACCCAATTTAGTTGGAGGATAAATGCCCCTCTCTATGGCATTGATGCATTTTTCCCCTAATTTTTTTGGCCAGCAATGAGGCACCTTTGCAGTAAGGCAAATATTACAACACCAAAATACCATTTCATCTTTTCATCACTGACAGCTTATGCCATAGACTATGAAATGCCACCTTTTCTAATAATTGTGATTCTTCACAGGTGTTAGTAGCAGCAAAACTCATTATGGGCAATGGAGAGAAACTAACCTTACCACTGATAGGGAAACTCTTGAAATTTCAACTTCTCCAGATTAAACTTAAGGACCAACAGCGACGGGAAAATGAAAAGAAGGTACTGTACCCTGGTGGGTTTTCTAAAGACAGCAAGCAGCGAGTGAAATGGGCCAGGTTTCCCCAAGGTGTCGGTCTCTCTCTCTCTCTCTCTCTCTCTCTCTCTCTCCCCTTTCCATTAATATTCACCCGAGGATGTTTTCCCATTGATTTTTAGAGAGAGTTGAAGGGAGGGGGAGAGACAGAGAGAGAGAAATTTCATTGTTTGTTGCCTCCCGCCTGTGCCCTGACTAGGGCAAGGATCGACCTTGCAACTGAGATACGTGCCCTTGACTAGAACCAAACCCTAGACCCTTCAGTCTATGGGCTGATGCTCTGTCCACTGAGCAAAACCAGCTAGGGCCACGTGTCCTCTCTTCACAAGCCGACCATTGTCACCTAGCACATTTAGCTGTTTATCTCAGCTTCTTAGAGAAAAGGCTACACAAGGCTCTATCGGAGAAATTATATTTCCTCAAAGGCAAACCCATTAAAAATAAGTTCCCTTATGTAGAAATATGACAGTATCCAGGGCCTGTGCCTGAAGTCATTTGTATGGCAGTCTATTTATATCTAGTGACAAAGAGGGGAACCAAAAAGAGACAGAGAGTCAGGAGAAGTAAATATAAAAAACTGAAAAACCAGCGAAATCAGGGTCCTATCTAAAATTTACCACATGATACTCAACAGGAGTATCTATTAAATAATCGGCTACATCTGTACCTTCATAATAATCTGAATATTTCAGCAGCAATCCATCACTTCTGTTTCCATATTATACGTCTGATTATTTCTTCACATGTAGACTTTTCATTTAATTAGCCTTTGGAAGTCAATTTGTGTGTTTTCCAAAGATTCATCTTTTCATCTGAAAAATATTTTAAAATACTTTTAGTAAAGTGATGCCAGGTTCAAATCCATTTGCTATTATCATTACTCAAAATAAGAGATGTTTTTCTTATTTTTTAAATCATGCTGAAATATTTTGGGAAGATCAGATGCTCCTGTATGTACATATATAACATGTGCCTGTGTGTATGTTTGAAATGGATTTACATATTCGTTGTCCTTTTATGTCCCTAAAAGGAAGAGGTAAAATTAATTCATGTAAGAAGACAAAGTGACCATGTGCCAATAATACCTTCTTCACCTTAGCAAGACCCTCAAATCCAGGTCTCCTACTTGAATTGGTCTCTTGACAGGATAATTGTAGAACAAAATAATAATGCCACCGTATATTTTTAATGTTGGGCTTTATGTTTTTCAAAGAGATTTCTCATATAGCATCTTATTAACATGGCACATATTGTCCTCAGGAAATTTCTACTCATATGAGCACAGGCGATGGTCTAGTTTTCCACCTATTGAAGCATTTTCCATCACGTACAGGAGACTTATACCTTACATACTCAGAGACGTTGGGACTTGGCAGAAGAAAAATTGGAAAATTTGAAACTATAGAAACATCTTTTCTTGCCTTTTTAAATTCCAGTGTCACATGGGAATCTGAATTAGAAAAAATAGACTGTGAGTCCTGGAACATTCCTGCACCTTCTGTTTGCTTTGTGCTTTTTCATAGCACCTACAAATAGATCTAACAGGCTAAAGAATGTCAGTGTACTTACTTGTTTGCCACCTATTTTAAGCTAGTAATTGTTTTTAATAGGAATAGATTTTAGACTTAAGTTAACAGGTTTGAAGTAACAATAAATGGAATATCCTGAAAGCTCAAGAAATGTTTTTAAAGCTAGCCAGGAGCAATGATATAAAAATATTTCTGAACTGTTATTTTGCTCAGCATTTCTTTGAAACGTGAACTATAATAATATAGTTATAAAATTCTGAAGATCTGGAGATAATCTTTATTTGATGAAAAGTCAAGAGTCCTAAGGAATTTGGGGCTTGAATTTTAGATTTATTTACATATTATATATAAGTAATAGATGCTTAAGAGAACTCTGAGCAATTAAGAGCCAACAATTACACAATCTGATTTGATGTCTTCATTAGATCGGGTTCCCAAAATACCAGCCCCAAATCCTCGTGTTGCAACCATATGAGTAAGTGATGAAACCTGATTGGAATGGAATACTTTCCTTTACTCTTGGTAAAGGCAAGATTAAGGTTTTTTTTGAGGGATGATATAATCTACGTTCATTTCAGCAATACTGCCCAACAGGTCAGTCGGGACAATTGAGGTTAATGTTTGTCAGCCAGGGAGTTTGGCAGAAAGCAAAATAAATATAAAGTATGTAAAACTGACACCATGCTGTGGATTAAAAATTGAAAAACTTAAAAGAGGGCTTTACCCAATTTTCTTCTCTTTCCTAAACCCAGGGTAAGATTCTGAAATTCCTACAGAGGAGTGTGTGTCTCTTCAGGTTTTTAACTTCAATGTGAAATCTATGTAGATGTTTTCTTTCAAATGCTAATTATATTGCTTACATCTGTACATTTTCTGAAAAATTTTTAAATGAAGGTTTAAAATATCTCCAGAACAATAATTATAGGAAATATTAGGGGAAAGCGGTGGACAAAATTTAATATAATTCAGATCCTGTTCTTTTCCCCCAAAGAAAGAAATATAATGTATCACTATATATTTGATCCTGTTTTATTAAATCTTTTCTTAAAAGTAAATGGTAAATAATATAGTTTCAATTGCCAGGTACAGTAAAAATTAATTTTTTAGATTCCACTAATTTTAATAATTTATAACACTTTAGTCTGGGCTCTGCTTAACATCTCATTGGCTTTGACCATGAAGGAAGTTTGCTGGCTAATGAGTAGTATAAAAAAATAATAGAAGAGAAGATAGTTCTTAGAAGTAGAAGAACAGTTTTGAAGCCTTTAGCACATGAATTTCTGGGAGGCAATCCTTGCCTCTAACTGCAAACAAGTTGAATATATTTGAAAACTTTATCTATTTAGAAATAAAGTTATTGATTACTTCTCTATGAATACCATGAAGGAAATATATATACTGTATTTCTTTAAATATATTTTAGCATTTCAGAACTTCTGAATATGACTCTTTTACAATTAATCTCAAACTATATTTTATTGTATCTTAAAATGTGAATAAGTATGTTTTGCTTAGAAATAAATTTTCCCATCACATCATTATCTCAGCATTTATTCTGCATTTTTAGTTCTTATCAATCTGTTGTTAATTAACACACATTTATTGAAAAAAATATTTAGAAAACATTGTAGTGGGAATATATATATTTTCATAATGTTCTTTATAATTTTAAAATTAATTACTTGGTTTCCATTCTGAAACCTGTTTTCATTTAGCCATTATCTGAATATGATAGCATCATTAACAATTTTACTTCTTTTTAATTCTAACTTTTCTGTTATATATTAATTATAAACATTTATTTAAAGCTAAAATACTTCATTGTGATTCAAACTATATTAAGAATTTAACCAACAGAAAATATTTAATCATCAAAAATACATGAAAAATGGCTATAATACAAAAAATTAACAATTTAATTAGTCAAACTAAATCTAGTTTTCTGTGCCTTGGAGTTGAGTCAAGTTCAGAATATTTGAATATAGTTTTGGAAAAAAAGCAAATATATTCTAGTTGTGCTTTTAATTTGTGTATTCAAATAACCAGTCCATATATTCTTGGATATTTTTAGCATCTTTTTATATAAAAGCAGAACAGTTCTTTCTGGCTTATATACTTAGTACAAGTTGCCTTATTTCCCAATGTACTAGGATGAAGAGAAAATATATATACATGAAAGAACTATGGAGAGAGAGTATTGGTAAACTTTTCTTAAGACAACTCAAGATTAAAAGCATGTGAATTTGATAAGATGTGACGATAAAGCCTCAGACAGCCCGAGCCTGCTCATAACAGCGACAGAGAAATGGGTCACTTTCACACACATTTTCCAGCTTGCTCCAGCTGAAACCCTGAAGCACTGGAAACCAGCCAATGTAATGCCATTGTGTGTGTGTGTGTGTGTGTGTGTGTGTGTGTGTGTGTGTGTTTGCTTTAAAAGAAAGACCATAGGGACATACCAGGAAATTATAGGCTGGTTAGTTTTGATTTAGTTGTGGTTAAAATATTCAGAAACTATTTCAAGAAATCAAACAGAGGAAGAGCAGGAACTTGGTTTAGAGGGACCCTGCGGATTTAGGGAAGGCGTAACTTGCCTCACTGGCTCGGTGGAATTCTTTAAGGCTGGTTATTGAAATGGGGATACTACCATCAAAACTGGGATCTAAAAAGCTGCAAAATCCAACAATTCGTGACAAATGACTCACTGGCTGGCACTTCTGTAAAATAAAAGTGCTTTGCAAATTGGGATCCTTTAATAAATAAAAAACATTCTATAGACTTCATGAAAAAATGTGCAGAAACACATATTTAAAATTGAGCAGTATTTTAAAATACAAATAGCTACAATTACAGCAGCTAATAATAATTAGCTACCATTATTGACTGTTCGGCACTATCCTAAGCTCTTCACACAAGCTATATAATTTAAGTTCTTAAACAACTTTATGAAGTACAGAGTAGTATTCCCAGTTTGCAGATGGGGAAACTGAGGGTGTGAAAAGTTAGGTAACTTTCCCAAGGCTGAATAGCTGCTCAGAGGTGGAGCTGGAATTCAGATCCAAAACTGTCAAACTCTAAAGACCATGCTCTTACCACTCTACATACCCCTCCCCAGTGTGTCTCGATATTAATGCAGAGTGGCTGTCTTGGCTCAAAACCAGTAGAGTGCCTGCCAGAGATATTTCCCTGTGACAGCAAAGGCTCTATTCAGTGATCTGCCAACAGCCAGCTGGTCGCACTAATTGCATGCATACAGCATCCCAAGGTTAAGTGCAGAGACAGGTCATGGAAAGTAACTAAGCTCAGCAAAGATAAAGACCACTGAGCTAACTGACCACCAATTCCAAGGGCATCCTGATTTCATTTCCAGTCCTGTCCCCACCCAGAAATGACCTGGTCTCTGTGGGAATCTCTTAGAACTAGACTTTCTGAATTATTCTAAACATTCTTGCCCCTTCTCTCTACCCTTCTGGATATTGAGGTAAAACAGTGATGTTCAACTGGTGTGCCACAAGAATGTTTAAAACACGCAATACCTAACTGCTTAGTCAGGGACACTGACCCCTTTTCCCTTAGATTGTCACATAAAATAATGACAACAGCCAACATGACAATAGCTGTCTGGTGTGAATGAATCAAAATAATTTTTTGGTCAGATTGGGGAAAAAATGTATTTTTTGGTGTGCCACAGAATTTTGGTAATTATTTTATGTGTGCCATGAGATGGAAAAGGTTGAAAATTGCTGAGGGATAATAACATTGGCTGATCTTGTTGCTAAAGCCTCTGAATCTCATAGAGTCCTGCAGGAGACAGGCATTAGACATCAGACCCACCACCTCACCACCACTACTGCAGGCTCCTAACTCAGTCCCATCCATTATATTTTCTGTTTGTCAGGAAAGTGAGGAGGAGAGCAGAGGGCAAAGAATAAATATAAAATAGAGAAACGGAAAAAGGAAATGTTCATAATGCCATAACCAATCAACAACTTGGTATAGTCTTTTGTCCTTTCTGTGGATTAGTTTCTTTATATAGCTGCAATCATTGTAAAAAGAAATTATTCAGCTTTTTAAAAATTAATATATTTTTTACTCCTTACCACACAGCATTCATATGTATTAATTTACTGGTTGTATAATATTCTATGGACTACCATAATTTTCTTAATTATTCCTCTATTGTTGAGCATTTCAATTATTTACATATTTTTTCCAAAAAAAAACAATGTTTTGATGAACAACTTTATAGTATAGAACTCTTGATTTTTTAAAATAATTTCCTTAGAATAGGTTTATAGCAATTGATTAATTGAGCCCCTAAACGTCCCCATAACCTTGTGTATCCAAAACAGGTTCTAGATCCATTTAGACCCTGTTCTCCATTTTTTTTTAAAAATAGTCCTCTGGTCAAATGAACTTGGAGATCACTGTGTTAAGTTTTGGAGATTTCATAGCACATTAGCTTATTACAAATGGGCAGTTTCAGGAAAATAAGTCTGTTTAGTCTGTCTTTCAAACTTATTTGACACCATACATTTCTTTCATCCCATCTCTTGTCCTCTCACCTGTGACTAGTAGAATAGATTGTTTATGAAGTATAGTGATATCTTGACAGAGAATCAGAGTAGCATTCAGGACACAGAGCCAGTTTCTCATAAGCCACATAATGATGGAATGGCTTAGTCACATAACCTCCATGAGTATGGTCTTTACCTACGTCCTTAATAATATTTGGTGGGAATATTATGATAGAACATATAAAACACACACACACAAAATTATATACAAATATGAAGAAGCACTATTCACCAAAATAATAAGATGAAGTTGAGTGATGTACCAATAGTTCCACTGACTTTTACCTTCCATTCATTATGAGGAATAACAGAACAAATACATCAAGGAGTCATTTAGAATAAAATACAACCTAAAATATTTGAAGTATCAAATAACTATGCTGCCATGTTTCAGACAGGGAGAATTTGTATTTTTCCCTTTAAAAAGTGAGACTAACAAGATTAAGAATTTTTAAATAGGTGTCACTTGATACTCAACTGAGTACATCAAATGTTCATACTATTTTTGGTTGTTGCTAAGACAAGAACTCACCATCTGCTATGTAGCTTAACTGGTTAAGAAATCCCTGTGCCTATCCAAGGCCTTCTCACAGTAGGAGGCACCCAGATGCTTTTTGTACACGTCGCATTTTAAATAAAATGTACTTTGTAATGAACTTGAGTCTCCCTTCATATGCTGAGGAACATGTATTCCCTAAACATGGTGGAAAGAGGGTCCTTTTAGATACACCCTCCGATATTTTTGTCTTGAATTGGCAAGAGTTTGCCTCTGAGTTCTTCAAGTTGTGAGCAGATCACCGTAGAATAAATAGGAGTATGCATGCTATGTTAGCCAGCAGTGAAGAGGGTCAAAGAAGAAGGGTAAACAAATAGTAGCATATGATTTAGGAGGGGCCAATTTTCTGAATACTCTGCTATTTAGGCTCACTTTGCCCTAACCTGCCCCTAAATTGCAAAGCATAAGCTCATATGTCCTGGAGGGGCTTATTCAGAATGAGAGAGAGCTGAGGAAAAGGAGAGGAGATGGGAGGTGACCTTTGTGTGCTCGGAGCTTGGTAATAAAAGGATGCTTTACCTTTGGACCAAAGTAGAATTCTAGAGGTTAACAGTCAATCGTTGTCCAGAACCCGAGGGTCAAGGGGACTGTCCTGGTTCAGTTCTCAAGTATGGGGGGCGAGAGGAGTAAGGAACACAAGTAGGAAGACCGCCACTGGAGTCAGCCCTGGGGGAGAAAAAGGGACTGGGTAGGGCAAAGAACATGCTCCGAAACCTCCCAAGGGCTTCTCTGCCTGGACCTGGCTCCTGGGAAGACAAGGTGCCTCCCTTTGCTTCTGTTTCTACCATACAGGGTCTGCACCGGGCCTTCTCACAGCAGAACGATCCAGATGCTACCATGCAGTGCAGATATAACTGCTCTACCTGGGAAATTCTTTACAGAGTGAAATCCTGCCAACTGAAGATGCATCATTGTTAATGGAAAACACAGAACACTGAATTGTATAGAGAAAACAGTAACGATTATATAAAAATGATGCATAAACATAATTTAAAGAATGCATTAAATATCATCTTCCACTCATTTTCTCTGGATGATGGAATTATGGTGATTTTTGTAAATTCTGTATATCTTTCCCAAATTTTCAGGAATAATATTTTTTATAATTTAAAAAAGTTATTTAAAGAAGTGAATCAACATTTATAGATATTTTAAAATACTTTTGTGAAGGAGGGGGGTAAATATTGATACAGTCTCCTAGCACCCACCCCTCCGCTCCTCGTGCATAGATGTGCCTCATCACCACTTAGGCTCAGCCAGATCTCCACTATCCTGGCCTGAAGATTGAATAGATGAGTAGACAGTGATTAACTGAAATAAACTGAGTCCACCTGACAGTAGAAAAACCATTGCTTGCTCACTGTATGATTTGGAAGAAAAAATGTTCTCTCTTTTCAGGCCACAGAAGACAGATTTAAGGTAGAAAAGGATGAAGGGAAAGCGAAAACTCCCAAGGAAAAGAAGGCCGCAGACAAAGCTGCCAAAGGAAAGGGGAAGGACCAGCCTGAGGCGAGCACAATAGTGAAAAAGACCACCCAGTTAAAACGGAGGGGAGAGGAAGATGGGATCAAAGTTTACATCGGTCAGTAAGCTGCTCCTCATGTTGATTGCCTTTCACTCCCTGCCTTATCACCTACTGAGAGCAATTCCCCAGCCTTTTCACTGTTTATAAAACCAAAAATCACATACTACCCATCACCCCCTCGTAGAAAAATAGTTCTATTTGCAATTCATCTATGTTTTCAGCAAATATTTATTTAGCACCTGTCTTGCCATGGGCACATTTACATAATACACATAAAGGATGAAATAATGAGCGAGCTGTTGTGGCACTGGGGAGCTTACTATCTTGTTAGGAACGTTTTTTAAAAGGCAGACATAATTACAAAGCAAAGTAAAAAGTGGTTATTGTCATGAGTGAAATACAGTGGTAAAAAAATTAGACATTAATGTGGGACTCAGAGCTTCCTGGCCTCAACTTCTCCAACTATCAGTGTGTCTTAGAGAAACTTGAAGTTTCTTCCTTTTTAGATTGTTGGTATAGAAATGATTTCAATTAGATAACTATGAGCAATTCATTGCCACCTTCCCATGAGTCCAAATGGAGCTACCTGTTATTATTTGCATAGCATGTAAATGAGATGGCAGGCCTTCCCATCCCTCACCCCATGTCTATCTCTGCTCGAAATGCATTAACTAGGCTTAGAAGCACTGACATGGATTCCATGGGCAATATCAATGCTGACTTGTTTAGTGATAGAATAAAAATCATTACCCGAGAATTAAAAGTGTGTGCACCTATTGCTCTATTTTAAAATTGATCTTAGTGGGATATTGTGGGATATAACGTTTTCAGTTACCATCCATTCTCAATAGCTGCTGCCTAACCCACACTCAGCATTCACACCTATTGACATAAATACCCGGAATACTTTGGTAGGGGGCATGTCCATATTCAATATTTCCCTCTCCTGTAAACACCTCTCCTTATAAAATACCACAAAGCTGCAGCTACTCGTAATTCAGGAGTAAATCCAGATGTTGCTCAAAAGAGATTAGAAACAAAAAAAATCACAGCCTAAACTTTGGGTTTTTTTTAAACAAAATCCTAAGCACACATTTTCCATGACCACAGGCCCTGTGTGTTTGTCCTCCTATTACGCCTATGTCTCATTTGCAAAAGTGATTTAATATTTTGTAAAATGGCTTCAGCCTTCTTACTGGAAGGGCAGTAATGAGAACCAGTTAGGACTGCATTCCAGCCAGCTGGACTGATTTTGGCAAGCCAGGGGATTGTAAACGCATACATAATGTACACAGCCATGGAACGGGCTGAGTGCAACCTGTTCTTTTAAAGTGACACCTCCTTTTCTTTCTGGTATTGTGGACAGATGACGAGCCAGATGATGGTGCCCAACATTACATTATAGTTGTGGGCTTCAACAATCCTCAGCTATTAGCGATCATGACTGAACTCGGCGTTCCCATAAGCAGCGTGATAAAAATATCTTCAGAGAATTACGAACCTCTGCAGGCACACCTGGCAGCAGTTAGCCAGCAGCAGGAAGTTGTTCTTCAGCCAGAAGGTATGCAGCCTGCTCCACAACTTACTGGGTCCTTCAATATTCCCCGCTGTCCTTAAAGTACAAATGCAAGTTTCTGTCCAAAACATAGTCATACCTTACATACGTTCTGAAATCCTTTCAAGACTTGGATTCAATGTTTATTCTGCTTGCACTAGCCAGGTGTTGTAAATTTTGCAAATTAAAATCATCTTCAGTGTTTATATCGCTATACAGCCACAGAGAACATAGATGGCAGGTCAAAAGACTTGCTTATCCAACTACATTCCTCTGGCACATTTGATCTATAACTTTTACCTAGAGCCTGGGGTGGGTAGATCTGCTGTAGAGATTCCATTCTTCCAGAAGCCACAGTCACCAAGTGGCCCAAGGGAGATCATGGCCTTGGATGCTTGCTGTGCTTTGCTCCTGACTTATTGTGATTACGCAGAAGGGGCACCTTATCTTCCGGGCGTTAAAGTAGTGAGTTATGGGATGAAGCCCTCACCACACTACCATTCAGTCATTGGAGCCTGGAGCTCTTCATCTAAGGCAGTGGTTCTCAACCTTCTGGCCCTTTAAATATAGTTCCTCATATTGTGACCCAACCATAAAATTATTTTCGTTGCTACTTAACAACTGTAATGTTGCTACTGTTATGAATTGTAATGTAAATATCTGATATGCAAGATGGTCTTAGGTGACCCCTGTGAAAGTGTCATTCGACCGCCAAAGGGATCGAGACCCACAGGTTGAGAACCGCTGACTAAGGGCTTTGTGCCTGACCACCTCTGTGGGAAGGAACAAAATGCTGCTGCATCCATTAGACGATAGAACTGGGATTTGGTAGATAAGCCCATGTGACCCAGAAGTCCAAGCTCATTCTGCCATCTACTGTTACTTCTATTGTTATTTATTAATAATACCATTTGCATGGTGTTTTGTAACTTATGCAGCTACATCCCCTTTTCTATAACACTACATTTTTAAAATTCCTGTTCCAAGTAAGAAATTGCTGCCACTGATGATGATAATAGCTATCATTTATTTGCTACATGCAATGATTCATATAGTTTTCAGAAATGTGCTTCATTTCCATTTTCCCAATAAGGACTCTTTGCCTAGAGGCAGCTATTAAGTAAGAGTAGAGATTCAAACCTAGATACTTCTATTTCAAAGATATTTGTAACATTAAATAATTCATTATTGGAGCCAGTAGTGGTGGTGGTGGTGGTGGTGGTGGTGTGTGTGTATGTGTGTGTGTGTAGGGGTGTGTGTATGTGTGTGTGTGTGTGTGTGTAGGGGGGAGGAGAGGAATGCTGCATAAACTTCATAGTCTCTCTATACAAATTATTTAATTTATAAAAATAAATAATAGAAAAATAGTCTTTAAGTAGACTAATGAGATATTGGTAGTAGAGCCTATTTTAGCTATAGATATAATAAACATAAGTATTTTAAATTTTCAAGTGTAACTATGTGGAAAACTATCATTATTTTATAGTCAGAGCACAAATGCCCAGAGAAGCCAGTGTTTATGTTGATATGATCAAGAGTTAAGTGAGGCATAAATTGGTGAACCAGTTTGTTTTTAGCCATTTGGGAAAGAAGAACCAAATTATTTGCATTTGTAACTAGTTATGCAGCAAATAAACACTAACTTGGTCAGAAAGTCGTTGAGCAGTAAAACTGCTCCTTAACAAATGCAATGTGAAGTGATAAAAATATTGAACATATTAGCTCCAAAATATGTAACCGTATCATAATCTTTCAGGGCCTCAACTGTAAGATGAATGGGATAGGACAAGCTCATATTTAACACCAGTTTAAGAAGTAAAATCCTATGCTTTCATAATCATATAGTCCAGGTCCAAAGTCTTCTCAAAATTGCATTTCTTTTTTTGCATTTTCTGGAACTGTATAAGACATCTTGCATTGCATATGACGTGCCATGTCCACTTATAGTGGGAAGAAATTCAACACTCTCATTTTGTAGTATAAACATGTTGCTATTATTAGCTATAGAAGCTGAAAAATTGAAGAAAGAGAATGCCATAAAAGAACTTGACATTTTCTGGAAGTACTTGGAACCGATCCTGAATAATGAGAAGCCTGAAACAAATCTCTTTGATGTTGCTCGATTTAAATATACAGTCAAGGCGGATGACTTTCCTTCCGACTGGTCGGACAGCCAGATGATGGTGAGTACCCGCAATAAATAGAGTGAGTGCTGTGCACATGGACACTGGTTCCATTTACCCATTCCTTCCTTCCACAGATATTTACTGATCATAGACTATAGGTAAGGTTTGGTCCTTTATCTTCAAGACAATGAGAGCATTGAATGCCCAGTAATGGTTATAGACTGAATCTATAGCTTTCAGTGTATGAATTAGTGACAAAGAATAAGAGGTAGATGAAGAGCCTTGGCCAAGTAAGCTCAGTTGGTTAGAGCACTGTCTCAATACACCAAGATGGGGGGCTCAATCCTGCAGGGTGATGTATTTCAGCTGAACTGAAAGCAGATTCTTGGGAGGGACCACATGAAGTGAGTGCTCTGAAGGGAGCTGGGCAAAGCAGGGTGGGGGCGGTAGATGAATGTCTGTGGTCAGGGACTTGGATAGCTGCCAAGAAAAAAAAAACATCACCAAAAAACCTGAGGAGAGCGGGATCACAGCCTAGAACAGTTTCTGAGCCAAAGGGTAGGTGTCCATGGCCATGAGTTGGAGCATGAACTTTGCTCATTAGGAGAGTCCCTGATTCTTTTTTCTTGAGATCGGTGTGCACTTGGTGAATGAAGTAAGTGATAACACTGAGGAGGGAGGCCCAGATTTGAATCTCCAAGGATGGACAGGACTTGAATAAGTAGCAATAGTAGATCAATTTGAGTTATAAAGACTGCCAACAAAAGGCATTAGCTGTCACTGTGTAGAAACAGAACACTTAGGTCTGATAACTTGCTAATAGTAAGAATATATATTTGCTTTGTCCTAGACTTGGAAAATGAAGCTGAATGTAGAAAAGCTGTAGCTAAAGACAGAGCTTGTTCTAGGCAAAATTGGTTATGTCAAAGTTATGGGTTCAATCTTTGATCAGGGCACATACAAGAATCAACCAATGAATGCAAAAATAAGTGGGACAACAAATTGATCTCTCTCTCTTTCTCCCTGCCTCTCTCTAAAAATTAATTTGATTTTATTTTTTTTTAAAAAAAAACACACAGCTACTTCTAGTAGAAGTAGACTAGATACATGGTATAGATATATGATGTCACACTCGCAGCTATGTCTTTAAGTTGCTAATGGCCTCATATCCAAGGCAGGAGTCAGACAAAGAGCCTTCTTCCTCTGTGGAGGAAGGAAAGCATTAGTACCTTTGGCTGCAAACAGGCAGGCTGTATTTCTGCTCAACCAAGGTAATGAAAGCTTTACATCAAATAAATGCCCATCAAGAAGTGCTAACTTGCTCGTGTAAGACATCTGTAACATCTCAAGTTAAGACCTTGGTTGCTGAAATAATTTTCTGGCTTTTAGCATATGATTTGCTGTTTGATTTAAAAATAAATTAACTAGTTAGACTAAGAGGTCACTGGGCAGAACTTTTACTATATTTCTTTAAAATACAAAAAAACAAAAACATTTTTTGATGCCAGGCTTTGGGTAAATACCAGGTTGAAGCTTAACTGAAGAATGCACAGAATGAGAGTAGACACCTGAAGACCAGACTGACAGGTGTGCTGTGAAGATGGGCCGAGCTAGACACTGCCCTGACTCCTGCCAGACTGTGCTCACGGGCCCCACATGAAGCTATCTCACCCTACCTACCTCTTCAGCTCAGACATAGGATGAGCCTATTGAATCCTCCCTTGCTTTCAAGCAGACAGACCTAGTGATAGCAGTGCCTTTCTATGTCTGGAAATGAAAGCCCAGGTGATAGAAGCATCTGATTTATAACTGACCTGCCAGATCATAAAATTTGTGGGTATTAGAGGAGCGGTGGTCTATCAGGATTTCTTCGTTTTTTTTCCCCTTAAGGTAGCACAGGTGAAAGAAAAGGGGAGGCAGGGAGGAAAGGAAGAAATATTGACTGCACACACTGCAGTGTACTTGCACGGATGATGTCAAAGCTGTGCAATGCTTCCTATGTGCCTCTTGCATAGACCAGCAAGAAACCATGCACAGCTTATCTTGGGCTGAGGAAGTAGAAATTACCTATCTGATGTGCTGTTTTAGGAACTGAGGTACCGAGAAAATAAGCCACACTGCTGAAACGAATGAATAGGGTGCTTTTCACTCAGTTCAAGCATTAATTCGGCTCTTAACAATATTCGGTAGCCATAAGGCCTTCCAAAAGGAAGTGAACAAGAACAGTTCAACAAAGGAAGACTCAGGTGCCATGGCTGGGATTCAGTGGTTGGGGAAGTGCTTTCCTATAAAAAGTGATAGGTTTGACGATGAGATATCACCTCACACCTGTCAGAATGGCTGTCATCATAAATCAACAAATAAGTGCTGGAGAAGGTGTATAGAAAAGGGAACTCTTATGAACTGTTGGTGGGAATGCAGATTGGTGCAGCCACTGTGGAAAACAGTGTGGAAGGTCCTCCAAAAATTAAAAATGGAACTGCTTTACGGCCCAGCAATTGCACTTCTGGGCATATATCTGAAGAAAACCAAAACACTAATTTGAAAGAATGTATGCACCCTTGTGTTCATTGCAGCGTTATTCACAACAGCCAAGATCTGGAAACAGCCCAAGTGCCCATCAATAGATGAGTGTTACATTTACATAATGAAATGCTACTCAGCCATAAAAAAAGAATGAAATCTTACCATTTGCAACAGCATGAATAGACCTAGAGGGCATTATGTTAAGTGATATAAGTCAGTAAGAGAAAGACAAATACCATATGATTTCACTTATATGTGGAAACTAAAGAACAATATAAATAAATAAATAAATAAATAAACAAACAAACAAACAAACCAAACAGAAACAGACTCATAGATACAGAGAACAGACTGATGATTACCAGAGGGGTGGGGGCTGAGGTCAGGGTGGAAAAGGTGAAGGGGTTGAGAAATGTAAATTGGTAGTCACAAAACAGTCATGGGATGTGCTGCATAGGGAATGTAGTCAACAGTATTGTATAACTATGTACAGTGTCAGGTGGGTACTGGAAATATGGGGGAGAACACTTTATAAAGTATATGATTGTCTAACCACTATACTATACACCTGAAACTAGTACAAAATAATATTGAATGTAAACTGTAATTGAAAAAGAAAAAAACATTTTTAAGTTAGGTTTAGCTGTTAAGGTAGATACACACCATACATCTGATTCCAACAATATGAAATGAGTAACTGATTTTCGCCAATTCTGTCGCCTATAGCTGGAATTGGGCACGATCATTTTTGAGAGCATTGCCTGTTTGATGTACGACACCCTGGACTGGAAAAGGCAACATCAGCACTATTTGGAGAGCATGCAGCTGATTAAGGTCCCACACGTGGTTAGTGAGAAACCTATCTTAGAAGCCACGCTAACTTCTGAAGTAGGCACGTGCTCAAGTGTCTTTTCATGAATGGAATGATTAACTGAACAACTTAATTTTCACTTTTATAAAACATATGAAGAAAACATCATATAAATACTTGTAGCAAGGTCATACTACCTGTTGGGATTTAATAGGTGAGGATAGGAACGAGGGAAGACCCCTCAGGGACAGTCTGAAAGGGTACCTATGTGGTGGGGGCTTTACAAGCTCCCCAGCTCCCTGCCACATGCAGGTGCCCCACCATTCCCAGCCCATTGTGCAGTAAGTGGTCTGGAACAAGGAGAGCTGGCAGTCAGTTAATGATGATATCTGCTTAGCACCTATAATGTGCTAATGCTGTGCGAGTTCTGACAGTGCAACAATGAGCAAGACTCCTCCCCTGTCCTCCTGTGGAGGTTAACTTTTAAAGAGGACAGCAGTCAAGTCAAGAGCAGTTTCAGCACAGTCAGCTCAGAAGGAGAAGCCGTAAAACATGGCACCTACCCTGGTCTGGAGGAGTAGGAAAGAGAGAGGAGGCAGGAAAACCTTACCAGGCAGGTCAGTGATGTGGTGAAGGCTGGGTAGAAGTTGCCTAAGGCAAAGCCAGATGAGGGAAAGGGACAGACTGGCCTTCTCAAGAAAGGGGCAGAGATGTATGAAGACATGGAGGTCAAAGAAAAGAATTATTATGGTACAAACCAGGACCACGGTGTGGGTCAGTGCCCTCAGGCCATATGGGCACAGTGGCGAACAATAGCATGAACTAAAGCTGGATAGGAGCCAGGATGCCCACTGGTGCTGAGTTAAAGAGTCTGAGTTTCCTCCTAAAGGTGATGGGGACCATTGAAGGATTCTGAGAGGGAGAATGGCATGATTCGGAGTCACCCCGGGAGGAAAAGCTTTTTGACTCTCAGTGCCCCTTCTCCCCATCACATTCCTGGCTAGTGAGCTCTGTTACGAAAAATGGGAAAGTGTCTGTACCCACTAACTTCTTCCTTTTGTTTGAGCCTAATATCAGCAAATGATTTTGTGGTGGGAACATAATCATACAATCTCAGATCCTGTCAGATCCCATCAGACCCACATTAGACGAAAGCATCTCCCAGCTGGACATCTCAGTTGTTTCTTTATAATTCTTCTTCTTTTAGGCTCCACAACCTGTTGCCCCAACCCCTGGGAAGAAGAAAGCACAAAATGAAGAATTACAAGCTCTACCATCAGCACGTATGAGACCTGTTGTTGGAGGCTCTAGGCCAGCGGTTCTCAACCTGTGGGTCGCAACCCCTTTGGGGGTTGAATGACCCTTTCACAGGGGCCGCCTAAGACCATTGGAAAACACATATATAATTACATACTGTTTTTGTGATTAATCAATATGCTTTAATTATGTTCAATTTGTAACAATGAAATTGAGGGTCACCACAACATGAGGAACTGTATTAAAGGGTTGCAGCATTAGGAAGGTGGAGAACCACTGCTCTAGGCCATGAGCTGGGGCTTTGGAATAGTGACTGTCCACTGTACTGCTTTTAGTCATCCCTTCCCCTGCAGATCCTCTGCCTGATACTGCAGGGTCATAGTCTGAATCAGTGGATGAGATTTTGCTGGAAGACCTGGAGAGTGCAACTTGATTGAGCAATAACATTTTGTCTATTTTACAGTGGCTTCTGTCATCACAACGGAAGTAGACATGAGATATTACAATGATTTGCTGAATCCAATTCCGGAAGAATTCATTTCTGTGCCCCTGATACTGCACTGTATGCTGGAACAGGTAGGTGAATAATCAACCTGTTCAGTCATTGCCTCTCTCCTTGCTTCCATTTTTTAAAAATGATTTTAAAATTACATACATAATACCTGAATGCATTTTCCTATACAAAGATTAGAACATTTTAGATAAAACTAAAGTTTGCTTTGATCTTCAATCCCCTTTCTTTTGCTATGCTCTGGAATTGTTTCTATAGCATTCCTTCAAGTTTAGTAAACCTGTCCTTAAAACTATCCATGTCTTTTGTTATTTTAATGAAAGAGAAAAAGGAGTTGGATAGGTGGATAAGGTGTTTAACGGTCTTTAGCTATCTTTAACATTTCTTTTATACTTGTAGATTTAATCAGAGTTTTCTATTTCCGAGGCCAACTTCAGACATTTGTATTTTTTTAGAAATATGTCAATCTTATTTGTGTTTTGCATATCGTACAAAGTTCTTTATTCACTTATATGCATTTTTAAATTCCCTTCATATCTGGTTATATCCCTTTTCTATCACTGATCTTATTTATTTGTGCCCTCTCTTATATTGATCATGGATGTCAATGATATATCTATTTGTATTTGTCTTTTCAAAGAACCGGCATTTGGTTTCATTGATCAACTCCTTTTTACTTTTTTTTTTTTCACTTATCATGATTATGTCCTTCTGCTTTCTTTGGGTTTATTTTGTATTTCATTTTAATTGAAAGCTTATTCTATTTATTTTTACTCTCCTTTACTTCACACAAGTCTACATGTTTCCCTCTGAGTATTTCTTTGGCTACATCCTGATGTTTTCAATTCTAAAGATTTTTCTTTTTTTTTATTGACACTATTTGTTATGGTTAGTAAACATGATATGCATGTTTAAAATATTTTTTAATTATCTGGATTTTTTGAGTGATTTGGTGTACATGGTCACTGGTGAATTTTTAATATGTATTTGAGAAGAGTTTTTTATTAACTCATTTAATCCTTCAAACAACCCTATGAAACAGGAACTATTTTTATTTCTTACTTTACAGATAAGAAAACTGAGGCATGAAAAAGTTAAGTAACTTGTCCAAATAGTAAGTGGCAGAAACTGCTTACTACTTAAAACCAGTCCATCTGAGTGGAAAAGTAGGCGTGCAATCTTTTAAGACATCACTTTCTCCTTATGCAGGAGACTCTTGCCCTTTATTGACCTCACCATCCATCTGTAACTTTTCTATCTTAAAGAAAAAATGAGGACTTGACCTGAACCCCAGTTCCTCCAAGTCAGTAGCCTTGGGCCTGAGCCAGTCACCTAACTTCAGTCCCCCTTGGCTTCTTTCTCTGTAATGGAAAATAATATCTAGTCCACCCAGAGCATTATTGTGAGGCTTAAATGAGATAATGTACATGAAGGTGGACCACATAGTGCTAGGCATTTGGTTGGCACTCAATAAATATTTATTAAATCTGAAGGCACTCAATAAATATTTATTACTCTTTTGCTTTAAGAGAAAGAGTAAATCATTATGAAAAAAATTATACTGTTATTTTGATTTCTATCATAGAAAATTTTCTTGTTTACCATTTATATTTTGTTATCTATTCTAATACATATATTAAAGTTATATTTTTTTTAGTCAGTGGTAATTATACTGCCACTTTGTCTAAGTACTGTATTTTATTTGTGGAAACTGCCTGGTTTTTACTAAGAGCAATAGAAATACATGAATATCATAAAGAGCTGACCATTAACCCAATTCCTCCCAATTCTTTATCATAACAGGTTGTGGCAACGGAAAAAGACCTCATCCCACCCAGTCTGGTGGAGCTGCCGCCCAGAGCCGATGGGCTGGATCACAGAATCGCAGCTCACATTGTGTCCATCCTGCCCTCTCTCTGCCTCACCGAGAATGAGAAAAAGGTCAGATGCCTGAGAGAGCCAAGTGCTTATATGCTTTGAAAAAGTATAAATCCTCTCTTTAAATCAGTATTATTTCCATTTGAATAGAATCTCCATAAGATATTTTTTCCTCAAGAAGAAAGTGAAAGCAAAGCAGCGCCCAGAGGCCCTTTGCTGCTGAATTACCACGATGTGCACGCCCACAAGAAGTATGCACTGAAGGTACTAATAACCCACCTACCTGAAGATGACTGCCTCAGGAAAACCCGTTTGTAATTACTCAGTTAAAGAAATCTTAATCTGATAGCCTTGCCAATGCCAATTACACATAATACACAAAATAAATACCTGTTTGCAAAGTGAGAGCTCAGAAAACGGAAATGGATAAGGGAGAAATTATGTCAGCAAAGAAAGCTTGCCAAATTATAGTGGTCCAATTAATCATCACATTGATTATGGCTATGCCAAATTTGCATTAAAACTTTATAGTTATTTGCTTTAAATATCTGCTAATATGAAAAACTAGTAGAGGCCAGAAAAGACTCTCAGAAGGGAGAGAGGAGTACATATGAGACTTTGGCAGTTTGTCACTGTGAATGAAGAAGCTGTCATTTCTATGTACCAGGAACCTCTGGCAAAGTGAGAACTAGCTTTTGTGACCCTCAGCAAAATACCAATAGTTTGTCTCCCCCAGTTACCAGTGATTTCCCCTGTTCCCAAATAATGAGAGGGAAGGTATTATGTTTTGCCTTCTCCATATGCATGAGTCACTTGGCAGCTGCTTTAATGTCTTCTGTTGTGCTGCTCTTTTTCATCAGGACCAAAAGAATTTTGACCCAATTCAAATTGAGCAAGAGATGCAGTCCAAGTTGCCACTGTGGGAATTTCTTGAGTTCCCTCTGCCCCCACCATGGAATAGCACAAAACGTCTAGCTACAATCCATGAGCTCATGCACTTTTGTACAAATGGTGAGTATACTGCTCTACCTTAGCTTAAACTCATTCACTTACGGTCTTGTGTGCCTCTTTAGATTACACCCTAAAGTATTTTGATTGTTGAAAGACCTTTCAGAGGCTGAGGGTGGGTATTTTGATTGACTACAATTTTCTTATCCTGAATAATGTTGTTAGCAATACTATGATAGCTACAATGCTTAACCTTCTTCAATTTGCTGCACTGGGTTTTGGCTCTACTGTGTTTCCATAACAAGAATAGTCTATTTTTTATTTTCTCTTTCTCCCCACACCCTATGTCATATCTCCTCGTTGACATCATTGGAGATGATGTGGGAATCCCTATTGTAGTTAGAAAGATAGATGGAGGAGAGAGCCTCCTGTCAGGGTGGTGCTGAGGGTGTGTTGATCCACTGAACCTCCTCTCCCAACAGGAAGGGCCATTTTATGCTCTTAAAAAATGGTGGGAAAGAGGGGTCATTAAGAATATCTGAAATCTGCCCTGGCTGGTATGACTCAGTTGGTTGTGCATCAAAAGTTTGTCGGTTCAAGTCCTGGTTATGGGCTCGATCTCCTGTAGGTGGCATGCAAGAAGCAGCAGATCCATGTTTCTCTCTCTCCTCCCCTCCTCTCTCTCTAAAAAAAAAAAAAAAAAAAAAATCAATTTTAAAGACTATCTAAAATCAGCTTCTCATTGCAGAGTTCGCTGGAATTTTAGGTTATAGACCAGTGATTCCCAAAGTGGGCGCTACCTCCCCCTGGTGGGCACTGCAGCGATCCAGGGGGGCGGTGATGGCCACAGGTGCATTTGTTTTAACTTTTTTTGTATTACCTTTCTATTCTGAGTTCAATAAATAGTTTCATAATTTCAAACTTCAATGTTTCTAATTTACACCTTTCTTTACTATATTTTACGAAAAAGGTAGAAACATTAATACATATATCTTTCTGTTTAATTGCTATTAAAATTTAAAAAAAATTAATTTCCAGGGGGCGCTGAGTAATATTTTTTCTGGAAAGGGGGCGGTAGGCCAAATAAGTTTGGGAACCACTGTTATAGACAATCATTCTCTAAAACAAATTCTATTTCCACCTGAGGCTGTATAAAGATACATTCCTACTTATAAGAAGGAATAAGAAATTACATAAACATCTTTTTTTTTACAATAAAGCATGGGCAGATTCTTCCTTCTCATTTCTTTTCTAACTCTAAGCAAATTATTAAATATTTGTATATTGATTTATATGATTAGTTGTTAATACCTACCTCTCACCCCTCTACCTTGGACTTCTAAAATGCAAGAACCAAATTTTTTCTTTGAGTCTCAGGCCCCTATCAGAAAGCCTAATCCACAGAAAATAAAAATGAATGAGTGAGTGAGTGAGTGAATGGATAGATGCACTTAGTGTAAAAGAGTAAATATGCAAATGAATAGATCCCATTGAAAGCTGATAACTTTTGAAGTGCGGTTATGGAATGTATAGCACCAGTTAAAGTGGGTGGAAAGAGCCCTTTTCTAGTCCTCATGAAGAGGAAATTCTACTGAATATAATAGCACATGTTAGACACAAGTGAGTAATTTTTTTGTTTAAAATTACAATAACAGAGGGTGCTTTTGCTTTAAAAGAATAAGTTTTAAGCATATTCTACCAATGTGGTACCCTGGAAAGTCCATGTGAATTAATCTGGACACCTAATATTTATTAAGCTATGAGGTAATTGGGGAGCATTATCTTGATAAATTATATCTTCATTATGTAGCTTTCTTATTATTAGGTGCCTTTGATGTTTGTTGTAGAATTGCAGAGCCCATATTAGTTGGATCAACACCCATGTGGTGTGACTCCCTTGTTATTCTGGTGGATGCCCCCAACCCTGCCTCTGGTTGCCCCCCTGTACCGTAAGAGCATTCCTAGCAGCATGCTAGGAAAGATCCTGCTTTCTTACAGAACCCTTGAGCTGGAATGAAGTAGAAAGAGCCTTCAAAGTGTTTACTTTTGAAAGCCTGAAACTCTCTGAGGTTGATGAAGAAGGGATACTAATGCCTTCTAGGAAAATATATGGGATAGATTCTGAAATTTTCAACATACCATGGGACAACCCTGCCAGATTTGCTAAACAGATAAGGCAACAGTACATTGCAAAAATGAACACCCAAGAGGCCAAACTCGAAACAGGTACATTGCATGGAGGGAACAAAAGACATTCTTGCATTTTGTGGTTGTTGATTTTTCTAGTGTGGTAGCTCATGAATCTTCTTTACACTGATTAGATATTGAACCCAAAGACAACATTATATTTATGGATCAGAATTGGTCAACATATGTTCAAGATAGTGAGATCAATAATGAACCTTCAAATCCTAGTCAACCTGATGCTGACAATATGAAGCATTCTGACCCGAATAATGAGAAACCCTTAGAGCCTGATAATAGAGAGTCGTCAGAAAAGGAGGCCAGCTTAGAGATTCAGCAACAACCTGAACCCTTGGGTAAGTGAACGTTTGTGTGTGTGTGTGTGTGTGTGTGTGTGTGTGTGTAGACCTATTAAGAATGTATACATCAAAAGAGTGATTCAAGATGCATTATTTTAATTGCTATCCATTTCAATTGAAAAACTTTTTTGTGTAATTAAACTTTGTTAATGAGTGTTACTAGTCAATAAATCCTTTTTATTTCAACCCTTGTTTTTAAAATTTCCTAAAGCCTCTTAGTCCACTCTTACCTTAGTAAATATAGCTTATTTTTTATTACTTAAAAATATAATTATGAATAATATTATTGTAACTTAAACATAATCAAAACTTTTATCACTAGTATTTCAGAGTTAGTGTACTTATGTGAAAAATTACTTTAAAATTACTTGCGATAACATAATGAACCGCCCAGTACAGAGCTTTATACAAAATCAATACTCAATGAACATTGATCCCTTTCCTCTCCTCCTTATAGCTCATGTAATTCCTCTCATTCTAGAATAGAGCATTGTATATATTGTCATATTTGGACGTATAGAAGTAGAAAAATATTAAGCTAAATTTTTATTGAGCTATCATACATATAGCTGTCAGATTAATTACTTCAAATACAGCTGAGTTACTTTCCTGTTTATAACATTCAGTGGCTCCCTACTATTTGCAAAATAGAACCCAACTCCTTGGCCTGCCTTACATGCTTTAACAATAGTACTAAATTACTTTCCCAAAACCCCCTCCACTTTTTACCTTTTGCTCACTCATCTCATGCTCTAGTCAAACAGAATTAGGCCCTATTGCCTCTATACAACCTGCTCTTTTTAGTCCCTGTGCCTTTTCTCCACAATTTGCTCCACCTCAGGTTCTCTTTTTTATGATGATTAGGTTTCACTAGCACCTCCATGAGACTTTGTTAGATGTGCCCATCTGGAAATGCCTCCTTAGCATTTCCATGGTAACAGTTAGTCTACACTTCCTTTATTGCATTAGTTGTCATTTCCTGCTACTTATTACAGTAATGCATATGCCTATATTCAAGCCTCTATAACACTGTAGCTTCTTAAATGCCATAAGTATGTTTATCTTAAAAATATTAACCATATACTGCCCTGGCCAGCTAGCTCAGTTGGTTGGAGCATCCCATGCACCAAAAGATTGTGGGTTCAATTCCTGGTTCGAGGTATGTACCATAGGCAACCAACTGATGTTTCTCTTTCCCTTTCTCTCTCTCTCTCTCTCTCTCTCTCTCTCTCTCTCTCTCTCTCTCAAACATATCCTTGGGTGAGGGAGATATATATATATTAGAGGCCCTATGCACGAAATTTATGTACTTGGGGGGAGGGGAGATTGCCAGAGGGCTCAGGCCAGGCTTAGAAACCCGACTGGTGCACAATCGGGACTGGGGAGGGATGCAGGAGGTTGGCCAGCCGGGGAGGGACCGTGGGAGGGCTCCAGGGGGTGTCTGGCTTGTCTCACTCAGTCCCAAATGGCCGGACCCAAGCAGCAAGCTAACCTAATGGTCCGAGTGTCTGCCCCCTGGTGGTCAGTGCACATCATAGCGAGCGGTTGAGCAGTCTTAGCATATCATTAGCATATTACGCTTTGATTGGTTGAATGGATGACTGGATGACCAGACACTTAGCATAGTAGGCTTTTATGATATAGATATAGATATAGATATAGATATAGATATAGATATTAAAACCATATACTAAAACATGAAAAAAGTCTCAATAAATTTTCACAGGATCAAAACTACAGAGTATATTCTCATTGAAGAAAAAATCACAATAGAAACTAGGAAATATTTTGAACTGAATGATAATTAAAATTCTGAATATCAAAATCTATATAACACAGATACAACAGGAGATAGGCAGAGCTTTAAATGAACATATTTTAAACATACATTTAAATGAATACTTTTTTTAAAAGATAGCTAAAATTAATTAGCTAAACATTAAACTTCAACTTCAAATAGTTAAAGATTAACTAAATTCAAATAAACTAAAAGGAAGAAAATAGAGTACATCAATAAGTTAACCAGAGGTGGTATAGCATTAAGGCCTCCTATGGAAATATACACATATGACAAATAAGTCACTTTGAATTAATTTGGAGCCAGAATAAGCCAAGGGAGATATTAACCTTAAGGGTTTTTTCCTTTGTTTTTTGTTTTGTTTTGCTTTTGCTCTTTTTCCTTTAGAGCAACTGGTATATGGTTTTCCTTAGGCAACTTTTGCCACCTGGTGGTCAAACCACATAAACTGGTATTCTGGATTCTGGTGAAAAGTAGATAGCTATAGCAACTTCCTAAATGATCAGGACACACATCATCAGTGTGTCCTGAAGACTGACCAATCTTGAGAGCTGGAGTTGAGACCTGAAGGGATTCTACATGGCACATGTGGGCCCACATCAAGGAACAATTACAGTTGAACCGGGGAGGGCAATTGAAGCTTAGTGCCTCACTGTGGCTATTGTGGATGAGAGGGTTTTTTTGTGGTGATCTTGCATTTTCCCCTTAACTATGTCTCACACTTCTAAAGCAGCCACTTTAAATCTTTTTAAGCAAAGCAGAAATTGTTAATGCATTTCTTGCACAACCATCTTAGCATCAAATACATATAAAAGTCTTTTCCTGGACATGAAGGGCTGAATATTTGTGCTTTTCTTAACCAAACACTGGATTTCCATCTGAGACTGTTTTTGAACTTGACAGGGCCTATTGGATATTTATGAAAAACTGAGAGTTGATAACCATGAGGCTATAGGTTTAGATGTGCCCTTTATGCTTGTTGGGTGTTTTTTTAATAAAGTAACTGCTTTGCAGAGGGATCTTGTTATCTCTAAAGTAAAACAGATTAGGAAAGCTGTTTTTCAAAGGGATGAGAACGCATCTATTTCCAGATGTGTCAAAAACTACTGAATCACACTGTCAAAGGGTTATGTGGTTGAAGGCTGAAATCAGAAAGAAAGAAAAAAAATGATATTTGCTCTTCTATTAAAGAGTTCAGATTAGTTTGTGAATGTTCGTTCCTTTGACAAAATAACTAATGCACAATTTTTCAGAACATATTTTCTAAACTGAAGACTCTCTGCTGGATCCTTAAACACAGAAGGGAGTATCAAATCTCCCGGAAATCTGGCATACCACAGAATAGAATAATTTTTATTCCACAGATTTCATATCAATTGCTCAAGGACACATGGGACATCATGGTCTATTTAGAATTATAGTTGGCCTGAGTTTTCTCTTGAGTGGATGTATTTAAATAAATACTGAACTGAACTGACTTTATAGTTTTACTCTAAATCAAAATGGAACATTCATGCTGTCACCTTTAGCAGCCCAAGGCAGAATGGAACCAGTAATGAAAATGTAAGTAGCTATGCTCCTAGAAGAAAGAAAAACATTGTCCCCTCCTTGTTAGACATAATTAACTACTCCCTCTGGAAGCCTAGATATGGTTCTCTTTGACACAAATCTTATGCTTACCCCCAAACAAGCTTTTGTTGCAGGGTTTCTGCCACATTTCTGCTCTTTCTACATAGATTCCCAGTTTCAATATATGATGTAGATTCCCCGTCAATTATTTTAAATAGTATTAGGCACTGATAAATTCCATGATAAAAAATGAAGCAGGGTATGAGGCAGAAGGCTTTTGAAGAGGTAACATTGTGCAATATGAATGAAGTAAGAATTTGCAATCCATGAATATTTCAAAACAAAGCATGCCAGACAGAGAAAAGCAAGTGCAAAAACTTAATGACACAGCAATCAGGCTGGTGAATCTGGAGTGGAATGAACAAGGGAGAGTGGAGGGAGATGCATTTGGAGAGAGAGGTTGGAGCCCTTTCATATATTACTTTATAGGTATTAATTTTCTATTATTCTAAGGGTGATAAAAAGTCAGGTTGGCTCAGTGATTCAACAGCACCACAAATACCTTACAAAATTCATTTCCTACTCCATTTCTTTGGTCAAATTTGGAATGTGCTATATACTTTATCAATTTCTCTATTAGAGTTTCATAATCCCAAAAGTGTATTACAAATTTTGAGATGTTCACAGTAAAGATGCTTGTTTATCCATGTTAAACTAATTTATCATGGACCTCTTTTTTATATGTAACATTTGTTAACTTTAGGAACTAAAAAAGCATGGTGATGCAGAAACCAATAGCAGGACTCTGTTCTTTCTCTTCCCATTCATGTGGCTGTTTGTTCCATGGCCAAGTATCATATCTCAATCCCAGTTGTTTTATAAGGATTCTCTTGGGTCACAAGGAGAGCTAGTGTGCATGACTCATATTGGTCCCTGGTTCCATGGAGTCCAGCTACCCATTTATTGAACTAACGTTTGTTAAACTCATCTATATATCTATAGATGCTCATTAAATGGTTTTCACATTAATAAATGATTAATGAGTGGAAGAAGAGGTGCATTTTCTCATTCGATGTTTATTTATCTGGTAGTTCTCCTCTGCATACATCCCCTGCCCCGACCTAGTCTGTGGTTTATGAGATAGACCAACAGACATTTGAAAAGACTTTGTGATCATTGCCAGCATGACAAGACAATCAGTGTGTACTAAGCAGTTGATACCATTTAATCAGTAAATATCTGCAACTTGTAAAGGTGAAGGTACATAGTCGTGAGTAGTACAGTCTGAAGTCAGCATATCTGATGTGATTTAGGAATGTCTATATAGGAAGCTGGGTTCTTTTCAAAGGGTTTAGTATCACTTTTCTAGATAGACACTGATTTAGAGTTATTGACACAAACACCTTTTTGGAGGCATGAAACATGCCTTTCAGGAATTACCTTTTCAGCACAGAAACATAGATCATATGGGCAACAAAAAGGCACAACACTGACAAAGGCAAGAACAAAGCCCAAACACAACTGGATGTTGGTGTCTTTGATTTACAGAGCAGACCAACGAGATCAAAGATGAGGCAGTCACAAAGGCGGGTTCTCTTGAAAAGGTAAGAAATTACTTTCTTAAAAGTGTAGAGACAAGATCATCAGAGAAAACCGTGACCCAGAATAAGAAACAGTAAAAAAAAAAAAAAAAAAAAAAAAAGCTTGGCAAGAGAATGCAGATGCCAGAGAAGGAGAGAGATTATTCAGAAATCCCCAGACCAGCTCCAACTGGAGAGAAAGGAGTTAATTTCACTAGCCCGATTAAGCAAAACTTCCAAGCTCCATGCTCCTCTCTAGACAATGTGGCTTGGCAACCTCACAAACACCTGCTGACCATACAGCCGTGTAGAGCTAATACTGTCTTGAAGAGAGTTCAGAAAACCTGCCTATAATTGCTAACAGGACTCTGAAGAGTATAACCTAACAATAAAAATATTTAGATTATGTTGCCCATAAAAAAATGTCAAAGGCATACTCTTTCTGGCAGCAGGTCTCCTAAAATGTTGCCATATGGATTTATACATATGCAGATTTCCACAATTAGATGGAGTGCATGCTGGCTAGTTGATGAAGTCCACGAGGGCTCCATTTGTACTTAGACAGATTAAAGCTGAAATTGTATTCCTGTGATTTTTTAGCAACCCAAGAAGATGACTGTGGAAGCAGAGTTAGAGGACATTCAGAAAACGCAGCAACGCAGTCTAATGGACTGGAGTTATACTGAGCATTTTAAACCTAAAGTTCTGCTGCAGGTATTAATGGATTGTGTGTGGGAGAGGTCTGATGTGTCATGGTGTGATTTAGAGCAGTTCACTCCCAAGTCACTCTCAAATCTAGTTTGTATCAATATTCCCCTTTACTTCAGCTATAAATGAGTTCTTCTCAGATTGAGCTACACATATGCAGTGAATCTCCAAAAGAGTTTAAAATGTACTTTCCAAAGGGATCTTTTCATCAAATCTTTTAAGAAAAAGAGAAATGTACGTGACTGCTGCACATATTTTCTTGACAAAAAAAGTAAGGCGTTTTGGGGAAGCAGCCTCATTCCCCCCCCCCCTGCCCCCCCATATTGCCTGTCAGTTCTGTTCAGTTTTCACTACATTTCAAAGGATTTCTGATGCAATTAACAGGCCAAAGGAACCTGCAACAACTGACATTTATTGAGCGCCTACCATCTGCTAGGCAATGGTTAGTATGCATTTTAGCTCATTTAACCCTCTCACTAAATCTATGAAGTAGACCAGGGGTCCTCAAACTTTTTAAACAGGGGGCCAGTTCACTGTCCCTCAGACCGTTGGAGGGCCAGACTATAGTTTAAAAAAAAACTATGAACAAATTCCTATGCACACTGCACATATCTTATTTTGAAGTAAAAAAACAAAATGGGAACAAATGCAATATTTGTATTTGCATGTGGCCCGCGGGCCGTAGTTTGAGGACCCGTGAAGTAGACACTAGGTAAGTAGTAGGAAACACAGGCACCTTGACCAGTAGTAACTTGTCCAAAGTGACATGCTGATAAGTGAGAGAAGCAGAATATGAACCCAAGAAATCTGGCCCTTGAACTTGTGCTCTTAACCACTATATTAACAAGTAATCCTAAAACTAGTTTCTTTTGTTGCTTTTACATTTTATGTAAAAAACTGGACTCTTTTTTATTGTCTTTTTAATTTCAATTTTACTTTTCTCCCAAGTTTTACATCCACATATTCTTAAAGCCAGAAAGTTCTATAAAGAGTCCTACAAAAAATAGCAGCTCCCTCCCACCCCCATGCCTACATTCCCAGATGTAAAAACCTTCAAGCCATTTCCCTTTTTCTTTTGTTACTTAACTGTTATCTTTAAATAACAAGTATATTTTGTTTAGGTTTAGTTTTAGGCATTACCATCAATTGACTCTATTGAGAAAACAGCTCTGCCTACCCTGACCCAAAACACACACACACACACACACACACACACCCCTCTGCACGTACAGTACACTCTAACACTTCTCCTTGTCATTCTCTGACACTGTTTACTCTCATAATTTTTGGTTGGGTCTGTATTCAATATTTACTTTATTTTGATTGTATAATTATTATTCACAGGTGAACTGTGTAGTATTGTATTCTTACTAGTACATTTCCTTTTCTGATATAATTTCTATTTTTCCTGGAGTTCATTTTTTCATGTTTGTTTACTATGCATTTATCACTACTCATCCCCGAGCTCTCTATCAAAGAGTAAATCTCCTTTTAATACATTCAAACCTAACAAGTATTCTATCAATTTTATTGTCTAAGTAATATCTCTCCCATATGCTCTGAACTCCTGCTTGCCCTCTAGGCCTGCTGCACAGCTGTGGTCCTGGGAGCTCCCTTTACTTTATCATCCTGGCCACATCCTTTGCCTCTCTTTCCAGTTAGATATTCTGTTTCCTGAATTCCAACTCATCTCTCTTGGCTTACTCTCCTTTTGTAGGGGGCCACCTCTTCCAGTTGCTTCTTGAATTAAGATATATAGCAGGTAAATTATTGAGGCAGTGGATATTTGAAAACATCTTAATTCTACCCTTAACCTTTGACTGACAGTTTAGCTTTATGTAAAATGCTAAGTTAAAAAGCATTTTCCCTCAAAACTTTGAAGGCATTCCTCAATGTTCTTCTAGTTTCCTGGATTCTCTTTGAGAAAAATCAATGAAATTCTGATTCCTTATCAGTTGTTTGAGTCTGTTTCTTCCTTCTCTGTGGAGGTTTTTAAGATGGTCTCTTTGTTCAATGGTTTAAACTTCCTGTTGATGTTACTTGCTATGGTTCTTTCTGAGTTTTGTACCCGTGAACCCAGGACAACCTTGAAACTCCTGTCTTTATATTCCAGAGCCTGTTCTATAATCATTTCTTCGACAGTCCTTCCCCCTCATTTTTCCTGTTCTTTCTTCCTGTGACTACTGTGATTCTGGTGTTGGACTTACTGACTGTACTTCCAATTTCATTATCTTTTCCCTCCTAGTTTCCAACACTTAATCTTCTAGTTCTGGGAATATGGCTCAGCTTTCATGCAATTCTTCTACTGGGTCTTCTAGTTCTGGTCTTATCATTTTAATTTTCTAAAGTTCTATTTATAATTTTATATTACCTTTTTATAGCATCCTGTTCACGTCCCCTAAAACCATATCTTCTCTTATCTCTATGAGGATATTAAAGTCCTTTGAAGTCTTAGTGTTTTCCCCCTGCAGTGTCTCTTTTTTCTCAAGTTCTTTTTTGGGGGATTTATTTTTTGCCTCCATTTTTTCATATTAGAGAGCAATATCTAATGATATCTTACCTCTTTGTTCATATTAATAACCAGACACTAAAATATGACAGGAAGTGCTGCATAAGGTCTGGGGGTGAGGAGTTGAGGAGTTGTCAATAACTGGACTTCATCATTGGTGATTTGGCTGAGGGATTTCCTTGAGAGACCCATCAGTGTTGGTATGTTAGATCTGTTCTCTTGGGCCATTTAGATTCTCCAGGAAAAAAAATCTAATTTCCTGTCTGAAAGACATAACTTGCCTGTCAGGGTTTTAGGAGCTCAGTGATGGGGAGAAGTCAGTTAGTCTTCTAACCATTCAGTCTGTAGATCTGCATTATCCAATGTGGTCACCACTAGTCACATGTAGCTTCTGATACTTGAAATGTAGAGCATTCAAATCAAGATGTGCTATAAGAATGCTATATATGATATATGTCTACTAGTATACTCAACTATATAGATGCTATGCACACTAGATTTCAAAGACAGTATAAAAATAATATATCAAATGAACAATTTTTGTATTGATTATGTATTGAATTATTAATATTTTAAAATATATCTACTATAAAATTTAAAATTACATGTGGCTCACATTTGTGGCTTATCTTGTGTCTCTATTGAACAATGCTGCATTAGACTTTTATACAATTCCTTTTTTCTGTAGTACATCTCTCCCTCAGCAGTGCCTAGGGAAGTGATGGCGAACCTATGACAAATGACACGCGAACTCAATTTTTTGGTTGATTTTTCTTTGTTAAATGGCATTTAAATATATAAAATAAATATCAAAAATATAAATCTTTGTTTTACTATGGTTGCAAATATCAAAAAATTTCTATATGTGACACGGCACTAGAGTTAAGTTAGGGTTTTTCAAAATGCTGACACGCTGAGCTCAAAAGGTTCGCCATCACTGGCCTAGGGTCTCTCTTCTTAGAATCCACTGCCACCTTCTGGAGCTAATAATCCTCCCTCCTTCTGCTGAGGAGGAAGATGGCAGCCACCTGGCTGCTCAAACCTGTCGAGGGCTTCCGGGGGCCCTAAAACCTTTTTAAAAAGACTTTGAATTGATCTTCCTAATTTCAATTCCATTTGCAGAGGCACATAGTACTGCCATTTTCTGAGCCTTTCTGCATTTCTACACACAAATAAGGCTGCTCTGATCTCTCTTACAGTTAATCTGAGGATTTGGCTTTCTATGTTCTGCCAAGTCAGTTACCACTTATCCTCCTGCTTTCCAGCTTCAGAAATGTTGTTGCTTTGTCTCCTCTCCCAAGGCCTTCAACTTTGTGATATTAAAAACCAATAATTCGCCCTAACTGGTTCGGCTCAGTGGATGGAGCGTCGGCCTGTGGACTCAGGGTCCCAGGTTCGATTCCGGTCAAGGGCATGCACCTCGGTTGCGGGCACCTACCCAGTGGGGAGTGTGCAGGAGGCAGCTGATCGATGTTTCTCTCTCATCGATGTTTCTGACTCTCTCTCTACCTCTCTCCCTTCCTCTCTGTAAAAAAATCAATAAAATATATTTAAAAAAACAATAATTCTACTGTTTCCTTTTTCTAGTGAGATGTTAGGATGTACATGTGTTTAATCTTCTATCTGAAACTGTAAGTTCATTTCAGACCTTATTTTATTTCAGTTGGGCTCTGTCCTCACTCCTCCATGAAGGTCACCAAAAATTGTCCTGTCAAATATAGCATACACTTTATCTTTTTTAACCTTTTAATATCATCACAAAGCAGGTCACTTCTGTGAAACAGTCTTGGTTTCCAAGGCACCATACTGTATGGCTGCATTTGGAATTTTGTTGAATATTCTTCCACCTAACATCTAAATATTGAGGTGCCTTAAGTCTCAGCTTTGAACTATCTTCTTTCTTCTCTAAACCTTCCTTTAATGATTTCATTTATTATCTATGTCCTAATGCTAATGACTCTTAAAATTTTATCTTCCAAATTATTTCTCTCTTAGCAGACTGGTGGTTGCCAGAGTGGAGGGGATGAAAGAGGTGAAGGGATTAAGAAGTACAAATTGGAAGTCACAAAATAGTCACAGGACGTATAGTACAGCTTAGGGAAGATAGTCAATAATATTGTGATAACTATGTTATGGTGCCGGATAGCTACTGGAAATGTCAGGGGGAATACTCGGTAAAGTAAATGATTGTGTAACCACTATGATGTACACCTGAAACTAATACAAAATAAAAATGAAAGTAAGCTTTAACTAAAAATAAAAATTAAAAGATACAAATAAATAATCTCTCTCTTGAACTGCACTCTACCTCCAAATTTCACTTGAATTTCTGATAGGCATCTCAGATTTACTGTCCACATGAAGCTCATAATTTCCTCACCCAAGCATGTTTATCTCCTCATCCATCTCAGAAATGTCACCATCAAACCAAAAGACTAAGGAGCCATCCTTTATTTCAGTCTTTCCTTTATCCTACGTGTCTGATCCATCATCAGGTTTTGAGGGGTAAACCTCAAACTTTCTCTCCACTATCTCCACTGCTGCTACTTTAGTCCAACTACTATCTTCTTATTCTACCACAGTGTCCTCCTACCATCAGCCTGCTCCCACTCTCACTTACTCCAATCCATGCTCTACCTATCAGATGTCCCATCAACTTCACCTTCTTAGAACACCTCTCCAAACTTCAGAATGAGCTATAAAAATCTTAATCAGATTTTAGAGAATAGTCTTGTGTATCTTGCTCATTTTTGTTTTCCTAGAACCTACACAGTGCCTGGCACATAGAAAGTGTTTATTTTTATGAAAGAATTAACTAATCAGTTAATATTAATCAGAAAAATCCAAGATATGGAAAAAGAGAAGAAAAATATAATATGAAAACTTAAACATTGATTGAGAGCAACTGTAACTCAGAAACTTAGCACTGTAGATCCTAGGAGCCAAAGTGAAAATGGAAACACAGATTTCAGTACTCTTTAATAGAAGGAAGGATACATGTTCATCTGAAATAGACATACTATTTGTTTATTTTTTTAAAAATGAGGATTTTTTTAAAAAATCATACCTATTTATCTGGGGGTTTTAATGATGATAAAATGAGATGATTTATATGAAGGCATGGAAAATGTTAAATTAGTGACTGCAGCCTTAATGGAAAACACCTGAGCAAATGCCTCTACATTTGGAGCCTAGTATTTGTTTTTGTATAAGAACTTCTGAAATGCTCCAAAAAATATCTACCCTGTATGTTCTCACCTTGACTAACTAACAGTGTGGAGATAAAGGGAGAAAGAGTAGGGGGCAGAGAAATGCTCTAGCAGGAGACCCTTCTCTTGGAAAAACAAACAAACAAAAAATGACACACAACAATGCAATTATTTTTATTTTCAGGTTCTTCAAGAAGCCAATCTGCAGTACAAGTGTGTAGATTCTTATTACCATACCCAGGACAACTCTTTACTTTTAGTCTTTCATAACCCGATGAATATGCAACATCTGCATTGTGAACATTGGAATATTGCTCTTCACTCTAATGTTGGATTCAGGTAACCACTTTAGCTAGTGTACTTAGTTATCTTAGTTTAGTTAGCTTGCTAATTCACATTCAGATTTTATTTCCCTAGTCTAAACTAGGTGGTTCAACCCAATGAATAGATTTGTGTAGTACTGTAGATAAAATTCAGCTCATCGAGTTGAATATCTGAAGTGTGCCAGGCACTGTGAAAAGTGGTGAAACTATACCTCTAAAGAATATATCATTCCTGGCCCCCTTGAGTCTAGTAGAAATACTATTATCTTACATTTGATTTATTTAGACTCCAATAAAACTGTCTCTGAAAGATTCCATGTAGGAACTGCAAAACAGGATGTTCTGCATACTGGTTTGGGATGACTCCATTTGATTTGGGAAAGACTAGCAGGTAGGTCAGCTGAGTGACATATCAGCCCAGGGTCAGGGTCCCAGCAAACTGAGTCCTCCAGGAATCAGTGATTTTTTTCTTCCAAGCTCCTTAGTGATTCCTTTACTACCTTGAAACTTTGTTCTCTCTTTTCATTAATAACAAGAGCATTTCATTATCTTTTAATGCTGGTTAATATATACCTAGTATTTATTATTTGTATAGTAAATGTATTAGTCAGAAGGGATACAGAAAATGGACTTAGAGAATAGCTGGGGATACAAGTTGTGTGCTGGCACACATATGCATAGCTCAGTAGTATACCTTCTGTGGCCATAACATTATTTTTCAATTAAGGCACATAATAGGTGTACCAAACTAATCTTGAACTATTAATCTGTATTTTTGTCATTTATTGCTTCAGTTAATCCAGTGAGTCAGTTAGCTGACAGTCAACTAAAAGAGTTTCCATAGTACTATAAAATTTCCCTAAAAGAGATTGTACCATAAAACTTACAAACTCAACAGTGTTGAGAGAGACTTTTCCTCCAAACTGTCAACTCTTGGTATTATCAAACTTTTTAAAAATATAAATATATATTTTTATTTATTTTAGAGAGGAAGGGAGAGGGAGAGAGAGATAAAATCATCAATGATGAGAGAGAATCATTGATTGGCTGCCTCCTGCACACCCCACACTTGGTATGGAGCCCCCAAACCAGGCATATGCCCTGACCATGAATTGAACTGTGACCTCCTGGTTCATAGGTTGATGCTCAACCACTGAGCCACCATAGTTGGGCAATATTATCAAACTTTTTAATCCTTGACTTGGGTAGAAAGATCTAATTTTTAAAATTTACATGTCTTTAATTGTGAATGAAGTTGGGCAGTTTTCATATTCTCACTGGGTACTTATATTTGACTACTTTGTACAAAATATGTCCAGGATGTTTCTGAGTCTGTTATATTTATTAAATGGGCAATTTAGGATCAGTTCATTTGCCTAGTCAGTATCTTAAGTATTTTGTGACATTCACTAATAATAACTCTTTGCTTTTTTAAGGAATTTTTTGGAACTTGTTACAAATTCCATTCAAGATTGGATCATAAAAGAAGAAGCTCTCTATCAGGAAACTAAAATGGCTGAGGAAATTGCTAAAACCAAAGCTGAGATGGAACTGAAATCTATTACTGCCAAAATTGTTTCTCCTAGCAAAATTAATTCTGTTAAAAAATCTGCTAGTAAGTAAGCTTTTGAATTTATACAAATCCAAAGACATTCTATTTCTTTATTTAACCAAGACTAAATATTTTAGGATTTAAACAAGTTGCCTGCAATGTTGCTGTGATTCTTGACTTTCTCTAAAAAAACAGAATAGCTGCATTCCAACTATGGTGAGATCATACCCAAGTGGAATATCAACCCCCCTTCCTGTCAGGTCAGGTTCGATCTGTCGTACAGGTCAATGTACAGGAAAATGCCAAATATCTTGATCTTGTTAAGGTTGATAGGTTCAGCTATCTAAAATTGGTTGACTATATATATATATATATATATATAGAGAGAGAGAGAGAGAGAGAGAGAGAGAGAGAGAGAGAGAGTAAATTCAGAGTCTGGATGTCTCCAATAGAAAAATTACAGATTCCAAAAGTGAAGTTAAAACAAGACCTTCCTTAGAAGAGCAAACAGAAGAGTCCCAACACTAACCTAAGGTAGAATCTAAAATAAAAGGGAAGCCAGCCTGTGTTGCTCAGTGGTTGAGCATCTACCTATGAACCAGGAGGTCACAGTTCAATTCCTGGTCAGGGCACATGCCTCAGGCTTGATCCCTACCCAATGGGGGGTGTGTGCAGGAGGCAGCCAAGTAATGATTCTCTCTCTCATCACTGATGTTTTTATTTCTCTCTCCCTCTCCCTTCCTCTCTAAAATCAATAAAAAATATTTAAATTAAATTAAAGTGAAAAGGAATTATTGAGTCCTGCTATAGCAGGGACTTGACAGGATATTGGATCACTCTTTGTTTTTGTTAATTTCCATGGCTTTGATGCTGTCAAGAGAAAGGAGAAGAGGATGACTAAGAAGAATGATAGTTGATTTTAGAAGTCAAATAATGAAGGAATTCATCTGGAAAATAAAGATTATTCACTGAGTTCTAAGTGAATTATGATAGAGAATAGACTTCATCTTAATAATACTCATTATTTCTAAAGCCAACATTGAGAGTAATTTCTTATAAAGAAGCAAAGCTATATAATTTCCAAAGCTTTTGTATTCCTCATTAATGACCAGAGGAATTTGTGCTTGGTTAGATTCTAAAATAAAACTTAGCAAACCAAGTCGATGATGAATCATTCAACACCTACCAAAATGGTTATACAATATAATCCATTCATCACCTGAGCCTTCCTCCTGAGGGGGCTCAGCAGGAGAGCAGTAAGTGGAATAATGGAAAAAGATAGGTAGGGCCACCTTCTCTAGGTGCCTAAGAAAATCCAGAAAATGGCCAGTTTGGGATTGGAATACATCCGGTAGGTATTGCATTCAGTTTGCGTCCTCTCAAGTCAGGAAAGATGTAAACCTTCCAAACAGAATGACTACAATGACCAGAGGAGGGCTTCAATGTGGAAGGAAAAGTTAGATTTGCCTTGCGTGGTCTTAAAGTGTTAAATTAGGATTAATTGGTTAAAGCCCTAGCGAGAGAGAGTCCAGTTCAATAAAAGCTTTAAATTCTCAACACGCTGCCTCCACTGATAGTGAGTTCCTCCTACCACAAGGAGCTCAGTTCCCCTTCAGAAGCCCACTCAGGAGATGGCGAGAAATAATTCCGAGATGAATGAATGGGGAGTTGAGCTTGATAGCCTTTGACATCCCCGACAACCCAGACATTCCATCCTTCTATGAAACTTTATTTTAGGGAGTTACTAAGAAGTTTAATTTTCTCTGGTTACAGGTAACAAAATAATGAGCAAAACAGAGATACCAGATCAAGAAAAAGAAAAAGAGAAGGAAAAATTGACTTTTGTTTTAGAAGGCTCTCTGAAGGTAATACAAGGAAAGAAAACAGTGACAATGAGTAATCACATATTCAGAAATTTGGGGGGATAGTTTGTATGGTATAAGAGGAAATGATCTTTTCGCTAAATGTTCAGAAATAATTGAAAACTGTAATGAAAGGACAGTCTTTCCACCAAGCTGACTCCTTTACCAGATGATAAGCCTGTAAGGGAAGCTGTGTCATTCATTTTTATGTAACCAAAATCCAGGGCAGTGCCTTGTTCAAACTTGTCATACTCTTTGTTTCTGTGGCAGGTGTTTGTTTTGTTTGTATATTTTTAATTGGAATTTTTAGTTATAAAAGTAATGTATGCTTTTTATAATAAATCAAAATTACCCCTGCTCTTCTATACCCCTGAAATAAGAAATATTAACAATTTCACATTTTCTATGCTTACACAGCATGCATGCACAGATACAAAGAGGGTTTTCATTTGTTTGGTTTAGATTTGGTATGGTTTTTTGACTCTGCTATATGCTTTTTCCCCCCTTATCAACATATCATGAATATTACCTTCAGACAATATGTAGAGATCTAACTTATTTTCATAGAATATGTTAGCCTATAATTTAGATATATTTAATGTGTTAAATAATTACCTTATTAATAAGTATCATTTATGTTTCTATATAGAACTATTTAACTTTTATGTAGTCAAATCAGTCATTTTTGACCAAATTTTAAGAGACACAGTGCTAAATTTTGACAAATATAGGAAGTAAAGTGAATTCTCATGCATTGCTGGGTAAAGTATAAATTGGCACTTCCACTTTGGAAAACTGGACAAATATCCTAAAGCTAAGCACATAATTTCTCTTTAAGTTAGTATTCCACTCGTAAGTATATGCCCAGTAGAAATGCATGTGTGTAGGTGCCTCAAGACACATGGGCAAAGTTGTTCTTGCAGCATCATTTTTAACTCTCCCAAATCAGAAACAATTCAAGCATTCATCAGCCTAGTGTGATTTAGTCATGTGGCGAAATACTACACAGTTCTGGAAATGAATGACATTCATACATATAGAAACATATGGATGAATCTCACAAACATCATGTTCAGCAAAAGAAGAGTCAAAAGAATATATACATTATGTATGCTTTTATTTACATAAAGTTTAAAAGCAGGCAAAGCTAAACTAAAGTATTATGAAGTAGGAGAATGGCTGCCTTTGGGGCAATGGAAGTGGGCAGGAAGAAGAATGAGCAGGGCTTCTGGGCAGCTGGAGATGGTATTGCTTGACCTGGTGGTACTAACAGTAATGTTTACTTGGTGGTGATTCATTCAGCTACTCACTTGGGATTTGTGCTCTTTTTGTATGGATGTTAAGCTTATCCAAAACAGTTTTTAAAAATCTGTCACTTTTTTAACGGTCTCAGGACTTTTATGTTTTTTATCCCATTGGGTTGATTCCACCTGAGATTACACATTAATTTTCTTGCACTATATCAGAATATTTTCACAGACATACTTTTCATATTCAGATAGCTAATCAATGTAAAATTCACTTTGTATAGTGTAATATAAAGGCCTTACTTCTCTTTGCCTGGATGGACTGTCATTTTACTAGTACTTGATTTTGCCTCTTGACCCAAAAAGCCTAAAATATTTACCATCTGGCCCTTGATAGGAAAAGGTTAGAAGTAAACACTCCATTTCTATTCTACTCCTGGTTGCTCTAGGAATTCAACTTGTATATATAATTTAATGAAATCTAAACTTAACAAAGTATCTTTACTTTCTTCCAGCACAATACAAGGAACTAGTCAAATTATTTAAAATTAAGTTTTATCTTGATTTTTCTTATTCCAAAAAATTACACATTATTATTGTCCATGTTATTTAGAGTAGGCTCATGCTTATTATTTCTTATAGTTTCGCTTTTGGGATCTTTTTAACTTTATTTTACTTTTTCCATTACTATTTATCCCCTCTATATCCTCTTCCACCTCCATCCACCACCCTCCCCCACTCAAACACCACACTGTTGACCCAGTCTATGAGTTCTTTCTCTATTTTTTCTTTTCTTGCTCAATGTCTTCTCCCACTCCCCAACATTCCCCCGCCAGAGCTTTCTCCTTGATCTCTATCTATAAGTCTGTCTCTATTTTGCTTGTTAGTTCAATTTATTCATTAAATTCCACATATGAGTGAAATCATATGGTATTTGTCTTTCTCTGACTGGCATATTTCATTTAGCACAATAATCTCCAGATCCATCAATGCTGTTGCAAAAAGTAAATTTTTTTCCCTTTTTACAGCTAAGTAGTATACCATTGTATAAATGTACCATAGCTGTTTTATCTGCTCATCTACTGATGGGCACTTGGGCTGGTCTCAAGTCTTGACTATTGTAAATAATATTGAAATTAACATAGGGGTGCATATATTCTTTTGAATTAGAGTTTCAGGTTTCTTTGGATAAATTCTCAGAAGTGGAATTGCTGGGTCATATGTTAGTTCCATTTTTAATTTTTGGAGATAACACCATACTGCTTTCCACAGTGGATTCACCAATCTGCATGCCCACCAATAGTACGCAAGGGTTCCTTTTCTCCACATCGTAGCCAACACTTGTTTGTTGATTTATTGATGATAACCATTCTGACAGCTGTGAAGCGATATGTTACTGTGGGTTTTATTGCATTTCTCTGTTGATTAGTGATGTTGAGCATCTTTTCACATATCTATTGGCCATCTGTAAATCATCTTTGGAGACATATCTATTCAGGTCCTTTGCCCATTTTTTAATTGGATTGTTTGTTTGTTTTTGGTGTTGAGTTTATAAGTTCTTTATAAAGCAGATGTATCAGCGAATATGTTTAGTGGGTTGTCTTTTCATTTTGTTGCTGATTTCCTGTGCTGTGCAAAAACTTTTTAGTTTGATATAGTCCCATTTTTTTTTTGTTTGTCCCCTTGCCCAAGGAGATAAAGCAGAAAAAAATAGTGCTATTAAAAATGTTTGCGATTACACTGCCTATGTTTTTTTCTAGGATTTTTATGGTTTTGAGTTTACATTTTAGTCTTTAATAAATTTTGAGTTTATTCTTGTGTGTGGGGTAAGAAGGTGGTATAGTTTCATGTTTTTGCATGTATCTGTTCAGTTTTTCTAACATATTTATTGAATAGACTATCTTTAGGCCTTTGCATGTTCTTGCCTCCTTTGTCAAATATTAACATAAAGGCATGGGTTTATGTCTGAGCCCTCTATTCTGTTTCATTAATCTAGATGTCTGTTTTTGTGCAAGTACCATGCTGTTTTGCTTGCTATGGCCTTGTAGCAAAGATTTATATCAGATGGCATGGTTCCTCCAACTTTGTTCTTCTTTCTCAAGATCACTTAGACACCACTTAGAAAAGTCATGTTAAATGTTCTCCAAAATGGGCCCAAATGGAATATATTTTCTTTTAAATCCTATTACAATTTTTAATGTGTTTATAGGCATGGAAAGAAGAACAAGATCGATTAGCAGAAGAGGAGCGCATAAAAGAAGAAAAAAAAGCAGAAAAGAAGAGTAAGGAAGTTGGTAAAAGGAGAGGCAAAGAAAAGTTAGAGAAAGAAGAGAGTAGGACTGTGAAGAAAAAATCTATTTTCAAGGAAAAAGCTAAAGAAGAGCAAATAAAGCTATCAGAGATACCAGAGATAAAGATTATCCAGGAACCACAACCTGAGATAGTTTACCCGGTAAAATTAATTTTTGAATAAGCTTTATTGGGTCATTAATAATTGTTTATTGGGGGGGAAGAACACAGCTTCTGTGGAAACAATAGGTTCCTAGTCTTTTCTGCCACAACAAAGGCCTTAGGGTTTCTTCTAGTAGCTGATCTCAGACCTGTAGTCCATCCTCTGATTCCTAGGGCCTTCTTTGTAGCCAGTCTCCAAGATAGGACACCCTCAGGCAAGTTTTCATGAGTGCCATGAAACTGGGTTACTAAGAACAATAAAGATGGAAATTTGACACAAAAGCATTTTTAGATTTATGTCAATAAGCAACTGTGACAGGTCAAAGGTTGGCTTTATCTGTCTCAGATCACTAGACTTGAGGACATTCAGTTGCCTCTCTGTAGGCACCATGTTTTTTGCTTGTAGGCTTTTATAAAACCTTCCCTTTGCCAATCTGTCCCTCAAGTGGTTTTATGAGTAAAACTTCAAGGGCGGTGGGGTGGGGGGGGAGAAATGAAGCAGCCCTTGTCCTTTTTAGCTACCACTCTGAGATAATTGTTCTCAAGCTTTAACCTATAGCAGAATCACTTGGCGCTCTATTAGCAACACTTAGTAAAAATAAATGTCTTTAACATTTTTACATGTTCAAGTGGAAATACCACTCAATGTATCAGTTCACTTTAAACAGAAAATTAACAGCCTATGAAAGCGAGATTGATTTCTTCTTGCACTGCCTTGGCCATGGTACAATGATTTTATTTGATTTTCATTGGGTTATGAGAGTGCCCCAGTGAACAGAGTTTAAAATCATGGACCGCCTTTAATTCTGCCCCTCATTATGACATGACAGGAGGTGCTAACGATAATGTGAGTGCTGGTCTCTGAGTACACAGTGACAAAGAGTTTCCTAGAAATTAAGCTCATAGCAACTCTAATTGGTTCACGTGATGAGTTGATTTTTGTTGATTGCAGTTCCTCACTCAAAGCATATGTTTTCTCTTTTAGTTTCATGGATACAATATGGGAGATATTCCCATCCAAATCTCAGGAACAAATTATTATCTGTATCCTTCAGATGGAGGACAGATTGAAGTAGAAAAGACAACATTTGAAAAAGGTACATTTGGAAAGCAGCATTAAATGGCTTGGAAGCTACCCTTTTCAGTCACCTTGGGCCCTTGTACTCCTAAATGTAATAGGTGAGAGTGGTCATGTGCCCACTCCATTCAACATTTTCACACTCAGATTCTTCTGTTGTAATTGACTCTGTGATTCACAGGCCACCTGAGAAGTTAGCTGGGACACACAAATAGAAAGTTCCAGTTGTTAAAATATTTAAATATTTCTATATCATTGGGAAATAGTGTAATATCCAAGCACATACTGTGAGGTTAGGGCAAATTTCTTGTTTGGGCTTTGGAGCACAGAGCTTGGAGCCTGCTGCCGGTACCCATCTATTGTAGCAATAAGAAACTGCTGCTGAATTTAGAAGTCTTTAAGAGAGCGAGGGACAGGTGAGCTGCGGAGGACCTAGTCTGGAAGAACCTAAAGCAAAGTGCAGATACAGCCTCAGGGAACTGTCTGAGCATCTTGCAAGGCTTATCTTTTCATTGTGCTTTAAAGATTCCTCAGGTAGGTTTGAGGACCTGGGCTTTATTTGACAGCTTATCATCTGGTAGGGAGCAGTGGTCTCTGAAAGCTGTGGAGGGATGTGAGCGGGACCCTGTTTAATGTCCACAAGATTATGTACACAGTCCAGCCAATGTGGCTCGGTGGTTGAGCACTGACCTATGAACCAGGAGATCCTGGTTCGATTCCCAGTCAGGGCACATACCTAGGTTGTAGGTTCCATCACCGGTTGGAATGCATAGGAGATGCAACAGATCGATGTTTCTCTCTCACATTTATGTTTCTCTCTCTCTCTTCCTTCCTCTCTTTTTAAAATCAGTAAAATCATGTCCGTGAGTGAGGATTTTTTAAAAAGGCCTGAAAATTATTCATATTATTTAAAGAATGGTTTGTGATATAACATTAAATGCCAGACTGTTTTATTATATAAGGTTTGTTTATTTAAAACATGAAAAAGATTTTTATTAATCTATAAGTATGCATATTTACTTATGCTATCATATGTACTAATATGTAATATTTTTAATATCATCTCTGGGTATAGTGTACAATTATTATTAATTAGAATTGGAGCTCAGAATCACATACCTGAGAAAAGCACTGGACTCAAGTTTTATAATGGTATTTGTAATAGTATTTTCAATAATTATTTCTCACTCCTACCAAGATTTTTATACATATACAGTATATATGCTTCAGATGGTTCATAGTAAATGTAGTGTTTTCATCCTAATTTTATCAATTTTGAGAGATAATAGTGCAATCACACTGAATTTAAAAAAAGAAGAAGAAGACTGAGAGAGGAGATAAAAAATTAGTCAGGCCCTAACCGGTTTGGCTCCGTGGATAGAGCATTGCCCTGCGGACTAAAGGGTCCCAGGTTCGATTCCAGTCAAGGGCATGTACTTTGGTTGTGGGCACATCCCCAGTAGGGGGGTGTAAAAGAGGCAAATGATCGATGTTTCTCTCTCATTGATGTTTCTAACTCTCCATCCCTCTTCCTTCCTCTCTGTAAAAAAATCAATAAAATATATTTTTAAAAAATGAGTCAGAACACTAGAAAAATGTATTGTTAGGAAAATTCTTACTAATAATAATAACTACTATAATATTTATGTAATTCTTTATAAGTTGCCAAACCCTTTCATATTAACTATTTCATGTGATTAAAGTTGAGTATAAGTATACATTAGCCTCAGCCAATTCATTTTGTCTTCTGTGATTTGATTTGAGTTGTCTTCTGTGATTTGATTTGAGATGTGATTAGAAAGGCTGCAAATATCTTCCCCATCTACCTGCCATCTATTCCTGGATTTCACCATTAGGCATCTTTTTATAAAAATGGGGACATCCCTAGGTATTTCCATTCCCTGACTGATTCTGTGCTGCATTATTTTGATGTTTTTCCAAGAAGCTTAACAGGGCATCACAATCAGCCCATCTTCTATCCCATGATTCTTCCCCAGGATCAACTTTTATCAAAGTGAAAGTGAAAAAGGACAAACATAATTTTATAATTCACCTGAAAGACCCTAAGAAAATTGTGAAAAAGGAAAAAGAAGTGGATTATTCTTCAGAAGATGAGGAAGAAGCAAGAGAGGGAGAAAAAAATATTGAACTAGGTAAGCAGAGGCATCTCTGGCAATAGATAGGGGTTATCTTTCAGCAATGTGTCCATCCCGTCCACCTGACAGAAATACATGTGTGCCTCACATTCAGCATGTAAGTTTCCCATCAGGGGAACTGAAGTGTTTTATGATTCTGGTTATATACATTCCCCTGTTGTAATGTGTATATACATTATATACATAGCCCATCTTTAGTGGGCTGCTTACTTGGTTTTGCCCCCTCTGGAGACCCAGCTTTTGATTCCAGTTGTCATATAGAGTCCTCCTAGCCTGGCTACCTTTAGCAACACTGAGTTTGCAATGTCCATTGTGGCCTGAATTTTGCTGTATGCGCTTGTATCAGGTCCTCATTAGTTAACTCCTACTGAAGGTTTAACTTCTCTCCAATATTCCTTGTAAATGAGGGGTTTCCTCATATGCTCTCACTATTATTTAGTTCTCTCTTTAGTATCAAATTTCTTAAGTTGCAGGAACAAGAGAAAAATCCTAAATTTGGCCAGAAGAGTCTACACCTGCCAGTAGATGAGACTTCCAAGTGGATGTCCATTGATTGTACACCACGAAACTTCCTGATAATACCATTTAACATCTCCAGGAAACACCTAGTGGGGAAATTAATTGATTCTTGCCCAGTGTGATGAGGGTTACACCTCAAAAATGAGATGAGTTCGTTAATAAAATGTTTTGGATTCAAGTTAGTAATAAGAAACATAACTAAATCTTGCTAATAAATTTACCTATGATCACAGTATTTTTCAAACTTATGAACACAATGTTTGACAAGTTTGAATGTACCCAAGAATTTAAAGCAAATTGTTAAATTATCTTTGTTTTTTCTTAATGTAAAAATATGTTTATTATAAAGCATTAGGAAATATAGCAATATTTAAAGAAGGTAACAGTGGCTAATAAGTCTACCACCCCAGCAGTAACCACTATTCATAGTGTGTTCCTTTCTTACTTTATTATCATGAGCATTTTCTTATTCATTCAATATTCTTGGAAAACAAGCTTTTTAAATGGTTTCATTTTAATTCATTGATATATATATATATATATATCATAATTTACTTAACCATATTCATGTGTTTGCATATTTAGTTGATTTCCACTTTGCATTGTGTTTTGCTTACATTTCTTTTTAATAAAATGGAAATGTCCTTGCTTCAATTTTGTCTTCCAGAAGAATCAACTGCAGAGAATAAAGCTGTCAGCAAGTCTGGATCTTTTTCTGCCACCTTGGAAAATGGAATCTGCCTCTCCATAAGTTACTATGGACCTAGCGGAAATGCGCCAGGTGAAATAGACACGACAGAATGGATAGTGTCCCATGACCAAGGGTGTCTGCCCGTCCTCAGTCTGCTCACTTGTTGAGAAACATGTTCTGATGTAATGCCCCTCATCTCCTGAAGGGTCATAATATATGTGGATGTGCATACATATATGTGTGTGTATATACATAGAAAATAACAGCACTTTGAAATAGCATTTATCATACAGAATCTTACAATCACATAGACATATTAGATCATATATACACACATATATATTACAGTTATCTTTGTTAACTAGCCCATAAAAATAAGTCTGTTATTTGGTGCCAAAGAAAGCATGGTTTGCCAAGGAATCCCCTTGATTTTCTACAAAATAATATTTCTATGAATCCTGTGATTATAGAACTACTCATTGTGCTTCAGAACATTAGGCTAAAGGAGACATTCATTGGACATCTTGAAGGATTTCTTTGCCCCACTTTTAATAAACAAATTTTCCAACTGGAAGTTATTTCCTTACAACCACAAAATAATATGTTGCTTTACCAAGAACTAATTAGAAAATCTTGTGGGTTCCCATGCATTTACAGGGATCTAACCACAACAGATTTTTTTAAAGTTTTAGAAAATAAAAAGATAATCCCTATGCTATATTGGCTTAAAACTGTGTAGATCATGGTAATTTAATGATCTGCCTTACTATGGACTTTTGTTTCTGCATAAACACATTTCCGTGGATGATTATAATCCAGGGCCTTATATTGTGCCAAATATTGTAATCTCTAGTGAGTTAGGGAGCCCATTACATTGTTAGTATTTTTGTTTTGTTGGGGGTTTTGTCTTTCAATTTTGTATTTGATTTGTTTTTAAACTGGCACTTGAAGAAGTCATTTAGTGCCTAACATTATGTATTAAATTTCATTATCACACAGTCACTAAAAAAATCCTATCAACTTTGAACATAGGTTATCATTAGTTTACATTCTACTCTCTTTTGACTATGTTGTTGCTGTTTCCTGGTTTTCTTATTCTTAATTTAATCTTTAAGTTAATATATAATTATTCCATTTAAAATAAATGTTGCTAATTTCAGGTGATAAGTACAGAATTTGGAAATATTTATAGTGTGGATAATAAGTAATATTTTACTTACTGTGTATTTAAAAAGTTGAATGCATTAGTTTTTAAAAAATATATAAGTTCCTTAAGGACACATATAATAACTAATATTTTAGAACTTTTACTTGCTAATGGCTATGCAAATTTTCAATTCAATTACCTCCCTTAATTGGGTATATACAGTTCTCTAGAGCCTTGCTCATCTCACCTAACTGAACCTTTATGCCCATTAATGAGTAACTCCCCATTTACTTCCCCCACAGCCCCTGGCTACCACCACTCCACTCTGATGGAATTTGACTATTTTCCATCCCTCATATAAGTGGAATCATGCAGTATTTGTTTTTCTGTGTCTGCTTTATTTCACTAAGCTTAATGACCTCAAGGATCATGTTGCCACATATTGCAGAATTTTTTTCTTTATAAACACTGAGTCATATGTATATGCCACATTTTATTTATCCAGTCATCTGTCAATGGATACTTAGGTTGTTTTCCCATCTTGGCTACTCTGTTCCTGTTGTGCCTGTTAGTTCCTTGAATGAACTATGCTTTCTCTTATCTATAAACTGTGCTTTCTTTTATCTATAACACACATCTCATGCTGTGCCACTTGCTCACAACACATTCTCCTACTACATACACCACCACTTTCAACAATTAAATTTCCTCCCACACTTCAGGTCTCAGCATACAGGTTACTTGCACTGAGAAATGCTGCACAGATCAAGCAGCAGTAGCGTGTGAACTGGGGTTTTTAGGGGTGAGTGAGAATTGCCTAGACAAAGAATCAAAGGCAGGGAATTCTAGGTGCCAGGAAACATGTGTACCAACTATGTAGTATAAAAGCACAACAACTTTATGGAAAGGTAAACTATATACAGTAGAGCCAAAGTGTAGGTTGAATGAAGGCATTTGTGTTAGATGACCTCTCTCCTGGGTTCCTATAGTGCTCTGTATTTCCCATCAGAGACCTAACACACAACATTGTACCCAGAGGTTTCTTCTTCTGAACTTCCCATTAGTGCCTTGTAGTCTCAATCATCATTGGCTATCCAATTTATGGTACATAGTAGCAGGTATTCAATCAATATTTACCAAAAGAGTATCTAGATGAGAATGAGAGGGAGGAGTTTCCAGCTGCCTATAACTGGATGCCATTTGCTTATTTATATGTCTACTGTACTTCTAATGGGTCAGACATAGAGAAATAATTGGGCCAGTGGTAGAAATTATGTATAAACATAGTACTGGGAACAGCTACAAAATACTTTAGACAGAAGGTAAAGCATCTGAGATGAAACTTTAGAGAGAAGTGGGGATTATCCAGACAAAGCAACAAGGAAAGGGAGTCCTAGGCAGTTAGAACCATTTATGTAAATACTCAGTGAGTAAAAGCATGGCATCCTTACAGAGCAGTGAAAAGTTGAGTGTGACTGGAGTGGAGGAAGGTGAACACTGCATGCCTGGGATGAGTAGGGAGTGGCAGAGGTCTCTAAGTAAGGGACACATTTTAGGAACATAATTTTAGTGACATTTTGGAAAGTGCACTGAAATGGTGGTATTAGAGGTGCCAAATACCAGTTAGGAAACTACTGCAATAATCCTGTCTAATAAAAGGAAAATATGCAAACTGACCCTAAGGGCAGAATGACTGGGAATGACCAGTTGCTATGACACACACTCACCACCAGGGGCAGACACTCAATGCAGGAGCTGCCCCCTGGTGGTTAGTGCACATCCCCTGGGGGAGCGCTGCTCAGCCAGAAGCTGGCTCATGGCTTCCCAGTGCAGCAGCGGGAGACTCTCCTGCCTCTGCGGTAGCACTAAGGATGTCCGACTAACAGCTTAGGCCTGCTCCCCACCTTCCAAAGGGCTCCCGGGCTGCCAGAGGTATGTCTGACTGCCAGCTTAAGCCTGCTCCTAAGCCGTCAGTTGTACATCCCCCAAGGGGCCTGGGCTGAGGGACCCGCCTCCTGAGTGCATGAATTTTCGTGCACCAGGCCTCTAGTTAAGTATAAGAAAATGAGAATCTGAGCTAAGGTGCTAAGATTAGATAGGAGAGGCATGATTGGAGAGAAATTTCCCAGGGCTTGGTGACTGTTTGGATGTATAGGGCCTGGTCGGCAAACTGCGGCTCGTGAGCCACATGCGGCTCTTTGGCCCCTTGAGGGTGGCTCTTCCACAAAATACCAACTTCTGCACATGGGCCATGAAGTTTCAATCGCACTATACGTGCGCGCCCGCACATGGTATTTTGTGGAAGAGCCACACTCAAGGGGCCAAAGAGCGCACGTGGCTTGTGAGCTGCAGTTTGCCTATACTATAGGGTGAATCAAAAGGAGAAAATGTGAATGATTTGAATGTCTAACTTGGGAACAGGGTGTGTGATTAGTAGCGGCATTGAGAGGGGTGCCCAGCTTGGGAGAGGAGAGACTTACTGAGTTTGAAATGTGTCCAGTATCGCCACCAGGGGGAGATATCTAATAAGTAGTTGGAAATAAGGATCTGGGGGCTGAGAAAAGAAAGGCCAAGTGTGGAGATGTAAATTTTGGAATCATTAGCAGTACATCGAGGGCAGTTGGAGCCCCGGTCCTGAAAGAGATCACTCATGAAGAGACTCAGCCCTGGCGAGCATTACAACCGCAAGTGATGTTTCACAGATATAAATGCCTGGGCCTCATTCCCAGAGAGTCTGATCCAGTTGGTCAAGGTGAGGATCTGAGCATTTGCTCTTTTTGTTCTTGTTGTTTTGTTCCATGAGTAATTATCATGGACAGCCAGAGTTGAGGACATCTGTTGTATAAGGATAAGGGGAAACCCTCTGAAACTAGCAACATTTAACAGATTGACAAAAGAGGAAGAATCAGGAAAGGAGACTAAGAACAAAACTGACCCGAGAGAGAAAAGGAGATCCAGGTGGGAGTGTCAGCCTGGAACCCAGAGGAGGATAAAGTTCAAGATGTGAGGAACACAGTTTCTCCACAGATCAGCTCTCCTTTTAGAATTCTGACAATTTTTAAAAACCCAAATAAAATCAATCTGCTATGAGAAAATGTCTTTTACCATCTCAGCTAGAAATTGTCTTTCTTGAATGTCCTTGTTTGTATCCCTTATTATGTTCCTATTTAATATGTCCTTGTATTGAAGGTATTTGAGTGCAGATCTTATTTTGACTGTTTCGGCTTCGTAAGTTCTTTTACATATTTTTTTATTTATCATTACTCCACATATTTTGTATATGATAGTCTCTCAATAAATATGTCTCAATTAAATGAAAAGATGGTTACTGCTCTATCAATATGCCTTTCAAATGTAGATGGAAAGGCAAGAACATGTGAAACAATGACTCCATCAAATATATAATTGCATTAAGTACCTCAAATATTTCATCTATAATCCTGATTTTCAAATCAACTACATTATGCCTGAAATCTATCTAACTAATAAGTCACATTCAGCAAGGTAAAAATTGTTGCCAACTTGTATAAATGAATGAGATGTAAATTTTATTTAATAAACATATGTAATATGAATGTCTCATTTCCTTGTTTTCTTCTTATAGAGGAGAAGGATCCTCAGTTGGAAGCAATGTTGAATATCCCATCAGCACTTCTTCCAACAGTAATCCCTGTTATAGTGCCAGTTCCTCAAGTCAAAGGAAAAGGGAAAACAAAAGTCAAAGAAAAACACAAAGAATCTATTAAAGAAGAGGAGCACCCAAAAGAAGAAGAAAAAAAGGTGAGTGGACCTTGCCATGGATTCTAAAGTGTACTTCTGCCTCAATGTCAGCTCTTTAAAAATCATGAGTTACATCAATGTATTTTAGCTCTCCTGTCCTTATAATCCCCGTCTTTCACAATTGCTATTTTTAATATCTAAGAACTCTTGAATTTTTTCCATAGCAACTTTTAATTTATTGATTGATTTGGAGGGAGCAGGGAGAGAGAGAGCTCTTTTGTTCCGATGTTGATTGTTGGGTACATGGGTACATGGCCATATTTATCACCGAGAACCCCTTTCCTTTCTTGGTGCTCCGGCTGGTCAGATGAGAAGCGAGAAGTCTCATTGAATTTCCTTCTCTGAGGTGAAATTATAATATTCTACAAACCGTTGCAATCTCACTATGACTGTTCATTTGCTCCTCAGGTCTTTCCATTGTTTGTAATCAATATTAAAGGACTAGTTAGAATGAACTGAAGATCCAGCAATGGGAGGTCAGTGGAATGATTTTAGTGGCTAACAAAAGAAAGCCAAGTGGAAAGACAGAAATTATCATTAGGGATTGGATGTGTGCTCCAGAATAACTTTCATTCCAGAGCACACGTAACCAAACAAGGTATTCAGGCATAGCTGCCATAAAATTAATTAGCATCTTTAAGTAGACACAACCAAATGCTCATTCATTAATAAATAGTTTTTTAATTATCTATTATTTCTACTTATTTTTATGAATACAAAATCAATGTGTGCTCATTATAGAAAAATAAGGACACATATCCTGATAGCATAATGTCTCTAGATTTCAAACTTTAGCAATTGCACAAAAAAGGTATCAGGGAGATTGGTCTGCCCTTACACCTACATGTGCAAACAGAGGCCTCTATCAAAGCCTAATTCAGGCCCCAGCTCCTCCATGACTTTTTCTCTAATTATTGGCATATTGAAAACTCCCTTTAATATATATATATATTGTTTTATTGATTTCAGAGAGGAAGGGAGAGGGAGAGAGAGATAGAAACATCAGTGATGAGAGAGAATCATTAGTTGGCTGCCTTCTGCACACCTTCTACTGGGGATTGAGCCCGCAACGAGGGCATGTGCCCTTGACCTGAATCGAACCCAGGTCCCTTTAGTCCACAGACTGATGCTCTATCTACTGAGCAAACCAGCTAGGCCATAAACTCCCTTTTCTGAGGAAAGATGTATCAACCATTTGAGTACTATTTAACTGTTTCACATATCTGTGTGCCATTCTACAAGCAGGTTGTAAGTTGCATAAAGGGTGGAGACTCATTATCCTTGCAAGGCCTTATCGTCTTGGGCAAGTCATATCTTAAGCATTCAGCAAGTTTTTGCTCAGTCATAATAAATCAATAACTAATTTATAAAAAAGATGAGCAATTATTCACATGCAAAATTATTTACAGGAAGAAGTAGAACCAGAACCTGTTTTACAAGAGACTGTTTTTGTTCCCACCTTCCCAAACCTAAATGTGTCTTGCCCCAATGGACTCCTACTGACCTTCATTGGGCAAGAGTCAACAGGTGAGTGCTAACTGGGTGGGGTAGGAGGCAGGGGAGCAAAAAGTCATATAGAAGACAGTTAAATCACCATTGGAATTGTGTACCTTCCTGCCTATTATACACACTTGTTGATAATGAACAATAGGATAATAAATATAATAATCATTTTTTAAAAATATTTTTTATTGATTTTAGAGAGGATAGAGAGGGAGAGAGAGATAGAAACATCAATGACGAGAGAGAATCACTGATTGGCTGCCTCCTGCATACTCCTTACTGGGGATCGAGCCTGCAACCCAGGCATGTACCCTTGACTGGAATTGAACCCAGGATCCTTCAGTCTGTAGGCTGATGCTCTTACCCACTGAGCCAAACCAGCTAGGGCTATACTATGGACCAGGCATTATCTAAGTACTTACCATATATGACAAAATGCAACTATAAGCTAAGTCCTAATAATTCCATTTTACAAAATAAAGAAATTGAGGCTTCAAGAGGTCATTGCCCAAGTCATTCAAGTCCTAAGTGAAAGAAATAAAATGCCATTTTGGTTTAGTCATGGCAAAGCAAGTGCTCTTAACAACTACTGTGTGGCTCTGTCTTCCTGCTTCTACAATGGGCCTCAGATATAGTATTTTGCTGGTCTGGTCAAAAGAAAGTACAGTGAGATAAGTGCAGGTTAAATGATGAAGAAAACCTGTCTTATTCCCAGGTCAGTATATAATTTTATAGTCTATTATTTCTATTGACTTTGCATATGGCTCCTAATCTATTAAGATGATTAAGTACAAGTGGGGCTTTTTTAATTAACCTGATGGGCTATTGAATTAGAATATTATTTACATGGAGACCCACTATTGCTGTAGAAGTAGGGAAGTGCAGCAAAGCAAGCACTGAACTAGGACTTGAGTTCTAACCAACTCCATGGCCCTTTCAATTACTGCCTTTGAACCATGTTTTTTCATCTGGTAACTATTATATCAGTGGATCCTCATTTTTTTCACAACCAAATATCATCTTTATTATAATTCCCTAATGTATGCCATATTTGAAAGGTGTAGCTATCAAAGGGTAAGAGTATCCTATTAAAAATAATTTAATGTCATATTTACTTGCCAGACAAATGAAAAGAAACTAGATGTAGTTGACCTCTTTTGTCTCAATATCACTTTTCATTAGGCTTTATATATTATTAGAAATAGGCCATGCGCTCTTGTTTCTATTTCCAAGGATTCTTAGTGGTCTGGGTTCTCCGTGAGGGGACCCACAGTGTGTGCTACCAAGACTAATGGCCACTAAGGTCTTTCGAAGTTAAAGATGCTATGAGTGTACTAAGAGAAATGTTTTCAAGTTCAAGGACATTTTGCTTATTTGCTTATTTACGTGTTCCTGTTATCAAACCCCAACTTAATACTTGTTTCACCTGTCTTTTCTATTAGTTTTATTATATAGTCTAATATTTTCATCCTTATGTCTAGGCAGACAATGAGGTTAATAATGACTCTGCCTGGAACACATAATCTTTTAAAAGCCTTCCATATATTGTAAATATCCTAATTTAAGCTTGAACATAACTACAACATAAACAAAGTAGCAATACCTTCGTCAGGGTCAGCCTTGGACATAGGCAGAGAAGGTCACATGAGTGACTTCCCCTGGAGCTCCAGGCAACCAGGGGACTCGAGAGGAGCCTTGTGGGCATCCAGAGTTTACACTCAGGTGACAGAAAAGGTGACATCTAAGGCAGCATTCTTTTGCTTCTTTCCTAATTTTGCCCTGAGATGTCCTGGACTTCATTAGAGAGAATGGCTTATACATGGAGAAGGTACCTATTAAGTGCGTGTAGATGACCTTACTACATTTGACAAAGGCAGCAAAGAACCAGTACTCTGGGCCTCTGTCATATATGGAAACTGCCCTATTACTTACATATCGACAAAAGAATAATAATAATTTAAAAAAACTAAGCAAGAAGATAAAATCCCAGCCACACAGCATTGCCCAGTTCACAGTAGGCTTCTTTTTTCTTTAAGATAAATATGTTAAGGATGAGGAACCCACTTGGGACATCATGGTCCGACAGAGCTACCCCCAGAGGATAAAGCACTATGACTTCTATAAAACGGTGCTGCCCCCAGTGGAGCAGGAGGCATCGAGGGTTATCACCAGGCAAGGCACCGTGGTCAAGTATATGCTGGATGGATCCACACAGGTAAGAGGATGTGAGATAAAGTACTCTTTCCTGCTGCAAAGTAAAATACAAACAAGCTATGGGTAAGGAACAGTACTGTGACATAGAAGAGGAACAACTCATTTGAAAATAGAATGACACTTGAAAATGACAAATAAAAAGTAGTACAGTGAGAAGAAATCACACTATCTGTGCCATACAGGATACAAATAAACATATCATTCTACATATGATCCAAGATTATAGACTGAACACAGAGTTTACCTTCTCTCCCTCTCAAAGCACCTTAAAATACTAGAAAAATGCTTTTAAATAGCAGATTCATAACTGTACTAGAGAACAACACAATGTGTCATCAATGGATCAGAAGGCTTAGAGAATTGCTAAAAAATTCAAGTCAGATGGAATTCAAATGATGGAGAGACAAATGCAAAGTTTAAAACATATTAAAAACAAAATGACCGAAATTTTTTAAATGGGAGTTTTAACACAGATGTTTCACAAATGGAGCTCTGGCCTCAGAAATCAGGGCAGTGCCCCAGGCAACTCACTGCTACCTGGAGGGTGAAACCAGAAACCATAATACCCGGAAGCCATGTGCCCTGTTCCATCCCTCCCCAAGGAAGAGCATTCTCTGACCACATGTGGCCCCAAGAAAGGAAAGGGGTTCTCAGTGAAAAATATGGCCATGTACCCCAAAACCCCAAAATCATCACCTTCGGGACAGAAGATCGATGTTTCTCTCTCTCTCTCTCTCTCTCTCTCTCTCTCTCTCTCTCTCTCTTTCATCAATAAATTAAAAGTTGCTATGGAAAAAATAGAATTCTTAGATATTAAAAATAACAATTGTGAAAGATGGGGGGCTGGATTATGAAGAACAGATAAGTTAAAAAACATTGAAAAGGAATCTATATGATTAAATTTCTAGAAGAAGAAAATGAAGGTGGGGAGAATAATGAAAAACGATATAGTAAATTTTCCTAGAGCTTAAAAAGTACTTTAGATTAAACAGGACTACCAAGTACCAATCAGAATTGATACTAATTGTTTAAAGATTATTTAGATATATCATAGTACAATTTTAGGACTGCATAGGTAGACAATCCCAAAAGCTTCCTGAGGAAACCAGTTACATATAAAAGAATTAAGATGGACTTCTTATTAGCAACGCTGACAGTTCTTGTTCTGTTATTTGGGAGGCTATCAATACTGATACTGGATAGAGTATGTATCAGTAGTGCCTCTGGATACAATATATACTAGATAGATACTGATAGAAACTAAGCATTTAAATATGTGATAAAGTTTTAAATGTAGTCAGAAAAATTGAAACTGGATAATTTCCCAATTACATAGGGGAAGGGTGAATAAAGAAAAAAACATTTTAAAAAGTCAATCTAATAAAAGACAGGAAATAAAAAAGAAAACAAATAGCATAGAAGGTAAGTGGAAAACAAAGTAATATGTTTGTGCTGGCGATTAACCTGTAGACTCTGAGTTCCAATGTTGAGTCTGGAAGTCTGCAAATAGCATTTCTGTGGATTCATTTTAATCTATTACAGCTTCACCCACACTGTTCATTGTTAACCAGCCTCTTCCTTGCTTGTGAGAATGCTGGGTTTATGCTTTTCCTTCAGATTCTCTTTGCAGATGGCTCTGTGAGCAGTAGTCCCGACTCAGGGCCCGTTTGTCCTCCTGTTGAAATGTCAGTAACTCCTCACAGTGGAGACTTGATGGACTCGGTTTCTCAGCAAAAGTCAGAAACAGTACCATCAGATATTGTCATCACAAAGAAAGGTAATAACCAAAGCCTCCAGTGGATTTAATAGATTTTTAAAATACAGGGTAGAGCAAAAGTAGGTTACAGTTGTTTGTATGGAAATAATATAATAATAAATAATAATATAAAAATAAACTTTGTTTTGCATACTCACAACTGTAAACCTCCCTATGCCCCACTCTGTGTTAAATCAGCTAATTCTCATATCAACCCTATGAAATATATATTTTAATGATCCCAATTTACAGATGAGGAAATTGAGACATGAGACACAGAGAAGTAACTTCCTTGAGGTCTCTTAGCTAGTAAGTGGTAGAGCTGGGATTTGCATCTGAGCAGCTAACCTCTGACTCACACTGTCTTTCATGTGTTACAATTTTTTCGCAGTTTCTCATAGGCCTTTAATGATCTGAGACCAAGATTTAGTCTTTTTGTCAACTTCACACATCTCATCACAGTGCCCTGTAATCTTGTATGGAAGCAAAGTGAATTCCTTTTTCGTTAACTCAAAATTTAGTGAAGCAGAGTTTCCTGTGGTAGTAGCAGAAGGCCCCTGGTAGAAGGGAACTGGAAGGCTCCCTGTAGCTTTCTAAACTTCCCGGCGCAAGGGCTCCCTCTCTTGTTGATTCCAGGACTTGGTGTACAGGTGGTCTGTGTAGCCTCTTCTCTAACTGCCCATCCTGGTTCCAAAGGGCTTCTGCCTCCAGCAGGTGTACTCCAGGTTTCTTCACAGCCCTTCCATCTAGGGCAATGCATTCGCTTTTGTTTTTTCTTAACTCATGTGTTTTTAGGGAAATTTTAGTTTTACAGAGAAAAATGAGCAGAAAGCACAGTACAAGGAGTTCCATATACTTCCTCTCTTCCTGCCTCACAATTTTCCCTATTTTTAAGATCTTGAAAGTATAGTACATTTGTTACAATTGATGAACCAGTATTGATACATTATTCTGAACTCAGGTCCGTAGTTTACAGTAAAGTTCACTTTTTGTGTTGTACCGTTCTATGAGGTTTCACAGAGAATAAGGCCACGAATCCACCATTAGAGGGCACACAGTAAGTTTCATCACCCTGAAAATCCCCTCTCCTGCACTTACTCATCCTTCTCTTCTCCTCCAACCTGAACCATTCCTCACAACCACTGATCTTTTCAATGTCTCTGTAGTTTTACATTTTCTAGAAGGCCATATAGTTGGAATTCTCTAGTATGTAACCTTTTCAGATTGGCTTATTTCAGTTAGTAACATACATTTAAGATTCCTTCTGGACTTTTCATGGCGTGAAAGTTCATTTGTTTTAATTAACAGAATAACAGTCTGTTATATAGATGTGCAAAAATTTGTTTATCTATTCACGTTTTGATGGATGTCCAGGGTGATACAAAAGTAAGTTCACAGTTGTTCATATGGAAAATAATTCAGTAACTAATAAGTAATGCCACAAGAATAAACTCTGTGTTTCATGTACTCACAGCTGTATGCCTCCTTTTGCCCTACCCTGGATTGGTGGTGTCCAGTGTTTTGGCAATTGGGATGAAGCTGCTTTTACACATTTGCATGCAGGTTTTTATATGAACAATAGAGGCCCGGTGCATGAATTCATGCATGGGTGGGGTCCGGCCAGCCGGCCCCGATCGGTGTGGGGGGGTTTAGATTGTGGGTGGGGCCTTCCAGGGGGAAGGGCCACAGTCATTTGGCTGGCCAGCCCTGCCCCCAATGGGGGGGGGCTGGAGGTAGGGCCAGCCAGCCCCTCCCCCTGGTCAAACTCCCTGTCGAGGGGGACAATTTGCACATTAGCCTTTTATTATATAGGATATTTTCAGTTATTTAAATAAATACCTAGAAGCATATTCCATATATGTTTAGCTTTGTAAGAAACTGCCAGACTGTCTTCCAAAGTGGCTATATCATTTTTGCATCCCACCAGCAATGTTTGAGAGTTCCTATTGTCCCACTTTCTTATCAGCATTTGGTTGGTGTCAGTTTTTTGGATTTTACCCATTCTAATTGGTGTGTAGTGATATTTCATTGTTGTTTTAATTTTAATCCCTAATGATATGCTTATTTACTAACCATATATTGTCTTCAGTGAAGTATCTATTGATATATCTTGCCCATTTTTAAATTGGGTTGCTTTCTTAGATGCACCCATGATTAGAGGTTGTATTTTACCAGCGCTTCCTAAACACCTGTCATGAAAGGACCACCCCTATCCTGACCCCTGGCACATTCGAAGCCTTTCCTCTGCATTTTGTTCAGGATCCTGTTCCATTCATCTTAGATACTGCCCACACGAGTTTGAAATTGGAAAATGTGATCCAGAAGATATAAGCAAAACTCAAAGAGTGCAGAAATGGGCTAGAATACGTATGATGTCATAGAGAGTGAATTGTATATATGCACGTGTATATTTGGAGGAAGGTGATGAGAATCCAGCCAAAGTTCAAGTACCAAGATTAAGATATTCATGACCTGATATTTTCATCATTTGAGAAATAATATAATTGAGAAATACTACTTAGAATTTCTGTGTCACAATGTGTTTTATACTGAACTAAACAACGAATGATTCATATAATCGATATTATAGTTATATTATTGTGTTTGATTTTACTTAAACTTCTGCAGGAAAAAGTCACAAAAATCAGTCTGCAGTGTTACACAAGAGTGAAATCCATGAACCTCCCACAGAAACGGTTCACATAGTGACTCCAATGGAGACTCACGTGGGCACCTGGTTTACAACTACACCTGAAGGGAATCGGATTGGCACCAAAGGATCAAAAAAAATAGCAGACTTAGCACCATTTTTATCTTTTCAGGCCACAGATCCTGTCACTGGAACGGTATGGCAAACTGTTTATATTGCAAAATTACCTAAATCATGAGAATTTTGAAACAATGCATAGAACAGTGCCTGAAAAGAGTAAATTTTCAACAACAATTTTTTAAGTAGTTAATAGTGGGTAGGTTGGTTGGTGGGTGGGTGGGTGAGTATGTGGATGGATGGGTGGATGGATGGAAGGAAGAATGAATGGATGAATAGATGGATCTTTCTCCCCAAATCTAAAAGCATTTTGCCTTTTATTTGACCAGCATAGAACATCATAAAATACTAATTTTTGAAATGGAGACAGGTCATGAATTTTCTATACCACTCTTAAGACATATGATTAATAATGTCATTATTTCCTTATGTTGAATGCATTTGTGTATATGTCTTACCTCATAGAAATAAGGGCCTATGCCTTATTCTTAATTCTTTGTGTGCACCTGATGTGAGTGGTAGGAATTTGTTCATGATCCTTGATTTCAAAGAACTTAATATATTTAAGGAAATTCTCACATTAAAAAATTCAAGACACCACAGAATAACTGTACAAAACATGTCATTTGTAGCATAAAAATAGGTACCTTATGAGTGATATAGAAAAATAATGGTTTTGTTTAGGATGTGAAATTGAAATTCCTCACATGAGTAATAAATAGCACCTTCTATATGCAGGACTTTTTGTTAGGGGTTTTGCAAACATTACCTCATTAGTCCTTACACCAATGAATATTGTTACACAGATGAGGAAATTGAGTCTCAGCAAGTTACATAATATGGTCAAGAGTATGCATCCCGGAAGTGAGAGAGCCAGGATTAGAACAATCATTGGTGACTGAACACTGGGCTCTTTCTATCCCTCAGATAGTCCTCTGACACCTTATGTGGAGCTTTGCAACACCCTCTGAGTCTAAACAAGACGAAGAATTTCCTAGGTGTCTTATCTCTGGTTTGTGGACTTCCTACCCGTTTACAACCATGTGCTGCTGGTCAAAGCAAAATGTCTGCTTGCTGTTGAGATGACTTACGTTACCCACTAGAACAGAAGGGATTATGGTTTAAAACTGACAAACTACCAGAACACAATTGGCATTCATCTCAACTGCATTTCCTCAGCTTTAGGGAAGGATATCAGTGTGGTCAATGCAGCAGCCTCATCCAGCTGGGAGGCCCAGCCACCAGCTACAGGCACTCCTTCTGCTTCCCTCAGGCCCACACATCACTGCGCAGCCACCCACAGGAGTAGGTGAGGGTGCGGACCAACCTGGCTCAGAGAAGCCTCAGCCCCTGCCCCACCAATCCTCATGTTCTGTTCTGATGACACGAGACAACCCACATAACATGCATGGCAGGCTCAGCAAGCCACACTGACCTTCAATCTTTAATTTCCAAGGAAGCATGACCTGGGGACATTTCCCCAGACAGACCAGGGGCAGGCCAGTCCTGATGTTAAATTTTCACTCACAAATATGTGACCGTGAAAGGAGCAACAGTTTTGAAGTCAGAAGGCCTTAATCCAGCAGCAGCCCTGGCACTTGCCGGGTGACCTTGAGCAAGTATCTTAACCTCTTCTCAACCTAAATGTTCTGCCTCCCAGGTTTGTTGTAAAGGTCAGACCAAGTAGATAAGATAAAGCTTCCACTTATAAATACATAACCAGGCATTGATGGTATTCCCCAGGGTGTGAAAATGAGTGCACTTGGGATTGGCTACTGACCAAATGAAATGCCCTGCCTTTGTGTCCAGGTTATGACCACTCGGGAGGACAAAGCAATCATCGTGGAGAAGCAGGATGGTACGCGGATAGTGGACCATGCTGATGGGACCAGAATCACAACCTTTTACCAAGTTTATGAAGATAATTTTATTCCTTTGAGTGATCAAGAAATAAGTATGCTTTTTTTTTTCAAGTATGTGACATTATTTTATAAGTCTCTAGAATTTGATAGGCAGAGAGATAGCAGCTCTAGTTGGCTCATGGGTAGCAATAGTGGCTTTTCCATTTTCATTCCCAAAAACCTATAGTCTGCTATGGTGGCAACTAAAAGTTAAAAATCATGACTCAACTGTCCTGGACATTAGCTCTCAGACTTAATTTCTTAGATCTTTAAGGAATCAAATTTGAATAAATAGGTGAACTCAGCTAGGCCCCCCTTCAATTCCAAGCATGCCTCAGGCCAGCTGCAGCTGCTAAGCAACTGGCACCTGTTCAGAGACTCTAAACACCTACCAGCCTTCCTAACCTAAATCTGAACAAGATTTTTAGAGAAAAATTATTACCTGACTTCCTTTTCTTTAATTCCAGAGTTTATTTCATGCATTAATGCTTCATTGCCAAATTAAGTGCAATGAAATTGGCAAGTGAGTGGGAAAAGCGGAGCCTTTATGCCCCACTAGACAGAGTGATAATTAAGAGTCAATTGGGAGGGCAATTTAAAAATATCTAGGAAATTGTAAAGGTACCTATCATAGGATGCACTAACTCCACACCTGGGTAGATATAGAAAAACACTCTTATGCATTTATACAAGGAAATAGGTGCAGGGGTGCTATTTACAACACTGAGTATAATATTAAAATATTGGAAAGCATGAATGTCCATCAACAGCAGAACAGAAAAATAACATGTGGTATATACTTACAAAGGAATACTATATAGCAGTTGAAAGGAAAGAAGTGCACACACAATATACATGTACACACTCATATGTATATCAAGATGGCTAAAGGTCTCAAAACAAGGCTGAGAAAAGCAGTTGCAGAATGATGCAGAGTAACATATAACATGCAAATTTAAAGCATGCAAAATATTATACATTGTTTTGGTACGCATCTACACTAATAAAATGAAAATATGCAAATTGACTGTACCTTTGCGATGCCCAACAGCCAATCAGGAGTGAGTATGCAAATTAACCCCACAAAGATGGTGGGTTAATTTGCATACACAGGCGCCAAGTGGCCAGGGGCAGGGCGGGATGCAGGCATTCCACACCACCCCAGCCGCTGTGGGCCTCTGGGCAGTGTGGGAAGGCAGAAAGGCGGCTCCGGCCGGAGCGAAGGCAGTGCCGGCAGCCAGGGGAAGGAAGGCCCATTCTTGCACGAATCTTCGTGCATCGGGTCTTTATATAAAAGTATACAAATGGATTGCAAGAGAAGGGAATAAACAGAATAAATTCTTATGTACATATTAAAAATGTTGAAGCAAATATAGCAGAATATTAACAAGTGCAAATGTTGATTGAGTAGTTATGCTTTTCTAGATGTTTTCAACTTTTCAAAGTAAAAAGAGTAGTGAGAATTAAACAGCACACTACACTAAGTCTGAAAAGATCCTCTGGGATGATTGCTCTACATTGCCAGGGAGAACCCTGGGCACTCCTGCCTTGTGGAGTGAGCTCTCAGCACTCAGTCTCAACTTCCAGTCCAGGCAGCCGGGAGACAGGAGCAAAATTAGCAAGCAGCGTGTTTCCGATGTGTGCATGCTCTCAGATCTGCTTGCCATGCATTTGCCCGCAGATGAAGGTCCTCAGGTGACTGTCACTAGGCAGGTGAAGTGCATGCGGATAGAAAGTTCACACTATGCCACTATCATCACCAACTGCGAGGACAGTAGATGCTGTGCCACCTTTGGGGATGGGACATCTGTTATTGCAAAGCCACAGGGAACATACCAGGTAGGTCTTGGGGGAGAAATGGCATTGGGAGGAGGAAAAAGAGTGCCAAAGGTAAATGTCCATTCAACTAAGAAAACCCACTGAACCAGGGCAGTGAGCGTGCCTGCCATGTGGACCCTCTTGGAGATGACTCCTGCCCAAGATCATGAAGGGTTCAACAGTTTAAATAGGGCCACGTGTTTTTGCTTCAGTTAAAATGTTTTTATTATTTTATATTAAACATCTGAAATAAGAAGGTACAGCAATTACTCGAAAGAAATAGTGAAGTAAGTAGATGAAATATGAGGACTTGGGACAAATTAGATGCTAATTATTCAGTGTACCTCCTTATCAGGTAGTCCTTCCCAAATCTTAAATTCTCTCTTAGATTTTCTTCCTGGAAATACAGTTTGTAGCAGAGATCTGTGAATAATTTTTGTCCTAAAATGATTCTTCAAATTCCTTAATTTGATTAAGAAATTTAAAATAATTTCTCTCTTTCTGATACCCTTCCAGGTGTTACCTCCAAACACAGGCTGTCTCTATATCGATAGGGATTGTTCAGCTATATATTGCCATGAATCAAGCAGTGATATATACCATCCTTTCCAAAACCGTGAGCAGCTGAGAGCTAGCATGTACATCATGAAGCACACCTCAGAGGTTATCTGTCAGGTCCTGGACCCAGAGGGAAACACCTTTGAGGTAAAATGTATCATTAGTTTGGAAAGAGAGGCTATGGCTTTGCTTTTCAGATATTTCACATGAGAGAGCCTCCATGTAGCTTTTTACCTTAGCAGCTTTGGAGTAAGTTATCTACTAACTGCCAATACTTTGGGCAAGTGGTAGCGAATGTCAGTATCTTTGATTATCAAGTGTACTTGCATAGGGGATAGAAAGCCCAGCTATTGGAATGGTAGAAATGCTAAAGCCAAGTAATTAATTAGAACATAGTGGATGAAACAGTGGAAAAAAACTAAACATCTATAAATAATGCCAACACAAAGGAATGGTGGAAGAGTGGTCTGTGTCCAGGGTAAAGTAAGAGCAAATGCATGGACAGCAGGCAGAGAATCCACGGTGAGAATTTCAGTTAATGAGGGTTCTGTGGGGATGAAGATAGGGACGGGGGGAAGCCTGAAGGGGAGTTTAGCTACTCGGACAGAACTCTACCTTCTGTTTCTCTGTCCCTCAAAAGCACAATTACCCTCTTACCTCTAGGCCAGGCATTGGCAAACCCTGGCCATTTGTTTATATGAGCTAAAAATTGTTTTTATATTTTTTAGTGGTTAGGAAAACATCAAAAGGAGAATAATGTTTCTTGACACATAAAAATGACAGGAAATACAAATTTCAGTATCTATCTATATCTATCTATATCTATCTATCTATCTATCTATCTATCTATCTATCTATCTATATAAAAGCCTAAGTGACTGTTAAGACTGGTTGACTGGTCACATGACACACACTGACCACCAGGGGCAGATACTCAATGCAGGAACTGTCCCCTGGTGGTCAGTGTGCTCCCACAGCCAACTTCCCATGGTCCTTCCCCCCAGCAGGCTAGCCCCAATCAGCCCCAAGTGGGATTAGGTGAAAGGGCCCTGATCAGCCCTAATCCCCAGCCAGGCCGAGGGACCCCACCCATGCATGAATTCCTGCACCAGGCCTCTAGTCGTTATATATAAAGTTTTACTAGAACACAGCGATGCTTACTGGTCAATGGCTGCTGGTCATGGAAGGGTAGAGTTGAGTAGTTACATATGGCCCACCAACTCTAAACTATTTACTATCTGGCCTTTGCGGGGTGGCGGGGGGGGGGGGGGGGGCGGGGGGGGGGCGGTGGTGAAGAAGGTTTGTCAACCCCTCCTTTAGGCATTTATCTTTTTTTTTTCTTTTCACTCCTCACCCAAGAGTGGAATTTTGTGTGTTGGTGGTGAAGTTATTTTAGATTGGAACCATACCACAGAGTCCCCAACTTCATTTTGTTATTCAGACAAGCTGTGATCCAGCTTGTTTTTTGTGTTTTTGTACTAAGTAAATAAAGCTCTTCACAGCATGAATTTAGGCTCCTAACAAATTTAAGTTTACAATGAATTTAAATTGAAAGCCCAGCCCTTCTAGGTTGAACACATGGGTCATCCAGGCCAAGCATTCTTCTAGGCGTTGATGCTCTTCTTGGCCATCCTCTATGGTGGTCTTTCAGCCTGGACTGCACTGCTTCCTGGAAACACCCAAGCCATATCTAGACAGTAGTGAGGGCTAGCATGTTTCCTCTCATATTGATACTCAATCTGTTTCCCTATGTACCCTCTCCATGCATCCTAATTCTGTGCTTGGAGTTGCAGAATATAAACCTCTTCCATGCTGTCACTCTTTCAATCTTTCAAGACAACTAGCACATGACCAGCCTTTCCTCCATGTTTAAATCCCAGTTCCTTGAACTGATCCTCAGAAGATAAGGTTGGGAGTCCTCTGCCTTCCTAGTCACCTTCTTCAGGGGATTTCTAGTTTTTCTAATTTGTTTTCACAGTCTGGGTGTGGTTTGTGAGTGAACATGTGCTATTAGGTTTTCAATTTTATGCAATCTGTACTTAGTGAGCAATACCTTATAAATAAATAAAAATGCCTGATTTTCTGAGAATACAAAAAATCATCTACTTTCTCAAGTGTGATCAGCAGAAATGTAAGCTTTATGGCGTTTTTTCTTTCAGTTGCTAATATACTTTGTCCCTTAGGTCATGGCTGATGGTAGCGTATCAACTAGGCTACCTGAAATCAATTTGGAAGATCATTTAGATGCAAGTCCAGAAGGCTATGATAATTTATCATCTGCTCACCTTCATAAGAATCATCTGCAAATCTTTGGCGAACATGTCCCCAGGTAATATGATAAAAATAATACCAGGACTTTTATTTATAATTCGGAGTTCAAGGGGCATTTTAACTGAATACGTCAAGTGATTCAATTTTTATTTCTTCAAATAGGTTTTTTGTTGTCTATGCCGATGGATCAGGAGTGGAACTTCTTCGAGACAGTGACATTGAAGAGTTCCTGTCCTTGGCATACGGAGAACCAACTACCGTAGTTCTTCAAGAGCCAGTGCAGGAGCAGCCAGGTAGGAAGCCTACCAGGCTGGAGCTCACTGTGTCCCTTCCCAAACTCTCACCTTTCCTATCTAGTCCACGCCCAGGTCGTCTCTACTTTTTCCCTTTGCTCACTTTTCAATTCTACTTTTTACCTGACTGTGTCAACCTATATATATAGTTATTTGTGCTCAGACCAAGATTTATCTGAGCATCAACCTATGTAAACTGTGGAGGATGAGTCACTCTCCTACCCATATGCAGATTTGTATCTGTGTTTAAGTATGTTATGTATGTACCTAGGTTCCTATTTATGTGTTTGTTTAATCTTGGCAGAAAAAAAAAGAAAAGTAAGATATCCCCTGTAAGTTAACTTTCTGTCATTTTGACAGTGTTACCTTAATGAATTTAATAGAATAAAAAGAGGAAGTACATTTGATGTGTGAGTTAGAAAGCCAACTTGAAATATATGTTTTGTCATGTATTCATTGGACATTTATATTACTTTCAATTTCAAAAAAAGTCTGTGAGTAAAGATTAGAGACACATATTGCATTAAGTTTGAATCATCCGTGTATGTAATAGTGTATTTAAACATAGATATAAACTTGCATTTTATCTGTGTACCAAACTAATGTTCTAGTCTAAGTTTATGTGTGTGTGTGTTTTAATTTTTTCTCTGGTTGGTAGGATATATTTTGTGCTTGTTTATAAATATACCTGCATCTGTGTGCAGTTAGATCTTTTAGTGTATCACATTAAGCGCCATGTCAGTCACCGGTGACTGATACTATACCTTCAGTCTGGAAGACAAAACAGGCTGGGCACTTAACGTGGTATCAGTGCACATGCTCTTTGTGAATGTGGAGAGTGGGGTGCTCTCACTGGCTGTACAGTGCATGTGTGGAACTGTGTGAGAACAAGAATTCAAATTGCATTTAACTAGCACCTACTTGATAACCCACCATGTGCCAAACAGTGGCTGGGTATTAGGGATACAATGGTGAGCTAAGAGAGCATGGAAGGCTTCCCTGAAGACACTGGAACCAACAGCTGGCGGATATGTAGGAGTTCATTAAGATGGGAGGGAAAGCTATCTTAGAAGAGAGAATACAAAGCAGGAAGCATAAAACACTGGAGAAGATAGGGGAAAGGCTGTAGTACCTGAAGCTCAGAAGGGAGAATGGTGCAGGGTGAGGCAGGGCTGAGAAAATATTTAAAAAGACTCAGTTTTATCCTGTGAGCAATGGTAAGTCAATGAATAGCTAAAATTATGGCTTAAGGTAATCAGTCACCCTGACTGCTGGGGAAGATTCACTCACAGAGTAGATATGGGCAGAAAAGCTAGTCCTTGCTGCAATCCCAAATAGGATCTCTCGGAGGCAAATGATCTAAGGAGGGACAGTGGAGAGGGAAGAAGTGCTGAACTCCAGAAATGGTTAGTGGTGGGATGGACAGGTTTTGAAGGACAATGAGTACTTTCAGGTGATCTAAATCCAGTCTGTAGGTGTCGCAGTGACTAAAAGCCACCTTTCTTTTGAGATCTTAAGGCCCTTAAGCATCATTGCTGTGTCTCACTTATCAAATAGTGGTTGTTGAATTTAGTGAATGCCCATTGAAATTTTCAGAATATTTTTGATAGAGAAGTGACCCTCTGATGACTCTCTTTCAACAAGGTGCCCTCAGTATCACTGTCCTTCGCCCTTTTTGTGAAGCATCGCCATGGCTGATGAAGAAAGAGCTCGATACAATTGTTCCTCCGAATCTTCAGTCGAGGACATGGGAGACATTTCCCCCAGTAGAGGTATAACTTTTCTGGCTGAAAAGTCACTAAATTTGCATATCCATCCATAAATGAACCAGAGTCTCAGGTCTTCTCACATATATTCATTCTTTAAAAAAAAATATTTTATTGATTTTTTACAGAGAGGAAGGGAGAGGGATAGAGAGTTAAAAACATCGATGAGAGAGAAACATCAATTCAGCTGCCTCCTGCACACCCCCTACTGGGGATATGCCTGCAACCAAGGTACATGCCCTTGACCAGAATCAAACCTGGGACCCTTCAGTCTGCAGGCCGATGTTCTATCCACTGAGCCAAACTGGTTAGGGCCATATTTTTTTTTATTATTATGTAAGTTGTGAATGGGTTTATGGAATTTTATTTTTTTAAATATATTATATTGATTTTTACAGAGAGGAAGGAAGAGGGATAGAGAGTTAGAAACATCAATGAGAGAGAAACATCGATCAGCTGCCTCTTGCACACCCCCTACTGGGGATGTGCCCACAACCAAGGTCCATGCCCTTGACCGGGATCGAACCTGAGACCCTTCAGTCCGCAGGACGATGCTCTAGCCACTGAGCCAAACCGGTTAGGGCTGGAATTTTATATTTGAAGACTTTGACACTGTAGATTTAGATACACCTGACCAACTAATCTGTTTTATTTCTTTTACCCTACATTGCAGGCTTGAACATCTTCTCATGACATAAAAATATCTGCTCTGAGTAACCCATGTTACAGTTCTGCTGTCATGGAATTACTGATATGCAATACAGAAATCTTCTCTCCACTGGTTCCTTATTTGTTAGTTTTAACGCACAATTTTTTTTTTATCTTATTAATTCATAAATTAAATTCACAAGAAAAATGTGAAGGATTATACACAGGGATTTAAACTATAATGTTAAAAAATAAATATTGTAATTAGGTCACAGTAGAAAAGCCCCCACCTGAAGTTTTTTTAAGAAAGAAAGAAAATATCTGGAGTGAGAACCTTGAAGTCCTGAATCTCACGAGACTTTCCATTTCATCTTGCAAGCAGTTTAAGTAATATGTCCAGCTTATTGTCAGGTGTTAAATTATTAAGTCAGTGAAGGCATTGATAAGATGATCAGAGAGAGATACTAGTGTTAAGTGAAGAGGATAATGTTTTGAGTTATGATGATTTTTGCTTTCCTGAATAATTTTGTAATAGCAGGGGCATAAAATAATGAACAATTAAGCCGCAGTGGTTCTCAACCTTCCTAATGCCACGACCTGTTAATACAGTTCCTCATGTTGTGGTGATCCCCAACCATAAAATTATTTTCGTTGCTACTTCATAACTGTAATTTTGCTACTGTTATGAATCGTAATGTAAATATCTGATATGCAGGATGTATTTTCAGGGGTTGCAACCCACAGTTTGAGAACTGCTGACAATGATCTCCTAGCCCTATATTTTAATTTGGTGACTATAATCAACATGGTGAATGAAGATGATCTGAATTCTAGTCCTGACTCTACCAATTATTAATGTGGGATTTGGGACAAGTCACACTGGACCTTTACTTCCTTATCTAAAAAATGAAAGGACACACCAAATGGCTCACTCAGGCTATATATCCAAGTTGGAAGCACTGCATTATGACAAATAATATGCGACATCTGAAATGAATGAAAGCAATTCATTCTCTTCCTCTGCAATTCCTGTAGCTATGACCACACCCTGTGGGAGTTGCCCAACCCAGGCAAGGCACTGAGTGGTTATCACTGACCAGGCAGTGGACACTGAATAGCAATTTAAAAGGGAGCACATCAGACACACTGCGGGGCATATGGCATCAAACCACACCACTCCTGAAAATAGAGGATAGCATAGAGATGAGAGTCCACTCTAAGGCAGACATTTCTGCTCAAGAGATCCTCAAAGATTCATGCTTATTCTAGAGTGAGCTCAAAGACCACTCAGGTCTGTAGATGGTTTCTCTCATTAAGTCAACATATTCATGGAACCAGAAAGTTAAAAATTGTTTTATTCCAAGTGTCTTTGGCTACCTGTGGGTATCAAAGGATAGTCTCATGCATTTGGCCTAAGCTAGGCTGTAGCCACATTGCCATGACACAGCACTGCTTGGCACTCCCCTAAGTGCCATCCACAAGACATCATGCAACAGGATTTTAAAATATGCAGATTCTCATTTCCATATAAAGAGGAAAACTTGCCCAATTTTGTTATCAAGTTTTCTTATACTTGTGAAACTTTTTGAGAACAATGATATTTTATTTATTTACCTTTTTTGCCTATGTATTCCCTAACTGTGGTTTCTAGCATAGTATTTAAATAATAAGAACTTAGGTTTTTTTTTAATGTTGATTTCTTGTGTGGTTGTTTTGCTTTGTTTTGTTAATAGAAAAAAACTCCAGGACCTCCGTTTGGCACTCAGATTTGGAAGGGCCTTAACATTGAGGCCAAACAGCTAGTGAGCACCCCCGCCCCTGTAGTCAAGAGCCCCAATGTGCTACAGATACGCCAGTTCATCCAGCACGAGATCATAAAGAATGAGGTGAAACTGAAGCTACAGATTTCCCTTAAGGTAATGGAATCCAAGTAACCTGCCCCAAAAGAATGAGGAACAGGTCAATCATTCCTCTTGGTTTGCCGAGGAACCTGAATTAATGTAACAGATGAGTGTCAATCTTCCAGAGGGGAGGACATTGAGAGGTATAAAATGCTAAATGAGTCCCATAAGGTGTAGGAAGTATTGAGATTCCAAAGACACTGAGAAGATAAGTAACTTTTATATATGATTGTTATATAGAGTCCTCACTTCTCATTGTGTGGAAAACTAGCCTAGTTACCTCTGGAAAAAGGTAGAACTGCATATTAATCTGAAATTTGTCTCTGAAAGAAAACTATTGTTGGTTTTTGGAAATGGCCTAAGAATTTGTAAATATTTAATTAATTGTATAAGCATATCTGTAACATCTCACTGTCTAGTATGTTAAATCTCAGAACAAGGATCATATGTTCTGAGATTTGGGTCTCCAGTACCTGACGTAGAACAGGGGACAATTATTTGTGGAAAAAGATCAAATATTTATGGAGAAAGTCAAGTATGTTCCTCTTGGAAGCAAAGGCATGCCTAAGCAACTTATATTCAAAGATAGAACCATAAAGGTTGTCCCTGGAAAGGACTCTGAAGATTATCTAATTACCTGTGTCCATTTTATTGGTGGGGACAGTGGAGCATATAGTTAGATGTGGGGCCTCTCTGAAGTCCTCATACAGTTCTAATGTCCTATGGCCCTTAAAGCTTTGCTTTTGTGCTTTTCAGATCTTTGCTTACTAACATATTAAAGAAGGGTCTTTCTAGATTGCTTGACCAGTAACTGCGGTGGCTGGTCATTGTGAATTTGTATATTCTTAATCTCTTTGTGATATTCCAAGTTGATGTTGACTAGTTTGGTGTCTCTCTCTACCTTATTTCTGATTTCTATTGATTCATTTTATTCTGCTGATTTAGGATTATATAAACCATATCCTAAAGAAAGAAGATGAGCTACAGGACATGACAGTTAAAGATTCCAGAACTGAGGAAGAGAGAGGCAACGCTGCAGATCTCCTCAAACTAGTTATGGTGAGACAGAATGTTCACACACCACTGTCCTTACTGTTGTTCCACTACTAGGTGCTCCAAGACAAAATCCTATAAGTAAGAGCTTGTTTCTGCCATTTCTGTGAGGCATTTTCTCCCTCCTTATAATTTCTTATTTCTGTGGAAATCTGACTTCTTATATATTGAATTTTTCAAATGTCTTTTTAGGCTCTTTCTTAAATCATAAATAACTCTGAAGGCTCTTAAAAGAAAAGTTTTTATTCTCTTAAGAGAAATTGATATTCTTTGAAACAGTGAATGAATTAGTGAAGGAAATAGGAAGGAGGAAGAAAAGGAGTTTCTACAACTTAAAATGATTTTTAGAAATTTGTTAAGTGAAAGAATTGACTAAAAAAATCAAATAAGATTTGTATAAGCATTAAAAATAATTCATTGTATAGTAATTTTCATAAAAGATCAAATTGATCACATAAGAATGCTTGTAAACAAAGTGAATTTTGTGTGCAATATAATAACTAAGGAATTTTCTCTTTATTTCAGTCTTTCCCTAAAATGGAAGAAACTATAAAAAGTCATGATACTCAAAGTAAGTACATTTAATTTTTTTCCAAAATATTTACATATTCCAAAAGAACAACCTTAAATACACTTTTCAGTCATTCTTGCGTCTAATAGCAAAGTTCTGTGTCGTATTTCTGTTGTTGTATTAGCCATGTTGTATCATTATTATTTATTCATATTTTTTTCTGCCTGAATTATGAGATTCTTGAAAACTGTGATTGCCTCTAATTCATCTTTAACATTAATCTTCTGAATAAAAAAAGTTAACATTTGGCTTCTATGTTAACCTTAACCTGTATCTAGAACATGGCTAAGACACAGGAAGAAAACAATCAACCAATGGGCACTCTCCCCCCTGCCCCCACACCCACACAGAACTTTGGAACCACTACACAATTGTCACCAAAACCTCACCCTATTTTACTTTATATCTACTCTTGGAAAATAGCCTCATTCAAAGCATTTTATTTTAGAATATGTATGGCTCCAAAAAAATTGGTTATATGGTTTCATAGTTCATGGCAGACAAGCAACATAGAAACTTGGTAATTTGGGTTTGATTTTTGGCCATCTGCAGCAGCCATGGCTTCATTAAGCCCACAGATGTGTTTTGTGTGTCCCCACCGTGTTAGCTTGAACAGTTTGTTTTGTTTATCTGAATTTTTCTTTTCTTGAAATGTCACTTGACCACATAGTAGCATGTGGCTCAAGATTGTAAACAGAAGAATCCATCACAACCCAGTGTCTCCCTGTCCTTACACACTGTTATCACTCTTCCCCCTGGGCAGTCCTTTATATTAAGGTTGCCAGATTTAGCAAATAAAAATAGAGAAGGCCCAGTTATATTTGACTTTCAGATAAAGAAAAAGTAATTTTTTAGTGCAAGTATTGGGACCCATTTATATTTTTAAAATATTACTTGTTTATCTGAAATTTATATTTAATTAGTTGCCCTATACTCTATCTGGTAAACCTACCTTTCAGCATTTGAATTCATAACCTCTGGCATGAGGGAACAGTCTCCAGAGAGGTAAATGGGTAGGTTGCCCAAAAGTGAAAGACAAATTAAATATATTTTTGAAACACAAAAATTAACAAACAAACAGATGCGGGAGTCAAACAGGGTCTTGCATACTTATAGCAGCCCCTGACATATTAATAGTAGCGATCCGGGGCCAAGGCTCCCCACAGGATTTCCTAGGACACTAGTCTCTGAGGTGGCTCCACCAAGAATGACTTGTATGATGTAAGTTTAGATAATGCTGCATGTGGCTTTATGTTCTTAGAGAGCCACAATATACACTAAATAATGGAGGATGCAGAGAAGTCCCTCACAATGAAACATAGTGATAGTTGGTGTGATACTTACACTAAAAAATTATTGGTTGTTTATCTGCAATTCAAATGTAACTGGGCCTTTTCTATTGTTATTTGCTAAATCTGGTAACCTTAATATCAGGGGCTTCCCAGAGGAAGAGGACAGGGAGACAATAGGGTTGTGATGGATTCTGTATGACCTGGTGTTTCCCAAGCTCATATACCCATGAGCCTTGTTTCTTTTTTTAATCTCCTATTAACATCCCACCAAGACCATGATCTGTGGAATGAACTCTAAGAGTCACTTCCCAATTTATCAAAGGAACAACCACATTGTATTACATTCATACCCTTAGATTTAGATCTTCATAGTTTTGTGTGTTTTTTCTTTTTGGGAAAAAAAAAGACAGAACAATTTCAATAAAACGGGTACTTTTTCAGTGCTTCAGATACAATGAAATTCAGTCAGGTAGATTCTGATCCCCTAATAACATGTCACTATGTTTCCTTTTTTAAAAAAAACCACACATTTTTATTGATTTCAGAGAGGAAGAGAGAGGGAGATAGAAACATCAATGATGAGAGAGAATTACTGATTGGTTGCCTCCTGCAGGCCCCTCACTGGGGCTCGAACCTACAACTCAGGCATGTGCCCCTACTGGGAATCAAACCATACCTCCTGGTTCATAGGTTGACACTCAACCACTGAGCCACACTGGCTGGGCACTACGTTTCTCATTTTGTCCTCTAGTAGGGCACTGCGTAAACATTCACTGTTACAGTACAGCTTGATCATGGAAATCCTAGTAAACACTTGATGGATTAAAGAAAGGCTCTTAGACAGTATCTCTAACGAGACATTAGGTATTGCTTGTGTGTGGGATTGTGTTGTAAAGTTAAATGAATCTATTTTTAAAGTTGCAGCCCACCTAATTGATTTGTACAAGCAGTCTTTGACTTCTGTTCCGGAGTGTCTGCCAGACCCATTTGATACAGAGCTCTCTGAAAAGAAATTGAAGTAAGCTGATCCAATAATGTTCTCTACTTAGTATTAAGCATGCAGTGATTGAGGGATGGAGAGATGTGGGTATCATAACCATGGGTGACCACATCCACGAGATCTCCGCCTTTCATCCGCCACACTGTCAACAACTTACCATACAGGGGTGGTTTTCTTTTATTGTTTGCCAGCCGAGAGCATTGCCTCTCTTGCTTTAGAAGCATGTGCATTTCTTTATTCATTCACTGATCCAAATGGACATGTATGGCATGCCCATTATGTGAAAAGCTTCATGCTGGGAGCTGGAGATAGAGTGATAGATAACAACTCGACCAGTGCCATCTTGGAGCTTATAAGATAGCATCGGAAACAGCCCCAAAGCAAGTCAACACATAGGCATGTCATGACAGATTGCGAGAAATGCCACGGAAGGTATATGGGGCCCCAGAAGGAAAATGACAGAGGGCCCTATTTTATGACTTCAAAAATACGGCTGCTGGGAAGGGGGACTCTTTTGGAAAAATATGCTTTTAGACCTTTCAAAGCATCACATGGACTTATCCCAGAGGCAGCCGGATAGTGGACACTAAGTAACCTAAGATATGGCCAATTAAGGTAACAGAGAAAGAGCCAACTGTGTGGAAAGTCAGCAAAGTATCGTATTGCCTTTTTGGTCATAAGTCTCTTTCCTTTCACATAGGCACGCAGCAACAGTAAAGCACTGGAAAGAGAAGATAGCTCAGAAGAGGTAATCCATTCTGAAGTATATATACATAAACATATGAAAAAGTCCAGCTTTGTGGAATCATAGAATCTTAGAGGAGGAAGGGTTGGGAGGTTCTACCGTCCAGGCTCCCTGCTGTGATCTGAATCTCTTCTGCGTTTCTGCCAATGGTCATTTAGCTTTTGTGTGACCATGTCCTTATCTCTTGAGGATGCCCATTGGACCAGTAGGGGTGGATCCTCTCCCTCTCATAAGTAAGAACGCTCTCTGTGCTTTGCTAATTTTAATTACTGATAAATAATCCAGAACTTAATGCAGAGCGTAGTTATAAACATTCAAGGATTCATATAACTCATCTGAGGATGTGCTCTAAGCATCATGTGCTTTGGTTTCCTTTCAATCCTAGCCAATGATTCCAACTTCAACTCTCTTGCCATAAAGAGGTAGATATATTTACTGAGCATATAGTAGTATATATGGTACTATTGTACACATTGGTATGGCTCCCCTCCAGAATGACTTCCAGATGAATATGCTTCTTAATAACAATGTCTGGGTTACCTTATGGCATGTGTTGGAGAAGTGGTGAGATAAGACTTTAAGTCTCTTGGCCCACCCTACATACAAGGTCAAAGTGTAAGGTGTATACTGTCTCATAGAATATCCCTGGAAGGATTTTCAAGTGCCTGGTGAGAGTGATTGCCTGTGGGGAGGGAGGTTGGGAGGTTAGGTTAGGGGACAGTGTGGGATGGAGACTTCCTTTTTATTATGTACTCTTCAATACCTTTAGAATTGTGTACATGTGTTATCCATTCACGTTTTTTAGAATTTTGGAACACTAAAATTTTAATTTTAACCAAGAGGTAGGTAATAGAAAGCCAATGTAAGTTTTTGAAAAAGAAAGTGAAACACATAGATATGTGTCATAGAAAAACAAGTGTTGGCAGCATGCATAATGGATTGGGGAGGAGGATTAAGGAAGGAGAAAGTTTCAAGGAAATTTGAGGTGGTCAAAAATGTTAGATGATATGGAAGTGTCAGAAAGGAGAATGAACGGGGAAATTAGGGTTTATCAGTTGGAAGGTTTATTGATGTCTTTTGTGAGAACAGTTTTAAGAAAGTGGTAGGCAATAGGCACACTGCCGTAGGTTGATGAATGAATCCGTGAGGCCGTAGAGACGAGACATGTTAATGAGAAATTATTGTTTAAATTAGATGATATTTTGATTCAGCCAGTATTTCCAGAGAAGCCATCCAGTGTAAGAGAGCACTGTTTTAGTTCAGTAAAATTTACTCCAGGAATTCAGTTTGTTTATCTATAAAACGAGGATGATTGGACTACCTAATACCTAAGGTCAGCTCACACACTGGGTGACTAATTGCTAATTAGCAAGTGCACTTATCAAGATCGTAGGCTTGGGGGAGGCAGCCTGGGTTTTAATTTGGACTTGACTTCCTACTAGCTAATGATTTAGGGTGGGTTACATAACTTCTCTAGGCCTTGGCTTTTTGGGCAATACAATAGGAATAATAATATTAACTGAGAATTCTTGTAAGATTAAATATAAAGTACTTTGCAAAGTGTCTGGCATATAATAAGCACTTAAAATGGAAAACTATATCAGATAGGATTAGGTTGAGCTACATTTAACAGACAGCCCCCAAATCAATGCTTTTATAAGAAAGAAGTAGACAGCACCACATCATCAGATTCCTTCTTTTCATCTATTCTATCGTTCACAGCACATGATTTCCATCCTTAAGGTTGCTTCATGGTTGCAGAATGACTGCCACAACTCCAGCCATTTCATCCATATTTCAGAAAGTAGACAAATAAATGAGACAAGGACAAAGGGAAAGCCTCCCAGCTGAGTTAGCCTTCTTTAAAAAGCTACCTGGAGTCTTACTCAGGGAATTTAGTTTACTTCTCATTGCCTGTCTTTACATGTGAAAAGTATAGTTTTTAGCTGGTATATGTCTCCCCAGTGTAGGGTTCTGATATTGGAAAGACATCTAGCAGGATGATGATGCTTTTATTTCACTTTGTAATCACTGATCACATTATTCATAAACTTTTACTTAGGCTTTTGTTACTTCTGCTTCTGAAATTATGCAGATTAGAAGAATCTAGTTGGCTTTAAGACCATGGGGTTTTTAGTCTTTTGAGGTCAACTGTAAAACCAACCAGCTGGTATCATTATTTGCTATCTTATAATGAAAGGCTGATTTCTAAGTAGGAAAAATGACTGGGATGTAGAGCTAAAACACAAGCAAATAATATTTTGAAATATTTTATGTCTCTTTTGCATAATTATGGAACTACTGACCAGGAAAGAGATTGAAAACACAAACAACTATTTAATGAAAATTAGGAACAAAGTAGTATCACCTTACTTCAAATCTGAATTTAGCAAGACATTTCAGTCTCAGGTAACTGAATGTAATTAACAATTATTGAATAAGAGTCCTTTTAAAAGTTGACATAGTGCATATGCTATTATATAATGTTCCTTTCCTGAAGTTACTTCTTTCCTACATCTAATCCGCTAACTAACCTATACCCTTCAAATCCATGTCTTCAAGAGCATATAAGAGAGAGACCTAATTTCAAGTCTTACACTTAAGTCGTGTTCTCTACCAATGTGTTACTACCTCTCCATCTCCCTGCCTTGAATTATCACTATTAATTGCCTTATCCCATCTATTTTAAGCCATTTTTTGTGTCAAATTCTCCCTATTGATGCTCATCCTATGATAAATCCAAGTTTTATTCATTAAGGTTTTTATTCAATTGAAATTCTGTTACCCATTGGCTGCTGAGATAACTCTAAGTTATTATAAGTTCAGAATTCCCTGTGTTGCTATAAAAACTCCAGACACTATTATTAACCGGAGGCTGCCTGAGAAGAAATTATAGGAAACTAATTAACAAAATCTACAATTGAGTTAATAAGTCTCTTGAAAAACTTTTAGCTTACAAAACTTCATTTCCAGGACCTTAAAAAAGAGACTTTGATCATTGCTCAACAATTTAACATGCTCGTGGCAGCTGCCTTTCAGCCATATTAAGTCTAAAATTATTCTTTTGGTTTTTCCTTATCTGTACACCCTTTCTGGAAACTTGTCTCCATTTACAAAGAAAGGTGAAGATGTGAGCAAAACAACTGAGAAAAATACAAGTGGTCTTCATCCAGGTAATATGCTTGTGTAGCTCTTATTCCTGTGACTGTGCCTAAATGAAGAATACCCGATAGTGGCTCTGAGGCCATAACTAGTTCCTACCACCCTTTGCCTTAGTAATAGCTAATGACATGACCTGCTGTGACCTGTATATTAGTCCTGCCTGACTTATATGAGGAAAGCAAGATGTAACTCAATTCTCTATGAAGGAGAATTCTTGCCAAAAATCCTTAAACTGAATTTGATTAACAGGAAACAATTAAACAAACCCAAAATGTAGGCATTTTTTTAAAGACAATTGTCCTGGACTCTTCAGACAAATCAGTATTATTAAAAGAAAAAGATGGAGTAACTATTCTATATTAAAAGAGACTAAGGAGTCATGAAAACAACATGCAGTGCACGCACTTTGGATGTGGTTTGAGAAAAACAATCATAAAAGATATTGTAGGGCAACTACATGAGTTTGATTGGGGGACTCTGTCAGCAGGCTTTGTGGCATTACTGTAGTGTTTCCTGAGTGTGATGATGGGTCAGAGTTTGCAAAGCAAAGATTAAGGCTGGAACAGGGGCTTATAAGTGTGATGGGGAGAAATCAGGGGTGAAGGTTGATGCTTCTACCTGCCACCTACACAGACATCACTAATCAATCAAGCCTACTTTCCTCTTGAGACGGGGAAAGGCCTGTTTTTCAGCACAGTCCTCCAGGCAGCCACCACCATTCATTCAACCAGGGTTGGCCCACACAAGTTGGTCCTTGATATATTTATTTAAAATGTGTTCATATTGCACTGATTCTTTAGAGAGATATATTTTAATTAACAATTACATGTTCAGCCCTAGCCAAGTGACTCACTTAGTTAGAGTATCATACCATGCACTCCAAAAGGTTTCAGGTTCCACTCCAGGTTAGGTCCCTGGTCAATTGATGTTTCTCTCTCCCCTCACCCCCTAAAGTCAATAAATACATATCCTTGGGTGAAGATTTTTATAAAAGAATTACATGTCCACAGTAATGAATGCATTTAAGATGAGAAAATTTTAAAAAATTCACATCTCAGTTATTCTTGCCAGATAACATAGGCCAAATTACTTGGTCTCTATTTCATAACCCAACAAGATAGCTACTACTACATAGTCATAAGCCCAGAAAGAACCAGCTAGCTCCCAGGGAGTGTGAGCCCCAATTTGTTAATGGCAAGCACTGCATCATATAGGAAGAATCATTGCCTCTTAGTAGCTTTTTTTCAATGTAGTCTTTCTCAAGTGTGGGGGGTGAGCACCTTGTTCATTGTAAAGAACACAAACATTAGTAGTGATTGTACCATTGTCTGGAATATCACCTTATAATATTTGTTTTAGGTTTTCTAGATCCCCAGCCAAAAGAAGTTGTAGAACAGGGACCCTCAGATAGGGCTTTTTCCCCAAAATCGGAGAGTTCTGTGAATATCAAGGAGTTTGCTAACCAGAAGGAAACTGAAAATCTCTCCAAGTCTCCCACAGGTATGGTAATCATTTGCTTTATCTCACTGTCTCTCAAAACTGGACATTATGTCCTTTCGGAGTATGGGAGATGGTACTGGGTGTTGAAGGTACAGTTGTGGTTATATAAAAATTTCTATAGTGTCTATGGGAGATGGTACTGGGTGTTGAAGGTATGGTTGTGGTTATAGAAAAATTTCTATAGTATCATGGACCCCGGAGCTGTGGAAATGTGAAAGGATTCTTAGCATGATGTGGATACATTGGCAGGTTGGTTAATATGTTGGGTTTGGGAGGATGAGAAAGCCCGATTGCAAAGGAGTGGATATAATGGTGGAATATATAATCCATTCCAAAGAAACAGGAAAGCAAGACAAGAATGAGACAAGTGATTGTTTAAAATGAGGAAGTCAATTGATTACAGGTCTCAATGAGGTTAAATAATTGCTTGTTAAATATGATAGAGTAATAAGCTAGAAGAATAGGAGGTGATGATATATAGAGGGAAGCTTGAAATGAGAGTTTGAAAGTGGTAAAATTATTGGTGTTGGCAAGGTCAAAAATATGACATGAGAGTTTCTGAGATAGAAGAGGAAACTATGAAGAAATGAGATGATCGAGAATCAGAGAGGATATTGTGATGTCACCAAGAAACATGGAGTGGAAGGCCACCCTAGGTGTCAAGAGCTCCAGTGAATCAAGGGAATGATGGAGAGGTCAGTCAATGATAGCTGCTTGGAGATGTCATAGGTAATGCAGCCTGATGGCAGGAGCTTTAAAGGAATGGGAGTTTTCGAAGAGGAAACAAACTACTTTGAATCAAGGGTACCTACTGCTGCCCTGGGCTCTGATACTTGAGATAAGACATGGTAATGTGGCCTCTTTAAAAGAAGTAAATTAATATTCATATAAACAGCAATGTTGTTGTTGTTGTTTGTTAATCTTCACCTGACGGTATTTTTTCCATTGATTTTTAGAGAGTGGAAGGAAAGGAGGGAGGAAGAGAGACAGAGAGAGAGAGAGAGAGAGAGAGAGGAGCATCAATGTGAGAGACACACATTGGTTGATTGCCTCCCACACATGCCCCAGGGATAGAGCCTGCAATCCAGGTATGTGCCCTGAATGGGGAATCACACATGTGACCCTTTGGTGTGAGGACACTCTAACCACTCATCCACATAGGAGTGTTTGTGTCTGACTGCCTGTCTCTCTGGGCATCCTCCCTGCCTTCATCTTGCTCTATCCCTACTTGTCCTGTTTGATTTTATCCTCTTCTACAAAGGACAGGCTATGTCCATTACTACAGAGGTCCAAGGTTCTGATTCTTCCAGGTCCATAACCCAGTCAGCGACATGGGATTATCCCTGTCAGCTTCAGTGGGAATATTCCAGTGAAGGTCCTGTGTTGCCTTCCCTTGGCTCATGTACCATCCTGATGGCTGGATCCAGGGATGTCATGGCACCAGAAGTATATGTGGCAGGAGTAGGTGTGGAGAGGGGCGATATGGAGAGTGCTGAGAGCACAAAGATTATAATTACCATAACCCTCAACTCAGAGATGCTGTTTGCAAAATATACCCATGGTGCTTGCCTGCAGATAGTGGACATTCAAATATTGGTCCCTTCCCTTTCCTGTCTTGATGACTTTTGAATCTGGGAAAAGATGATTAATATTATGATCTAAAATACAATTCTTATTTCAACTGCCTGAGTATTTGGAGAAATGCAGCAATGTGGATCATCTACTCTTGCTTACTCCTCACCAAATGTGGTAACTTGAGGATTAACTTCCCTGGCTCAATTTACCTGTAATTACTACCACTTTTTAAGAACTATACATATAATAGTTGAGCCAAAGAGATTCTCAAGATTTTGTCCTCATTAGTTTTAAGAAATCTTTCAGAATCAATGTTTTCTTGTATTTGTACCTCATTGATTCAGTGGAAAGAACCCTGAACATCTCAGTATGAATTCAGTTTATCAAGGCAAGTCACTCAGCTTCATAGAATCTGATTTTTCTGATTTAATTAGAAAAGGTTATACTAATAGCATCTCGTCAAGTTGGTGTGAGGACCAACATTGGGTAAAATCTCTTCGTAAAATGTACAGATATAACACTAGAATTAATTTTTTTTTTTAAAAAAGCCTTGTTCCTTTAAATGAGCTCTTAAAAAAGAAGAAAAGTTTTCCAAGTCAATGTTCAGTATTTCCTGGGATGACCTCGAGTGTCTCTGAATAAAATGTCCATGTGGTAATTTCAACTTTCTCTCTAACAGAATCAGATATGTGTCTGCCCGTGAAAATCCCAACCCAGTCGTTGCTGCAGGATGTCAGAGGACAAGCCAGGAAGGAGAAAGTGAAGATACCTCACTATTTGATGAGTTCCAAGCCCAAGTCTCTACCTCTCACAAAGGTAAAAGACATGGGGACACATTTCCCAGAGCTAAGCAGCATTTTATGTAAACCTGACCCATTGGAGTGATTGATGGCCAGCCACTGCGCGCTATTTACTAGACGTACCATCTCACCGTGAAGGCCTGCAGGTCACACACAGAGGAACTAAGTCAGTGCTTTGCTCTTATAGGCTCACTGGAGGAATTGGTAGCTTGAAATCAGCCCAGCTGGGAGTTCGTAATCATAGAAATTGACAATTGCTGTTAATCAGGGTTCTTTTCAGGAAGCCAGTGTTACCAGCACACTGCTGGCTAAGGGGTCATTGGCCACACTTCTCGTGACTCTTAGGATAAAATCCAGTATCTTAGCCTGACGACAAGTGTGGCCCCGTTTGGATCACCTTGCCCCAAACTCACTGTACTTCCGCCATCGTGGGTTGTTAGTTCTTTAGTTCTTAGATCTTTAAAAGCATCCAACTCCTTCCTCCTTTAGAGCCTCAGAGATCAAGAGTCCACATCAGCTCTGCTGGAAGCCTTCCTTGAGCCCATCAGACAGGTTTTGATGTTATCCTTCTATACTTTCATGGCACCCTGTGCCCATCACAGAATCTGTCACAATGAATATAATTGATGTGATGGGAGTGCTTCTCAAACTTAAATGTGCACACGAATTACCTAAAGATCTTGTCAAAATACAGATTCGGACTCACTGGTGTGGGGGCCTGGGATTCTGCAGCTCTGACAAGCTCCCAGGTGAGGTCAGTGCTGCAGATCTGAGGAGTACCAAGTGCATAGGGCAGTGGTTCTCAAAGTGTGGTCACCTGACCCAGCAGCACTGGCAACACCTGAGACCTTGTTATAAATGCAAGGTCATGACCCCATCCCATATTTACGGACAAGAAACTCTGGGGATGAAGTCAACAATTGGAGTCTGAGTGAGTCCTGGAGTTGATTCCAATGGGAGCTGGCATCCGGTCCTCAAGGGCACAGAGGAGCGTTCGGTCCTCGTGGGCACAGAGGAGCATCTGGTCCTCACGGGCACAGAGGGAAGAGCACACACTTTGGGCTCAGGCAGACTTGAGTGTGAGACTTTGCCACTTATCACTTGAGCAGATTTTTCAAACATGAGCTTCTCTAGCCTCAAACCAAAGCCTAAAATACTCCCTCACGTGGGGTTGCTCAAGGATTACATGAGACAGTAAATGTTCCTTTCCTCTCAAGACAAGCAGCATTTTCTCTGGAGACAGAGCCTTTATCTCATCCTGGGAACTCAAAATACAAATAGAACCATTGTATTTCATGTTGTTACTTTTTCCTTAATGCAAAGGTGCAAGATCCTTCTGGAGGAAGAGTGAGAACATCCTCCATTGCATCAGCTACCATTAAGAACCCAAATTTATCCCCTTACGGATTCCATCTTCTCCCTCCATCAGTGAAGTTTGGAGTGCTTAGAGAAGGGCACACCTATGAAACCACTGTCAAGCTCAAGAACACTGGCGTGGACTTCTGCAGGTAAGGCCTAGGCACCCGAGTCTGCTCAGTCACCTTCTCCTACTCTGTGGCTTGTTTTTGACTACCTACATCAGTGAATGTTTCTTGAATTGAACTGTAATTATACTCTCTTGGATTTTCACATCATTCATTCGCTAATTCTCCCATTCATTGATTCGTTTATTCTTCAGAAAAATCAGTATTCATCAAGCCTCAAGTATTAGTAGGTACTTCTTTGCCCTCCCATTAATCATTATTCATACTTTGGTAGAAGCAACTCTAGGCCTGATCAGCTCTAGAAAAAAAAGGGAGGTGAGGGGCTGTACAAGTGTTAACAATAATTAACACATAATTTGAAAGTCTACCTCTCAAATTATTTCTCAAATCTACCACAACTATGATAGCTGATATGTTTTAACTTTATGATCTAAAAATGATTTTAATTACATTACTTCTGCATAGTTGAAGCAAAATATAACCTGAACCATTAGGGCAGTGATGGCGAACCTATGACACGCGTGTCAGAGGTGGCACGCGAACTCATTTTTTTGGTTGATTTTTCTTTGTTAAATGGCATTTAAATATATAAAATAAATATCAAAAATATAAATCTTTGTTTTACTATGGTTGCAAATATCAAAAAATTTCTATATGTGACACGGCACCAGAGTTAAGTTTTTCAAAATGCTGACATGCCGAGCTCAAAAGGTTTGCCATCACTGCATTAGGGTCATTTTGGCTCTGAAGTTCTGACTTGGAATTGATAACAAATATTTTAACTCACAGTTTGTACTCCCAGTTGAAAATACACTGCATCTGGTAATCAGTGACAAGGAAGAGTCAGTCCCTCATTTTCAATTCTGGACGAATAGAATTTCAGAGCTTGTAGAGACTATGCCAGTGGAACAAACTGAGTAACTTATGTGTTTTTTTAAATAATTGAATTTATTGGGATGACATTGGTTCACCAAACCATACAGGTTTCAAGTGTACAACTCAATAAAGCATCATCTGCACGCTGCATTGTGCACCAATCACCGAGCAGTCTCTTTTGTGACTTGTTTTAAGGTCCTTGTAGGCTGGAGAGTAAGGTGAAGCCTCAGATCTCCCAAGTACCAACTAGTTCTTGCAGGCAACTCACTGGATCCACACAGCTGTTGTCACTGCTGCATGTGAGAGTTCTATACCAAGACAGCTCCCAACTACAAAATTACCTCTATCCCATTTTGACTTTATCTTAAGCATAATGTGGAGAATTTCCCCAATAAATATGGAATAAATGTTTCAATTGACAAGTTTTTCTCAGTGTGAGTGACAAGTCCTTCAAAAATGGTTGTGATTCTGGACTCAGGTTTGGCAATATATGCAGCAGAGCAACAGGAGCATGGGTTTCAAAGATCGCAGTCCCATTTCAGTTGAGGCCAACCCCCACTTCAGGAATTACGTTTGCTTCCTCAGAAACAGACTGAGGAGGACCCAGGCCACCAGATATTATTGGTTGTTTAGGTTGTGGCCAACAAGTAGGTGGGGAGGGATAGTCAACCTCAATCTAATAAACTTGATGTCATTTACTTCATGTAATAACCACTGATCCTGTCTGTTCAGTATAGAACTTTAGCTTTAGAGATTTCACTCCTCAGGGGGGTAAATTTAGCCACTACAGGGCAGGCAGCAGAGTTGAGGGTCACCGGAGCAGGGTTAGGGTTGATGTGGAGGTGGGCTTTCCTCAGCATTTTAATTTACTCCAGGTCTTCAACCTTCAGGCAGAACCCACAAACCACAAGAAGGGAAAGGCCCCATGTGTGAGCACAGGGCTTTTCAAGTTCTCCAACTTGCCTGTATCTCCTCTCCCCAAAGATCAAACCCCATGCACAACAGAGTGAGACTGGCTCCCACGCTCCACTGCTCTCCCCAGACCTTTATTCTTCAGCTTAGCAATCTGACAGTCAGCATTGTGTTCACGCTGGCGGCCACACTGCAATGCACACATAGCCAAACACTCACGGCTCTGCCCGGCCTGGCTGCTTGGCACGGCTGGAGCTGGGCTAGGAGCCTGCTTGACGCTGATGACAGCTGTTGGAAAGGCGCTTGTGAAACGGGCCCCAGAGTCTTCTCCCAATTGAATATTGGGTTGATTTTCCAATGGTGTGGACCCCATGCTCCTACAGCGTGAATATTAACACCTTTCTGATTTTTAATACCCAGGTTCATTCATTATTCGGGGTTTTCATTATGGCATAAATTTATTCCCATCTCTCGGCCCGTAGGTTCAGGGTAAAGCAGCCGCCACCCAGCACAGGACTGAAAGTGACCTACAAACCTGGGCCTGTAAGTCCTACGTGTTGCCTGTTGTGTGTGTCAGTGTGTTTCTGTATGAATGCAGATATGTTTCCAGTGAAGTCCTTCTCCCCATTCCATTTAAACCATGTTAAAGTCTAATTTTTTAGTATCATAAGCAAAAGATTCCTGGCATTGGTGCAGTATGTGGCTTGATGTCACTTACTTCATGTAATAACCACGAGACAGATCCTATGTGTAAATAAAGGTAAACTTTGAGCTATGGAAACATTTCTGAAGTTCGCCCAGTACTACAGTTATGTATGGTTGTATGAAAAATATATCTGTAATAATTAAACATGATTTAACATGCATCTGGGAAGTTAATTACCTAACTATATCCTGTGACAAATCCTTCTGCAGTGAAAAATCCTTTTGAAAAAGAAATATTCCAGTCTTATAATACTGTGTAAATCTGATTTGTTCTCTTGGTGTTTGCCAGAGAATATTATTAAGAATGTTAATAAGTATATTATTTAATATACTAAGAAACAGTATATATTAAATTCATCAGCTGCCTCATTTCTCCAAAGATCTCTAAAATACAAATGTTAAACTGTCAACCTATTCTGACTTTATTTGATATAATCCCCAAAATAGGAAGTTTAGTATAAAACTTGTATATCACCACTTACTCTATAATTTCAGAACTTTAGTGTGACATAAACTAAAGTTTGTCTCAAATATAGTAACATCACATTTGTAAATCTTAACACTTATTTCTTGGTCAGTGCACCATCCTGCTGCTTTAACAACCTTTCATTTCACCCAACAAACAGTTCCTCCCACAAGCCACTGTGTGCCAGGCTACAGGGGGTGATAAAACGAGTAAGACAGGGAAGGAGCTCACAGCCGAGCACATAGTGGGCACTCAGAAGATGTGTCCTTGAGGACAGAATGTCGTGAGGAAGTCTGGTGGATGCATGAACCCTTTGTCACAGGTGGGGCCATGCCCAGGCTCATGGAAACACTGAGAAAGGGCATCCAGTCCCATGACCAGCACACAGGGGTCACTGAGTCCAAGATGTTATATGTTGACATAGAAGAGTCAGCTTGGTTCAGTGAGGGGTTGCCTTGGTTCAGTGCCCAGTCCCCTGGCTTCTTGTTGCAGCTGTGGGACCAAGCAGCTCAGCCATGTTGGCTAATTAATCCTGAGCGCCTTGTTTTCCTCAGCTGTAGAAGGAGCGCAGACCAGACCATGTCCTCACGCTCTTCCAGCTCTAATATCTTCCGATCTGTGAAGCAGTACTATGCAGGCCCCAATTCCAAGCAGAAATGCATTTTGGGATTAGATCCCCTAATTCATGAGTCTCTCGCCCAAACAACTTATCATTGTACTGTGTCAAGATTTCAGAATCTTCACAACATAAGGCAAAAACCAAAACCAAAGCAAGCTCTCCTTCCACCGCTCTGGGAAGTTAGCAGATTTTTTTCACTTCAAGTAGGGATTATGCCAAAGGCCAGCATGCCTGTGGGATAGACCTTTATAGATACTAAAATCCAGAGTGTATTCTTTAAAGCTCACTCTATACTGTTAGGTGTTTTGTTTTTTTTTCTTTTCTTTTTGACAGGTTTTGGATCTGGCAAATATATAATCTGTAGACTTCTCCATATGTAAATCTGGCCACTCCTCAGCTTGGTCGGTTGCCAACACTAAACGAATGTGCTCAAAGCCTGGGCAGACCGTGTGGTGCTGCACTCCAGCCCCACGTGCAGGCTGTCCTCCTCCCCAGCCCTGCTGATTGTTGGGCTTGGAGGGCCCAGGGCTGATTCTCAGAAACAGAGCTCTTGGATCCCCGCCAGGATGTGCCTTACACATTGTTGAAAAAAAACTGAAACGTTCTTCAATTCTATTATTTTTTAAAACAAGATGGAGGGGAAAATTATTTGTATCGAATTGCTTTCCGTGTGGACGTATTTTTTCCAGATAACTGTTGTCAAGTCTGCTTTTGAACCCACCCCCCGGAGAGGCAGCTTAGAAACACAAACAACTCTGTTTCCTGGCTGGTGTTCTTTTCAAGGAACAAGGAGGAGCCCATTCCTCCCTGTTTCTTCTTCGTTGTGTATCAGGTTTCTTCTCCGTGGGGACAGACCTCTTCCCTGTAGCTTTCAGACCTAGGCAGTTCAGCATCTAAAGGCATTCTGTCTCCCTCTACTGGCTTTGTCACATCACAGGTCCTACGTAAGGTAGAAATCAAGAGGCAGGACAGTGGTAGGTTTCACTCAGTCTCTCAGATTATATTTATATTTGTCTTAAATCTAATCTGCAAGGATGCCAAGGAATAGAAACCCACTACTGACATTCCAGAACTAGCACAGTTAGGGGCACTATAAAAGTTTGCCTTTGGTATCGCCTCTGGGGCCCTGGCATTTCTCCTTATGCCTTTTCTTAATAGCACCTGGTTTTCTTCAACAACTTATCTTGGGTCCCATTTACTCAATGGAATCCTGCCTCACTAACCCATGAAGTACTTCTTCTAAATGCTGTAATAGTAAGCATTCATTCGTGCTTAATTTATAGATGAGGAACCCAGATTAGTTTCAGTAACTTGCCCAATTTGGTGTGAAATCCAGGATTTGAACTCAAATCTGTCTGATTCTAAAGCTCCATTGTGTCTCACAGGTGGCATCTGGCTTGCAGGTAGAACTGAAAGTGGAGCTATTTGCCATGGTTAAGGGTGAGGACAGCACCAAGGGATCGACACACATCTCTCACTATATTGAGATCATGACTGAGCATGACGTCCTGTTCTTACCTGTGGAAGCGAATATCCTTTAAAGTTCAGTTTGAATTGTCGTGCATAGTGCAAAAATTGCATTTGGGCCAGGAGAATGCAGAAGTCAAAAGGGTATTTTCTAACCCCCTCACACCCACACTCCATAGCTTCATTAATTCCAAGCAAAGTGCCTAACACACAGCACCAGTACAGTCATTGCAAGATGAATTAATGCCAATGTTATTGGTTGTGATGGACTACCAATTTTTTTTTAAAAAAAGCAAGTGTTTGTCATCAAGAAAAACTTATAATGTTGAGAGACAGGAGATATCTTCTTTATTATAAGGGTTGAATGGATATTCACTGAATTACACATATGTATCTCATATTAATGTCTCGCATGTAGATATCATATGGATATTGAGTACCTATTATATGCAAGGTACTATATGAAATATTTTTCATATATGAAAATGAAAATTGGATTCTATCTCAAAAGACATATACACTAGTAGCAGAAAGCCTTCATACCTGATTTCTATATTTTTTGTATTCCAATGACATGAAGAATATACTACTTTGTGCTATAGTTTTATTTATATATATATATATATATATATATCTTCTTGTGTTATATATCTGATATTTGAGTCTTATAGAATGCAAAAGCTTTTGATGAAAGATTTAAACTAGAAAGAAAAAATAAGCCCATAGCAATAGGAAAGCTCCAGGTGTTGGGAGAATTATCAGGGAGTTTGTTAAGAGTTTGGGGAGTATTAGGAAGTATAGTGGGAAAGCTGGTTGGAATCAAATTGTAGAAGAATTTGAATCCTTGGCTTAAACTTTATTAAATAAGCAAAGTGAATCATTAAAGGTTTCTGATGCATGGGGACATAATTAGCATGTCTTCATAAAAATTAATCCAGTGTTATTGCGCAAAATATGTTTAAGAAGAGTGGCTGGATATGCAAAGAGCTATTGGAAAGCTACGTCAATAGGCCAAGTATAAGGACAAGAACCTACAGTATGACAACAGTAGTCAATGGAAGAGGGACATGATGAAGGACATTTGGCAAAGAGAGCTGTAAAATCTGAGGTGGAACCCATTGATAGAAGGAAGAGGACATGAGTTCAACTCCAAGGTTGTGGGCTCAGATAATGAATCATGGATATACAAAACTGGATTTCAGTTGGAGTCAGATCTGGAGACATAATTTTATGCATCACCTATAAAGAGGTGATGAATGAAGGTATGGGAAAGGAATAGAAATTTGGGGTCTGTTTAGGGAGCACGAGAAAGAATCCCTGCTGCTGATCACAGCCATTAGAGCATTTAGCACTTGTGCTAATAAAATTTCTCTATTTTCTTGCTTATAGATTAAAGACCACCTGCCAGGCACAGATAGATGGTGGAAAGGGGTTTTATTAGATCTTTAACCTACTTCCAAAGACAGTGATAGTTCATACCCCTCTGGATCCCTCTGCACCAAAAACCATAAAATTGTATATTGATGTGGTTTGGGGCCCTGGTTATGGTGATTGATGGCTACTCTAGAGAGGCAGAGCAACATGCACTAGGGGGAACAGAAGAAATTCCAAGAGGTCAGTATCCATCCTTTATCCCTAAGCCTGAGCATGTAAAACTTGCATTAAACAGAAAAGTACCTAAAATTGAGCTAATGGTACTAGAGAAGAGGTTCAAATTCTGAAATGTTAGAGTTTGTGAATATAAATAATTTGACCATGAAAATCATAGTCCTTAACGAATATTATACCAGTTTTAACAAGTGTCAATTATGATAAGAGACTCAAAGGTTTTCCCCAGGGAAAGGAAACTCCCTTGGTCCAGAGGACATCTGCAGTTCCTTCCTCTGATGTTGGAGTTGTCCTGGCCCATAAAGTCTGTCCACAGTAGGTCCAGTAAGTACTAAATGGGAATCTTATTTCAACCATTCAAATCTGAGGCCTTAGACCTAAAGTTTGTTCTCTTTACAGTCAGAAACCAATGAGCCATTTAGCCTGCTAGAATGAAAATACTAGTTTCTAATAACTACAATAGCTATTATTTTATACTGGAGGCCCACTGCACAAAAATTTGTGCACTCAAGGGGGTCCCTCAGCCCGGCCTATGACATCTTGCTGTCTAGGACCCCTCAGAGGATGTCCACCTGCTCGCTTAGGCCTGCTCCCTGGGGGATCGGGCCCAAGCTGGCAGTCAGACATCCCTCTGGCAGCCCGGCAGCCCTCGGGGGATGTCCACTTGCCAGTGGGGAGCAGGCCTAAGCTGCAGTCAGACATCCTTAGCACTGCTGAGAAGGTGGGAGAGGCTCCCACCACCACCACTGTACTGGCAGCTGGCAGCCTGGCTTTCCCCCTGTGGGAGCGCACTGACCACCAGGGGGCAGCTCCTGCATTGAGCATCTGCCCCCTGGTGGTCAGTGTGTGTCATAGTGACCAGTCATTCCCAGTCGTTCTGCTGTTAGGGTCAATTTGCATATTACCCTTTTACTATATAGGATAGAGGCCTGGTGCATGGGTGGGGGCCGGCTGGTTTGCCCTGAAGGGTGTCCTGGATCAGGGTGGGGGTCCCGCTGGGGTGCCTGGCCAGCCTGGGTGAGGAGCTAATGGGTGTTTGCAGGCTGGTCACACCCCCTTCAGGGTGGGGGTCCCTACTGGGATGCCTGGCCAGCCTGGGTGAGGGGCTGATGGCTGTTTGCAGGCTGGTCAAACCCCCACCAGTGGGGACCCTCACCCCATGGAGGTTTGGCCAGCCTGGATGAGGGGCTGAGGGCCGTTTTCAGGCTGGCCAAGTGGTGACGGAAGCTCCCAGCCTCTCCTTTTTCTCTTTTTTTCTTCTGGGATTTATTTACCTTCTATAATTAAAACTTTGTAGCCTTGAGAGGAGCTCAGAGCCGGCCAGGGTGGGTGGGAGGGAAGCTTGGCTTCCTCCATCTCCAGGGGCAACCCACTCCTGCTCGCTCCAGCTCCGTGGCCACGGCTGGCTAAAAGCAGGTATCTGGGGTTTATTTACCTTCTATAATTGAAACTTTGTTGCTTTGAGTGGAGCTCAGAGCCGCTACGGCAGGCAGGAAGCTTGGCTTCCTCCATCATTGGGGCAACCAAGCCTCCTGCTTGCTCCAGCTCCGTGGCTGCTGGCTGCCATCTTGGTTGGGTTAATTTGCATATAGTCGCTCTGATTGGCTGGTGGGCGTGGCTTAAGGCATAGCAGAGGTACAGTCAATTTGCATGTTGTCTTTTATTAGTGTAGATACATTATCATATCTAATCCTACCTAATACTACCTATAAGATAGATACTATTTTCCCCACTTTACAAATGAAGAAATGGGGCTCAACAGTGAGGATCCCAAAGAGTTTTTGTTTATGAGACATATCTAGATGACACCAATCTTCAAGAGGGATTTTTAATGACAAACTGTTACCTCCTCCCTCACCGCTGAGAGTAACCTCTGATTGACCAGGGAGAGACTTAGACGTTGTACTCACAGAGACATTCCGTAAGCCATCAGGATGGGGTTGGTGGGGAGAGGAACCTAAGAAGAAAATTATTAAATCCAGTCATTAAAAAATGAGACTTTGATAGTGCTTGTCACAGGCAGGGAGATAACAGTATTTACATTTCTAGAAGAGAAAATAGCGACCCTAAAATTTGAAAGAGTGAATGTAAAGACCCATCAGGCCTTTCAGTTTCGATAGTGCTTATGAGTGAGTCTAGGCAACAGGTTTCACCAGAAATCTGACACGGTTACCCTGCCTCCGAACCAAAGTAGGAGCGTGAGTGTCTACTCAATACAATAATCTCACTTTGCTCTCCTTCCGTTTATTAAGATCAAGCTTCCCCCACCCCCAACTTCCTCAATTCGCTCTTTCTAATGTTTGAATGAGAATGAATTCTACTACATTTCTCTCATTTCCTGACCTGAGTTAGTAAGTCCTGAACAATGGTTTTCCTCTCAGGAATTCTCTATCTATAAATGTCTCCCAGAGCGTAACGTCATGGGCTATCTTACCTCTTTCCCTGCAGCTTTACAAATGGCTTTGTGTTCTTTCATTTTTGCAGTTTCTTCTCGGTATAGTTCAACAGCCTCCATGATCCTATCCGCCTACACAGACGAGGACAAAAGACAGAAGTCACCAGGACACACTCCTTCATCCCAGAATACTGCACCTGGAGGGCCTGATGGGAAAATCACCAAAGCACTTGACCCAGTTTAATAAAGATGTGCCAACAGCGTGGCAAACTGCATGCAAAGGCATCCTTGGTCCTTCTTTTCTGTTTAATTTTCAGGGAGGAGACTAAGTGTTCTGTATGCCAGTAAGAATGGACGTGGACACCTGGGTAGGGCAGCTCCAAGGAACGTCTAAAAGGTGCTACTTCCATTCCAGGGCCGATGCTCCATCTCTGAGCTACAATAGCCAGGGCTACATTTTTACCTTTTAATCTATGAGAATGAACAGAAAACCAGAATGAGGCTAAAAAGTTCCTTCATCCTGAATTTAAGTAGAGGATTTGAGTCTAAAAAATAAACCAAAAAATAATAAATAAATAAATAAAATATTAAAAAATAGGAAAAACAACAACAACAAAATAAACCAAAAAGCTTTATTGAGATGAAGCTGAGGATCAGGAGGAAAAGGGGAGGAGGAAGACAACGATGACGAAGGAAACGCAATGTGAAATAACGGAATGGATGTTAGAAGAAGAACCATTCTGAAAAAGGAGTTCGTGGCCTTTGGGGTTTAATGCTCTTGGGAGTTTCAGTAAGGATCGGCAGAAATCCACATAGAGCATTGATGTTTCAATGACAAGGTCATTGGTAACCTTACAAATACTTTCAGTTTGAAGCCAGAGCCAGAGTGAGGTATGTTGAATTATAAATGTGAAGAAGTGGCATTACCTCTTTAGATACTTTTAGAAGAATCTTGATAGTGTATAACAAATGTGGTGGCAATATAAGGCAAAGGAATGATAATATTTGGGCTCTTTGATACAATTCATTGCTACCTGAGAAATTTTATTCATAGTGTGTTTCATAGAGAAGAATGCATAGTTGCTAAGCGTAAGGGCTTTTGAATTAGGTAGTTGAGCGAGATTTCAAATATTTCACGGGCTAGCTGTGTGATCTTGAACATGCACTTAACCATCCTACCACTCAGGAGGATATTATCTATCTAGGTAGATAGATACACACCCCTCGCAGTTTCTTGTGAGGCTTTAATGAAATAATGCATGTGGAACATTTAACACAGCCTCTGATGCACAGCAAGTCCTCAATAATGTTTGCTGCTTTTTTTTATCCCTTCTTACTCATCATTTTGTCTCTAGAATTTAACAAGGCAGCTAGCTGGTCAAACCAACACAGAACCCAGGATAAATTTAGAAACCAATTTGAGATAAGATTCACTTTTATGATATTTTCAGAGAACATTAAATTATTTTCTTTATAATTCTTTTGCCTACAGAATGTTTTTAATATTCTTAAACCTGAAATGAAGGGTTTGGGACAATTGAAATAATTCTACAGATGACCACTAGAGGACAGAAGAGAGTCAGGCAACATTTGAGAAGAACTATTCAGGGACCAGTTGTCCTTGATTCTAGGATAGACTTTCCTACTATGAGAAACTCAGACACCAGAGCCTGAGAATTGTTTTAATTAAGCTCATTATTTTTAAGTTAAATAATGGATTAGAAATCTCCCAACATTTTACTGCCTTTCAAAAGTAGTAAGCTGACAATTTTCATTTTATCATTCTGTATTTATACTTCTATCATAGCTCTCACTTAATTCTGCCTTATATAATTTTTATTTTTTTCTATTATTTTAATCAACCACCATTATAAGTAAAACTTTTGAAGGCTGGTGTAGTTTCTCACTCGGGCACTTCTTTTGCTTTGTAGACTCTAGGGATTTAATTTCAACATACATATTATCATCATGGTAGAGAGAGGCAACAAGATATTTTGGATTAATGATTAGGGAAGCAGAGATACAATAAGGGGCACCCACATTCCTCCATACACTTGATAGGCTCATATGTGTTGACACCAAAGATCAGTGCCAGAAAAATCAGTGAGTGGGCTCTTAGAATGTATTCTCTTGATAAAGAAAAAGTGCTAAGGAAATATTTATTGAGTGTATAATGTGTTAGTGTCATATGGTCTGACAAGAATTGTTTCATTTATTTCAAGTTCTGTCAGATTCCTTTCATTGTACAAATGAGGAGATGAAAACAAAAGTTTATCAATTCACCTAGTATCAGAAAGCTAGTATATATAGGAGCTCTTAAAGAAAAATTTTCTGATACTATCTCCAGCAAAGGGGAGAAAACACAGACCACTTCTGGATACCTGATTCTATGAAACAAGGAGTAAGGACAGTTTTTAAGAGGGAGCCTGGGGGACTCACAGGTCATTTGTGCTTGTTAATTGGCTTTACTCAAAGGAAAGTAAACATTATCTTTCCTTCCTGATGGGAGATATTTTAGGAGTTGAGGCAATGTGCCCAATGAAGTTAGGTTCTTACTCTCTTAGAGACATTGGGAGACAGGGGCTTCTCTTCCTTGATGATTACATTTCAAAGAGATTTCCCCAGGTCCTAGGTTATAAAACTATTACATCTCTAGGAGTGGAGGAACAATTTAAAAGTATTCTAAAGTAAATACTGTAATTAAAGAAAAGCCAGGGACCTAACTATAAGGAAAAACCCTGTCTAAAGTTTAGTCAAGCTGAGGGGAATAATGGGACATGCCCTTGTCATTGTATCAAAAAAGTCATCACCATATGCAAGGTCATCTAGATATACTCCTATGTTATTTTCTAAAAGTCTTATACTTTTTTAGTTGACATTTAGGTATGTGTTCCATCTTAATTTGATTTTTGTAAAGGCATAATGTCTGTGTCGATTCATTTTGTTGGCATATGAATGTCCAAAACCATTAGTTGAAAAGAATATCTTTGCTCCATTTTATTATCTTTATGCCTCTATCAAACATCAAGTGACTATATTTATGTGAATCTACTTATGGGCCCCTCATTGTGCTCCATTGATCTATGTCTCAATTACTGTAGCTATATAGTGAGTCTTGAAGTTGGATAGTTTCATTGTCCAACGTTGTTCTTTAATGTATTGGTCATTTTTTTTCCCTCTTCATATAAACTTTAGAACATGTTTGTCAATATCCACATATAACTTGGTGGAATTTTGATAGAGACTGTTTGGATGAATAGCTTAAGTGGGAAGAACTGACATCTTGACAAGATTGTCCTCCTATCCATGAACATGGAATATCTCCCCATTAATTTTTTCTCTAAGTTTGTTCACTAGAATTTTATAGTTTTTCTCATGTAGATCTTGTACACTGTGTTAGATTTATACCTAAATATTTCATTTTGTGGGGTGTTAGTATAATTTCATTCTTAATTTCAAATTCCACTTGTTCATTGCTGTTCTATGAAAAAACAATTGACTTTTGTATATTACCTTTGTATTTGGCAGCCTTGCTGTGATCACTTATTAGCTCCAGGCTGTTTTTGTTGATATTTTCAGATTTTTATATGTAGAATAATCATGTCTTCTGTAAAAAAAAAGGCAGTTTTATTTCTTTCCAATCTGTGTAACTTTTTTTGCCTTCTTACATCAGCAAAGACTTTAGTACAATATTGAAAAGAAATGGCAAAAGTGCATATCTTTGCCTTGAACCTGATCTTAGTGAAAATACTTTGTGTTTCTAATTATTTAGTATGATATTAGCTGGAAGATTTCTGTTGATAGTCTTTATTAAGTTGAGGAAGTTCCCCTTTCTTCCCAGTTTACTGGGAGTTTTATCATGATTGGGTTTTGGATTTTGTCAAATGATTTTCTGCATCTATTGGTATGATCGTATGATGTATGTTTTAAAGTCTGCTGATGTAATGGATTACATTAGCTGATTTTTAAATGCTGGACCACAAAATAAAGAGTGTTATGTAATAAGTCAATGAAAGGAGAGAGAATAGAATCCTATTGAAAAGCATGTAAATGCTACAACTCTTTGGGGATGCTACCCTACGGAATTGCTTGAACAAGTGGCCAAACTATGTGTACAAGAATAAAGAGTACAGCAGGAGGGCCCCTCCTCTTAAGGCTGATAGAGAAAGGGCTGTGGAGAAAGAAATGATTTTGCTTTCTGAAATTTCAACAGGGATCCCCTGGGTGGACTCGAACCACTAACCTACCTTTGACTTTTGAAACCAAACCGGTACGTTGGGCAATTCCGAATACAATGGGGGCATCCAAACGGTCTCCAAGGCCTTGCTCCACGCCCGCCTCACATGTCATTGCCCTGGAGATGCAGAGCCTGCGAACCCCTGGGCCTGAGCCAAGTGGGCCCAGGGGAAGGTGAAAGGCCCTGGTCTCCCGCAATTATTCTTCCCCTTTGCTTGGCTTCGGCTGCACCCCACCATCTGCGCCACTGGCTGCTGTGGGTGCAGCGAGGGCCAGAAAGATGATGTGGGGGGTCTCAAAAGGGGCAAATGCGAAGAGGCGGTAAAGTGCGGGGGAGACATGGGTCAGGACAGGCAGCCTTACTAGAGGTCGGGGCAGAGGCCAGGGCTGTATGTAGGGACATGGGGATTGCTGGGGGTTCTATTTTATCATCAGAATGGAGAGGAAGGAAAGGGAAAACAGAGCGAGCAGGAAAGAAGAGTGCCTGCAGTTCCAGAACAAAGCGCACTAGGTGGAATGCCTTTATGTCAAAACTCAGAACCAGACAGACCCACCCCTGCGGGTTTAGCTGCCATGATTCTGTCGTGGTTAGTACGCAGCAGCCTCGGTTCCATTCCTAGTCACGGCAAGAGCCTCTGTGGTGCTTAGAGCTTAACTTTCAAACCCGGCAGGCAGGCTGCGCCCCTTCCTTATCTGGGGCCACAGGCCAGCGCTTTCCTCTCCGCCACCACTTCAGCAGAAGGGAAGGAAACCCTGCGCTGCGGGAACCTGACCTCCCTCTCCGCTCAGACTCTCCGCACGAGGACACCCAAGAAAATGCTTCCCCTTCAGTGCGACCCCCAAATGCCAGAGTCCTTCGTGCCCCAATTGCCCAGCGAGGACGCTTATGTGCTAGCATTGCTGGGAAATGTTTTAAAGGATCTTAAAGACCAGATTTAAAAAAAAAAAAATTTGCATCAGATAAGTGACACCTCTCGGTAGACCTGTTTAGCTGCTTCAGCCTTGGTTCCTGGGACGCTCCTTGGCCATCGGTGTCCTTATATGCACCATGTCAAACCCTCTAGCATATTCAAGGATTTTTAAATACCTGTGGGCGGCCACTCAACACGCCAAATGGTATCTCTTCTGCATCACAGAGGCAAGCACAAGCCTACCGAGTCCCTGGTGGTCTAGTGGCTAGGATTTGGCGCTTTCACCGCAGCGGCCCGGGTTCGATTCCCGGTCAGGGAACTCCTTTTTCGCCGTCTGACATCTGTCCTCCCGCAGGGATCTCCCTCATCTCCACACGTGCGGTGTGTGCGCTCCTCCCACCGAGTCTTCAAACTCCTGCAGAAGGAACACGGGGGCGCGCGCTTCTCGGGCCTCACGGGTCTTGCTTTTCTCGATTTTCTCTACGGCAGCCGCCCCCCCGCACAAGGGGCTTCGAGGGCTCCTCTGCCTCCCGCTCAGGTGCACACGGCCGTGCGGAGGTCGCATCCTGGGGGGGCTGCACCCGAGAGGAGGGAGGGTGGGTGCGCGCCCCGGAAACGCGCCGGGCGGCGGGGCCTCCCCAGCTCGGTCGCACAAAAATGTTTGCTCGGCTTCGGGAGAGGTGCCGCCGCCCGGGGTGACGGTCCGTCTGTCTCTCGAGCTGGGTCAGGAGGCGACGGGAACCAACAGGCAGCGCGTGAAGCCGGCACAACCGGAAAACGCCGAGCGCGGCCGCGAGCAGCGGGAGGAGTGGGAATCCGCACCAGCTCCGACCGCCGTCCCTGGGCCCAGTTCCACGAGGACTGTTGCCCTTAAACCCGAAGACTCTCCCCGGTGCGGGGCCCGGTTTCCCTTTTCCCTCCGAAGACCGGTCGGGATGCACTTGGTGTCCTCTGGGCCAGGGGCGAGCGAGCGAGGCGGGTGGGCGGCGGGGACCCCGCCGCAGAGGCCGCAGAGCGAGAAGCAGGTGGCGGCGCCGTGGCTGCGGGTCGCTGGGTCCGGTGCCGCTGCGGCCAGGCGGTCGGTCGGAAGGACCCGCGGCGGAGAGGGGTCTCCCGTGTGCGTGTGCGGGGGCCGGGGGTGGTGACCCCGAGTGGATGGAGGAGGGACGCGAGGGCCGCACGGCGCCAGGAGGGCGCGCGCTCACACTTACCTGGCGGGGGCGACACCGTGATCGCGAAGCTGGTTCTCCCGGGTGAGGCTCGGCCATGCACTCCGGGGTGTGGAGCCCCACGAGCTCTCCCCTGACCTCCCCGGTCCCTGGTGCCACACTGCGCCCCGCCGGCCCACCCAGCGCCTCCCCACCTCCCAGGCTCCCCCATTTCCTGACCCAAGTGTGTGGACCCCTCTGCCTCCAGCGCCGCGCCTCCTCCTGTCCGGACGGGCACTCCCACCGTCACCACAAATGCCCCCCGGTGCGTGACCAACGTGTCCCCATGACCTCCCACTCCACAGTCCTCCTCCGGCCAGGGCCGAGGGAGGCACCCTTCCAGGAACAATGAGGCCCGGACCCTGCTTTCGCCTGGAGGCTCCCAGCTCCCTTTCCAGCACGCCCTTTCCCTGCTGGGGCTAACCAGCTGCAAAAGTTTATTTAGCGTGCAAAACGAAAGTACACTGGAGGAGAAGATTCAAGGGGGCTGCTCAGAGAGATGCCTTGGCCTTTAAGAGAGAGTCATGGAGGCAGAAGTGAGCCAGCTGGGCTGTGTGGACTCAGAAAACAAGTTCAGAGACAAAAGAAGGGCCCTTAGAGCAGTGGTTCTCAACCTTGGCTGCACATTAGAATCACCTGGAAATCTTTTGAAAATCCTGATTTCTGGGCCTCATCCTCCAGAAATTTTGTTTCTTTGTTACTAATGTTGTGGCTCCACCCCAACCCCATAACAAAGAAACAGAATTTCCGGAGGATGGGGCCCAGATATCAGGATTTTAAAAATATTCCCAGGTGATTCTAATGTGCAGCCAAGGTTGAGAACCACTGCTCTAGAGAGAGTGTGTGTGTTTGTGCTCGCAGGTGCACTGGGTCCTTTGCCTTAAGTGTTTTTGTCTGTTTTCTAAAGGCAGGAATTTTAGGGGAGGTCTCAGGGAGGATCTCAATACAATAGTCATCAACTTTCCAGGTGTGTCCTTTAATATGCTGATTCAGCAAAATTAGCACATAGGGTCAGGGCCTTGGTCTCTATTAATTGGTTGGTGCTAGTGTGTTTGTGTGGGGGGCGGGGGGGGCGGGAGGGAGGAATCACTGGTCCTGAGTCAGCTATGGCGTTGCTTTTTCTGGTTTTGGTGCTTTTCTGGTCCTGGAATTGAAACGCAACTGAGGCCTAGATATTCTCTCTGGTTTGAACAAAACGCTGTCTCTGCAGTAAACAAACTGGAGGCTTTGTTCCTATGATTATTTGATGCTGATCAGAACCTCCTTGTCCTGAGGGCTCAATGCTTAATGGAGTGCACATGCAAAGGAGAAGAGGCAGGTGAGGCAGGGTGCTGCTGGGTGAGGCCGTTGGAATGGGCTCGCTGTCTCTGTTTCCCCATTCCACTTGCCAAAGCATTCTCCTAATTGTTTACTCTCCTGCCTCACGGTGAGGAGAGCAATGGACAGGGAGAATCCGGGCATGTGAAAGAGTCTCCTTCAGGTTCACAGCAGAGAACTGATCAGGACACGCTTGGGAAGAAACTGTCGGAGGCCCAGGGAAGAAACTTCTGTAGAGACCCTCAGTTCTACTAGAGACTTAATCAATACACACTATTAGCTCACAGTTTCTGTGAGGACGAATCCAGCCTGGCTCAGCTGGTACTACTGCCAGTGTTTCTCACTGAGGTCTCAGCTGAGGCAGGATCTGTGTCACCCAGGCTCTGAGCTCACACGGGGCATCTTCGGGATTCAGTTTGGATTGAAGGCCTGATGTCCTCTCTGTTGGTCTCGTTCAGTGCTAGGCCATGTGGATCTCTCCAGATAGCAACTCATAACACAAAGGCTTATTCTTTAGAGTGAGTGACTGAAAGAGACAGAGACAGAGAGAGACAGAACACAGGTCAGAGTGAGCAAGTGGGTAGGCATTGACTTTTTTTTTTTAATTAAAAAAGATGATTTTCAAAAGAGGAAGGAAGAGAGTGAGAAACATCTATGTGAGAGAGAAGCACTGATTGGTTGCCTCCTGTACATGCCTTGACTTGGGATCAAACCCACAACCTAGGTATGGAGAATGACCTCTGACAACTCCGTAAAGACTCTCAGTTGCCTAAGAACACCCAAGATTCGGGCCAGAAGGCATGGCCAAATAGGTTACAGCCCCTTTATCTCATTTATACAGCGAAGGTTTTTTGCTCAGACTCTCAGAAAGTAATTCCAATGGAAACACCAGAGTTAAAAACCAGCCACCTGTGTTTCTGTAGCCCGGGTTCTGTCAACCCTTAACCTTAATTCTACCCTGAGGATTTAAAAAATATAGCTCAAGTCAAGTCAGATTCTCTACCACAAGAAAGGGAAGGTACTGGATCCAACAGACAACTTAGCCAAATTCACCTGACAGGCAGGGAACTGGCGGGCTCAATGGGCCCTTTTTTGGGTCCTGGCACCAGGTTGGGTCTGCAGGGTGGTCCTAGGTGAGCTTCTTTGGAATCCTGCCGCACTATGCCAAGTAAATGTCAATATAAGAAGCATTCAAACCTGTGCAGGATTTTTGTGAGTTTATTGGAGCCAAACTGTCAACAATTGCCGGGAAGCAAAAGCTCAATGGATTGAAATAATGCTCTAGAAATGGCAGTTTTGCACCTTACTTTATACATTACAACCAGAAGGGGAGATGTATGTGGGTCCCATGAACTACACTGGTAATAGGTTAGGGATGCGGGAGGAAGCAAAGCAAGGACATCTCTGGGAATGGATAAAAAGCAAAAAGATAGACACTTCTTTTATACAGGTGGATGTAGGATAGTTAGCAGTCAGCAGTGAACTCAAGAACAATGAGCAGATTTGTGGTCTCTGCAGAGCACAGAGCAGTGCCTGTGTTTTGAGGGGTCTGGAAAAAGGAAAATTCCTTTGACATCCCAAAGATATGTTACAGTAGATGCCAAAAGACAATACATAGGCTCCTTTAAGGTAAAGATTGACTTTGTCAGGGAAGATTCTGGCCTAACACATGACTACACACCATAAACCTCTTTTAGTTAACAAGTTTTAATTTCAGGCCAAACTTTGTAATTTAGGTAGTTTAGGTTTGTGAGTTTGAAAGGCCACCATGCAGGCCTTACCTGAGCTAGTCACAGGTGAGCGTGTGACCCCCTTTTCATCCACACTCTCCTTCAGTCACTCGTGTCCCACCTCTTGCCACCAATCATGTCCCTCCTCTGTCCCACCATAGGGGGAGAAACCATCGAAGACCTATACACTGCAAGCAGCTGAAGCTTCCTCACCACCTGCGGGCCTGCCCGGCACACCCACGGTGCTCAACACGCCAGTGCCCATGAACCTCTTCTCTACCTGCGAGGTGGACTGCTCCAGCCCCGGCTGCATGCCCAGGTTGTGCAGCCTCACTTTAAAGAAGCTTGTGGTCTTGAAGGAGCTGGAGAAGGAGCTCATCTCCATGGTGATAGCAGTGAAAATGCAGGGCTCCAAGGGCATCCTGAGGTCCCATGAGATTGTGTTGCCCTCCAGCGGGCAAGTGGAGAGCGACCTGGCGCTGACCTTCCTCCTTCAGTACCCACACTTCCTCAAGAGAGAAGGCAGCAAGCTACAGATCATGCTGCAGCAGAGGACGTGCTATCATAACCGGATCATCCTGGGCTACAAGACACTGGCCACAGGTGCCATCCACATGGCCGAGGTAAAGCAGCGACCCCCCCCGCCCCCCCAAGGGTGGCCAAATGCTGAGTCTCTGCAGCAGCTTCAAGGAGGTCTCCACCAAGGTGGCTGAGATCTGGATCTTCTCTCCGTCCAGTCAGCCCATCGACCACGAGGACAACTCCATGAAGGCCAGCTCCAAGGCCAAGTCCATGGATAGTTACATTGAGGGGGAATCTGAGAGCTTCTCCTCTGAGATGGAGACCAACTACAATGCTATGCACAGGCAGGACATGAATGAGGATGACTTTGAGCTGGGGCAGCCCAAGAGGCAGCAGCGATCCATGCAATGAAACTTGAAGCAGAAAGTCATGGGGCTGCTTCTCAGATCCAGTGTGTCAGAGGAGGTCCTGGACTCGAATCAGGACCCTGCGGAGCATGTCCCAGAGGTGGAGGACCTGGACCTTTTGTATGACAGCCTTGAGAATCCGAGTGACAGTGGCCAAGACATGGAGGACGATGACAGCATCATCAGCCCCCACAAGACCAAGCTCTGGCCATACTTCGAAGGCCTGCCACAGTCGAGCTGGCAGACAGAGAGGAGGAGCATCCTCAGTACTTGGAGCCAGAAGGAGCCTCCAAGTCTGGTCAACATGCTTGAAGACCCAGGGTCTGGGCAGCAAGCAGCTGAGTGACAGTGTCTCCGACTTGGTGGCCTACAGCACACCCACCATCAAAGTGAACAAGATCTGGATCTTCTCCCTGTCCAGCCAGCCCATCAATCACCTGGACAGCACCATGCAGGCCAGCCCCAAGGCCGAGTCCACGGATAGCTTCTCTGAGGGAGAGTCTGAGATCGTCTTCTCTGACCTGGAGGCCAGCTACAATGCCATCCGCAGGCATGACCTGGTCGAGGATGACTTGGACCTGGAGAACCTGATAGTAAGAAGGAGGCCCATGCCCAGGCGAGAGAAGTACCAGCAGAAAGACACAGCATGGCTGCGCAGGTTCCAAATGATGGAGGAGGTCCTGGAGTCAGAGCAGGACCCCGTGGAACAAGACCCCAATGTGGACAAGGGCCTGGCCCTTCTGTTTCACAGGCTGATGAACCCCAGAGACAGTAGCTCAGACACGGAGGATGATGACTGCCTCCTAACCCCACCCATGCCTGAGCTCATGACAAACTCTGAAAGCCTGTCAAGCGGCCCAGACCTGGAGGAGGATGACAGAGTCCTCAGCACCCCCAAGCACAAGCCCAGGCCATACTTTGAAGGCCTGTCGCGTGGCCCAGACCTGGAGACCACAGTCCTGATCTTCTAAAAGGAGTTGCATCCCTCATGATGGGAGGCCCCACTTCCAAGGCCATGTCAGTTCTGGGTGTTTAAAGAATAAGAAGGGGATGAGCCCATGTTTTAGGGACCAACTTCAAAACAGCCCTATTTGTTGTCAGAGACATATTGCAACTATTGTGACAAACAGCCAAGTCCTACCCCAGCATCTCCCTTATGACTCACCACCGCCAGAAAGGCTGTAGGTATCTTCCCTTCCCTGAGCCAAAAGTTCTTTGGCAACAGGGACTACACATCCAGGTGAATCACTTGGAACCATCTCGCAAGCATTTACTGTTTATCCTGAGCCTCTCTTTCATTCATCCCAATGGACTCTGGACCCCAGTTGTCCTTGGCTGTTTGGAGCGGAGACCTGGATCATTTGTTCAAGGTACAGAATTTAAGAAGAACCCACTGAGCACCACTCATTGGAGTTTAGGATGAACATATGGCCAGAGCAATATTTTCAGGAATTTATCTCTCCTCGATGCTTGCACTTTAGAAGTGAAGACAAAAAGAATAAAATAGAATCTGTAGATGCTGGAGATGTACAGTGACACACTGTATAACCCCAGGAGGGAGGGGTAACTTTCTGAGGAGGAGAGGTGGACCGAAATACCTTAGATGAGGCATTTGAATGAATGTCAACACCTAGTGTTCAAGCAAGCAAACCAGGGAAAGAGATTCCAGACCATGACATGTGAGCAAAACTACAGCACAGAACAGACATGACATCAGGAGGACAGAAACACGTCTAGAGCCAAGAGTGTTGGAAGTGAGAGGTTTGGGACAGGCACCAACTATGTCCAACCCAGTACCCAACCCCTCTTCTGAACTAACAGAGCCCAGTTTGCTTGGGGTTTAGGTTGCCCAGTACCCCCATGTGTGTCTGGTCTCCTCTTAGCCATTCTGACAGTCCTCTCCTTGCTTTCCCTGTGCCCCTTGCAACCAAGAGTGAACATGTGTCCCACCAGTTCTGCCCAATGACACTGAGTGATGCTGGGCCAGGCTTCTGGGACTCTGCTTTTCTGACAGGAGGGGACAGGGAGAGCTGGCCCTGCCATGCCTCACCCCATGCCTGGGTTGCTGGTCCTGGACACAGGCAGTCATCAAAAATACTTACCCAAGTGAGTTGAATAGTTACAGCTTCATAAAAACCTCCAAATGAATGACTTTAGAAACTTTATTCATAATTGCCCCAAACGGGAAGTAACCAAGATGTCTTTCAAAAGGTGAATGAGTAAACGAACTGTGGCACACCCATACAGTGGAATATTATCCAGCAAGAAGAAGAATTGAGCTTTCAAGCCACAAGAAGACATGGAGGAAACTACAAGGATATTGCTGAATGAAGGAAGCCATTCAAACAGCCACATACTGTATGATTTCAAATGTATGACATTATAGAAAAAGCAAAACCATATTGACAATTAAAATATCAGTAATCATCAGGATTCAGGATAGGAGGGGATGGCTGAAGAGTTGGGGCACCGGTGATTTTTAAAGCAATGAAACTACTTTGCATGATACTGTGATGATGAATATGTGGCATTACACATTTGTCCAAAACCACAGAACTTCACAATAGGAACTCAACCCTAGTTAAACCATGGACTTTAGTTCAGAATAATGTATCAATATTGGTTCATCAATTATAACAAATGTTCCACACTAATTAAGATGTTAATAAACAGGGGATACTGTGGGGAGAGGGGGTATATAGGAAATAAACTCTCTGTTCCAAAATTTTCAGCCAATATAAAAGTGTTCTAAAAATTAGAGTGTATTAATAATAAAAATAATAAGATCTTGGTTTTTTTTTTTTTTTATTGTAAGCCAACTTTGATTGAAACAAATAGCTCTCAAGAGTTATCTGGGAGTACCTTCCTGAATAAGAACCTGGGTTATGAGCAAGCATTCTATTTTCTTCTTCTCTGTATTTTCTGGAGCTCTCTTACAATCTTATCTAAAAGCTAGCTAATAAATGGAATCTGTTGTTTGAGAACTAAGTCTCTGCAGGTCAACTTAATAGCATTTTAGATTGTCCACCAGGAAATTACTTAACCAATTTATTTAGTTATTTTTTAAAATATAATTTTATTGATTTCAGAGAGGAAGGGAGAGTGAGAGGGAGATAGAAACATCAATGAGGAGAGAGAATAATTCATCAGCTGCCTCCTGCACGCCCCACGCTGGGGATTAAGCCCGCAACCTGGTCATGTAACCAGGAATTGAACTGTGACCTCCTGGTTCATAGGTTGATGCTCAACCACTGAGCCATGCCTGCTGGGCCCAATTTATTTTAATTCCTTGGCCTATCCACCTCTCCTCCCCAAAAAGTTAACCCTCTCTTCTTGGGTTATAGACTGTGTCATTGAACATCTCCAACATCCACAGTTTCTATTTTATTCTTTTTATCTTCACTTCTAAAGTGGGAGAATTGAGGGGAGATAAATTCTTTAAAAATTTTTCTTGCCATTATGTTCATCCTAAAGTACAGTGAGTGGTGCTCAGTGGGTTCTCCTTAAATTTTGTACCTTGAACAAATGGTACAGATCTCAGCTCCAAACAGCCAAGGGCAGCTGGGGTCCAGAATCCATTGGGATGAATGCAAGAGAGGCTCAGGATAAACAGTAAATGCTTGCGACATTGTTCCAAGTGACTGACCTGGATGTGTAGCATGTGTTGCCAAAGGAATTTTGGTTCAGGGATTGCAAGATACCTTCAGCCTTTCTGGTGGTGGTGAGTTATATGGGAGATGCTGGGGTGGACTTGGCTGTTAGTCACAATTGTTGCAAACAGTAATGTCTCTGACAATAAACAGGGCTGTTTTGGAGTTGGTCCCTGAAACATGGGCTCATCCCCTTCTTATTCCTTAAACACCCAAGACTTTCACAACCAGAGACTGCCCTGGGCCCTTTCCACATATCTCACCAGACAGGGTGGCTGATCCCCACAGGAACAGGACATCCGAGGTCAAAATCCCTGGTCACCTGAGCTGGAAACCATTGAAAAAGAAGACAAAGTGATGAGCATGTGGTATCTAAAGCAGAATTATAAAAAAATTATGTCACCTTCATATAAAGGTATATAAGTATACAATGAAGAACAAACACAATACAACATACAGCTTATAAATGGAATACTGAGAAAAATAAGGCAGACACAGAAGAATACATAGAATATGTTTCCCTTCAAGTAAGATTTGAAAGCGGCGGAAATGGCAGTGTTCAGGAATGTATGCTTAGGTGGTAAAATGAAACAGGGAGAGGGGTCTCATCATAAAAGTTCAGATGATGGTTTTGGAGGATAGAGAAAGCAGGCTGGTGTGGGTGGTGGCAATGTTTAATTGACGTGGGGGACAGTCACAAGTGTAAGATTCAGTGGGCTGTGTATTATAGTTTGTTGTACTTTTCTGCATAATTAATCTATATTTAAAAAAAAAAAAACATGGAGAGAACACGGGCCAAACTAATTATTTACATTGGTGAGCATGCATAAAAATAAACAAAAAAACCCAGAAAACATATATTGCTTTTTTGGCTTTTTGGGGGGAAATTGAATGGTAATGTAGATTAAAGGAATATTGTTGGGGTCCATCCCCAACAGGTCCAGGGGTTCCCAAAGGTGTGGACGGAGTCCGAGAAGAAGGAAGGAATGACAAGGAGATAGCGTTCAGTTGATCAGCAGCCTAGCCAGGTTCTGTGTTTATTGTCTTGTAACATCTGTATTTATACCAGTTGATTTTAATCTTATCAATTCTATTCCAAAGGTTAGGGCGTTTCTTATCTCCATTCCAAGGTTACTCTATTGTTCTATTAAGCTACAAGGGAGTAACTGAAGGAGATTATCCTAAGTAAAGATTACGTAGCTTAAGCGTGATTGTTTGTAGTTAAAGTGATTAATTACCCGCCTGGCACTTAGTTAAGGGGTTTTATTCCCTCCCTAACTCCACGGAAAAATCCTCACCTGGGGAAACAACCTTTCTCTGGGAGGTGGTCCTATTTAAAACACATAGCCTTAAGAGGGGGAGCAAACATATGCCATATACGCCAGGTCCCTTGAAACATAAGCTGTGCAGATGTTTCTTCCTTGCAGCGACTGTGTCAAGCAGCAAGGGTGGACCGGCTTCCAGCAGAATATAAGTATATAAGTAAAAATAAGATACTTTGCAACAGATTAATGATGCTTAGATTCCAGAAGCCAAGGACTATACATAGTTCAGCCTGTGAAAGTGAGGCCAAGACTGAACAAAGCAAAACTTAAATATAAAAAATTAAAAATGAATTTGAAGTCTCTTGACATTGTTCAAATTTCAAAAGCTATATCAGGGCGAATGTGGGAATGACATTTCAGTTCCTCTGTTCCAAGTGACGCCCTCTCCAGGTTTCCTGTGTATCCTGCACAGCGGGCTTTTAGTGGCGATGAGAACACATTACATAAGTGAACCAGAGAGGGCTGGTGCTGGTGCAGATGTGGACATAACTGGGGACAGAAGGGCCAAGTGTGGAAGCCAAATCATTGGGGGTAGGGGGGATAATGACCCAGGCTCAGCGAGGGGCCTGGTCCCAGGGTGCCCAATGCCTGAGCAGTCCCCTCACTCAGGGGAGGATGTTCTAAGGCAGTGGTTCTCAACCTTGGCTGCACATTAGAATCACCTGGGAATCTTTTTAAAATCGTGATCTGGGCCTCATCCTCCGGATATTCTGTTTCTTTGTTATGGGGTGAGGCCACAACATTAGTAACAAAGAAACAGAATTTCCAGAGGATGAGGCCCAGAAATCAGGATTTTCAAAAGATTCCCAGGTGATTCTAATGTGCAGCCAAGGTTGAGAAGCACTGTTCTAAGGGAAGCAGAGAGCAGGAACAAGGATTCCTTAGTGAGTCACCAGGGAAGTTCCCCAAAGAGCCCCAGGCCTCCTCCTAACCTTCAAGCTCCTGTCTCCTGTACCTGAACTAGATTTTATACAGCAGGTTGGGACACAGTAGATTCTAGAGCAGTGATGGCGAACCTTTTGAGCTCGGCGTGTCAGCATTTTGAAAAACCCTAACTTAACTCTGGTGCTGTGTCACATACAGAAATTTTTTGATATTTGCAACCATAGTAAAACAAAGACTTATATTTTTGATATTTATTTTATATATTTAAATGCCATTTAACAAAGAAAAATCAACCAAAAAAATGAGTTCGTGTGTCACCTCTGACACGCCTGTCATAGGTTCGCCATCACTGTTCTAGGGCATGGCCACTGACTCCTAAGCAGACTGTTTTGCATAAGGGAAGGAGGGACATCATTAAAGAATTTATAGGAAGGCATCATCATGGGAGGGGAGGCAAAGTTGCCCCATTTCCTGCTGGCTCATTTCATGGTGGTCACCATCCCTGAGTCTAGACAGTGGCTTCCTTGGTGGGCTCAGACAGCCCCTGGAGCTGCAAAGCGAAGTTCTAGAGTGTGGGGCTAACGCCAGAACTGAGAGCTCTGACCTTGTCTCTTCCCTCACCTGTGGGTGATGTGTGTGGGGAGCAGCTACAGTGTTTGGATAGGTTCAAGCCTTGGCCTGATGAGAGGGCACAGTCCTCGCATTGTGCAAGTCCCAGCTTGGATGGCGGGGCCCTCCCAGCACAATTATAGCCAACAGCTGTAGTTGTAAGCTTGAAGCTATGGTCCGAACACGTGGCCTCACGTGCCTGAGTGATGGAGGCCTGGTAGAGTTCAGGTGCATGTAGTTGAGTAGGATTGAAACCACGAGAATGTTGGAAACATCTTTATCATGCCCTTACTTTACCTCATGGCAACTGCTATAAAATAAAGACATGGCTGGTGGGTGTTGTCGCTATCTCTCAGAGAAGCAGCATCCCACCCAGACCTATCTTTCATTCTCTTGTCGGTCTTTTCTAAGCCTTTCAGCTGTCGCACTCAGGTTCACCCTTGGCCATCCTGGCCAGGCACAGACGTGCTATTCACTCTGTGCTACCTGTCACTGTGGGTCATGGCACCTCTTTCTCTCCTAGCATATCAGTGAGGACACCACGTGAACATGGGAGTGAGCTGACCCTTCCTCCCTCCCCTGGACTTTGAGTTCACAGGCCCTGAAGTGACCCCAGAGGTCTAGTGGTGGGGTTAGGAGGAGGTTTTGAATCAGGCTTTTCTGGGACCATATGTTGAGCTTGCTGTCTATCAGCCTGGTGCACATAGGAACTTTGCTTACCTCTTACTCCCTCAATTCCCCATCCTCAACATGAGGGTAACAGCTCCATCTCATAAGGTTTTGAAGGTTTAGGAGGAAGATCAATATGACAGCTAAGGTGATGCGTGGTATAGTTATGGACTTATAAACCGCTGGATAGAGTTTTGTTAGATGTCAGAACAAACTTGTGGAAGGAGTGGTGATACTCAACAGAGACCATGCTGCCTTTGAGTCCCATCCTCTTTAAGTTCAGAAACCCAGTTTTCTCTACCTCAATTCCTGTGTTCTTAAGGCACATCCCATTGTCTTCCCCTCCCTAGCCCTAGCTTTCCTTACCCAGAGAATAATGCTCTAGAATAGTGCAATCCCTTGGGTGTTGCCTAAGATTTTATTGGAAGATAATAAACACACTCTCCTAGGTGTGTGCCACCCACCTGAGTGAGGCAATGGTCAATTAAGCAGAGAGAGAACATGGCCCAAATGCCTGGGAGGAGCCAGACTGAGCCTTATAAAGGGACCAGTCTTTGCCCAGATGCACAGCACACTCATCCTTCTCCTCAGTGACACCTCGTCAGCTCCGGTAAGTCTGCACCTGTTTGCCAGGTGGGTCATCAGGGCCCAGTGTGTTTTTCTGTGTCCAGGAATAGGGAGAGCGGTGATGGGAGCGGATTCAGGAACCTGTATCCAGTCTCAGCTCTGCCTGTTATGGGTCTTTCCAACTTGATCCCACTTGGTCCCAAGGGCCTATCTACAACAAGATTTCTGTACTAATGCTCCTATTGCTCTGTTGGCTCTTCTGTGACAACTCTGTTGAAACATCCCTGGTGGGAGCTCAGTATAAGAACCTTCCTCTGCTCCTTGTCTTCTTTTCTCTCTGGAATCATCTGACTCTCAGGCCATGTACTTTGCCCCCCAACGTCTGGGGAGAGCGGGTGGCTCTCCCAAAGTCTTGAAGATGGTCCTAAAACCAAGACCTGGGATGCCCACTCACTATGCCCTGGTGAGAAGATTTGCCACTATGTGGATCAGGGACATATCAACTAAAGTTTTGGACCTTGTGCCCAGCTGAGGGAATGACCAGGGACCTTCTGTGCACAGGGCTCAGTTAAGGCCTTGGCAAGATGACAGAAGGCCTTAGGTGTTTTCACTTAGGGACATAACAGGGAGAATCTTTCTCCCAGATCAATGGTAGTTTTTGTTAGATGCCCACACATGGGAGCCATACACATTTCTTGAGGGTTTAGGAAAGTCTGCGGTGTGAGGACTGCACTGTCCCATTTCTCTGCTTGGGGTCCAGTCTGTTGGTGGAGGTACTGGCTTTGGGAAGTCAGACCTCTTTACATAAATGTGGTCTAGCCTTGGGGTTCCAGAGAGCAGGGAGGTATAAAGGTCATCTGAAGGAGCCTATCTTCCCACATTCTACCCAATAGCCTAAAACTGAGGCAGGTATTTCTGTTCATTTCAAACATGATGCCAAGACTCCTCAGCAGTCCTTCTTTCAATCTGGGGGGATGGTCCAGGAAACCTTACGGGAGCTCAGGACAGGGCTGTATATCTTTGCTCACACTCACCATCCTACTCACACTCACTGCTGGGAGCCTCCAGGGCCCGTTTAATTTAGAGCTTGCTTTATGTTCACAATGGGCACCTCAGGGAACTCATTCCAAGAGCAGCCCAGGGCAGGTCAGGCCAGACTAGTCAGGAAGTTATTTTGTCCCCATGACTCTAACTCTGACTGTGACCCTGGAGGAGATGGTGTTGATGCTCTTGAAGAGTAGAGTCATCCAAATGCTGTGTTTGGTTCAGGTCCCAAACAAAACATCATTCCTTTTCCGTGTGGTTGACCCCTACACTCTCAGCTTCTGCCTCCTGTGGTTCTGTCCACAGTGGGTTTCTTTATTCTCCCCACCTCCTCAGGGCCCTGACCTGCATGGGCCCAGGCCCCAGCCTTGGTCACACTTTCCTCCTTATGAGCATCTCATCCCTCCTCCTAGGGTGATACAGTTCCTTCTGCTCCAGCTGAACCTCACTTCACAGGATCCTCAGTTCCCACCCCATTGACTTGACTTAGGGACCTTCACCTGGGGAGAAGGATAACAAAGTTCCGCATCTTCCTCTCCGGCAGCTTCCTTGAAATCCAAGATGGGCCATACTGCAGCTGAACAGGCCATGATGGACTTGGTCGACCAGTTCCACAGATACACCAAACCTGATGACAAGATTAACAAGAAGGGCCTTCTGAGGATGCTGAGGGAGAATTACCCTCACTTCCTCAATGCTTGTGTGAGTCTGGATAACTTCTTAAGGTTGCTTGGGCCCGGGCATGGCAGAGGACTTTGGACAAGTCCATCCCATTCTCTGATCCTCAATATTCTCATCTGCAAAAAGGCCTAAGAGGACTCTCCTGACTTATTATCAGGATGAAAGAGATGGTACATGTGGCCAAGTGTAAAGGCATCTGGAGATCAAGGGTAGTTATCAGGTGGTGAAATAGGAGAGTAAAGAATGGGTCCCCTCCCACTTGTCACTCTCTATCCAGGAGACTGAAGCCCAGAGGCTCAGGCTCTGCCTCCAGAAGCCTACTTTAGGTTCTCTGAGATCCAAGGGAAGGTGATAGAAATCCCATGGCTGATAAAATTTAACACCTTTCATTATAATGAAAGAGCTCATTCATAGACCAGATTTAGTCTGACAATTAGAATATACTGAACTGATTATAAAAGGAGAGGCTACTAGGTGACACAGAGTGTAGGTGAGCAAAGGAGGGTTAGGAATGAAGAGACAACAGGTAGGGCCTATCTTCAGTTTCTGTGTAGAACTTAGGTAGATGGGGTCATGGAAGTGGGTGAGGGGAGCAGGTCTGGATCTAAAGACCACCCACTCACCAGCTCATTGATCAGTGTGGTACTGGGATGAGTCTGCCCACCACCACTGGTCTCTCTTTCATGCTGACATTTGGTACAAGGAATCTCCCTCAGTGACATGCAGGGTAATGCTAACGTCCCCCTTAGCCCCTGGTACAGTCCACTGGCCCACAACAGCTACACCTGTGCGACCCCAGATGTTTCTCTCCCCCTCTCTGCCTCCTCCTCCTCCTATTCCACTGATAACACCTTTGATACTGAATTTATCTTTTCCACAGGAAAATAGGGGCGTAGATTTCTTGGGCGATATCTTTGAGAACAAGGACAAGAACATGGATAAGAAGATCTCATTTATTGAGTTTCTATCGGTGTTGGGAGTCCTAGCTGTGGACTACCACGATAATAGCCACGGAGCCCCACTCTGTTCTGGTGGGGAGGACAATGAGCCCAGCCCAGCCTGAGGCCTCCAGAAACCACAAGAAACAATAAAGTGTGTCTTTTGCCCAGATACAGCCTGTTTCCTGCTTTTCTTTGGCTACTTATGCTGTCAAAGCTGCCCCTTCTTGGTGAATGTAATTGTGGGTTCTCTGTGGGAAAACTTACCCAGGAATGTGCCAGGAGGGTGCCCTCCCTCTGGCCCCCAGCATAACTGACCACCTCTCTCAGCAGGGCCTCTGTCCACCTCTGCCCCTGCTCCCTAGTGCAGCCAGCGTGCCATGTCCCAGGGTCAGCAGTGCAGAGCGTTCTGCTGGCCCAGCCATGCTTTTCCTTCTCAAGGCGCGATCAGCATCTAGGGATCCAGGAACTGCAGGGAGCAGGAGCCGAGGGAGGTATGAACATGGTGCCTCATGCCCACGCGCTCCTGCCCAGCATGACCCCAGGGACATAGGGGAGATGGCACCACTGAAAAAGGCATTGGGTGGTGGCCTTTGGGGGCACATGGGCACTGGTCACTGTGAAAAGGACACTCAGCAGCCCAGAGGATGGGATCCCCTGTCCTGTGTCCTGAGGCTCTGGTCTGTGTCCTGTCCCTATGCATGTGTGTGTGTGTGTGTGTGTGTGTTTTAGCCTGTGTGGGTATCCCTGTGGAGGTGAGAGAGCCACTCTGTCTGCTGAGCTCCCAATGGTTTTGCTAAATGCTGGGAGCTGGGTGTCTGGGGAAAGCACAGAGTGATGGCTGTTGCAGGCATGAGAAGTAAAGCTAGTGCTGGAGTCCAGAGAGTGTCTGGGCAGCAAGTGAGAAGACAGGACTGAAGAGGACCGGGGAGGAGAGGGCAGGTAATGATGAGCAGAAAGCTCATGCTGAGTCATCAGTGTCAGTCCACTCCACTAGCCATGGAAAGAGGCGTGCCATTACCCACACAGGGCCCTTCCCATCTGCCTCTGTCCTTCTTGCATCTACAGAACCAGCTCACACCTGGAGCACTGGGCCCAGCTGTTCCTTTCAGAGCTGGAGCACCATGAGCCCACAGAGGTAGATGCAGAGGATGAGGAGGCCTGGGGGTGGATGGTGTGGGTACATGGGGGGCTAAGCCACACAGAAAAGAGCTTCCAGAAGCTAGGGTTAGGCAAGTATAGAGTTGCTTTGATCACAGTCCCCATTGCCTGCAGTCTGGGAAGACTTCCTGGGGTGGGCTCTGGAAATGTGACTCCATCGATGGATAGCAGAGATGTTCTGTCTTTAGAAGGCACATCGAGGCAGTCATGGCAATAACATGTTCTCTTCTGGGATCTACAGAACCAGCTCCAGAGCAAGTTCAAAAAAGACCTCGAGAGGAAACACCAACTCCAGTCCCCTCCCCAGAGTCAGAGCGGGCTCTGGGCACAGCTTTCACTGACCTTCACGAGGCAAAACAACCACCTGCAGTGTGTGGGCAACTCGCTTCAGCTCTTGTGAAGTCTGCAGTCCCAGATCCTGGGCCACAGCATGTCAGTGGCCCCGGAAGAGAGGGCTCCCCCTTTAGATACAGTTTTTGAACCTTTTTGTTTATGTTACATATGCTTAGAATTCAATTGTATTTTTCTGATACTATGAGTAAAATACAATCTACTTTAAACTAAATGGAATGAAATATAATTAAAACTAAATTTAAGTTAAATCAAATTTAACTCTGAACCTTCGGAGTGTCGTGCAAATCCATTTTTTCTGGGCCTCGGTGCTGTTATTATGAATTATAGGCTGGGAATGGGTTATCTCTGAGATGTCATCAAGCTCTAAGGATGCGGCATTCTTGAGACTCGAGACAATGGGGCTCTGGTGGAATTGACCAATTGCAATTGCACAGGGTCCCTTTAAGTCAGGGCTATCCCTGGGCAACCACATTTCATTTGACTTTGCCTTTACCAGCACACGGGCAAATTATGTTCTTAACCCCCCCAGCCCCAGCTTCCATTTTGTAGAAAGTTGTAGGGTTTAACCAACAGAAAAATGTTCCTGAACACTGCACCTGGGATAGAAACTCCACCCTGTTCCACTCCCACTGAACAGCATCCTGAGCATCACCTCTGTAGATGCAGAGCACCAAAGAGGTGTCAGGGGACAGGAAATATCCCAGGTCCTGGGTCCACACTCTTCTCTTCTACAGGCACCGCCTGCAAATCTCCTCTGGTATCAGAACCTCTCTCAGCCCTCAGGCCCTGAGCACTGTTCAGCTGGGCCTTTTTCTAAGGCTCTCTGTCTCAGCTGAGCCCAGGAACAATTACTTCCACCTGAACAAGGTTGTGCATGTGGCCTGGCTTCTCTCTTTACATCAGTCCTCCAAACCACCCTGGAGAGACCGGACTAACACCCTTCTAGGGCACCGTGCCATGGCAGATGCTACAATGTCTCAGGACAAACGGGTATCAGCATTGGACCAGACTCATGCCCCTGCCTCCAGGAGATCAGCTCTCTGGGTTGACACAGGTATGAAACACAATTCTAACAGAATGTGATGAGTTCTACAGTCGACCTTTCCCATAGCTAAGTATGGAGAACATGAGCCCATTGGGGATCACACACCAGGCTCTCTTCAGGATGTGATTCCTAAATCATTCCAGAAAATGAGTAACTGTATGTCTATCCACTTCATCCTAATTTTTCATGGAGCATGGCAATGGCGGGAAGCATAGTGAGATTAAACAGAAGTTGGAGAATTCTAGGAGATTAGGTCCACGTTAGAGGCCATGGTCAGTTGACTTGTACATACCAGCAATGTCCTGGGAAGTGCGGCCTCCCACCGTGTGGGAAGCAACTCCTCCTTTTGGAAGATCAGGACTATGGTCTCCACAGCAGCTGTTCACTATTTCAAATTACACTTTTTAACCTGGCCTCACTTTCCTAAGTTTCACAGCCAACTTCAAAACTGGAGGTTTTTACATTTTTGATTGCTGTTAACATTAGTTGCTATGGACCAGAATTTGAACAATTATATTTCAACAACAAAAAATAGTTTTAGAGTAAGGACTATGTGCTGGAACTGCTAGGTACTAGAGATCAGTGAAGCTAAAATAAGTGTTTTTCCTCCCTAATTTGGAATACAGACATATGGGGACAATGACGTGGTGTGGTTCCCACAGTACAAGTGGGCTTAGGTGGCAGGTAGCATAAAGGAGGAAGAGCACATTTCATTGTGGAGAAGTAGTCTGTGTCCAATTCCAAGGAGAATCCCTAGAGACAAGTTCAGATTTCTAGTCTGTTGAGATACATCATATTAAACAGGAAGGTGAGGAATTCAAAGATATTTCAGGCAAAGAGAAGCATTAAAAAAAATGGAATTGAGTCAGGAAACAATAAGACATATTGGGATGGACTGGGACCATCAGGAGGTAAGTTCCCAGGACAGGAACAGGGGAACAGGGATGGCTGAGCAGAGAGGAAGTCAGACACCAGCTCTGGGAGCCCTGGCAGGAAGGTTCCTAGCAGGACCAGCAGTCCTGGTGCAGGAGGAGAGAAGCCAAGTGGAGGGATTGGTTCAAGCTGGGAGGTTTGCAGGGCGGGTATGGCCCTGAGGCAAGTCAGCACCAGAGATCTTAGTCAGTGGAGAGCAGTTGGTGTGGTGGATCATGGGGTGCAGGCTGCATAGAGACAGAAGAGGGTACTGACAGGAGAAAAGTGAAAAGGTCCAGAGAAGCAGGTCTCCCTGAGTTTGAAAGCAGGTGCAATGAGAAGGAGGGGGGGAGGGGACAGACAATACCAGTGAGAGAGTGAGGTGTAGGCGGGGAAAAGCTGAGGCATGTCCTAAATGATGACAAGCTGCAGAGGATGGGCAGGAGAGGATGCCCCTGAAGTGGAGGGAGGTGATGGTCTCAGAACTGAGATGCTAATGACACGGTGAGAGTAGGAGGTGGAGGAGTCAACCACATGGACAAATACCTCACCCACCGAGTTTCCTGCAGGTGGGCCAGGAGATTTTGGAGGTAGTTGCCTAATTTCTCCCTGAAGAATGTGGCCTGATTGAGGGGTTAGCAGGAGACTGTGTAGAGGTAGGAAGTGACCCAGCTGGATGATGGGATCCTCAAGGAGGGGAGCTACTGAAGCAGCAGGGACATGCCTAGAGATGGCCCTGGATGTGCAGGTGAGTGCTGACTGGCCTCCTGGCACCATGGAGAGACCCCATGTGTGGGAGAGCCATTGCTTGCTGAGGAAGCACTTGTGTCCTGCTTGTTTCTGAAATCCTCAGCCCCTAGCACATTTTATGACGTCAGAGAGCCCAAGGGTAATGACATGGCCCCTCCTATGACAGATAAGGGGATCTGTCACCTATGATACTCAGTATGAGCTTTCCACTCATTCCTCCATGCCCTCTCCTCCCTACTCTTCTTCAATCTTCTCTTCCACTTGCTGCCCAGACTCTCTCTGGACTCCAGCACTAGCTTTACTCCTCAAGCCTGGAACAGCCATCACTCTGTGCTTTCCCCAGACACCCAGCTCCCAGTACTTAGGAAACCATTGCGAGGATCAGCTCAGCAGACAGGGTGGCTCTCACCTCCACAGGGACACCCACAAAGGCTAAAACTCACACACACAGGGACAGGACACAGCCCAGAAGCCCAGAACAGAGGACAAGAGATCCAGTCCTTGGGCACTGCTGAGTGTCCCGTTCACAGTGAGCAGTGCCCATGTGCCCACAAGCCCACCACCCAATGCCTATTTCAGTGGTGCCATCTCCCCTTTGTCCCGAGGTCGCTGGGCAGGAGCACGTAGGCATGAGGCACCATATTCACACCTCCCTCAGCTCCTGTTCCCTGCAGTTCCTGGATCCCCAAATGCTGATGGTGGTTGGGGAAGAAATAGCATGGCTGGGGCCAGCAGAATGCTCTGCACTGCTGACCCTGGGACCTGGAACACTGGCTACACTAGGGAGCAGGGGCAGAGGTGGACAGAGGCCCTGCTGAGAGAGGAGGTCAGTTTCCTGTGGAAAAGATAAATTCAGTCCCAAAAGTGTTATGGGGGGAATAGGAGGAGAAGGAAGGCAGAGAGAGGTAGAGAAGCATCTGGGGCCGCACAGTTGTAGCTGGTGTGGGCCAGTGGAGGGCATCAGGGGATGAGAGGGACATTAGCACTACCCAACAGGTCACTGAGGGAGATTCCTTGGATCAAATATCAGAATGAAAGAGAGACCTAGTGGTGGTGGGCAGACTCATCCCAGTACCACACTGATCAATGAGCTGGTGGGTGGGTGGTCTTTAGACCCAGACCTGCTCCCCCCACTCACTTCCAGGACCCCATCTACCTAAGTTCTACCCAGAAACTAGGTAGGCCCTACCCATTGTCTCTTCATTCTTAACCACCTTGCCTGTTTGCCTTCCCGAGTCTTCCATGCTAAGTGGCCTCCTTTGCTAACCTACTCTCTGTGTCACTTAGTAACCTCTCATTTGTCATCACTTCAGTGCATTCTAATTGTCAGAATAAATCAGGAATATGAATGAGCTTTTTCATTGTAATGAAAGGTGTTAAATATTATCAGCCGTGGAATTGCTATCACTTTCCCTTGGATCTCAGAGAACCTAATAGAGGCTTCTAGAGGCAGAGCCTGAGCCTCTGGGCTTCAGTCTCCTGGATGGAGAGTGACAAGTGGGAGGGGACCCATTCTTTACTCTCCTATTTCAACACCTGATAACTACCCTTGATCTCCAGATGCCTTTACTCTTGGCCACATGTATCATCTCTTTCATCCTGATAATAAGTCAGGAAAGTCCACTTAGGCCTTTTTGCAGATGAGAATATTGAGGATCAGAGAATGGGACTGACTTGTCCAAAGTCCTCCCCCATGCCAGGGCCCAAGCAATCTGGAGAAGTCACCCAGACTCACACAAGCCTTGAGGAAGTTAGGGAAATTCTCCTTCAGCATCTTCAGCAGGCCCTGCTTGTCAATCTTGTCATCAGGTTTTGCGTATTTGTGGAACAGGACGATCAAGTCCATCACGGACTGTTCAACTGGAGTATGGCTCATCTTGGTTTTCAAGGAAGCTGCCAGAGAGAAAGACGGGGAAGTTTGTGATCTTTCTCCCCAGGTGAGGGTCCCTAAATCAGGACAATGGGGTGGGAACTGAGGATCTTGTGAAGTGAGGCTCAGTTGGGAGCAGAAGGAGCTGTATCAGCCTAGGAGGTGGGATGAGATGCTCACAAGGAGGAGAGTGTGACCAAGGTTGGGGCCTGGGCCCATGCAGGTCAGGGTCCAAAGGAGATGGAGGAGAACACAGAAGCCCACTGTGGACAGAACCACAGGAGGCAGAAGCAGAGAGGGTAGGGGTCAATCACATAGTAAAGGACTGACATTTTAGTTGAGAACTGAACCAAACACAGCATTTCGATGACTCTACTCTTTAAGAGCAGTAATACCAACTCCTCCAGTGTCAATGTCAGGGTTAGAGTCATGCGGACAAAATAACTTCCTCACTAGTCTGGGCTCACCTGCTCTGGGTTGCTCTTGGAAAGAGACCCCTGAGGAGTCCATTGGAAACATAAAGCAAGCTCTAAATGAAACCAGTTCTGGAGGCTCCCAGCAGTCAGTGTGAGTAGGATGGTGAGTGTGAGCAGAGATATACAGCCCGGTCCTGAACTCCTGCAAGTGTTCCTGGACCATCCCAGGGAAAGAAGGCCTGCTGACCAGTGTTGGCATCATGTTTGAAATAAACAGGAATTCCTGCCTCAGTTTTAGGCTATTGGTTGGAAAGTTCGGAGATAGGCTACTTCAGATGACCTTTGTACCTCCCTGCTATCTGGAACCGCAAGGCTAGACCACATTTAAGTAAAGAGGTCTGACTTCCCAAAGCCAGTCCCTCCACCAACAGTCTGGACCCCAAGCAGAGAAATGGGACAGTCCAACCCTCACACCCCAGACTTTCCAAAACTCTCAAGAAATGTGTATGGCCCACATTTTTGGGCATCTAACAAAAACTGTATTTTCTTATCATCAGGACAAAAAAACCTTGCTGCTATGTCCCTACATGGAATTACCCAAAGCCTTCTGTGAACTTGGCCAACGTCAGAGCTGAGCCCTGTGCACAGAATGTCACTGGTCTTTCCCTCAGCTGGGGAGAAGGTCCAAAACATTAGTTGATAGGTTTCTGATCCATATACTGGCAGAGCTTCTCACCAGGGCAAGGTGAGTGGGAGTCCCAGGCTTGGGTTCAGGAGAACCTTCTGAACTTGGATAGAGACACCCACTCTCCCTGGAGGTGGGGTGCAAATTGAGTCTTCCCCAACCTGTGGTCTGAGAGTTAGGTGAGTCCAGAAAGAAAAGAAGAGAAGGAGAGAGGAAGGGTCTTTTCCTCAGCTCCCACCAGAGAGGTTTCCACAGAGTTGTTACACAGGGGCCAGTCCAGCCATCTTGTAGATGAGATCCTCAGGACCCCAGTGGAATAAAGTTACACAGCCCCATAACAGGCAAAGTCCCATAACAGGCAGAGCCCCGTTACAGGCAGAGCCCCATTACATCTGGACCCAAGCTTCTGAATCCTCTCCCATCACTGCTTTTCCCTACTCCTGCAGACAGCAGAACACCCTGGGCCCTGAGGAACCTCCTGGCAAAGAGATAGGCGCAGACTTACCAAAGCTGACGAGGAGGCAGTGAGGAGAAGGTGAGGACGTGATTGTCCTGTTCCACAAATACACCAAACCTTTGCATCTGGGAAAAGACTGGTCTCTTTATAAGGCTCAATCTGGCTCCTCCCAGGCACTGGGAGCCTTTGGGTCATATCTGTCTACTTCCTGGACCATTGTTCCAATCAGGTGGGTGGCACACACCTAGGAGTGTGTGTTCAGCATGTGCCAGTAAAATCCCAGGCAACTCCCAAGGGAAAACACCTAGAGCCTTCTTCTGTCCTCACTTCCCTGGATTCAGGGGTGTGGAATACAATGGGATGTGTCGTAAAGCACAGGAATTCTGGTACAGAAAACTGTGTTTCTGAACTTAAAGAGGATGGGACTCTGAGATGCATCATGGTCTGTGTTTGCTAATCACACACTCCTTCCATAATTTTGTTCTGGCATCTAACACAAACTCTCTCCAGTGATTTTTAAGTCCATAACTATACCACGCATCACCTTACTTGTCATATTGATATTCCTCCTAAACTGTCAAAACCTTATGAGATGGAGCTGTTACCCTCATGTTGAGGATGGGGAGTTGAGGGAGTAAGAGGTAAGCAAAGTTCTTATGTGCACAAGGCTAATAGACAGAAAGTTTAAGATATGATCCCAGAAAAGCCTAATTCAAAACCTCCCTCCTAACCCCACTACTAGACCTCTAGGGTCACTGTGGGGCTGGTGAACTCGAAGTCCAGGGGAGTGAGGCAGGGTCACCTCACTCCCATCTTCATGGGAATCCTCACTGTAGCGCTAGGAGAGAAAGAGGTGGCATGACCCACAGTGACAGACCAGGGAACACAGAGAGAGTAGTGGCTCAGCATGTCACCTGCAGGCGAGGGAAGACGGGAGGTCAGACCTCTGAGTCCTGGCATTAGCCCCACACTTTAGAAATACACTTCGCAGCTCCAGGGCCCACCAGGGCCCACCAAGGAAGCGACTGTCTAGATTCAGGGATGGTGACCACCATGAAATGAGCCAGCAGGAGATGGGGCAAAGTTGCCACCCCTCCCATGAGGATGCCTTCCTATAAATTCTTCAATGATGTTTCTCCTTCCCTTATGCAAAACAGTCTGCTTAGGAGATAGTAGCTCATGCCCTGAGGTCTGTTATGTCCTAACCTGCTGTGGAAAATCGAGTTCAGGTACAGGAAACGAGCTTGGAGGTCAGGATAAAACCTGGGAACCTCTGGGGACATACCATGCTGATTCACTGAAGAGTCCTTGTTCCTGCTCTCTGTTCCCCTTAGAACATGCTCCCATGGAGAAAGGGACTGCTCAGGCATTGGGCACCCTGGGACCAGGACCACCACTGAGCACCCAGGTCAGGCCCCCCAATGCACTGGCCTCCATGCTTCAGCCTGGCCTTTCTGTCCCCAGTTATATCCATATTTGCATCAGCACCAGACCTCTCTGGTTCACTCATTTAATTTCTTCTTACCCCCACTCAAAGCCTCCCCGGAAGGGTACACAGAAAACCTGGAGCACGAGCTGCCTCCGGGCAGGGGAAGTGAGATGGCATGCCCACTTTGTCCCTGGTGTAGCTTTTGAAATTTGAACAATGTCAAAATACTTTAAATTAGTTTTTAATTAGTTTAATTTAAGTTTTGCTTTGTTCAATTCTGGCCTTACTTTCAGAGTCTGAACTATGAATAGTCCTCAGCTTCCGGAATCTAAACATCATTGATCTGTTGCATGGTCTCTCTCTTATTTTACTTATATACTTAATTTCCCTTAGTCTTCATTAATATTTGAACTTACCCCCCAAATCCAAAAAATAAAATGTATGTTTTCTGTTTATTTTTATGCATACTCATCAATGTAAATGATTATTTTGGCCTATGTTTTATAGATATTCTTTATGTGATATAGATCAATCATACAGAAAAATAAAATATACTACAATGTATAGCCCAATGAATTATCTCCAACACCTGTGACTGCCACCCAGGTCAATGAATAAAATATTGCCACCACCCCTACTGTCACTGCCCCTTTTCTCTCTTCCTGAAAACCATCATCTGGACTTTTATGGTAAAGCTCTCTCTTTGTTTCATTTGAATTTTACCATTTAAGCAAATTTACTTGAAGGAGAACAGATTCTATATATTCTTCTATGTTTGCCTTAGTTTGCTCAGTATTACACTTATAAGTGATATCCATGTTATACTGTTTGTTCATCATTGTATACTATATATCTTGGTATAAATATCACATCATTTTCTATAATTCTGCTTTAAATATCACATGCCCTTAATTTTCTTGTTTTTCTTTTGTATGGTTTCCAGCTCAGGTGACCAGGGATTTTGACCTCTGACCTCATGTTCCTGTGGGGCTCAGCCACCCTGTCTGGTGAGGTATGTGGAAAGGGCCCAGGGCAGTCCCTGGTTGTGTAAGACTTGGGTGTTTAAGGAATAAGAAGGGGATGAGCCCATGTTTCAGGGACCGACTTCAAAAGAGCCCTGTTTATTGGCAGAGACATTAGTGTTTACAGATATTGTGACTAACAGTCAAGTCTCACTCTGGCATCGCCCTTATCACTCACCACCACCAGAAAGGCTATAGGTATCTGCCAATCCCTGAACCAATAATTCTTTGGCAACATGGTCTACACATCCAGGTGAATCACTTGGAACCATCTCGCAAGCATTTACTGTTTATCCTGAGCCTCTCTTTCATACATCCCAATGGACTCTGGACCCCAGCTGTCCTTGGCTGTTTGGAGTGGAGACCTGGACCATTTGTTCAAGGTATAAATTCAAGAAGAACCCACTGAGCACAACTCACTGGACTTTAGCATGAACGTATGGCCAGAGCAATATTTTAAAGAATTTATCTCTCCTCAATGCTCGTACTTTAGAAGTGAAGACAAAAAGAATAAAATAGAAACTGTGGATGCTGGATATGTACAGTGACACACTGTATAACCCAAAAAGAGAGGGGTACTTTCTGAAGAGGAGAGGCTGACTAAAACACCTTAGATGTGGCATTTGAATGAACTTCAACACCTAGTCTTCAAGCAAGCAAACCAGGGAAAAAGATTCCAGACCTTGACATGTGAGCAAAACTACAGCACAGAACAGACATGACATCAGGAGGACAGAAACACGTCTAGAGCCAAGAGTGTTGGAAGTGAGAGGTTTGGGACAGGCACCAGCTATGTCCAACCCAGTACCTAACCCCTCTTCTGAACTAACAGAGCCCAGTTTGCTTGGGGTTTAGGTTACCCAGTACCCCCATATGCGTCTGGTCTCCTCTAAGCCATTCTGACAGTCCTGTCCTTGCTTTCCCTGTGCCCCTTGCAACCAAGAGTGAACATGTGTCCCACCAGTTCTGCTCAATGAAACTGAGTGATGCTCGGCCAGGCTTCTGGGACTCTGCTTTTCTGACAGGAGGGGGCAGGGAGAGCTGGCCCTGCCATGCCTCACCCCATGCCTGGGTTGCTGGTCCTGGACACAGGCAGTCATCAAAAATACTTACCCAAGTGAGTTGAAGAGTTACAGCTTCATAAAAACCTCCAAATGAATGACTTTAGAAACTTTATTCATAATTGCCCCAAACTGGAAGTAACCAAGATGTCTTTCAAAAGGTGAATGAATAAACAAACTGTGGCACACCCATACAGTGGAAGATTATCCAGCAAGAAGAAGAATTGAGCTTTCAAGCCACAAGAAGACATGGAGGAAACTACAAGGATATTGCTGAGTGAAGGAAGCCATTCTGAAACAGCCACATACTGTATGATTTCAAATATATGACATTATAGAAAAAGCAAAACCATATTGACAATTAAAATATCAGTAGTCATCAGGATTCAGGATAGGAGGGGATGGCTGAATAGTTGGGGCACCGGTGTTTTTTGAGGCAATGAAACTACTTTGCATGATACTGTGATGATGAATATGTGGCATTACACATTTGTCCAAAACCACAGAATTTCACAATAGGAACTGAACCCTAGTTAAACCATGGACTTTAGTTCAGAATAATGTATCAATATTGTTTCCTCAATTATAACAAATGTTCCACACTAATTAAGATGTTAATAAACAGGGGATACTGTGGGGAGTGGGGGTATACAGGAAATAAACTCTCTGTTCCAAAATTTTCAGCCAATATAAAATGGTTCTAAAAATTAGAGTGTATTAATAATAAAAATAATAAGATTGAGTTTCTTTTTATTGTAAGCCAAGTTTGATTGAAACAAATAGCCCTGGAGAGTTAACTAGGAGTACCCTCCTGAATATGACGCCGGGTTATGAGCAAGCATTCTATTTTCTTCTTTTCTATATTTTCTGGAGCTCTCTTACAATCTTATCTAAAAGCTAGCTAATAAATCAAATCTGTTTTTTGAGAACTAAGTCTCTCAAGGTAAACTTATTAGCATTTTATATTTTCTGTCTACAGGGAAATTACTTAACCTCTTTATTTTATTTATTTATTTTTTAAAATATATTTTTATTGATTTCAGAGAGGAAGGGAGAGTGAGAGGGAGATAGAAACATCAATGAGGAGAGAGAATAACTCACCAGCAGCCTCCTGCAGGCACAACAATGGGGATTAAGCCCGAACCTGAGCATGTACCCTGACCAGGAATTAAACCATGACCTCTTGGATCATAGGTCAATGCTCAACCACTAAGCCATGCTAGCTGGGCCCAATTTATTTTAATTCCTTGGCTTATCTACCTCTCTTCCCCAGAAAGTTACCTCTCTCTTCTTGGGTTATAGACTGTGTCATTGAACATCTCCAACATCCACAGTTTCTATTTTATTCTTTTTGTCTTCACTTCTAAAGTGTGAGAATTGAGGGCAGATAAATTCTTTAAAATTTGTGTTGCCATATGTTCATCGCAAAGCACAGTGAGTAGTGCTCAGTGGGTTCTCCTTAAATTTTGTACCTTGAACAAATGGTCCAGGTCTCAGCTCCAAACAGCCAAGGACAGCTGGGGTCCAGAGTCCATTGGGATGAATGAAGAGTGGCTCAGGATAAACAGTAAATGCGTGCAACATGGTTCCAAGTGACTGACATGGATGTGTAGTCCCTGTTGCCAAAGAACGTTTGTTTCAGGGAATGGAAGATACCTACAGCCTTTCTGGTGGTGGTGAGTGATAAGGGAGATGCTGGGGTGGGACTTGGCTGTTAGTCACAATAGTTGCAAACACTAATGTCTCTGACAACAAACAGGGATGTTTTGATGTTGATCCCTGAAACATGGGCTCATCCCCTACTTATTCCTTAAACACCCAAGACTTTCATAACCAGGGCCTGCCCTGGGCCCTTTCCACATACCTCACCAAACAGGGCGGCTGCTTCCCCTAGGAACGTGAGGTCAGAGGTCAAAATCCCTGGTCACTTGAGCTGGAAACCATTGAAAAAGAAGTCAAAGTGATGAGCATGTGGTATCTAAAGTAGAATTTTAAAAAAACGTATGTCACATTCATATAAAGGTATATATAGTATAGTACTACAATGAAGAACAAACACAGTAAAGGATAGGGCTTATGAATGTAATACTGAGAAAAATAAGGCAGACACAATAGAATACATAGATTATGTTTCCCTTCAAGTAAGATTTGAAAGCAGGGCAAATGGCAGTGTTCAGGAATGTATGCTTAGGTGATAAAATGAAACAGAGAGAGGGTCTCATCAAAAAAGTTCAGATGATGGTTTTGAGAAGAGAGAAAGCAGGCTGGTGCGGGTGGTGGCAATGTTTTATTCATTGACATGGGGGACAGTCACATGTGTAAGATTCATTAGGCTGTGTATTGTAGTTTGTTGTATTTTCTGCATAATTAATCTATATTAAAAAAAAATATGGCGAGAACACGGGCCAAAATAACTATTTACATTGGTGAGCATGCATAAAAATAAACAAAAAAACTAGAAAACTTATATTTCTTTTTTGAGAAAAATTGAATGGTAATGAAGATTAAAGGAATAGAAGTATATAAGTAAAAATAAGATACCTTGCAACAGATTAATGATGCTCAGATTCCAGAAGCCAAGGATTATACATAGTTCAGACTCTGAAAGTGAGGCAAGACTGAACAAAGCAAAACTTAAATATAAAAATTAAAAATGAAATTGAAGTATCTTGACATTGTTCAAATTTCAAAAGCTATGCCAGGGCGAATGTGGGAATGACATTTCAGTTCCTCTGCTCCAAGTGACGCCCTCTCCAGGTTTCCTGTGTGTCCTTCACAGCAGGCTTTTAGTGGAGATGAGAACACATTACATAAGTGAACCAGAGAGGGCTGGTGCTGGTGCAAATGTGGACATAACTGGGGACAGAAGGGCCAGGTGTGGAAGCCCAATGCATTGGTGGGCAGGGGCAGGCTGACCCAGGCTCAGCGATGGGCCTGGTCCCAGGGTACCCAGTGCCTGAGCAGTCCCCTCACTCATGGCCAGACCTTCTAAGGGGAGCAGAGAGCAGGAACAAGGATTCCTCAGTGAGTCAGCAGGGCCGTTCCCCAGAGGTCCCCAGGCCTCATCCTAACCTCCAAGCTCCTGTCTCCTGCACCTGAACTAGATTTTCCACATCAGGTTGGGACATAGCAGACCACGGGGCATGGCCACCGATTCCTAAGCAGACTGTTTTGCAAAAGGGAAGGAGGGACATCATTGAAGAATTCATAGGAAGGCATCATCATGGGAGGGGAGGCAACATTGCCCAATTTCCTGCTGGCTCATTTCATGGTGGTCACCATCCCTGAGTCTAGACAGTGGCTTCTTTGGTGGGATCAGGCAGCCCCTGGAGCTGCAAAGCGAAGTTCAAGAGTGCGGGGCTAACGCCAGAACTGAAAGCTCTGACCTTGTCTCTTCCCTCACCTGTAGGTGATGTACTATTCACTGTGTAATACCTGTCACTGTGGGCCATGACATCTCTTTCCCTCCTAGCATTTCAGTGAGGACACCACGTGACCATGGGAGTGAGCTGACCCATCCTCCCTCCCCTGGACTTTGAGTTCACAGGCCCTGATGTGACCCCAGAGGTCTAGTGGTGGGGTTAGGAGGGAGGTTTTGAATCAGGCTTTCTGGGACCATATGTTGAGCTTGCTGTCTATCAGCCTGGTGCACATAGGAACTTTGCTTACCTCTTACTCCCTCAATTCCCCATCCTCAACATGAGGGTAACAGCACCATCTCATAAGATTTTGAAGGTTTAGGAGGAAGATCTATATGACAGATAAGGTGGTGCGTGGTATAGTTATGGACTTATAAACCGCTGGAGAGACTTTTGTTAGATGTCAGAACAAACTTGTGGAAGGACTGGTGATACTCAAACAGAGACCAGGCTGCCTTTCAGAGACCCATCTTCATTAAGTTCAGAAACCCAGTGTTCTCTACCTCAATTCCTGTGCTTTCAAGACAATCCCATTGTCTACCCTAACCCAGCCCTAGGTTTCCTTACCCAGAGAATAATGCGCTAGAATAGTGCAATCACTTGGGAGTTGCCTAAGATTTTATTGGAAGATGATGAACACACACTCCTAGGTGTGTGCCACCCACCTGAGCCAGTCAATGGTCCAGGAAACAGAGAAAGAACATGGCCTAAGGGCTCCCAGTGCCTAGGAGGAGCCAGACTGAGCCTTATAAATAGACCAGTCTTTGCCCAGATGCACAGCACACTCACCTTCTCCTCAGTGACACCTCGTCAGCTCCGGTAAGTCTGCACCTAACTGTTTGCCAGGGGGGTTCGTCAGGGCCCAGGGTGTTCGTCTGTGTCCATGAGTAGAGAAATCAGTGATGGGAGCGGATTCAGGAACCTGTATCCACTCTCAACTCTGCCTTTTATGGGTCTTTCCAACTTGATCCCATTTGGTCCCAAGGGCCTATCTACAACAAGATGTCTGTACTGATGCTCCCATTGCTTTGTTGGCTCTTCTGTGACATCTCTGTTGAAATGTACTTGGTGGAAGCTCAGTATATGAACCTTCCTCTGCTCCTTGTCTTCTTTTCTCTCTGGAATCATCTGACTCTCAGGCCATGGACTTTGCCCCACAAACTCTGGGGAGAGTGGGTGGCTCTCCCAAAGGCTTGAAGATTCTCCTAAACCCAGGCCTGGGATGCCGACTCACTATGCCTTGTTGAGAAGATCTGCCACTACTGTGGATCAGGGACCTATCAACTTAGGTTTTGAACCTCGTCCCCAGTTGATGGAATGATCAATGACCTTCTGTGCACAGGGCTCAGCTAAAGCCTAGGGCAAGTTGACAGAAGGCCATAGGTGTTTTCACTTAGGGACATAACAGGGAGGATCTTTCTCCCAGATCAGGAGACAATGGAAGTTGTTGTTCGATGCCCACACATGGGAGCCATACACATTTCTTGAGAGTTTGGAAAGGTCTGGAGTGTGAGAGCTGCACTGTCCCATTTCTCTGCTTGGGGTCCAGACTGTTGGTGGAGGGACTGGCTTTGGAAAGTCAGACCTCTTTACTTAAATGTGTTCTAGCCTTGGGGTTCCAGATAGCGGGAAGGTACAAAGGTCATCTGAAGGAGCCTATCTCTCCACATTCCACCCAATAGCCTAAAACTGAGGCAGTTATTTCTCTTCATTTCAAACATGAAGCCAACACTGGTCAGCAGTCCTTCTTCCATCTGGTGGTTGTAGTCCAGGAAACCTTGCGAGAGCTCAGGCCAGGGCTGTATATCTCTGCTCACGCTCACCATCCTACTGACACTCACTGCTGGGAGCCTCCAGGGCCCATTTCATTTAGAGCTTGCTTTTTTTATCACAATGCGCACCTCAAGGGACTCATTCCAAAAGCAGCCCAGGGTGGGTCAGGCCAGACTAGTCAGGAAGTTATTTTGTCCCCATGACTCTAACCCTGATGTTGACCCTGGAGAATTTAGTGTTGATGGTCTTGAAGAGTAGAGTCATCCAAATGCTATGTTTGGTTCAGGTCCCAAGTAAATGTCAGTCCTTTTCCATGTGGTTGACCCCTACTCTCTCTGCTTCTTCCTCCTGTGGTTCTGTCCACAGTGGGTTTCTTTATTCTCTCTACCTCCTCTGGGACCTGACCTGCATGTGCCCAGGCCCCAGCCTTGGTTAACCTATCCTCCTTAAGAGCATCTCATCCCACCTCCTAGGATGATACAGCTCCTACTGCTCCTAACTGAGCCTCACTTCACTGGATCCTCACTTCCCACCCCATTGTCCTGACTTAGGGACCCTTACCTGGGGAGAAGGATAACAAAGGTCCCCATCTTTCTCTCTGGCAGCTTCCTTGAAAACCAAGATGAGCCATACTCCAGTTGAACAGTCCGTGATGGACTTGATTGTCCTGTTCCACAAATACACCAAACCTGATGACAAGATTGACAAGCAGGGCCTGCTGAAGATGCTGAAGGAGAATTTCCCTAACTTCCTCAAGGCTTGTGTGAGTCTGTGTGACTTCTCCAGATTGCTTGGGCCCTGGCATGGCGGAGGACTTTGGACAAGTCAATCCCATTCTCTGATCCTCAATATTCTCATCTGCAAAAAGGCCTAAGTGGACTTTCCTGACTTATTATCAGGATGAAAGAGATGATACATGTGGCCAAGTGTAAAAGCATCTGGAGATCAAGGGTAGTATTCAGGTGGTGAAATAGCTTCCAGGAGACTGAAGCCCATAAGCTCAGGCTCTGCCTCCAGAAGCCTGCATTCAGTTCTCTGAGACCTAAGGGAAGGTGATAGAAATTCCATGGCTGATAAAATTTAATACCTTTCATAACAATGAAAAGCTCATTTGTAGACCTGATTTAGTCTGACAGTTAGAATATACTGAACTGATTAGAAAAAGAGAGGTTACTAGGTGACACAGAGAGTAGGTGAGCAAACGAGGGCACTGAGCATGGAAGATTCAGGAAGGAAATAGGGTATAGGAGAGGAGGGTTAGGAATGGAGAGACAAGGGGTCGGGCCTATCTTTAGTTTCTGGGTAGAACTTAGGTAGATGGGGTCCTGGAAGTGGGTCGGAGAAGCAGTTCTGGGTCTAAAGTCCACGCACCCACCAGCTCATTGATCAGTGAGGCTATGGGCTGAGTCTGCCCACCACCACTAGGTCTCTCTTTCATGCTGATACTTGATCCAAGGAATCTCCCTCAGTGACCTGCAGGGTAATGCTAACGTTCCCCTCATCCCCAGATACCCTCCACTGGCCCACACCAGCTACACCTGTGCGTCCCCAAATGCTTCTCTCCCCCTTTCTGCCTCCTCCACCTCCTCCTGTTTCACCCATAACACTTTTGGGACTGAATTTATCTTTTCCACAGGAAGAAAAAGGCAAACATTTCTTGGCCCATATCTTTGAGGACGAGGACAAGAATAATGATAAGAAGATCGACTTTTCCGAGTTTCTGTCGGTGTTGGGAGTCATAGCCACGGACTACCACAATCACAGCCATGGAGCCCCACTCTGTTCTGGGGGAGGACACTGAGCCCAGCCCAGCCTGAGGCCTCCAAGAAACAATAAAGTGTGTCTTTTGCCCAGATACAGCCTGTTTCCTGCTTTTCTTTGGCTACTTATGCTGTCAAAACCACCCCTTTTTGGTGAATGTAATTTGGGATCTCCATGGAGTGATTTACCCAGGAATGTGCCAGGAGGGTGCCCTCCCTCTGACCAACAGTACAACTGACCACCTCTCTCAGCAGGGCCTCTGTCCACCTCTGCCCCTGCTCCCTAGTGCAGCCAGCGTGCCAGGTCCCAGGGTCAGCAGTGCAGAGCATTCTGCTGGCCCAGCCATGCTTTTCCTTCTCAAGCCGAGATCAGCATCTGGGCATCCAGGAACTGCAGGGAGCAGGAGCTGAGGTGTGAACATGGTGCCTCATGCCCACGTATTCCTGCCCAGCATGACCCCAGAGACATAGGGGAGATGGCACCACTGAAAAAGGCATTGGGTGGCCTCACTGGGGGCACATGGGCACTGGTCACTGTGAACTGGACAATCAAAAGCCCAGAAGACTGGATTCCCTTGCCTGTGTCCTGGGCTTCTGGGCTATGTCCTGTCCCTGTGCATGTGTGTGTATGTTTTATCCTGTGTGGTGTCCCTGTGGAGGTGAGAAGCCACCTTGTCTGCTGAGCTGATCCTCCCAATGGTTTGCTAAATGCTGGGAGCTGGGTGTCTGGGAAAAGCACAGAGTGATGGCTGTTCCAGGCATGAGGAGTAAAGCTAGTGCTGGAGTCCAGAGAGTGTCTGGGTAGCAAGTGAGAAGACAGGACTGAAGAGGAGAGGGGAGGAGAGGGCAGGGAATGATGAGCAGAAAGCTCATGCTGAGTCATCAGTGACAGTCCACTCCACTAGCCATGGAAAGAGCGTGCCATTACCCACACAGGGTCCTTCCCATCTGCCTCTGTCCTTCTTGGATCTACAGAACCAGCTCACACCTGGAGCACTGGGCCCAGCTGCTCCTTTCAGAGCTGGAGCACCATGAGCCCACAGAGGTAGAGGCAGAGGACAAGGAGGCCTGGGGGTGGATGGTGTGGGTGTGTGGGGGGCTAAGTCACACAGAGAAGAGCTTCCAGAAGCTAGGGTTAGGCAGGAGCAAAGAGTTGCTCTGATCACTGTCCCCATGGCCTGCAGTCTGGGAAGACTTCCTGGGGTGGGCTCTGAAACTGGGACTCCATGGATGGATAGCAGAGATGTTCTGTCTTTGGAAGGCACATCGAGGCAGTCATGGTGATAACATGTTCTCTTCTGGGATCTCCAGAACCAGCTCCAGAGCAAGTACAAAAAAGACCTCAAGAGGCAACGTCCACTCCATTGGCCTCCCCAGAGTCAGAGCGGGCTCTGGGCACAGCTTTCACTGACCTTCACGAGGCAGAAGAACCATCAGCGTATGGGCAACAACTTCAGCTACTGTGAAGTCTGCAGTCCCAGATCCTGGGCCACAGCATGTCAGTGGCCCCGGAAGAGAGGGCTCCCCCTTTAGATACAGTTTTTGAACCTTTTTGTTTATGTTACATATGCTTAGAATTCAATTGTATTTTTCTGATACTACTGAGTAAAATACAATCTACTTTAAAGAAAATGGAATGAAATACAATTAAAACTAAATTTAATTTAAGTTCAATCAAATTTAACTATGAACCTTCAGAGTGTTGTGCAAATCCATTTTTTCTGGGCTTCGGTGCTGTTATTATGAGTTATAGGCTGGGAATAGGTTATCTCTGAGAAGCCATCTAGCTCTAAGGATGTGGCACTCTTGAGACTGGAGACAATGGGGCTCTGGTGGAATTGACCAATGTGCAATTGCACAGGGTCCCTTTAAGTCAGGGCTATAACAAGGCGACCACATTTCATTTGACTTCCTCTCCTACCAGCACACGGGCAAATTATGTTCTTAAACCCCCACCCCATCTTCCATTTTGCAGAAAATTGTAGGGTTTAACCAACAGAAAAATGTTCCTGAACACTGCACCTGGGATAGAAACTCCACTCTGTTCCACTCCCACTGAACAGCATCCTGAGCATCACCTCTGTAGATGCAGAGCACCAAAGAGGTGTCAGGGGACAGGAAATATCCCAGGTCCTGGGTCCACACTCTTCTCTTCTACAGGCACCGCCTGCAAACCTCCTCTGGTATCAGAACCTCTCTCAGCCCTCAGCCCCTGAGCACTGGTTCAGCTGGGCCTCTTTCTAAGGCTCTCTGTCTCAGCTGAGCCCAGGAACAATTATTTCCACCTGAACAAGGTTGTGCATGTGGCCTGGCTTCTCTCTTTACATCAGTCCTCCAAACCACTCTGGAGAGACGGGACTAACACCCTTCTAGGGCGCCGTGCCATGGCAGACGCTACAATGTCTCAGGACAAACGGGTATTCAGCATTGGACCAGACTCATGCCGTGCCTCCAGGAGATCAGCTCTCTGGGTTGACACAGGTATGAAACACAATTCTAACAGAATGTGATGAGTTCTACAGTCGACCTTTACCATAGCTAAGTATGGAGAACATGAGCCCATTGGGGATCACACACCAGGCTCTCTTCAGGATGTGATTCCTAAATCATTCCAGAAAATGAGTAACTGTATGTCTATCCACTTCATCCTAATTTTTCATGGAGCATGGCAATGGCGGGAAGCATAGTGAGATTAAACAGAAGTTGGAGAATTCTAGGAGATTAGGTCCACGTTAGAGGCCATGGTCAGTTGACTTGTACATACCAGCAATGTCCTGGGAAGTGCGGCCTCCCACCGTGTGGGAAGCAACTCCTCCTTTTGGAAGATCAGGACTATGGTCTCCACAGCAGCTGTTCACTATTTCAAATTACACTTTTTAACCTGGCCTCACTTTCCTAAGTTTCACAGCCAACTTCAAAACTGGAGGTTTTTACATTTTTGATTGCTGTTAACATTAGTTGCTATGGACCAGAATTTGAACAATTATATTTCAACAACAAAAAATAGTTTTAGAGTAAGGACTATGTGCTGGAACTGCTAGGTACTAGAGATCAGTGAAGCTAAAATAAGTGTTTTTCCTCCCTAATTTGGAATACAGACATATGGGGACAATGACGTGGTGTGGTTCCCACAGTACAAGTGGGCTTAGGTGGCAGGCAGCATAGAGGAGGAAGAGCACATTTCATTGTGGAGAAGTAGTCTGTGTCCACTACTACTCTGAACTGCCAAGGAGAATCCCTAGAGAGAAGTTCAAATTTCTAGTCTGTTTAGATACATCATATTAAACAGGAAGGTGAGGAATTCAAAGACATTTTAGGCAAAGAGAAGCATTAGAAAAATTGAATTGAATCAGGAAACAATGACATATTGTGGTGGACTGGGACCATCTGGAGGTAAGTTCCCAGGACAGGAACAGGGATGGCTGAGCAGAGAGGAAGTCAGACACCAGCTCAGGGAGTCCTGGCAGGAAGGTTCCTAGCAGGACCAGCAGTCCTGGTGCAGGAGGAGAGAAGCCAAGTGGAGGGATTGGTTCAAGCTGGGAGGTTTGCAGGGCGGGTATGGCCCTGAGGCAAGTCAGCACCAGAGATCTTAGTCAGTGGAGAGCAGTTGGTGTGGTGGATCATGGGGTGCAGGCTGCATAGAGACAGAAGAGGGTACTGACAGGAGAAAAGTGAAAAGGTCCAGAGAAGCAGGTCTCCCTGAATTTGAGAGCAGGTGGCCTGAGAAGGAGGGGGGAGGGGACATACAATACCAGTGAGAGAGTGAGAGAGAGGAGGGGGGAGGGGACATTCAATACCAGTGAGAGAGAGGTGTAGGCAGAGAAAAGCTCAGGCATGTCCTATATGATGACAAGCTGCAGAGGATGGGCAGGAGAGCATGCCCCTGAAGTGGAGGGAGGTGATGGTCTCAGAACTGAGATGCTAATGACACGGTGAGAGTAGGAGGTGGAGGAGTCATCCACATGGACAAATACCTCACCCACCGTGTTTCCTGCAGGTGGGACAGAAGATTTTGGAGGCACTTGCCTAATTTCTCCCTGAAGAATGTGGCCTGATTGAGGGGTTAGCAGGAGACTGAGTAGGAGGTAGGGAGTGACCCAGCTGGATGATGGGATCCTCAAGGAGGGGAGCTACTGAAGCAGCAGGTATGCTCCTAGAGGTGGCTCTGGATGTGCAGGTGAGTGCTGACTGGTCTCCTGGCACCATGGAGAGACCCCATGTGTGGGAGAGCCATTGCTTGCTGAGGAAGCACTTGTGTCCTGCTTGTTTCTAAAATCCTCAGCCCCTAGCACATTTTATGACGTCAGAGAGCCCAAGGGTAATGACATGGCCCTTCCTATGACAGATAAGGGGATCTGTCACTTAGGATGCTCAGCATGAGCTCTCCTCCCTCTGTGTACTGTCCTCCCTACTCTTCATCAATCTTCTCTTCCACTTGGTGCCCAGACACTCTCTGGACTCCAGCACTAGCTTTACTCCTCATGCCTGGAACACCCATCACTCTGTGCTTTCCCCAGACACCCAGCTCCCAGCATTTAGCAAACCGTTGCCAGGATCAGCTCAGCAGACAGGGTGGCTCTCACCTCCACAAGGACACCACACAGGATAAAACACACACACACACACACACACACACGCGCACACACATGCACGCACAGGGGCAGAACACAGCCCAGAAGTCCAGGACACAGGACAAGGGATCCAGTCCTCTGGGCACTGCTGAGTGTCCCGTTCACAGTGACCAGTGCCCATGTGCCCACAATGGCCGCCACCCAATGCCTTTTTCAAAAGGTGCCATCTCCCCTTTCTCCCTGGGGTCATCCTGGGCAGGAGCTCAGGGGCATGAGGCACCATGTTCACACCTCCCTCAGCTCCTGCTCCCTGCAGTTCCTGAATCGCCCCATGCTGATCGTGGCTTGAGAAGGAAAAGCATGGATTGGCCAGCAGAATATTCTGCACTGCTGACCCTGGGACCTGGCTGCACTAGGGAGCAGGGGCAGAGGTGGACAGAGACCCTGCTGAGAGAGGTGGTCAGTTATGCTGGAGGCCAGAGGGAGGGCACCCGCCTGGCACATTCTTGGGAAAGTCCGCCCATGGAGAATCCTCAATTACATTCACTAAGAAGGGGCAGATATGACAGTATAAGTAACCAAAGAAAAGCAGAAAACAGACTGTATCTGGGCAAAAGACACACTTTATTGTTTCTTGGAGGCCTCAGGCTTGACTGGGCTCAGTGTCCTCCCCCAGAACAGAGCGGGGCTCCGTGGCTGTGATTGTGGTAGTCCGTGGCTATGACTCCCAACACCGACAGAAACTCAGAAAACTCGATCTTCTTGTCGTGATTCTTGTCCTCGTCCTCAAAGATATGGGCCAAGAAATGTTTGCCCTTTTTTTCCTGTGGAAAAGATAAATTCAGTCCCAAAAGTGTTATGAGTGGAACAGGAGGAGGAGGAGGCAGAGAGGGGGAGAGAAGCATCTGGGGCCACACAGGTGTAGCTGGTGTGGGCCAGTGGAGGGTACCTGGGAATGAGGGGATCGTTAGCATTACCCTGCAGGTCACTGAGGGAGATTCCTTGGATCAAGTATCAGCATGAAAGAGAGACCTAGTGGTGGTGGGCAGACTCAGCCCATAGCCTCACTGATCAATGAGCTGGTGGGTGGGTGGTCTTTAGATCTAGACCTGCTCCCCTGACTCACTTCTAGGACCCCATCTACCTAAGTTCTACCCAGAAACTAGAGATAGGCTCTATCCCTTATGTCCTCATTCCTAACCCTCCTCTCCTATCTCCTATTTGCTTTCCTGAATCTTCCGTAATCAGTGCCTTCTTTAGCTCACCTACTCTCTCTGTCATGTAGTAACCTCTCTTTTTGTAATCAGTTCAGTATATTTTGTCAGACTAAATCAGGTCTATGAATGAGATCTTTCATTGTAATGAACGGTGTTAAATTTGTCAGCCATGGAATTTCTATCACCTTCCCTTGGATCTCAGAGAACCTAATGGAGGCTTCTAGAGGCTTCAGTCTCCTGGATGGAGATTGACAAGTGGGAGCGGACCATTGTTTGCTCTTCTATTTCATCACCTAATAACTACCCTTGATCTCCAGATTCCTTTACACTTGGCCACATGTATCATCTCTTTCATCCTGATAATAAGTCAGGAAAGTCCTTTTAGGCCTTTTTGCAGATGAGAATATTGAGGATCAGAGAATGGGATTGACTTGTCCCAAGTCCTCCCCCATGCCAGGGCCCAAGCAACCTGGAGAAGTCACCCAGACTCACACAAGCCTTGAGGAACTTAGGGAAATTCTCCCTCAGCATCTTCAGCAGGCCCTGCTTGTCAATCTTGTCATCAGGTTTGGTGTATTTGTGGAACAGGACGATCAAGTCCATCACGGACTGTTCAACTGGAGTGTGGCTCATCTTGGTTTTCAAGGAAGCTGCCAGAGAGAAAGACGGGGACCTTTGTTATCCTTCCCCCCAGGTGAGGGACCGTCAGTCAGGACAATGGGGTGGTTACTGAGCATCCAGTGAAGTGAGGCTCAGTTGGGAGTAAAAGGAACTGTATTATCCTAGGAGGTGGGATGAGTTGCTCACAGGAGGAGAGTGTGAACAGGGCTGGGGCCTGGGCACATGCAGGTCAGGGTCCAGAGGAGATGGAGGAGAATACAGAAGCCCACTGTGGACAGAACCACAGGAGGCAGAAGCAGAGAGGTTAGGGGTCAACCACATGGAAAAGGACTGACGTTTTAGTTGGGACCTGAACCAAACACAGCATTTGGATGACTCTACTTTTCAAGAGCATCAACACCATCTCCTCCAGGGTCACCGTCAGGGTTAGAGTCATGGGGACAAAATAACTTCTTGACAAGTCTGTCCTGACCCTCTCTGGGCTGTTCTTGGAATGAGTCCCCTGAGGTGCCCATTCTGAACATAAAGCAAGCTCTAAATGAAACGGACCCTGGAGGTTCCCAGCAGTGAGTGTGAGTAGGATGGTAAGTGTGAGCAGAGATATTCATCCCTGTGATGAGCTCCCACAAGTTTTCCTGGACCATCCCATCAGTGGGAAAGAAAGACTGCTGACCAGCATTGGCATCATGTTTGAGATAAACAGAAATTCCTGCCTCAGTTTTAGACTCTTGGGTGGAATGTTGGCAGATAGGCTCCTTCAGATAACCTTTGTATCTCCCTGCTATCTGGAACCTCACGTTACACCACATTTAAGTACCTCCACCAACAGTCTGGACCCCAAGCAGAGAAATGGGACAGTGCAGCCCTCACACCCCAGACTTTCCAAAACTCTCAAGAAATGTGTATGGCCCACATGTTTGGGCATCTAACATAAACTACATTTTCTTATCATCAGGGGGAAAAAAACACCTTGCTGCTATGTCCCTACATGGAACTACCCAAGGCCTTCTGTGAACTTGGCCAACGTCAGAGCTGAGCCCTGTGCACAGAAAATCACTGTTCTTTCCCTCAGCTGGGCAGAAGGTCCAAAACATTCATTGATGGGTTTCTGATCCATACACTGGAAGATCTTCTCACCATGGCAAGGTGAGTGGGAGTGCCAGGCTTGGGTTCAAGAGAACCTTCCAGACTTGGATAGAGAAACCTACTCTCCCTGAAGCTTGGGGTGCAAATTGAGTCTTCCCCAACCTGTGGTCTGAGAGTTAGGTGAGTCCGGAGAGAAAAGAAGAGAAGGAGAGAGGAAGGGTCATTTCCTCAGCTCCCACCAGAGAGTTTCCACAGAGTTGTTACACAGGGGCCAACAGAGCAATGGGAGCATCGGTCCAGCCATCTTGTAGATGAGATCCTCAGGACCCCAGTGGAATAAAGTTATACAGCCCCATAACGGGCAAAGTCTCATAACAGGCAGAGCCCCGTTACAGGCAGAACCCCATTACATCTGGACCCAAGCTCCTGAATCCTCTCCCATCACTGCTTTCCCTACTCCTGCAGACAGCACAACACACTGGGCCCTGAGGAACCTCCTGGCAAAGATATAGGCGCAGACTTACCAAAGCTGATGAGGAGGCAGTGAGGAGAAGGTGAGTGTGCTGTGTATCTGGGCAAAGACTGGTCTCTTTATAAGGCTCAATTGGCTCCTCCCAGACACTGGGAGCCTTTGGGTCATATCTGTCTACTTCCTGGACCATTGTTCCAATCAGGTGGGTGGCACACACCTAGGAGTGTGTGTTCACTATGTGCCAGTAAAATCCCAGGCAACTCCCAAGGGAAAACACCTAGAGCCTTATTCTGTCCTCACTTCCCTGGGGTCAGGGGTGTGGAATACAATGGGAAGTGTCAAAAAGCACAGGAATTCTGGTACAGAAAACTGAGTTTCTGAACTTAAAGAGGATGGGACTCTGAGATGCATCATGGTCTGTGTTTGCTAATCACACACTCCTTCCACAATTTTGTTCTGGCATCTAACAAAACTCTCTGCAACGGTTTATAATTCCATAACTATACCACGCTTCACCTTACCTGTCAAATTAATATTCCTCCTGAACCGTCAAAACCTTATGAGATGGAGCTGTTACCCTCATGTTGAGGATGGGGAATTGGGGGAGTAAGAGGTAAGCAAAGTTCTTATGTGCACGAGGCTAATAGACAGAAAGTTTAAGATATGATCCCAGAAACTCCTGATTCAAAACCTCACTCCTAACCCCACTACTAGACCTCTAGGGTCACTGCAGGGCTGGTGAACTCGAAGTCAAGGGGAGGGAGGCAGGGTCACCTCACTCCCATCTTCATGTTGAGTCCTCACTGGAGCTCTAGGAGAGAAAGAGGTGGCATGATCCACAGTGACAGACCAGGGAACACAGAGAGATTAGTGGCTCAGCATGTCACCTGCAGGTGAGGGAAGACAGGAAGTCAGAGCTCAGAGTCCTGGCGTTAGCCCCACACTCTAGAAATTCACTTCGCAGCTCCAGGGCCCACCGGGGCCCACCAAAGATGCCACTGTCTAGATTCAGGGATGGTGACCATCATGAAATGCGCCAGCAGGAGATGGGGCAAAGTTGCCACCCCTCCCATGATGATGCCTTCCTATAAATTCTTCAATGATGTTTCTCCTTCCCTTATGCAAATGAGCTTCCCTCAGTATCTCATGCCCTGAGGTCTGTTATGTCCTAACCTACTGTGGACTATCTGGTTCAGGTGCAGGAAACAAGAGCTTGGAGGTCAGGATGAAACCTGGGGCCCTCTGGGGCCATACCATGCTGACTCACTGAAGAGTCCTTGTTCCTGCTCTCTGTTCCCCTTAGAACATGCTCCCATGGAGTAAGGGACTGCTCAGGCATTGGGCACCCTGGGACCAGGCCCACCGCTGAGCACCCAGGTCAGGCCCCCAATGCACTGGCCTCCATGCTTCAGCCTGGCCTTTCTGTCTCCAGTTATATCCATATTTGCATCAGCACCAGACCTCTCTGGTTCACTTATTTAATTTCCTCTTACCCCCACTCAAAGCCTCCCCGGAAGGATACACAGAAAACCTCGAGCACGAGCTGCCTCCGGGCATAGGAAGTGAGATGGCATGTCCACTTTGTCCCTGGTGTAGCTTTTGATATTTGAACAATGTCAAAATACTTTAAATTAGTTTTTAATTAGTTTAATTTAAGTTTTGCTTTGTTCAATTCTGACCTCACTGTCAGAGCCTGAACTATGTCTAGTCCTCAGCTTCCGGAATCTAAACATCATTGATCTGTTGCACGGTCTCTCTCTTATTTTACTTATATACTTATTTTCCCTTAATCTTCATTACTATTTGAACTTTCCCCTCAAAAGCCAAAAAATAAAATGTATGTTTTTTGTTTATTTTTATACATACTCATCAATGTAAATGATTATTTTGGCCTATGTTTTATAGATGTCTTTTATGTGATATAGATCAATCATACAGAAAAATAAAATACACTACAATGTACAGCCCAATGAATTATCTCCAACACCTGTGACTGCCACCCAGGTCAATGAATAAAATATTGCCACCACCCCTACCAGTCACTGCCCCTTTACTCTCTTCCTGAAAACCATCATCAGGACTTTTATGGTAAAGCTCTCTCTTTGTTTCATTTGAATTTTACCACTTAAGCAAATTTACTTGAAGGAGAACAGATTCTATATATTCTTCTATGTTTGCCTTAGTTTGCTCAGTATTACATTTTTAAGTGATATCCATGTTGTACTGTTTGTTCATCATTGTATACTTTATATCTTGGTGTAGATATCACACCATTTTCTATAATTCTGCTTTAGATATCACATGCCCTTAAATTTCTTGTTTTCCTTTTGCATGGTTTCCAGCTCAGGTGACCAGGGATTTTGACCTCTGACCTCATGTTCCTGTGGGGATCAGCCACCCTGCCTCGTGAGGTATGTGGAAAGGGCCCAGGGCAGTCCCTGATTGTGTAAGACTTGGGTGTTTAAGGAATAAGAAGGGGATGAGCCCATGTTTCTGGGACCAACTTCAAAACAGCCCTGTTTATTGGCAGAGACATTAGTGTTTGCAAATATTGTGACTAACAGCCAAGTCCCACCCCATCATCACCCTTATCACTCACCACCACCAGAAAGGCTATAGGTATCTTCCAATCCCTGAACCAATAATTCTTTGGCAACATGGTCTACACATCCAGGTCAATCACATGGAACCATCTCGCAAGCATTTACTGTTTATCCTGAGCCTCTCTTTCATCCATCCCAATGGATTCTGGACCCCAGCTGTCCTTGGCTGTTTGGAGCAGAGACCTGGACCATTTGTTCAAGGTACAAAATTTCAGAAGAACCCACTGAGCACCATTCACTGTACTTTAGGATGAACATATGGCAAGAGAAATTTTTTTTTTTGTAATTCAATTCTTTATTAAGGAAATTCAACTCTTGTTACAACTTTAGATTTGTGCTAGCAAACATTTAACATGGGGGTGGGGAGGGGAAACCAAGAACAACCCACACCACCCTTTACTTTCCCCAGCATCTGCTGCAGAAGCAGGACCTAGACTAGGGCTCCAGAGAGGGGTTTTCACTTGAACCTTGCCTGGCTCACGAAATGCCTTCATAACCTGGGAACCGGGCTCTGGGTAGTGTAGGGGGAGGTCTAGGTCGCCGCCTCCTAGGCTGTGTTGGGGAACAATTGGGTCACCGCCTCCCAGACGGGGGACTGCTAGGTCCCCATCTCATGGACAGCGTCGGGGGACCGCTGGGTCACCTTCTGGCAAGAGAAATTTTTTAAAGAATTTATCTCCCTCCAATGTTCACCCTTTAGAAGTGAAGACAAAAAGAATAAAATAGAAACTGTGGATGCTGGAGATGTACAGTGACACACTGTATAACCCAAAAAGACAGGGGTACTTTCTGAGGAGGAGAGGCGGACCAAGACACCTTAGATGAGGCATTTGAATGAATGTCAACACCTAATGTTCAAGCAAGCAAACCAGGGAAAAAGATTCCAGACCTTGACATGTGAGCAAAACTACAGCACAGAACAGACATGACATCAGGAGGACAGAAACACGTCTAGAGCCAAGAGTGTTGGAAGTGAGAGGTTGGGGACAGGCACCAACTATTTCCAACCCAGTACCCAACCCCTCTTCTGAACTAACAGAGCCCATTTTTTGCTAGCGGTTTAGGATGCCCAGTACCCTCATATGTGTCTGGTCTCCTCTAAGCCATTCTGACAGTCCTGTCCTTGCTTTACCTATGCCCCTTGCAACCAAGAGTGAACATGTGTCCCACCAGTTCTGCCCAATGAAACTGAGTGATGCTGGGCCAGGCCTCTGGGACTCTGCTTTTCTGACAGGAGGGGACAGGGAGAGCTGGCCCTGCCATGCCTCAACCCATGCCTGGGTTGCTGGTCCTGGACACAGGCAGTCACCAAAAATACTTACCCATGTGAGCTGAAGAGTTACAGCTTCATAGAAACCTCCTAATGAATGACTTTAGAAACTTTATTCATAATTGCCCCAAACTGGAAGTAACCAAGATGTCTTTCAAAAGGTGAATGAATAAACAAACTGTGGCACACCCATACCGTGGAATATTATCCAGCAAGAAGAAGAATTGAGCTATCAAGCCACAAGAAGACATGGAGGAAACTACAAGGATATTGCCGAGTGAAGGAAGCCATTCTGAAATAGCCACATACTGTATGATTTCAAATATATGACATTATAGAAAAAGCAAAACCATATTGACAATTAAAATATGAGTAATCATCAAGATTCAGGATAGGAGGGGATGGCTGAATAGTTGGGGCACCGGTGTTTTTTGAGCCAATGAAACTACTTTGCATGATACTGTGATGATGAATATGTGGCATTACACATTTGTCCGAAACCACAGAATTTCACAATAGGAGCTCAACCCTAGTTAAACCATGGACTTTAGTTCAGAATAATGTATCAATATTGGTTCATCAATTATAACAAATGTTCCATACCAATTAAGATGTTAATAAACAGGAGATACTGTGGGGAGAGGGAGTATATAGGAAATAAACTCTCTGTTCCAAAATTTTCAGCGAATCTAAAACTGTTCTTAAAATTAGAGTGTATGAATAATAAAAATAATAAGATTGTGTTTCTTTTTATTGTAAGCCAAGTTTGATTGAAAGAAATAGCCCTGGAGAGTTAACTAGGAGTACCCTCCTGAATATGATGTCGGGTTATGAGCAAGCATTCTATTTTCTTCTTTTCTATATTTTCTGGAGCTCTCTTACAAGCTTATCTAAAAGCTAGCTAATAGATCAAATCTGTATTTTGAGAACTAAGTCTTTCAAGGTAACTTATAAGCATTTTATATTTTCTGTCCACCAGGAAATTACTTAACCAATTTATTTTATTTATTTTTTAAAATATATTTTTATTGATTTCAGAGAGGAAGGGAGAGTGAGAGGGAGATAGAAACACCAATGAGGAGAGAGAATAACTCACCAGCTGCCTCCTGCACACCCCACACTGGGGATTAAGCCCCCAACCTGAGCATGTACCCTGACCATGAATTGAACTGTGACCTCTTGGGTCATAGGTCAATGCTCAAACACTAAGCCATGCTAACTGGGCCCAATTTATTTTCATTCCTTGGCTTATCCATTTCTCTTCCCCAGAAAGGTACCCCTCTCTTCTTGGGTTATAGACTGTGTCATTGAACATCTCCAACATCCACAGTTTCTATTTTATTCTTTTTGTCTTCACTTCTCATGTGTGAGAATTGAGGGGAGATAAATTCTTCAAAATTTTTCTTGCCATATGTTCATCGCAAAGCAAAGTGAGTGGTGCTCAGTGGGTTCTCCTTAAATTTTGTACCTTGAACAAATGGACCAGGTCTCAGCTCCAAACAGCCAAGGACAGCTGGGGTCCAGAGTCCATTGGGATGAATGAAGAGTGGCTCAGGATAAACAGTAAATGCTTGCAACATGGTTCCAAGTGACTGACATGGATGTGTAGTCCCTGTTGCCAAAGAACGTTTGTTTCAGGGAATGGAAGATACCTACAGCCTTTCTGGTGGTGGTGAGTGACAAGGGAGATGCTGGGGTGGGACTTGGCTGTTAGTTACAATAGTTGCAAACACTAATGTCTCTGACAACAAACAGGGATGTTTTGATGTTGGTCCCTGAAAATGGGCTCATCCCCTACTTATTCCTTAAACACCCAGGACTTTCATAACCAGGGCCTGCCCTGGGCCCTTTCCACATACCTCACTAAACAGGGTGGCTGCTTCCCCTAGGAACGTGAGGTCAGAGGTCAAAATCCCTCGTCACCTGAGCTGGAAATCATTGAAAAAGAAGTCAAAGTGATGAGCATGTGGTATCTAAAGTAGAATTTTAAAAAACTTATGTCACGTTCATATAAAGGTATATATATAGTATAGTAGTACAATGAAGAACACAGTACACCACACAGCTTATGAATGTAATACTGAGAAATATAAGGCAGACACAATAGAATACATAGAATATGTTTCCCTTCAAGTAAGATTTGAAAGCAGGGCAAATGGCAGTGTTCAGGAATGTATGCTTAGGTGGTAAAATGAAACAGAGAGAGGGTCTCATCATAAAAGTTCAGATGATGGTTTTGAGAAGAGAGAAACAGGCAGGTGCGGGTGGTGGCAACGTTTTATTCATTGACGTGGGGGACAGTCACATGTGTAAGATTCATTAGGCTGTGTATTGTAGTTTGTTGTACTTTTCTGCATAATTAATCTATATTAAAAAAAAACATGGAGAGAACACGGTCCAAAATAACTATTTACATTGGTGAGCATGCATAAAAATAAACAAAAAACCAGAAAACTTATATTTCTTTTTTGAGGGAAATTGAATGGTAATGAAGATTAAAGGAATAGAAGTATATAAGTAAAAACAAGATACCTTGCAACAGATTAATGATGCTCAGATTCCAGAAGCCAAGGACTATACATAGTTCAGACTCTGAAAGTGAGGCAAGACTGAACAAAGCAAAACTTAAATATAAAAATTAAAAATGAATTTGAAGTATCTTGACATTGTTCAAATTTCAAAAGCTATACCAGGGCGAATGTGGGAATGACATTTCAGTTCCTCTGCTCGAAGTGACGCCCTCTCCAGGTTTCCTGTGTGTCCTTCACAGCAGGCTTTTAGTGGCGATGAGAACACAATTCATAAGTGAACCAGAGAGGGCTGGTGCTGGTGCAGATGTGGACATAACTGGGGACAGAAGGGCCAGGTGTGGAAGCCCAATGCATTGGGGGGCAGGGGCAGGCTGACCCAGGCTCAGCGATGGGCCTGGTCCCAGGGTGCCCAGTGCCTGAGCAGTCCCCTCACTCATGGCCGGACCTTCTCAGGGGAGCAGAGAGCAGGAACAAGGATTCCTCAGTGAGTCAGCAGGGCCGTTCCCCAGAGGTCCCCAGGCCTCATCCTAACCTCCAAGCTCCTGTCTCCTGCACCTGAACTAGATTTTCCACATCAGGTTGGGACATAGCAGACCACGGGGCATGGCCACCGATTCCTAAGCAGACTGTTTTGCAAAAGGGAAGGAGGGACATCATTGAAGAATTCATAGGAAGGCATCATCATGGGAGGGGAGGCAACATTGCCCAATTTCCTGCTGGCTCATTTCATGGTGGTCACCATCCCTGAGTCTAGACAGTGGCTTCTTTGGTGGGATCAGGCAGCCCCTGGAGCTGCAAAGCGAAGTTCAAGAGTGCGGGGCTAACGCCAGAACTGAAAGCTCTGACCTTGTCTCTTCCCTCACCTGTAGGTGATGTACTATTCACTGTGTAATACCTGTCACTGTGGGCCATGACATCTCTTTCCCTCCTAGCATTTCAGTGAGGACACCACGTGACCATGGGAGTGAGCTGACCCATCCTCCCTCCCCTGGACTTTGAGTTCACAGGCCCTGATGTGACCCCAGAGGTCTAGTGGTGGGGTTAGGAGGGAGGTTTTGAATCAGGCTTTCTGGGACCATATGTTGAGCTTGCTGTCTATCAGCCTGGTGCACATAGGAACTTTGCTTACCTCTTACTCCCTCAATTCCCCGTCCTCAACATGAGGGTAACAGCACCATCTCATAAGATTTTGAAGGCTTAGGAGGAAGATCAATATGACAGCTAAGGTGATGCGTGGTATAGTTATGGACTTATAAACCGCTGGAGAGACTTTTGTTAGATGTCAGAACAAACTTGTGGAAGGACTGGGTGATACACAAAAAGAGACCATGCTGCCTTTCAGAGTCGCATCTTCATTAAGTTCAGAAACCCAGTGTTCTCTACCTCAATTCCTGTGCTTTTAAGACAATCCCATTGTCTACCCTAACCTTGCCCTAGGTTTCCTTACCCAGAGAATAATGCGCTAGAATAGTGCAATCACTTGGGAGTTGCCTAAGATTTTATTGGAAGATGATGAACACACACTCCTAGGTGTGTGCCACCCACCTGAGTGAGGCAATGGTCCAGGAAACAGAGAAAGAACATGGCCTAAGGGCTCCCAGTGTCTGGGAGGAGCCAGACTGAGCCTTATAAATAGACCAGTCTTTGCCCAGATGAACAGCACACTCACCTTCTCCTCAGTGACATCTCATCAGCTCCGGTAAGTCTGCACCTAACTGTTTGCCAGGGGGTTCGTCAGGGCCCAGGGTGTTCTTCTGTGTCCAGGAATAGGGAAATCAGTGATGGGAGAGGATTCAGGAACCTGTATCCACTCTCTACTCTGCCTGTTATGGGTCTTTCCATCTTGATCCCACTTGGTCCCAAGGGCCTATCTACAACAAGATGTCTGTACTGATGCTCCCATTGCTTTGTTGGCTCTTCTGTGACATCTCTGTTGAAATGTACTTGGTGGAAGCTCAGTATATGAACCTTCCTCTGCTCCTTGTCTTCTTTTCTCTCTGGAATCATCTGAATCTCAGGCCATGGACTTTGCACCCCAACCTCTGGGGAGAGTGGGTGGCTCTCCCAACGTCTTGAAGATTCTCCTAAGCCCAGGCCTGGGATGCCCACTCACTATGCCCTGGTGAGAAGACCTGCCACTACCTTCGATCAGGGACCTATCAACTTCGGCTTTGAACCTCATTCCCAGTTGAAGGAATGGCCAGAGACCTTCTGTGCACAGGGCTCAGCTGAGGCCTTGGGCAAGTTGACAGAAGGCCTTCGGTGTTCTCACTTAGGGACATAACAGGGAGGATCTTTCTCCCAGATTAGGAGACAATGGAAGTTTTTGTTAGATGCACACACATGGGAGCCATACACATTTCTTGAGAGTTTTGGAAAGTCTGGGGTGTGAGGGCTACACTGTCCCATTTCTCTGCTTGGGTACAGACTGTTGGTGGAGGTACTGGCTTTGGGAAGTCAGACCTCTTTACATAAATGTGGTCTAGCCTTGGGGTTCCAGATAGCGGGAAGGTACAAAGGTCATCTGAAGGAGCCTATCTCTCCACATTCCACCCAATACCTAAAACTGAGGCAGGTATTTCTGTTTATTCAAACATGAAGCCAACACTGGTCAGCAGTCCTTCTTTCAATCTGGGGGGGATGGTCCAGGAAACCTTGCGGGAGCTCAGGACAGGGCTGTATATCTCTGCTCACATTCAACATCCTACTCACACGCACTGCTGGGAGCCTCCAGGGCCCATTTCATTTAGAGCTTGCTTTATGATCACAATGCATACCTCAAGGGACTCATTCCAAAAGCAGCACAGGGCGGGTCAGGCCAGACTAGTCAGGAAGTTATTTTGTCCCCATGACTCTAACCCTGACTGTGACCCTGGAGAATATGATGTTGATGCTCTTGAAGAGTAGAGTCATCCAAATGCTGTGTTTGCTCAGGTCCCAATGAAATGTCATTCCTTTTCCGTGAGGTTGACCCCTACCCTCTCTGCTTCTGCCTCCTGTGTTTCTGTCCACAGTGGGTTTCTGTATTCTCCCCACCTCCTCTGAGCCTTGACCTGCATGGGACCAGGCCCCAGCTTTGGTCACAATTCCCTCCCTGTGAGGATCTCATCCCACCTCCTAGGATGATACAGCTCCTTTTGCTCCCAACTGAGCCTCACTTCACTGGATGCTCAGTTCCCACCCCATTGTCCTGACACAGGGACCCTCACCTGGGGGGAAGGATAACAAAGGTCCCCGTCTTTCTCTCTGGCAGCTTCCTTGAAAACCAAGATGAGCCATACTCCAGTTGAACAGTCCGTGATGGACTTGATTGTCCTGTTCCACAAATACACCAAACCTGATGACAAGATTGACAAGCAGGGCCTGCTGAAGATGCTGAAGGAGAATTTCCCTAAGTTCCTCAAGGCTTGTGTGAGTCTGTGTGACTTCTCCAGATTGCTTGGGCCCTGGCATGGCAGAGGACTTGGGACAAGTCAATCCCATTCTCTGATCCTCAATATTCTCATCTGCAAAAAGGCCTAAAAGGACTCTCCTGACTTATTATCAGGAAGAAAGAGATGATACATGTGGCCAAGTGTAAAGGCATCTGGGGATCAAGGGTAGTTATCAGGTGGTGAAATAGGAGAGTAAAGAATGGGTCCCCTCCCACTTGTCACTCTCCATCCAGGAGTCTGAAGACCATAGACTCAGGCTCTGCCTCCAGAAGCCTCCATTCGGTTCTATGAGATCCAAGGGAAGGTGATAGACATCCCATGGCTGATAAAATTTAACACCTTTCATTACAATGAAAGAGCTCATTCATAGACCTGATTTAGTCTGACAGTTAGAATATACTGAACTGATTACAAAAAGAGAGGCTACTAGGTGACACAGAGAGTAGGTGAGCAAAAAAGGTCACTGAGCATGGAAGATTCAGGAAGGCAAATAGGAGATAGGAGAGGAGGGTTAGGAATGAAGAGACAAGGATAGGGCCTATCTCTAGTTTCTGGGTAGAACTTAGGTAGATGGGGTCCTGGAAGTGGGTCCGGAGAGCAGGTCTGGGTCTAAAAACCACCTACCCACCAGCTCATTGATCAGTGAGGCTCTGGGCTGAGTCTGCCCACCACCACTAGGTCTCTCTTTCATGCTGATACTTGATGATCCAAGGAAAATCCCTCAGTGAATTGCAGGATAGTGCTAATGTCCCTCTCATTCCCAGATACCCTCCACTGGTCCACACCAGCTACACCTGTGCGGCCCCAAATGCTTCTCTCACTTTTTCTGCCTCTTCCTCCTCCTGTTCCACCCATAACACTTTGGGGACTGAATTTATCTTTTCCACAGGAAGAAAAAGGCAAACATTTCTTGGCCCATATCTTTGAGGACGAGGACAAGAATCACGATAAGAAGATTGACTTTTCTGAGTTTCTGTCGGTGTTGGGAGTCATAGCCACGGACTACCACAATTACAGCCACGGAGCCCCGCTCTGTTCTGGGGGAGGACACTGAGCCCAGCCCAGCCTGAGGCCTCCAAGAAACAATAAAGTGTGTCTTTTGCCCAGATACAGCCTGTTTCCTGCTTTCTTTGGCTACTTATGCTGTCAAAACCACCCCTTCTTGGTGAATGTAATTTTGGATCTCCATGGAGTGATTTACCCAGGAATGTGCCAGGAGGGTGCCCTCCCTCTGGCGGACAGTACAACTGACCATCTCTCTCAGCAGGTTCTCTGTCCACCTCTGCTCCTGCTCCCTAGTGCAGCCAGCGTGCCAGGTCTCAGGGTCAGCCGTGCAGGGCATTCTGCTGGCCCAGCCATGCTTTTCCTTCTCAAGCCATGATCAGCATCTGGGCATCCAGGAACTGTAGGAAGCAGTAGCTGAGGTTGTGAACACGGTGCCTCATGCCCACGTGTTCCTACCCAGCATGACCCCAGAGACATAGGGGAGATGGCACCACTGAAAAAGGCATTGGGTGGCGGCCATAGGGGGCACATGGGCACTGGTCACTGTGAATGAGAACTCAACAGCCCAAGGACTGGATCCCTTGTCCTGTGTTGTGGGCTTCTGGGCTGTGTCCTGTCCCTGTGCATGTGTGTGTGTGTTTTATCATGTGTGATGTCCTTGTGGAGGTGAGAGAGCCACCCTGTCAGCTGAGCTGATCCTCCCAATGGTTTGCTAAATGCTGGGAGCTGGGTGTCTGGGGAAAGCACAGAGTGATGGCTGTTCCAGGCATGAGGAGTAAAGCTAGTGCTGGAGTCCAGAGAGTGTCTGGGCAGCAAGTGAGAAGACAGGACTGAAGAGGAGAGGGGAGGAGAGGGCAGGGAATGATGAGCAGAAAGCTCATGCTGAGTCATCAGTGTCAATCCACTCCACTATCCATGGAAAAAGGCGTGCCATTACCCACACAGGGCCCTTCCCATCTGCCTCTGTCCTTCTTGGATCTACAGAACCAGCTCACACCTGGAGCACTGGGCCCAGCTGCTCCTTGCAGAGCTGGAGCATTGTGAGCCCACAGAGGTAGAGGCAGAGGATGAGGAGGCCAGGGGGGGGATGGTTTGGTACGTGGGGGGCTAAGCCACACAGAGAAGAGCTTCCAGAAGCTCGGGTTAGGCAGGAGCAAAGAGTTGCTCTGATCACTGTCCCCATGGCCTGCAGTCTGGGAAGACTTCCTGGGGTGGGCTCTGGCACTGGGACTCCATGGATGGATAGCAGAGATGTTCTGTCTTTAGAAGGCACATCGAGGCAGTCATGGTGATAACATGTTCTCTTCTGGTATCTCCAGAACCAGCTCCAGAGCAAGTTCAAAAAAGTCCTCAAGAGGAAACGTCAACTCCATTGGCCTCTCCAGAGTCAGAGCGGGCTCTGGGCACAGCTTTCACTGACCTTCACGAGGCAGAAGAACCACCTGCAGCGTATGGGCAACTCACTTCAGCTCCTGTGAAGTCTGCAGTCCCAGACCCTGGGCCACAGGGTGTCAGCGGCCACAGCAGAGAGGGCTCCCCCTTTAGATACAGTTTTGGAACCTTTGTGTTTATGTTACTTATGCTTAGAATTCAATTGTATTTTCCTGATACTACTGAGTAAAATACAATCTACTTTAAAGAAAATGGAATGAAATACAATTAAAACTAAATTTAATTTAAGTTAAATCAAATTTAACTATGAACCCTCAGAGTGTTGTGCAAATCCATTTTTTCTGGGCTTCGGTGCTGTTATTATGAGTTATAGGCTGGGAATAGGTTATCTCTGAGAAGCCATCAAGCTCAAAGATGTGGCATTCTTGAGACTGGAGACAATGGGGCTCTGGTGGAATTGACCAATGTGCATTTGCACAGGGTCCCTTTAAGTCAGGGCTATCCCTGGGCCACCACATTTCATTTGACTTCCTCTCCTACCAGCACATGGGCAAATTATGTTCTTAAACCCCCACCCCATCTTCCATTTTGCAGAAAATTGTAGGGTTTAACCAACAGAAAAATGTTCCTGAACACTGCACCTGGGATAGAAACTCCACCCTGTTCCACTCCCACTGAACAGCATCCTGAGCATCACCTCTGTAGATGCAGAGCACCAAAGAGGTGTCAGGGGACAGGAAATATCCCAGGTCCTGGGTCCACACTCTTCTCTTCTACAGGCACCGCCTGCAAATCTCCACTGGTATCAGAACCTCTCTCAGCCCTCAGCCCCTGAGCACTGGTTCAGCTGGGCCTTTTCCTAAGGCTCTCTGTCTCAGCTGAGCCCAGGAACAATTACTTCCACCTGAACAAGGTTGCGCATGTGGCCTGGCTTCTCTCTTTACGTCAGTCCTCCAACCCACTCTGGAGAGACGGGACTAACACCCTTCTAGGGCACCGTGCCATGGCAGACGCTACAATGTCTCAGGACAAACGGGTATCAGCATTGAACCAGACTCATGCCCCTGCCTCCAGGAGATCAGCTCTCTGGGTTGACACAGGTATGAAACACAATTCTAACAGAATGTGATGAGTTCTACAGTTGACCTTTCCCATAGCTAAGTATGGAGAACATGAGCCCATTGGGGATCACACACAAGGCTCCCTTCAGGATGTGATTCCTAAATCATTCCAGAAAATGAGTAACTGTATGTCTATCCACTTCATCCTAACTTTTATGGAGCATGGCAATGGCGGGAAGCATTGTGAGATTAAACAGAGGTTGGCGAATTCAAGGAGATTAGGTCCACGTTAGAGGCCATGGTCCGTAGACTTGTACATACCAGCAATGTCCTGGGAAGTGCGGCCTCCCACCGTGCGGGAAGCAACTCCTCCTTTTGGAAGATCAGGACTATGGTCTCCACAGCAGCTGTTCACTATTTCAAATTACACTTTTTAACCTGGCCTCACTTTCCTGGGTACTTTCCTAAGTTTCACAGCCGACTTCCAAACTGGAGGTTTTTACATTTTTTTAAAATATATTTTATTGATTTTTTTTTACAGAGAGAAAGGGAGAGGAATAGAGAGTTAGAAACATCGATGAAAGAGAAACATCAATCAGCTGCCTCCTGCACATCTCCTACTGGGGATGTGCCCGCAACCCAGGTACATGCCCTTGACTGGAATCGAACCTGGGACCTTTCAGTCCGCAGGCTGACGCTCTATCCACTGAGCCAAACCGGTTTCGGCGGTTTTTACATTTTTGATTGCTGTTAACATTAGATGCGTTGGACCAGAATTTGAACAATTATATTCCAACAAAAAAGTAAAGGGTGTCCCAACATCCACACAGGAAGTCATTTTGATAGAAAACACAGGTTTATAATTAAAAATTGTAACTTTTTTATTGATCCATAAAGTATACAGTTAGGGTTATGTATGGAATAGCATATCGGGTAAATGGCCTTCATGGCTTTGCTGGCACATAGGCACTGTTTCGTAGTAATTTCCCATGACCGTTTTGCATAAATGTGGTGAATTTCTATGAGGCTCATTTTCATCTTGATGGCTTGGTTTATCGACGAAATTGTCGCATTTGGGGTTCAGAAAACCCACGAGTGATTGTTGAGAAACAAATGCATCCACAACGTGTCACTGTTTGGTGCGGATTTTGGGCTGGAGGCATCATCGGACCATTCTTCTTCGAAAATGCAGCTGCTCAGGCAATAACAAAAGATTGGGTATGTGCCAGCAAAGCCGTGGAGGCCATTTACCCAATATTCTATTAGCTAGATAAACCTATACTGTATCCTTTGTGAATCAATAAAAAATTTATAATTTTTAATTATACACCAGTGTTTTCTATCAAAATTACTTCTTGCATGATTTTTGGGACACCCTTTAGTTTTAGAGTAAAAACTATGTGCTGGAACTGTTAGGTACTAGAGATCAGTGAAGCTAAAATAAGTGTTTTTCCTCCCTAATTTGGAATACAGGCATATAGGGACAATGACGTGGTGTGGTTCTCATAGTACAAGTGGGCTTATGTGGCAGGCAGCATAAAGGAGGAAGAGCACATTTCATTGTGGAGAAGTAGTCTGTGTCCAATTCCAAGGAGAATCCCTAGAGACAAGTTCAGATTTCTAGTCTGTTGAGATACATCATATTAAACAGGAAGGTGAGGAATTGAAAGGTATTTCAGGTGAAGAGAAGCATTATAAAAATAGAATTGAGTCAGGAAACAATAAGACATATTGGGATGGACTGGAACCATCAGGAGGTAAGTTCCCAGGAGAGGAACATGGATGGCTGAGCAGAGAGGAAGTCAGACACCAGCTCTGGGAGCCCTGGCAGGAAGGTTCCTAGCAGGACCAGCAGTCCTGGTGCAGGAGGAGAGAAGCCAAGTGGAGGGATTGGTTCAAGCTGGGAGGTTTGCAGGGCGGGTATGGCCCTGAGGCAAGTCAGCACCAGAGATCTTAGTCAGTGGAGAGCAGTTGGTGTGGTGGATCATGGGGTGCAGGCTGCATAGAGACAGAAGAGGGTACTGACAGGAGAAAAGTGAAAAGGTCCAGAGAAGCAGATCTCCCTGAGTTTGAGAGCAGGTGGACTGAGAAGGGGTGGTGAGGGAGGGACATGCAATACCAGTGAGAGAGTGAGGTGTAGGCGGGGAAAAGCTCAGACATGTCCTAAATGATGACAAGCTGCAGAGGATGGGCAGGAGAGGATGCCCCTGTAGTGGAGGGAGGTGATGGTCTCAGAACTGAGTTGCTAATGACACGATGAGAGTAGGAGGTGGAGGAGTCAACCACATGGACAAATAACTCACCCACCAAGTTTCCTGCAGGTGGGACAGAAGATTTTGGAGGCAGTTGCCTAATTTCTCCCTGAAGAATGTGGCCTGATTGAGGGGTTAGCAGGAGACTGTGAGTAGGAGGTAGGGAGTGACCCAGCTGGATGATGGGATCCTCAAGGAGGGGAGCTACTGAAGCAGCAGGTATGTGCCTAGAGGTGGCCCTGGATGTGCAGGTGAGTGCTGATTGGTCTCCTGGCCCATGGAGAGACCCCATGTGTGGGAGAGCCATTGCTTGCTGAGGAAGCACATGTGTCCTGCTTATTTCTGAAATCCTCAGCCCCTAGCACATTTTATGACGTTAGAGAGCCCAAGGGTAATGACATGGCCCTTCCTATGACAGATAAGGGGATCTGTCTCTTAGGATGCTCAGCATGAGCTCTCCTCCCTCCGTGCACTGTCCTCCCTACTCTTCTTCAATCTTCTCTTCCACTTGCTGCCCAGACTATCTGGACTCCAACACTAGCTTTACTCCTCATTCCTGGAACAGCCATCACTCTGTGCTTTTCCCAAACACCCAGCTCCCAGCATTTAGCAAAGCATTGCCAGGATCAGCTCAGCAGACAGGGTGGCTCTCACCTCCACAGGGACACCACACAGGATAAAACAACACACACACACACACACACACACACACACACACACACACAGGAACAGTACACAGCCCAGAAGCCCAGAACACTGGACAAGGGATCCAGTCCTCTGGGCACTCCTGAGTGTCCCATTCAGAGTGACCAGTGCCCATGTGCCCCCAATGTCGGCCACCCAATGCCTTTTTCAGTGGTGCCATCTCCCCTATGTCCCTGGCATCATGCTGGACAGGAGCCCATGGGCATGAGGCACCATGTTCACACCTCCCTCAGCTCCTGCTCCCTGCAGGTCCTGGATCCCTAGATGCTGATCGCGGCTTGAGAAGGAAAAGCATGGCTGGGCCAGCAGAATGCTCTGCACTGCTGACCCTGGGACCTGGCACGCTGGCTGCACTAGGGAGCAGGGGCAGAGGTGGACAGAGGCCCTGCTGAGAGAGGTGGTCAGTTATGCTGGGGGACAAAGGGAGGGCACCCTCCTGGCACATTCCTGGGTAAGTTTTCCCACAGAGAACCCACAATTACATTCACCAAGAAGGGACGGTTTTGACAGCATAAGTAGCCAAAGAAAAGCAGGAAACAGGCTGTATCAGGGAAAAAGACACACTTTATTGTTTCTTGGAGGTGTCAGGCTGGGCTGGGCTCAGTGTCCTCCCCCAGAACAGAGCGGGGCTCCGTGGCTGTGATTGTGGTAGTCCGTGGCTATGACTCCCAACACCGACAGAAACTCGGAAAAGTCGATCTTCTTATCATTATTCTTGTCCTGGTCTTCAAAGATATGGGCCAAGAAATCTTTGCCCTTTTTTTCCTGTGGAAAAGATAAATTCAGTCCCAAAAGTGTTATGAGTGGAAAAGGAGGAGGAGGCAGAGAGGGGGTGAGAAGCATCTGGGGCCGCACAGGTGTAGCTGGTGTGGGCCAGTGGAGGGTATCTGGGAATGAGGGGAAAGCTAACATTAACCTGCAGGTCACTGAGGGAGATTCCTTGGATCAACTATCAGCATGAAAGAGAGACCTAGTGGTGGTGGGCAGACTCAGCCCAGAGCCTCACTGATCAATGAGCTGGTGGGTGGGTGGTCTTTAGACCAAGACCTGCTTTCCTGACCCACTTCAGGACCACATCTACCTAAGTTCTACCCAGAAACTAGAGATAGGCTCTATCCCTTATGTCTTCATTCCTAACCCTCCTCTCCTATCTCCTATTTGCCTTCCTGAATCTTCCATGCTCAGTGCCCTCTTTTGCTCACCTACTCTCTGTGTTACTTAGCAACCTCTCTTTTTGTAATCAGTTCAGTATATTCTAACTGTCAGACTAAATCAGCTCTATGGATGAGCTCTTTCATTGTAATGAAAGGTGTTAAATTTTATCAGCCATGGGATTTCTATCACCTTCCCTTGGATCTCAGAGAACTGAATGGAGGCTTCTAGAGGCTTCAGTCTCCTGGATGGAGATTGACAAGTGGGAGGGGACCCATTCTTTACTCTCCTATTTGAACACCTGATAACTACCCTTGATCCCCAGATGCCTTTACACTTGGCCACATGTATCATCTCTTTCATCCTGATAATAAGTCAAGAAAGTCCACTTAGGCCTTTTTGCAGATGAGAATATTGAGGATCAGAGAATGGGATTGACTTGTCCCAAGTCCTCCCCCATGCCAGGGCCTAAGCAATCTGGAGAAGTCACACAGACTCACACAAGCCTTGAGGAAGTTAGGGAAATTCTCCTTCAGCATCTTCAGCAGGCCCTGCTTGTCAATCTTGTCATCAGGTTTGGTGTATTTGTGGAACAAGACAATCAAGTCCATCACGGACTGTTCAACTGGAGTATGGCTCATCTTGGTTTTCAAGGAAGCTGCCAGAGAGAAAGACGGGGACCTTTGTTATCCTTCCCCCGAGGTGAGGGACCCTAAGTCAGGACAATGGGATGGGTACAAGCCTCTAGTGAAGTGAGGCTCAGTTTGTAGCAGAAGGAACTGTATTATCCTAGGAGGTGGGATGAGATGCTCATAAGGAGGAGAATGTGACCAAAGCTGGGGCCTGGTCCCATGCAGGTCAGGGTCTAGAGGAGATGGAGGAGAATAGAGAAGCCCACTGTGGACAGAACCACAGGAGGCAGAAGCAAAGAGGTTAGGAGTCAACCACATGGAAAAGGACTTTTGTTTTAGTTGGGACCTGAACCAAACACAGCATTTGGATGACTCTACTCTTCAAGAGCATCAACACCATCTCCTCCAGGGTCAATGTCAGGGTTAGAGTCATGGGGACAAAATAACTTCTTGACTAGTCTGGCCTGACCTGCCCTGGGCTGCTCTTGGAATGAGTTCCCTGAGATGCCTATCATGATCATAAAGCAAGCTCTAAATGAGTGGTCCTCAATCTTCCTAATGCCACAATCCTTTAATACAGTTCCTCATGTTGTGGTGACCCCAATTTCATTGTTACAAATTCAACATAATTAAAGCATAGTGATTAATCACAAAAAACAATATGTAATTATATATGTGTTTTCCGATGGTCTTAGGCGACCCCTGTGAAAGGGTCGTTTGACTCCCAAAGGGGTCGCGACCCACAGTTTGCGAACCGCTGCTCTAAATGAAATTGGCCCTGGAGGCTCCCAGTGGTTGAGTGTGAGTAGAATGGTAAGTGTGAGCAGAGATATACATCCCTGTCATGAGCTCTCAAAGGTTTTCCTGGACCATCCCCACCAGTGGGAAAGAAAGACTGCTGACCAGCGTTGTCATCATGTTTGAGATAAACAGAAATATCTGCCTCAGTTTTAGACTCTTGGGTGGAAAGTGGGGAGAATGCTCCTTCAGAAGAGCTTTGTACCTCCCTGCTATCTAGAACCGCAAGGCTACCCCACATTTAAGTAAAGAGGTCGAACTTCCCAAAGCCAGTACCTCCACCAACAGTCTGGACCCCAAGCAGAGAAATGGGACAGTGTAGCCCTCACACCCCAGACTTTCCAAAACTCTCAAGAAATGTGTATGGCTCACATGTATGGGCATCTAACAAAAACTATATTTCCTTATCATCAGGGAAAAAAAACCTTGCTGCTATGTCCATACATGGAACTACCCAAGGCCTTCTGTGAATTTGGCCAACGTCAGAGCTGAGCCCTGTGCACAGAAAGTCACTGGTCTTTCCCTCATCTGGGCAGAGGTCCAAAACATTAGTTGATGGGTTTCTGATCCATATACTGGCAGATCTTCTCACCATGGCAAGGTGAGTGGGAGTCCCAGGCTTGGGTTCAGGAGAACCTTCCAGACTTTGGTAGACACACCTACTCCCCCAGAGGTTGGGGTGCAAATTGAGTCTTCCCCAACCTGTGGTCTGAGAGTTAGGTGAGTCCAGAGAGAAAAGAGAAGGAGAGAGGAAGGGTCATTTCCTCAGCTCCCACCAGAGAGGTTTCCACAGAGTTGTTACACAGGGGCCAACAGAGCAATGGGAGCATCGGTCCAGTCATCTTGTAGATGAGATCCTCAGGACCCCAGTGGAATAAAGTTATACAGCCCCATAACAGGCAAAGTCTCATAACAGGCAGAGCCCCGTTACAGGCAGAACCCCATTACATCTGGACCCAAGCTCCTGAATCCTCTCCCATCACTGCTTTCCCTACTACTGCAGACAGCAGAAGATCCTGGGCCCTGATGAACCTCCCTGGCAAAGAGATAGGCGCAGACTTACCAAAGCTGACGAGGAGGCTCTGAGGAGAAGTTGAGTGTGCTGTGCATCTGGGCAAAGACTGGTCTCTTTATAAGGCTCAATTGGCTCCTCCCAGGCACTGGGAGCCTTTGGGTCATATCTGTCTACTTCCTGGACCATTGTCCCACTCAGGTGGGTGGCACACACCTAGGAGTGTATGTTCAGCATGTGCCAGTAAAATCCCAGGCAACTCCCAAAGGAAAACACCTAGAGCCTTCTTCTGTCCTCACTTCCTGGGGTCAGGGGTGTGGAAGACCATGGGATGTGTTGTAAAGCACAGGAATTCTGGGACAGAAAACTGAGTTTCTGAACTTAAAGAGGATGGGACTCTGAGATGCATCATGGTCTGTGTTTGCTCATCACCCACTCCTTCCACAAGTTTGTTCTGGCATCTCACAAAACTCTCTCCAGCGTTTTATAAGTCCATAACTATACCACGCATCACCTTAGCCCCACACTCTAGAAATTCACTTCGTAGCACCAGGGCCTACCGAGGCCCACCAAGGAAGCCACTGTCTAGATTCAGGGATGGTGACCACCATAAAATGAGCCAGCAGGAGATTGGCAAAGTTGCCACCTCTCCCATGAGGATGCCTTCCTATAAATTCTTCAATGATGTTTCTCCTTCCCTTAGGCAAAATAGTCTGCTTAGGTGTCAGTAGCTCATGCCCTGACGTCTGTTATGTCCTAACCTGCTGTGGAAAATCGAGTTCAGGTGCAGGAAACAAGATCTTGGAGGTCAGGATGAAACCTGGGGCCCTCTGGGGACATACCATGCTGATTCACTGAAGAGTCCTTGTTCCTGCTCTCTGTTCCCCTTAGAACATGCTCCCATGGAGTAAGGGACTGCCCAGGCATTGGGCACCCTGGGACCAGGCCCACTGCTGAGCTCCCAGGTCAGGCCCCCCAATGCACTGGCCTCCATGCTTCAGCCTGGCCTTTCTGTCCCCAGTTACATCCATATTTGCATCAGCACCAGACCTCTCTGGTTCACTTATTTAATTTCTTCTCAACCCCACTCAAAGCCTCCCAGGAAGGATACACAGAAAACCAGGAGCACGAGTAGCCTTCGGGCATAGGAAGTGAGATGGCATGTCCACTTTGTCCCTGGTGTAGCTTTTGATATTTGATCAATGTCAAAATACTTTAAATTAGTTTCTAATTATTTTAATTTAAGTTTTGCTTTGTTCAAATCTGGCCTTACTTTCAGAGTCTGAACTATGTATAGTCCTCAGCTTCCGGAATCTAAACATCATTGATCTGTTGCACGGTCTCTCTCTTATTTTACTTATATACTTACTTTCCCTTAGTCTTCATTATTATTCAACTTCCCCCCCCCAAAATAAGCAAAAAAATAATATATATGTTTCCTCTTTATTTTTATGCATATTCATCAATGTAAATGATTATTTTGGCCTATGTTCTATCTATGTCCTTTATTTGATATAGATCAATCATAAAGGAAAATAAAATACACTACAATGTACAGCCCAATGAATTATCTCTAACACCTGTGACTGCCACCCAGGTCAATGAATAAAATATTGCCACCACCCCTACCAGTCACTGCCCTTTTTCTCTCTTTCTGAAAACCATCATCTGGACTTTTTTGTTAAGGCTCTCTCTTTGTTTCATTTGTATTTTACCACGTAAGCAAATTTACTTGAGAGAGAACATATATATATTCTTCTGTGTTTGTCTTAATTTGCTCAGTATTACATTTATGAGTGATATCCATGTTGTACTGTTTGTACTGATATCTTGGTTTAAATATCACATCATTTTCTATAATTCTGCTTTACATATCACATGCCCTCAATTTTCTTGTTTTCATTCTGTATGGTTTCCAGCTCAGGTGACCAGAGATTTTGACCTCTGACCTCATGTACCTGTGGGGATCAGCCACCCTCTCTGGTGAGGTATGTGGAAAGGGCCCAGGGCAGTCCCTGATTGTGTAAGACTTGGGTGTTTAAGGAATAAGTAGGGGATGAGCCCATGTTTCAGGGACCAACTTCAAAAGAGCCCTGTTTATTGGCAGAGACATTAGTGTTTGCAACTATTGTGACTAACAGCCAAGACCCACCTGAGCTTCTCCCATATCAGTCACCACCACCAGAAAGGCTATAGGTATCTTCCATTCCCTGAACCAATAGTTCTTTGGCAACAGGGACTACACATCCAGGTGAATCACTTGGAACCATCTCGCAAGCATTTACTGTTTATCCTGAGCCTCTCTTGCATTCATCCCAATGGATTCTGGACCCCAGCTGTCCTTGGCTGTTTGGAGTGGAGACCTGGACCATTTGTTCAAGGTACAAAATTTAAGGAGAACCCACTGAGCACCACTCACTGTGCTTTGGGATGAACATTTGGCAAGGGAAATTTTTTAAAGAATTCATCTCCCCTCAATGCTCACACTTTAGAAGTGAACAAAAAGAATAAAATAGAAACTATGAATGTTGGAGATGTACACTGACATAGTGTATAACCCAAAAAGAGAGGGGTAACTTTCTGAGGAGGAGAGGGAGACCAAGATACCTTAGATGTGGCATTTGAATGAATGTCAACACCTAGTGTTCAAGCAAGCAAACCAGGGAAAAAGATTCCAGACCTTGACATGTGAGCAAAACTACAGCTCAGAACAGACATGACATCAGGAGGACAGAAACACGTCTAGAGCCAAGAGTGTTGGAAGTGCGAGGTTGGGGACAGGCACCAACTATTTCCAACCCAGCACCCAACCCCTCTTCTGAACTAATAGAGCCCAGTTTGCTTGGGGTTTAGGGTGCCCAGTACCCCCATGTGAGTCTGGTCTTCTCTAAGCCATTCTGTCAGTCCTGTCCTTGCTTTCCCTGTGCCCCTTGCAACCAAGAGTGAACATGTGTCCCACCAGTTCTGCCCAATGAAACTGAGTGATGCTGGGCCAGGCCTCTGGGACTCTGCTTTTCTGACAGGAGGGGGCAGGGAGAGCTGGCCCTGCCATGCCTCACCCCATGCCTGGGTTGCTGGTCCGGGACATAGGCAGTCATCAAAAATACTTACCCAAGTGAGTTGAAGAGTTACAGCTTCATAAACACCTCCAAATGAATGACTTTAGAAACTTTATTCATAATTGCCCCAAACTGGAAGTAACCAAGATGTCTTTCAAAAGGTGAATGAATAAACAAACTGTGGCACACCTATACCGTGGAATATTATCCAGCAAGAAGAAGAATTGAGCTTTCAAGCCACAAGAAGACATGGAGGAAACTACAAGGATATTGCTGAGTGAAGGAAGCCATTCAAACAGCCACATACTGTATGATTTCAAATATATGACATTATAGAAAAAGCAAAACCATATTGACAATAAAAATATGAGTAGTCATCAGGATTCAGGATAGGAGGGGATGGCTGAATAGTTGGGGTACCAGTGTTTTTTGAGGCAATGAAACTACTTTGCATGATACTGTGATGATGAATATGTGGCATTACACATTTGTCCAAAACCACAGAATTTCACAATAGGAACTGAACCCTAGTTAAACCATGGACTTTAGTTCAGAATAATGTATCAATATTGTTTCCTCAATTATAACAAATGTTCCACACTAATTAAGATATTAATATACAGGGGATACTGTGGGGAGAGAGGGGTATATAGGAAATAAACTCTCTATTCCAAAATTTTCAGCCAATCTAAAACTGTTCTAAAAATTAGAGTATATTAATAATAAAAATAATAAGATTGAGTTTCTTTTTATTGTAAGCCAAGTTTGCCTGAAACAAATAGCCCTGGAGAGTTATCTACAAGTACCTTCCTGACCTATGATGCCGGGTTATGAGCAAGCATTTTATTTTCTTCTTTTCTGTATATTCTGGAGCTCTCTTACAATATTATCTAAAAGCTAGCTAATAAATCGAATCTGTTGTTTGAGAACTAAGTCTCTGCAGGTAAACTTAATAGCATTTTAGATTTTCTGTCCACCCGGAAATTACTTAACTAATTTATTTTATTTTTTTAAATATATTTTTATTAATTTCAGAGAGGAAGGAGGTGTCAGAGGGAGATAGAAACATCCATGAGAACATAGAATAATTCATCAGCTGCCTCCTGCATGCCCCACACTGGGGATTAAGCCCACAACTTGGACATCGGACCTCCTGGTTTATAGGTCGATGCTGAACCACTGAACCATGCTATCTGGGCCTAATTTATTTTAATTCCTTGGCCTATCCACCCTCCTCCCCAGAAAGTTACCCCTCTCTTCTTGGGTTATAGACTGTGTCATTGTACATCTCCAACATCCACAGTTTCTATTTTATTCTTTTTATCTTCACTTCTAAAGGGTGAGCATAGAGGGGAGATAATTCTTAAAAAGTTTTCTTGCCATATATTCATCCTAAAGCACAGTGAGTGGTGCTTAGTGGTTTCTTCGTAAATTCTGTACCTTGAACAAATGGTCCAAGTCTTTGTTCCAAACAGCCAAGGACAGCTGGGGTCCAGAATCCATTGGGATGAATGAAAAAGAGGCTCAGGATAAACAGTAAATGCTTGTGAGGTGATTCCAAGTGATTGACCTGAACGTATAGCCCATGTTGCCAAAGAACGTTTGACTCAGGGAATGGAAGATACCTTCAGCCTTTCTGGTGGTGGTGAGTGATAAGGGTGATGATGGGGTGGGACTTGGCTGTTAGTCACAATATTTGCAAACACTAATGTCTCTGACAATAAACAGGGCTGTTTTGAAGTTGGTCCCTGAAACATGGGCTCATCACCTTCTTCTTCCTTAAACACCCAGGACTTACACAATCAGGGACTGCCCTGGGCCCTTTCCACATACCTCACCAGACAGGGTGGCTGAGCCCCACAGGAACATGAGGTCAGAGGTCAAAATCCCTGGTCACCTGAACTGGAAACCATTCAAATAAAAAGACAAAGTGATGAGCATGTGGTATCTAAAGCAGCATTATAAAAAAATTATGGCACATTCATATAAAGATATATATAGTATACAGTGAAGAACAAACACAATACAACATACAGCTTATAAATGGAATACTGAGAAAAATAAGGCAGACAAAGAAGAATACATAGAATATGTTTTCCTTCAAGTAAAATTTGCAAGTAGGGGAAATGGCAGTGTTCAGGAATGTATGCTTAGGTGGTAAAATGAAACAGAGAGAGGGTCTCATTATAAAAGTCCAGATGGTGGTTTTGGAGAGTAGAGAAAGCAGGCGGGTGCGGGTGGTGGCAATGTTTTATTCATTGACGTGGGGGACAATCACAAGTGTAAGAGATTCATTAGAGTGTGTATTGTAGTTTGTTGTACTTTACTGCATAATTAATCTATATTTAAAAAAAACATGGATTGAACATGGGCCAAAATAACTATTTATATTGGTGAGTATGCATATAAATAAACAGAAAAGATATATTTCCTTTTTAGATTTTAAGGGGAAATTGAATGGTAATGAAGATTAAAGGAATAGAAGTATATAAGTAACAATAAGATACCTTGCAACAGATTAATGATGTTCAGATTCCGGAAGCCAAGGACTATACATAGTTCAGACTGTGAAAGTGAGGCCAAGACTGAACAAAGCAAAACTTAAATATAAAAAATTAAAAATGAATTTGAAGTATCTTGACATTGTTCAAAAGTCAAAAGCTATACCAGGGCGAATGTGGGAATGACATTTCAGTTCCTCTGCTCCAAGTGACCCCCTCTCCAGGTTTCCTGTGTGTCCTTCACAGCAGGCTTTTAGTGGTGATGAGAACACATTACATAAGTGAACCAGAGAGGGCTGGTGCTGGTGCAGATGTGGACATAACTGGGGACAGAAGGGCCAGGTGTGGAAGCCCAATGCATTGGTGGGCAGGGGCAGGCTGACCCAGGCTCAGCGATGGGCCTGGTCCCAGGGTACCCAGTGCCTGAGCAGTCCCCTTACTCATGGGAGGACCTTCTAAGGGGAGCAGAGAGCAGGAACAAGGATTCCTCAGTGAGTCAGCAGGGCCGTTCCCCAGAGGTCCCCAGGCCTCATCCTAACCTCCAAACTCCTGTCTCCTGCACCTGAACTAGAGTTTCCACATCAGGTTGGGACATAGCAGACCACGGAGCATGGCCACTGACTCCTAAGCAGACTGTTTTGCAAAAGGGAAGGAGGGACATCATTGAAGAATTCATAGGAAGGCATCATCATGGGAGGGGAGGCAACATTGCCCAATTTCCTGCTGGCTAATTTCATGGTGGTCACCATCCCTGAGTACAGACAGTGGCTTCCTTGGTGGGCTCAGGCAGTCCCTAGAGTGTGGGGCTAATGCCAGAACTCAGAACTCTGACCTTGTCTCTTCCCTCACCTGTAGGTGAGGTGCTATTCACTCTGTGCTACCTGTCACAGTGGGTCATGCCACCTCTTTCTCTCCTAGCACTACACTGAGGACCCCACATGAAGATGGAACTGAAGTGACCCTGCTTCCCTCCCCTGAACTTCAAGTTCACAGGCCCTGCAGTGACCCCAGAGGTCTAGTAGTGGAGTTAGGAGGGAGGTTTTGAATCAGGCTTTTCTGGGTCATATCTTGAGCTTGCTGTCTATCAGCCTGGTGCACATAGGAACTTAGCTTACCTCTTACTCCCTCAATTCCCTGTCCTCAACATGAGGGTAACAGCATCATCTCATAAGGTTTTGAAGGTTTAGGAGGAATGTCAATATGACAGGTAAGGTGATGCGTGGTATAGTTATGGACTTATAAACCACTGGTGAGAGTTTTTGTTAGATGTCAGACAAACTTGTAGAAGGACTGGGTGATGAGCAAACATAGACGATGCTGCCTTCAGAGACCCATCCTCTTTAAGTTCAGAAACCCAGTTTTCTCTACCACAATTCCTGTGCTTTTAAGACAATCCCATTGTCTTCCCCACCACAGCCCTAGATTTCCTTAGCCACAGAATAATCCTCTAGAATAGTGCAATCCCTTGGGAGTTGCCTGGCATTATACAGGAACATGATGAACACACACTCCTAGGTGTGTCCCACCCACCTGAGTGAGGCAATGGTCCAGGAAGCAGAGAAACAACATGGCCTAAGGGTTTCCAGTGCCTGGGAGGAGCCAGACTGAGTCTTATAAATGGAACAGTCTTTGCCCAGATGCACAGCACACTCACCTTCTCCTCAGTGACACCTCGTCAGCTCCGGTAAGTCTGCACCTAACTGTTTGCCAGGGGGTTCGTCAGGGCCCAGGGTGTTCTTCTGTGTCCAGGAATAGGGAGAGCGGTGATGGGAGCAGATTCAGGGACCTGTATCCAGTCTCAACTCTGACTGTTATGGGTCTTTCCATCTTGATCCCACTTGGTCCCAAGGGCCTCTCTACAACAAGATGTCTGTACTGATGCTCCTATTGCTCCGTTGGCTCTTCTGTGACAACTCTGCTGAAGCGTCCCTGGTGGGAGCTCAGTATATGAACCTTCCTCTGCTTCTTGTCTACTTTTCTCTCTGGAATCATCTGACTCTCAGGCCATGGACTTTGCACCCCAACCTCTGGGGAGAGTGGGTGGCTCTCCCAACGTCTTGCAAATTCTCCTAAACACAGGCCTTGGATGCCCACTCACTTTGCCCTGGTGAGGAGACTTGCCACTGCGTGATTCAGGGACCCATAAACTAAGGTTTTGGACCTCGTCACCAGCTGAGGGAATGACCAGTGACCTTCTGTGCCCTGGGCTCAGCTAAGGCCTTGGGAAAGTTGACAGAAGGCCTTCGGTGTTCTCACTTAGGGACATAACAGGGAGGATCTTTCTCCCAGATTAGGAGACAAAGGAAGTTTTTGTTAGATGCCCACACATGGGAGCCATGCACATTTCTTGAGAGTTTGGAAAGTCTGAGATGTGAGAGCTGCACTGTCCCATTTCTCTGCTTGTGGTCCAGACTGTTGGTGGAGGTGATGGCTTTTGGAAGTCAGATCACTTTACCTAAAAGTGTTGCAGCCTTGGGGTTCTAGATAGCAGGGAGGTACAAAGGTCATCTGAAGGAGCCTATCTGCTTGCATTCCACCCAATAGCCTAAAACTGAGGCAGGTATTTCTGTTTATTTCAAACATGATGCCAACACTGGTCAGCAGTACTTCTTTCCCACTGGTGGGGATGGTTCAGGAAACCTTGTGGGAGCTCAGGACAGGGCTGTATATCTTTGCTCACACTCACCATCATACTCACACTCACTGCTGGGAGCCTCCAGGGCCCATTTCATTTAGAGCTTGCTTTACGTTCAGGATGGGCACCTCAGGGGTCTCGTTCTAAGAACAGCCCAGGGTGGGTCAGGCCAGACTAGTCAGGAAGTTATTTTGTCCCCATGACTCTAACCCTGACATTGACCCTGGAGGAGATGGTGTTGATGCTCTTGAAGAGTAGAGTCATCCAAATGCTGTGTTTGGCTCAGGTCCCAACTAAATGTCAGTAATTTTCCATGTGGTTGTCCCCTACCCTCTCTGCTTCTGCCTCCTGTGGTTCTGTCCACAGTGGGCTTCTGTATTCTCCTCCATCTCCTCTGGGAACGGCCCCAGCCTTGGTCACACTCTCCTCCTTATGAGCATCACATCCCACCTCCTAGGCTGATACAGCTCTTTCTGTTCCACCTGAGCCTCACTTCACTGGATGCTCAGTTCCCACCCTGTTGTTCTGAATTAGGGACCCTCATCTGGGGGGAAGAATAACAAAGGTTCCCGTCTTTCTCTCTGGCAGCTTCCTTGAAAACCAAGATGAGCCATACTCCAGTTGAACAGTCCGTGATGGACTTGATCGTCCTGTTCCACAAATACACCAAACCTGATGACAAGATTGACAAGCAGGGCCTGCTGAAGATGCTGAAGGAGAATTTCCCTAGCTTCCTCATGGCTTGTGTGAGTCTGGGTGACTTCTCAAGGTCCTGCAATGGCACAGGACGCTTTGTTGTGGGACCTTGGTCAAGTCAACCCCATTCTCTCATCCTCAATATTCTCATCTGCAAAAAGGCGTAAGAGGACTTTCCTGACTTCTTATCAGGACGAAAGATATGGTACAGATGGCCAAGTGTAAAGGCATCTGGAGATCAAGGGTAGTTATCAGCTGTTCAAATAGGGGAGTAAAGAATGGGTCCCCTCCCACTTGTCAATCTCCATCCAGGAGACTGAAGGCTCTAGAAGCCTCCATTCGGTTCTCTGAGATCCACGGGAAGGTGATAGAAATTCTATGGCTGATAACATTTAATACCTTTCATAACAATGAAAAGCTCATTCGTAGACCTGATTTAGTCTGATAGTTAGAATATACTGAACTGATTACAAAAAGAGAGGCTACTAGGTGACACAGAGTGTAGGTTAGCAAAAGAGGGCTCTGAGCATGGAAGATTCAGGAAGGCAAATAGGAGACAGGAGAGGAGGGTTAGGAATGAAGAGACAAGGGGGAGGGCCTATCTTTAGTTTCTTGGTAGAACTTAGGTAAATGGAGTCATAAAAGTGGGTCGGAGGAGCAGTTCTGGGTCTAAAGACCACCCACCAGCTCATTGATCAGTGAGGCTCTGGGCTGAGCCTGCCCACCACCACTATGTCTCTCTTTCATGCTGATACTTAAACCAAGGAATCTCCCTCAGTGACCTGCAGGATAGGGAAACGTTCCCCTCATCCCCAGATACCCTCCACTGGCCCACACCAGCTACACCTGTATGGCCCCAGATGCTTCTCTCCCCCTTTCTGCCTGTGCCTCCTCCTGTTCCACCCATAACACTTTGGGAACTGAATTTGTCTTTTCCACAGGAAAAAAAGGGCAAAGATTTCTTGGCCCATATCTTTGAGGACGAGGACAAGAATCACGATAAGAAGATTGAGTTTTCCGAGTTTCTGTCGGTGTTGGGAGTCATAGCCACGGACTACCACAATCACAGCCACGGAGCCCCGCTCTGTTCTGGGGGAGGACACTGAGCCCAGCCCAGCCTGAAGCCTCCAAGAAACAATAAAGAGTGTCTTTTGCCCAGATACAGCCTGTTTCCTGCTTTTCTTTGGCTACTTATGCTGTCAAAACCACCCCTTCTTGCTGAATGTAATTGTGGATTTTCCATGGGGGGATTTACCCAGGAATGTGCCAGGCGGGTGCCCTCCCTCTGGCCCCCAGCATAACTGACCACCTCTCTCAGCAGTGCCTCTGTGCACCTCTGCCCCTGCTCCCTAGTGCAGCCAGTGTGACAGGTCCCAGGGTCAGCAGTGCAGAGCATTCTGCTTGCACCAGCCATGGTTTTTCTTCCCAAGCCATGAACAGCCTCTGGGCATCCAGGAACTGTAGGAAGCAGGAGCTGAGGTGTGAACACGGTGCCTCATGCCCACGTGTTCCTGCCCAGCATGACCCAAGAGACACAGGGAAGATGGCACCACTGAAAAAGGCATTGGGTGGCGGCCATAGGGGGCACATGGGCACTGGTCACTGTGAATGAGAACTCAACAACCCAGAGGACTGGATCCCTTGTCTTGTGTTGGGGCTTCTGGGCTGCGTCCTGTCCCTGTGCATGTGTGTGTGTTTTATCCTGTGTGGTGTCCTTGTGGAGTTGAGAGAGCCACCCTGTCTGCTGAAATGATCCTCCCAATGGTTTGCAAAATGCTGGGAGCCTGGTGTCTGGGGAAAGCACAGACTGATGGCTGTTCCAGGCATGAGAAGTAAAGCTAGTGCTGGAGTCCAGAGAGTGTCTAGGCAGCAAGTGAGAAGACAGGACTGAAGAGGAGAGGGGAGGAGAGGGCAGGGAATGATGAGCAGAAAGCTCATGCTGAGTCATCAGTGACAGTCCACTCCACTAGCCATGGAAAGAGGCGTGCCATTACCCACACAGGGCCCTTCCCATCTGCCTCTGTCCTTCTTGGATCTACAGAACCAGCTCACTCCTGGAGCACTGGGCCCAGCTGTTCCTTTCAGAGCTGGAGCACCATGAGCCCACAGAGGTAGATGCAGAGGATGAGGAGGGCTGGGGGTGGATGGTGTGGGTGCCTGTGGGTCTAAGCCACACAGAGAAGAGCTTCCAGAAGCTTGGGTTAGGCAGGAGCAGAGTTGCTCTGATCACTGCCCCCATGGCCTGCAGTCTGGGAAGACTTCCTGGGGTGGGCTCTGGAACTGGGACTCCATCAATGGATAGCAGAGATGTTCTGTCTTTCGAAGGCACATCGAGGCAGTCATGGTGATAACATGTTCTCTTCTGGGACCTACAGAACCAGCTCCAGAGCAAGTTCAAAAAAGACCTCAAGAGGCAACGTCCACTCCAGTGGCCTCTCCAGAGTCAGAGCGGGCTCTGGGCACAGCTTTCACTGACCTTCACGAGGCAGAAGAACCACCTGCAGCGTGTGGGCAACTCACTTCAGCTCCTGTGAAGTCTGCAGTCCCAGACCCTGGGCCACAGGGTGTCAGCGGCCACAGCAGAGAGGGCTCCCCCTTTAGATACAGTTTTGGAACCTTTGTGTTTATGTTACTTATGCTTAGAATTCAATTGTATTTTTCTGATACTACTGAGTAAAATACAATCTACTTTAAAGAAAATGGAATGAAATACAATTAAAACTAAATTTAATTTAAGTTAAATCAAATTTAACTATGAACCCTCAGAGTGTTGTGCAAATCCATTTTTTTCTGGGCCTCGGTGCTGTTATTATGAGTTATAGGCTGGGAATAGGTTATCTCTGAGAAGCCATCAAGCTCAAAGGATGTGGCATTCCTGAAACTCGAGACAATGGGGCTCTGGTGGAATTGACCAATGTGCATTTGCACAGGGTCCCTTTAAGTCAGGGCTATCCCTGGGCCACCACATTTCATTTGACTTCCTCTCCTACCAGCACACGGGCAAATTATGTTCTTAAACCCCCACCCCATCTTCCATTTTGCAGAAAATTGTAGGGTTTAACCAACAGAAAAATGTTCCTGAACACTGCACCTGGGATAGAAACTCCACCCTGTTCCACTCCCACTGAACAGCATCCTGACCATCACCTCTGTAGATGCAGAGCACCAAAGAGGTGTCAGGGGACAGGAAATATCCCAGGTCCTGGGTCCACACTCTTCTCTTCTACAGGCACCGCCTGCAAACCTCCTCTGGTATCAGAACCTCTCTCAGCCCTCAGCCCCTGAGCACTGGTTCAGCTGGGCCTCTTTCTAAGGCTCTCTGTCTCAGCTGAGCCCAGGAACAATTATTTCCACCTGAACAAGGTTGTGCATGTGGCCTGGCTTCTCTCTTTACATCAGTCCTCCAAACCACCCTGGAGAGACCGGACTAACACCCTTCTAGGGCACCGTGCCATGGCAGACGCTGCAATGTCTCAGGACAAACGGGTATCAGCATTGGACCAGACTCATGCCCCTGCCGCCAGGAGATCAGCTCTCTGGGTTGACACAGGTATGAAACACAATTCTAATAGAATGTGATGAGTTCTACAGTTGACCTTTACCAAAGGTCAGTATGGAGAACATGAGCCCACTGGGGATCCCACACCAGGCTCTCTTTAGGATGTGATTCTTGAATCATACCAGAAAATGAGTAACTGTATGTCTATCCACTTCATCCTAACTTTTATGGAGCATGGCAATGGAAGGAAGCATTGTGAGATTAAACAGAAGTTGGAGAATTCAAGGAGATTAGGTCCACGTTAGAGTCCATGGTCAGTAGACTTGTACATACCGGCAATGTCCTGGGAAGTGCGGCCTTCCACCGTGCGGGAAGCAACTCCTCCTTTTGGAAGATCAGGACTATGGTCTCCACAGCAGCTGTTCACTATTTCAAATTACACTTTTTAACCTGGCCTCACTTTCCTGGGTACTTTCCTAAGTTTCACAGCCGACTTCCAAACTGGAGGTTTTTACACTTTTTAAAAATATATTTTATTGATTTTTTTTACAGAGAGAAAGGGAGAGGAATAGAGAGTTAGAAACATCGATGAGAGAGAAACATGGATCTGCTGCCTCCTGCACATCTCCTACTGGGGATGTGCCCGCAACCCAGGTACATGCCCTTGACTGGAATCGAACCTGGGACCTTTCAGTCCGCAGGCTGACGCTCTATCCATTGAGCCAAACCGGTTTCGGCGGTTTTTACATTTTTGATTGCTGTTAACATTAGATGTGTTGGACCAGAATTTGAACAATTATATTTCAACAAAAAAATAAAGGGTGTCCCAACATCCACGCAGGAAGTCATTTTGATAGAAAACACAGGTTTATAATTAAAAATTGTAACTTTTTTATTGTTCCATAAAGTATACAGTGTAGGGTTATGTATGGAATAGCATATCGGGTAAATGGCCTTCATGGCTTTGCTGGCACATATGCACTGTTTTGTTGTAATTTTCCATGACCGTTTTGCATAAATGTGGCTGAATCTTGATGAGGCTCATTTTCATCTTGATGGCTTGGTTAATCGACAAAATTGTCGAATTTGGGGTTCAGAAAATCCACGAGTGATTGTTGAGGAACAAATGCATCCACAACGTGTCACTGGTGCGGATTTTGGGCTGGAGGCATCATCGGACCATTCTTCTTCGAAAATGCAGCTGCTCAGGCAATAACAAAAGATTGGGTATGTGCCAGCAAAGCCGTGGAGGCCATTTACCCAATATTCTATTCCCTAGATAAACGTATACTGTATCCTTTGTGAATCAATAAAAAATTTATAATTTTTAATTATACACCAGTGTTTTCTATCAAAATTACTTCTTGTGTGAATTTTGGGACACCCTTTAGTTTTAGAGTAAAAACTATGTGCTGGAACTGCTAGGTACTAGAGATCAGTGAAGCTAAAATAAGTGTTTTTCCTCCCTAATTTGGAATACAGACATATAGGGACAATGACGTGGTGTGGTTCCCACAGGACAAGTGGACTTAGGTGACAGGCTGCATAAAGGAGGAAGAGCACATTTGATTGTGGAGAAGTAGTCTGTGTCCACTTCCAAGGAGAATCCCTAGAGAGAAGTTCAGATTTCTAGTCTGTTGAGATACATCATATTAACCGGAAAGGTGAGGAATTGAAAGATATTTCAGGTGAAGAAAAGCATTAAAAAAATAGAATTGAGTCAGGAAACAATAAGACATATTGGGATGGACTGGGACCATCAGGAGGTAAGTTCCCAGGACAGGAACAGGGATGGCTGAGCAGAGAGGAAGTCAGACACCAGCTCTGGGAGCCCTGGCAGGAAGGTTCCTAGCAGGACCAGCAGTCCTGGTGCAGGAGGAGAGAAGCCAAGTGGAGGGATTGGTTCAAGCTGGGAGGTTTGCAGGGCGGGTATGGCCCTGAGGCAAGTCAGCACCAGAGATCTTAGTCAGTGGAGAGCAGTTGGTGTAGTGGATCACGGGGTGCAGGCTGCATAGAGACAGAAGAGGGTACTGACAGGAGAAAAGTGAAAAGGTCCAGAGAAGCAGGTCTCCCTGAGTTTGAAAGCAGGTGCAATGAGAAGGAGGGGGGCAGGGGACAGACAATACCAGTGAGAAAGTGAGGTGTAGGCGGGGAAAAGCTCAGGCATGTCCTAAATGATGACAAGCTGCAGAGGATGGGCAGGAGAGGATGCCCCTGAAGTGGAGGGAGGTGATGGTCTCAGAACTGAGATGCTAATGACACGGTGAGAGTAGGAGGTGGAGGAGTCAACCACATGGACAAATACCTCACCCACCGAGGGTCCTGCAGGTGGGACAGGAGATTTTGGAGGCAGTTGCCTAATTTCTCCCTGAAGAATGTGGCCTGATTGAGGGGTTAGCATAGGGGTGGGCAAACTTTTTGACTCGAGGGCCACAATGGGTTCTTAAACTGGACTGGAGGGCCGGAACAAAAGCATGGATGGAGTGTTTGTGTGAACTAATATAAATTCAACGTAAACATCATTACATAAAAGGGTACGGTCTTTTTTTAAAGTTTTATTCATTACAAACGGGACGGATCCAGCCCGCAGGCCGTAGTTTGCCCACAGCTGGGTTAGCTGGAGACTGTGAGTAGGAGGGAGGGAGTGACCCAGCTGGATGATGAGATCATCAAGGAGGGGAGCTACTGAAGCAGCAGGTATGTGCCTACAGGTGGCCCTGGATGTGCAGGTGAGTGCTGACTGGCCTCCTGGCACCATGGAGAGACCCCATGTGTGGGAGAGCCATTGCTTGCTGAGGAAGCACTTGTGTCCTACTTATTTCTGAAATCCTCAGCCCCTAGCACATTTTATGACGTCAGAGAGCCCAAGGGTAATGACATGGCCCTTCCTATGAGTGATAAGGGGATCTGTCACTTATGATGCTCAGCATGAGCTCTCCTCACTCTGTGCACTGTCCTCCCTACTCTTCTTAATCTTCTCTTCCACTTGGTGCCCAGACTCTATCTGGACTCCAGCACTAGCTTTACTCCTCATTCCTGGAACAGCCATCACTCTGTGTTTTCCCAGACACCCAGCTCCCAGCATTTAGCAAAGCATTGCCAGGATCAGCTCAGCAGACAGGGTGGCTCTCACCTCCACAGGGACACCACACAGGATAAAACAACACACACACACACACACACACACACACACACAAACACATACACACACACACAAGCACAGGTACAGAACACAGCACAGAAGCCCAGGACACTGGACAAGGGATCCAGTCATCTGGGCACTCCTGAGTGTCCCATTCAGAGTGACCAGTGCCCATGTGCCCCCAATGTCGGCCACCCAATGCCTTTTTCAGTGGTGCCATCTCCCCTATGTCCCTGGCATCATGCTGGACAGGAGCCCATGGGCATGAGGCACCATGTTCACACCTCCCTCGGCTCCTGCTCCCTGCAGGTCCTGGATCCCTAGATGCTGATCGCACCTTGAGAAGGAAAAGCATGGCTGGGCCAGCAGAACGCTCTGCACTGCTGACCCTGGGACCTGGCACGCTGGCTGCACTAGGGAGCAGGGGCAGAGGTGGACAGAGGCCCTGCTGAGAGAGGTGGTCAGTTATGCTGGGGGACAAAGGGAGGGCACCCTCCTGGCACATTCCTGGGTAAGTCCCCCCATGGAGAATCCACAATTACATTCAGCAAGAAGGGGTGGTTTTGACAGCATAAGTAGCCAAAGAAAAGCAGGAAACAGGCTGTATCAGGGAAAAAGACACACTTTATTGTTTCTTGGAGGTGTCAGGCTGGGCTGGGCTCAGTGTCCTCCCCCAGAACAGAGCGGGGCTCCGTGGCTGTGATTGTGGTAGTCCGTGGCTATGACTCCCAACACCGACAGAAACTCGGAAAAGTCGATCTTCTTATCATTATTCTTGTCCTGGTCTTCAAAGATATGGGCCAAGAAATCTTTGCCCTTTTTTTCCTGTGGAAAAGATAAATTCAGTCCCAAAAGTGTTATGAGTGGAACAGGAGGAGGAGGCCAAAAGGGGTGAGAAGCATCTGGGGCCGCACAGGTGTAGCTGGTGTGGGCCAGTGGAGGGTATCTGGGAGTGAGGGGAACGCTAACATTAACCTGCAGGTCACTGAGGGAGATTCCTTGGATCAACTATCAGCATGAAAGAGAGACCTAGTGGTGGTGGGCAGACTCAGCCCAGAGCCTCACTGATCAATGAGCTGGTGGGTGGGTGGTCTTTAGACCCAGATCTGCTTTCCTGACCCACTTCCAGGACCCCATCTACCTAAGTTCTACCCAGAAACTAGAGATAGGCTCTATCCCTTATGTCTTCATTCCTAACCCTCCTCTCCTATCTCCTATTTGCCTTCCTCAATCTTCCATGCTAAGTGCCCTCTTTTGCTCACCTACTCTCTGTGTCACTTAGCAACCTCTCTTTTTGTAATCAGTTCAGTATATTCTAACTGTCAGACTAAATCAGCTCTATGGATGTGCTCTTTCATTGTAATGAAAGGTGTTAAATTTTATCAGCCATGGGATTTCTATCACCTTCCCTTGGATCTCAGAGAACCGAATGGAGGCTTCTAGAGGCTTCAGTCTCCTGGATGGAGATTGACAAGTGGGAGGGGACCCATTCTTTACTCTCCTATTTGAACACCTGATAACTACCCTTGATCTCCAGATGCCTTTACACTTGGCCACATGTACCATCTCTTTCAACCTGATAATAAGTCAGGAAAGTCCTTTTAGGCATTTTTGCAGATGAGAATATTGAGGATCAGAGAATGGGATTGACTTGTCCCAAGTCCTCCCCCATGCCAGGGCCCAAGCAACCTGGAGAAGTCACCCAGACTCACACAAGCCTTGAGGAAGTTAGGGAAATTCTCCTTCAGCATCTTCAGCAGGCCCTGCTTGTCAATCTTGTCATCAGGTTTGGTGTATTTGTGGAACAGGACAATCAAGTCCATCACGGACTGTTCAACTGGAGTATGGCTCATCTTGGTTTTCAAGGAAGCTGCCAGAGAGAAAGACGGGGACCTTTGTTATCCTTCCCCCCAGGTGAGGGACCCTGTGTCAGGACAATGGGATGGGTACAAGCCTCTAGTGAAGTGAGGCTCAGTTTGGAGAAGAAGGAACTGTATTATCCTAGGAGGTGGGATGAGATGCTCATAAGGAGGAGAATGTGACCAAGGCTGGGGCCTGGTCCCATGCAGGTCAGGGTCTAGAGGAGATGGAGGAGAATACAGAAGCCCACTGTGGACAGAACCACAGGAGGCAGAAGCAGAGAGGTTAGGAGTCAACCACATGGATAAGAACTGACATTTTAGTTGGGACCTGAACCAAACACAGCATTTGGTAGACTCTACTCTTCAAGAGCATCAACACCATCTCCTCCAGGGTCAATGTCAGGGTTAGAGTCATGGGGACAAAATAACTTCTTGACTAGTCTGGCCTGACCTGCCCTGGGCTGCTCTTGGAATGAGTTCCCTGAGATGCCTAGCATGATCATAAAGCAAGCTCTAAATGAGTGGTCCTCAATCTTCCTAATACTGTAACCCTTTAATACAGTTCCTCATGTTGTGGTGACCCCAATTTCATTGTTACAAATTCAACATAATTAAAGCATAGTGATTAATCACAAAAACAATATGTAATTATATATGTGTTTTCCGATGGTCTTAGGCGTCCCCTGTGAAAGGGTCCTTTGACCCTCAAAGGGGTCGCGACCCACAGTTTGCGAACCGCTGCTCTAAATGAAATTGGCCCTGGAGGCTCCCAGTGGTTGAGTGTGAGTAGAATGGTAAGTGTGAGCAGAGATATACATCCCTGTCATGAGCTCTCAAAGGTTTTCCTGGACCATCCCCACCAGTGGGAAAGAAAGACTGCTAACCAGTGTGGCATCATATTTGAGATAAACAGAAATATCTGCCTCAGTTTTAGACACTTGGGTGGAAAGTGGGGAGATAGGCTCCTTCAGATGACCTTTGTGCCTCCCTGCTATCTGGAACCGCAAGGCTCGACCACATTTAAGTAAAGAGGTCTGACTTCCCAAAGCCAGTACCTCCACCAACAGTCTGGACCCCAAGCAGAGAAATGGGACAGTGTAGCCCTCACACCCCAGATTTCCAAAACTCTCAAGAAATGTGCATGGCTCATATGTTTGGGCATCTAACAAAAACTATATTTCCTTATCAACAGGGAAAAACAAACTTTGCTGCTATGTCCCTACATGGAACTACCCAAGGCCTTCTGTGAACTTGGCCAACGTCAGAGCTGAGCCCTGTGCACAGAAAGTAACTGATCTTTCCCTCAGCTGGGCAGAAGGTCCAAAACATTAGTTGATGGGTTTCTGATCCATATACTGGCAGATCTTCTCACCATGGCAAGGTGAGTGGGAGTCCCAGGCTTGGGTTCAGGAGAACCTTCCAGACTTTGGTAGAGACACCCACTCCCCCAGAGGTTGGGGTACAAATTGAGTCTTCCCCAACCTGTGGTCTGAGAGTTAGGTGAGTCCAGAGAGAAAAGAAGAGAAGGAGAGAGGAAGGGTCATTTCCTGAGCTCCCACCAGAGAGGTTTCCACAGAGTTGTTACACAGGGGCCAACAGAGCAATGGGAGCATCGGTCCAGTCATCTTGTAGATGAGATCCTCAGGACCCCAGTGGAATAAAGTTACACAGCCTCATAACAGGCAAAGTCTCATAACAGGCAGAGCCCCGTTACCGGCACAACCCCATAACATCTGGACCCAAGCTCCTGAATCCTCTCCCATCACTGCTTTCCCTACTCCTGCAGACAGCAGAACACCCAGGGCCCTGATGAACCTCCCTGGCAAAGAGATAGGCGCAGACTTACCAAAGCTGACGAGGAGGCTCTGAGGAGAAGTTGAGTGTGCTGTGCATCTGGGCAAAGACTGGTCTCTTTATAAGGCTCAATTGGCTCCTCCCAGACACTGGGAGCCTTTGGGTCATATCTGTCTACTTCCTGGACCATTGTCCCACTCAGGTGGGTGGCACACACCTAGGCGTGTGTGTTCTGCATGTGCCAGTAAAATCCTAGGCAACTCCCAAGGGAAAACACCTAGAGCCTTCTTCTGTCCTCACTTCCTGGGGTCAGGGGTGTGGAAGACAATGGGATCTGTTGTAAAGCACAGGAATTCTGGGACAGAAAACTGAGTTTCTGAACTTAAAGAGGATGGGACTCTGAGATGCATCATGGTCTGTGTTTGCTCATCACCCACTCCTTCCACAAGTTTGTTCTGGCATCTCACAAAACTCTCTCCAGCAGTTTATAATTCCATAACTATACCACACATCACCTTAGCCCCACACTCTAGAAATTCACTTTGTAGCACCAGGGCCTACCGGGGCCCACCAAGGAAGCCACTGTCTAGATTCAGGGATGGTGACCATCATGAAATGAGCCAGCAGGAGATTGGCAAAGTTGCCACCTCTCCCATGAGGATGCCTTCCTATAAATTCTTCAATGATGTTTCTCCTTCCCTTAGGCAAAATAGTCTGCTTAGGTGTCAGTAGCTCATGCCCTGACGTCTGTTATGTCCTAACCTGCTGTGGAAAATCGAGTTCAGGTGCAGGAAACAAGATCTTGGAGGTCAGGATGAAACCTGGGGCCCTCTGGGGACATACCATGCTGATTCACTGAAGAGTCCTTGTTCCTGCTCTCTGTTCCCCTTAGAACATGCTCCCATGGAGTAAGGGACTGCTCAGGCATTGGGCACCCTGGGACCAGGCCCACCGCTGAGCTCCCAGGTCAGGCCCCCCAATGCACTGGCCTCCATGCTTCAGCCTGGCCCCTCTGTCCCCAGTTACATCCATATTTGTGTCAGCACCAGACCTCTCTGGTTCACTTATTTAATTTCTTCTCAACCCCACTCAAAGCCTCCCCTGAAGGATACACAGAAAACCTGGAGCACGAGCTGACTCCGGGCAGGGGAAGTGAGATGGCATGCCCACTTTGTCCCTGGTGTAGCTTTTGAAATTTGAACAATGTCAAAATACTTTAAATTAGTTTCTAATTATTTTAATTTAAGTTTTGCTTTGTTCAAATCTGGCCTCACTTTCAGAGTCTGAACTATGTATAGTCCTCAGCTTCCGGAATCTAAACATCATTGATCTGTTGCACGGTCTCTCTCTTATTTTACTTATATACTTATTTACCCTTAGTCTTCATTATTATTCAACTCCACCCCCCCCCCCCAAAAAAAAGAAAAAAAAATAATATATATGTTTCCTCTTTATTTTTATGCATATTCATCAATATAAATGATTATTTTGGCCTATGATCTATCTATGTCCTTTATTTGATATAGATCAATCATAAAGGAAAATAAAATACACTACAATGTACAGCCCAATGAATTATCTCTAACACCTGTGATTGCCACCCAGGTCAATGAATAAAATATTGCCACCACCCCTACTGTCACTGCCCCTTTTCTCTCTTCCTGAAAACCATCATCTGGACTTTTTTGTTAAGGCTCTCTCTTTGTTTCATTTGTATTTTACCACGTAAGCAAATTTACTTGAGGGAGAACATATGTATATTCTTCTGTGTTTGCCTTAATTTGCTCAGTATTACATTTATGAGTGATATCCATGTTGTACTGTTTGTACTGATATCTTGGTTTAAATACACATCATTTTCTATAATTCTGCTTTAGATAGATATTACATGCCCTCAATTTTCTTGTTTTCATTCTGTATGGTTTCCAGCTCAGGTGACTATGGATTTTGACCTCTGACCTCATGTTCCTGTGGGGATCAGCCACCCTGTCTGGTGAGGTATGTGGAAAGGGCCCAGGGCAGTCCCTGGTTGTGTAAGTCTTGGGTGTTTAAGGAATAAGAAGGGGATGAGCCCATATTTCAGGGACCAACTTCAAAACAGCCCTGTTTCTTGTCAGAGACATTAGTCTTTGCAACAATTGTGACTAACAGCCAAGACCCACCTGAGCATCTCCCTTATCACTCACCACCACCAGAAAGGCTATAGGTATCTTCCAATCCCTGAACCAACAGTTCTTTGGCAACATGGTCTACACATCCAGGTGAATCACTATAACCATCTCGCAAGCATTTACTGTTTATCCTGAGCCTCTCTTGCATTCATCCCAATGGATTCTGGACTCCAGCTGTCCTTGGCTGTTTGGAGCTGAGACCTGGACAATTTGATCAAGGTACAAAATTTAAGGAGAACCCACTGAGCACCACTCACTGTGCTTTGGGATGAACATATGGCAAGAGAAATTTTTTAAAGAATTTATCTCCCCTCAATTATCGCACTTTAGAAGTGAAGACAAAAAGAATAAAATAGAAACTGTAGATGCTAGAGATGTACAGTGACACACAGTATAACCCCAGAAGAGAGGGGTAACTTTCTGAGGAAGAGAGGGGGACCAAGATACCTTAGATGTGGCATTTGAATGTATGTCAACACCTAGTGTTCAAGCAAGGAAATCAGGGAAAAAGATTCCAGACCTTGACATGTGAGCAAAACTACAGCACAGAACAGACATGACATCAGGAGGACAGAAACACGTCTAGAGCCAATAGTGTTGGAAGTGAGAGGTTTAGGACAGGCACCAACTATTTCCAACCCAGTACCCAACCCCTCTTCTGAACTAACAGAGCCCAGTTTGCTTGGGGTTTAGGGTGCCCAGTACCCCCATGTGTGTCTGGTCTCCTCTAAGCCATTCTGACATTCCTGTCCTTGCTTTACCTATGACCCTTGCAACCAAGAGTGAACATGTGTCCCACCAGTTCTGCCCAATGAAACTGAGTGATGCTGAGCCAGGCTTCTGGGACTCTGCTTTTCTGACAGAAGGGGACAGGGAGAGCTGGCCCTGCCATGCCTCACCCCATGCCTGGGTTGCTGGTCCGGGACACAGGCAGTCACCAAAAATACTTACCCAAGTGAGTTGAAGAGTTACAGCTTCATAAACACCTCCAAATGAATGACTTTAGAAACTTTATTCAAAATTGCCCCAAACTGGAAGTAACCAAGATGTCTTTCAAAAGGTGAATGAATAAACAAACTGTGGCACATCTATACCGTGGAATATTATCCAGCAAGAAGAAGAATTGAGCTTTCAAGCCACAAGAAGACATGGAGGAAACTACAAGGATATTGCTGAGTGAAGGAAGCCGTTCTGAAACAGCCACATACTGTATGATTTCAAATATATGACATTATAGAAAAAGCAAAACCATATTGACAATAAAAATATCAGTAATCATCAGGATTCAGGATAGGAGGGGATGGCTGAATAGTTGGGGCACCGGTGTTTTTTGAGGCAATGAAACTACTTTGCATGATACTGTGATGATGAATATGTGGCATTACACATTTGTCCAAAACCACAGAATTTCACAATAGGAACTGAACCCTAGTTAAGCCATGGACTTTAGTTCAGAATAATGTATCAATATTGGTTCATCAATTATAACAAATGTTCCACACTAATTAAGATGTTAATAAACAGGGGATACTGTGCGGAGAGGGGGTATATAGGAAATAAACTCTCTGTTCCAAAATTTTCAGCCAATATAAAACTGTTCTAAAAATTAGAGTATATTAATAATAAAAATAATAAGATTGAGTTTCTTTTTATTGTAAGCCAAGTTTGATTGAAACAAATAGCCCTGGAGAGTTAACTAGGAGTACCTTCCTGACCTATGATGCGAGTTATGAGCAAGCATTCTATTTTCTTCTTTTCTATATTTTCTGGAGCTCTCTTCAAAGCTTATCTAAAAGCTAGCTAATAAATCAAATCTGTTTTTTGAGAACTAAGTCTCTGCATGTAAACTTAATAGCATTTTAGATTTTCTGTCCACCAGGAAATTACTTAACCAATTTATTTTATTTTTTTAATATATTTTTATTGATTTCAGAGAGGAAGGAGGAGTCAGAGGGAGATAGAAATATCAATGAGGACATAGAATAATTCATCAGCTGCCTCCTACATGCCCCACACTGGGGATTAAGCCCACAACTTGGACATGGGACCTCCTGGTTTATAGGTCGATGCTGAACCACTGAACCATGCTAACTGGGCCCAATTTATTTTAATTCCTTGGCCTATCCACCTCTCCTCCCCAGAAAGTTACCCCTCTCTTCTTGGGTTATAGACTGTGTCATTGTACATCTCCAACATCCACAGTTTCTATTTTATTCTTTTTATCTTCACTTCTAAAGGGTGAGCATAGAGGGGAGATAAATTCTTAAAAATTTTTCTTTCCATATATTCATCCTATAGCACAGTGAGTGGTGCTTAGTGGTTTCTTCATAAATTTTGTACCTTGAACAAATGGTCCAGGTCTTTGTTCCAAACAGCCAAGGACAGCTGGAGTCCAGAATCCATTGGGATGAATGAAAAAGAGGCTCAGGATAAACAGTAAATGCTCGTGAGGTGATTCCAAGTGATTGACCTGAACGTATAGCCCATGTTGCCAAAGAACGTTTGACTCAGGGAATGGAAGATACCTTCAGCCTTTCTGGTGGTGGTGAGTGATAAGGGTGATGATGGGGTGGGACTTGGCTGTTAGTCACAATATTTGCAAACACTAATGTCTCTGACAATAAACAGGGCTGTTTTGAAGTTGGTCCCAGAAAAATGGGCTCATCACCTTCTTCTTCCTTAAACACCCAGGACTTACACAACCAGGGACTGCCCTGGGCCCTTTCCACATACCTCACCAGACAGGGTGGCTGATCCCCACAGGAACCTGAGGTCAGAGGTCAAAATCCCTGGTCACCTGAACTGGAAACCATTCAAAAAAAAGACAAAGTGATGAGCATGTGGTATCTAAAGCAGCATTATAAAAAATTATGGCACATTCATATAGAGATATATATAGTATACAATGAAGAACAAACACAGAACAACATACAGCTTGTAAATGTAATACTGAAAAAAATAAGGCAGACACAGAAGAATACGTTGAATATGTTTCCCTTCAAGTAAAATTTGCAAGTAGGGGAAATGGCAGTGTTCAGGAAGGTCTGTTTAGGTGTTAAAATGAAACAGAGAGAGGGTCTCATTATAAAAGTTCTGATGGTGGTTTTGGAGAATAGAGAAAGCAGGCGGGTGCGGGTGGTGGCAATGTTTTATTCATTGACGGGGGGACAATCACAAGTGTAAAAGATTCTTTAGAGTGTGTATTGTAGTTTGTTGTACTTTACTGTGTAAATAACTATAGTTAAAAAAAAACATGGAGCCGAAACCGGTTTGGCTCAGTGGATAGAGCGTTAGCCTGCGGACTGAGGGGTCCCAGGTTCAATTCCGGTCAAGGGCATGTACCTGGGTTGCGGGCACATCCCCAGTGGGAGATGTGCAGGAGGCAGCTGATCGATGTTTCTCTCTCATCGATGTTTCTGACTCTCTGTGTCTCTCCCTTCCTCTCTGTAATTAATCAATAAAATATATTTTTTAAAAAATCATGGATAGAACACGGGCCAAAATAACTATTCATATTGGTGAGTATGCATATAAATAAACAGAAAAGATATATTTCCTTTTTGGCTTTTTATGGGGAAATTGAATGGTAATGAAGATTAAAGGAATGTAAGTATATAAGTAAAAATAAGATACCTTGCAACAGATTAATGATGTTCAGATTCTGGAAGCCAAGGACTATACAAAGTTCAGACTCTGAAAGTGAGGCCAAGACTGAACAAAGCAAAACTTAAATATACAAATTAAAAATGAATTTGAAGTATCTTGACATTGTTCAAATTTCAAAAGCTATACCAGGGCGAATGTGGGAATGACATTTCAGTTCCTCTGCTCCAAGTGAGCCCCTCTCCAGGTTTCCTGTGTATCCTTCACAGCAGGCTTTTAGTGGAGATGAGAACACATTACATAAGTGAACCAGAGAGGGCTGGTGCTGGTGCAAATGTGGACATAACTGGGGACAGAAGAGCCAGGAGTGGAATCCCAATGCATTGCGGGGAGGCGGGGTGTCTAGCCCAGGCTCGGCGATGGGCCTGGTCCCAGGGTGCCCAATGCCTGAGCAGTCCCCTCACTCATGGCCAGACCTTCTAAGGGGAGCAGAGAGCAGGAACAATGATTCCTCAGTGAGTCAGCAGGGCCATTCCCCAGAGGTCCCCAGGCCTCATCCTAACCTCCAAGCTCCTGTCTCTTGCACCTGAACTAGAGTTTCCACATCAGGTTGGGACATAGCAGACCACTGGGCATGGCCACTGACTCCTAAGCAGACTGCTTTGCATAAGGGAAGGAGGGACATGATTGAAGAATTCATAGGAAGGCCTCATCATGGAAGGGAAGGCAACATTGCCCAATTTCCTGCTGGCTCATTTCATGGTGGTCACCATCCCTGAGTACAGACAGTGGCTTCCTTGGTGGGCTCAGGCAGTCCCTAGAGTGTGGGGCTAATGCCAGAACTCAGAACTCTGACCTTGTCTCTTCCCTCACCTGTAGGTGAGGTGCTATTCACTCTGTGCTACCTGTCACAGTGGGTCATGCCACCTCTTTCTCTCCTAGCACTACACTGAGGACCCCACATGAAGATGGAACTGAAGTGACCCTGCTTCCCTCCCCTGAACTTCAAGTTCACAGGCCCTGCAGTGACCCCAGAGGTCTAGTAGTGGAGTTAGGAGGGAGGTTTTGAATCAGGCTTTTCTGGGTCATATCTTGAGCTTGCTGTCTATTAGCATTGTGCACATAGGAACTTAGCTTACCTCTTACTCCCTCAATTCCCTGTCCTCAACATGAGGGTAACAGCACCATCTCATAAGGATTTGAAGGTTTAGGAGGAATGTCAATATGACAGGTAAGGTGATGCGTGGTATAGTTATGGACTTATAAACCACTGGTGGGAGTTTTTGTTAGATGTCAGACAAACTTGTAGAAGGACTGGGTGATGAGCAAACATAGACGATGCTGCCTTCAGAGACCCATCCTCTTTAAGTTCAGAAACCCAGTTTTCTCTACCACAATTCCTGTGCTTTTAAGACAATCCCATTGTCTTCCCAACCACAGCCCTAGATTTCCTTAGCCACAGAATAATCCTCTAGAATAGTGCAATCCCTTGGGAGTTGCCTGGCATTATACAGGAACATGATGAACACACACTCCTAGGTGTGTGCCACCCACCTGAATGAGGCAATGGTCCAGGAAGCAGAGAAACAACATGGCCTAAGGGCTCCCAGTGCCTGGGAGGAGCCAGACTGAGCCTTATAAAGGGACCAGTCTTTGCCCAGATGCACAGCACACTCACCTTCTCCTCAGTGACACCTCGTCAGCTCCGGTAAGTCTGCACCTGTTTGCCAGGGGGGTTCGTCAGGGCCCAGGGTGTTCTTCTGTGTCCAGGAATAGGGAGAGCGGTGATGGGAGAGGATTCAGGAACCTGTATCCAGTCTCAACTCTGCCTGTTATGGGTCTTTCCAACTTGAACCCACTTGGTCCCAAGGGCCTATCTACAACAAGATGTCTGTACTGATGCTCCTATTGCTCCGTTGGCTCTTCTGTGACAACTCTGCTGAAGCGTCCCTGGTGGGAGCTCAGTATATGAACCTTCCTCTGCTTCTTGTCTACTTTTCTCTCTGGAATCATCTGACTCTCAGGCCATGGACTTTGCACCCCAACCTCTGGGGAGAGTGGGTGGCTCTCCCAACGTCTTGCAAATTCTCCTAAACACAGGCCTTGGATGCCCACTCACTTTGCCCTGGTGAGGAGACTTGCCACTGCGTGATTCAGGGACCCATAAACTAAGGTTTTGGACCTCGTCACCAGCTGAGGGAATGACCAGTGACCTTCTGTGCCCTGGGCTCAGCTAAGGCCTTGGGAAAGTTGACAGAAGGCCTTAGGTGTTCTCACTTAGGGACATAACAGGGAGGATCTTTCTCCCAGATTAGGAGACAAAGGAAGTTTTTGTTAGATGCCCACACATGGGAGCCATGCACATTTCTTGAGAGTTTGGAAAGTCTGAGATGTGAGAGCTGCACTGTCCAATTTCTCTGCTTGTGGTCCAGACTGTTGGTGGAGGTGATGGCTTTTGGAAGTCAGATCACTTTACCTAAAAGTGTTGCAGCCTTGGGGTTCTAGATAGCAGGGAGGAACAAAGGTCATCTGAAGGAGCCTATCTGCTTGCATTCCACCCAATAGCCTAAAACTGAGGCAGGTATTTCTGTTTATTTCAAACATGATGCCAACACTGGTCAGCAGTACTTCTTTCCCACTGGTGGGGATGGTTCAGGATACCTTGTGGGAGCTCAGGACAGGGCTGTATATCTTTGCTCACACTCACCATCCTACTCACACTCACTGCTGGGAGCCTCCAGGGCCCATTTCATTTAGAGCTTGCTTTACGTTCAGGATGGGCACCTCAGGGGTCTCGTTCTAAGAACAGCCCAGGGTGGGTCAGGCCAGACTAGTCAGGAAGTTATTTTGTCCCCATGACTCTAACCCTGACATTGACCCTGGAGGAGATGGTGTTGATGCTCTTGAAGAGTAGAGTCATCCAAATGCTGTGTTTGGCTCAGGTCCCAACTAAATGTCAGTAATTTTCCATGTGGTTGTCCCCTACCCTCTCTGCTTCTGCCTCCTGTGGTTCTGTCCACAGTGGGCTTCTGTATTCTCCTCCATCTCCTCTGGGAATGGCCCCAGCCTTGGTCACACTCTCCTCCTTATGAGCATCGCATCCCACCTCCTAGGCTGATACAGCTCTTTCTGTTCCACCTGAGCCTCACTTCACTGGATGCTCAGTTCCCACCCCGTTGTTCTGAATTAGGGACCCTCATCTGGGGGGAAGAATAACAAGGTCCCCGTCTTTCTCTCTGGCAGCTTCCTTGAAAACCAAGATGAGCCATACTCCAGTTGAACAGTCTGTGATGGACTTGATCGTCCTGTTCCACAAATACACCAAACCTGATGACAAGATTGACAAGCCGGGCCTGCTGAAGATGCTGAAGGAGAATTTCCCTAGCTTCCTCATGGCTTGTGTGAGTCTGGGTGACTTCTCAAGGTCCTGCAATGGCACAGGACGCTTTATTGTGGGACCTTGGTCAAGTCAACCCCATTCTCTCATCCTCAATATTCTCATCTGCAAAAAGGCGTAAGAGGACTTTCCTGACTTCTTATCAGGACGAAAGATATGGTACAGATGGCCAAGTGTGAAGGCATCTGGAGATCAAGGGTAGTTATCAGCTGTTCAAATAGGGGAGTAAAGAATGGGTCCCCTCCCACTTGTCACTCTCCATCTAGGACACTGAAGCCTCTAGAAGCCGCCATTGGGTTCTCTGATATCCAATGGAAGGTGATAGAAATTCTACGGCTGATAACATTTAATACCTTTCATAACAATGAAAAGCTCATTTGTAGACCTGATTTAGCCTGATAGTTAGAATATACTGAACTGATTACAAAAAGAGAGGCTACTAGGTGACACAGAGTGTAGGTGAGCAAAAGAAGGCTCTGAGCATGGAAGATTCAGGAAGGCAAATAGGAAATAGGAGAGGAGGGTTAGGAATGAAGAGACAAGGGGGAGGGCCTATCTTTAGTTTCTGTGTAGAACTTAGGTAGATGGAGTCATAGAAGTGGGTTGGAGGAGCAGTTCTGGGTCTACAGACCACCCACCCACCAGCTCATTGATCAGTGAGGCTCTGGGCTGAGTCTGCCCACCACCACTAGGTCTCTCTTTCATGCTGTTACTTAAACCAAGGAATCTCCCTCAGTGACCTGCAGGGTAATGCTAATGTTCCCCTCATTCCCAGATACCCTCCACTGGCCCATACCAGCTACACCTGTATGGCCCCAGATGCTTCTCTCCCCCTCTCTGCCTCCTCCTCCTCCTCCCGTTCCACCCATAAAGCTTTTGAAACTGAATTTATGTTTTCCACAGGAAAAAAAGGGCAAAGATTTCTTGGCCCATATCTTTGAGGACGAGGACAAGAATCACGACAAGAAGATCGAGTTTTCCGAGTTTCTGTCGGTGTTGGGAGTCATAGCCACCGACTACCACAATCACAGCCATGGAGCCCCGCTCTGTTCTGGGGGAGGACACTGAGTCCAGCCCAGCCTGAGGCCTCCAAGAAACAATAAAGTGTGTCTTTTGCCCAGATACACCTGTTTCCTGCTTTTCTTTGGCTACTTATGCTGTCAAAGCTGCCCCTTCTTGGTGAATGTAATTGTGGATTCTCCATGGGGGGACTTACCCAGGAATGTGCCAGGAGGGTGCCCTCCCTTTGGCCCCCAGCATAACTGACCACCTCTCTCAGCAGGGCCTCTGTCCACCTCTGCCCATGCTCCCTAGTGCAGCCAGCGTGCCAGATCCCAGGGTCAGCAGTGCAGAGCATTCTGCTGGCCCAGCCATGCTTTTCCTTCTCAAGCCATGATCAGCATCTGGGGATCCAGGAACTGCAGGGAGCAGGAGCCGTGGGAGATGTGGACACGGTGCCTCATGCCTACGTGCTCCTGCCCAGCATGACCCCAGGGACAAAGGGGAGATGGCACCACTGAAAAAGGCATTGGGTGGCGGGCATAGGGGCCACATAGACACTGTGAATGGGACACTCATCAGTACCCAGAGGACTGGATCCCTTGTCCTGTGTCCTGGGCTTTTGAGCTGTGTTCTGTCCCTGTGCATGTGTGTGTGTGTGTGTGTTTTAGCCTGTGTGGGTGTCCTTGTGGAGGTGAGAGCCACCCTGTCTGCTGAGCTGATCCTCTCAATGATTTGCTAAATGCTGGGAGCTGGGTGTCTGGGGAAAGCACAGAGTGATGGCTGTTCCAGGCAGGAGAAGTAAAGCTAGTGCTGGAGTCCAGAGAGTGTCTGGGCAGCAAGTGAGAAGACAGGACTGAAGAGGAAAGGGAGGAGAGTGCAGGTAATGATGAGCAGAAAGCTCATGCTGAGTCATCAGTGACAGTCCACTCCACTAGCCATGGAAAGAGGCGTGCCATTACCCACACAGGGCCCTTCCCATCTGCCTCTGTCCTTCTTGGATCTACAGAACCAGCTCACACCTGGAGCACTGGGCCAGCTGCTCCTTTCAGAGCTGGAGCATTGTGAGCCCACAGATGTAGAGGCAGAAGATGAGGAGGTCTGGGGGTGGAAGGTTTGGGTGCCTGTGGGTCTAAGCCACACAGAGAAGAGCTTCCAGAAGCTAGGGTTCGGCAGGAGCAAAGTGTTGCTCTGATCTCTGTCCCCATGACCTGCACTCTGAGAAGACTTCCTGGGGTGGGCTCTGGAAATGGAACTCCATGGATGGATAGCAGAGATGTTCTGTCTTTAGAAGACACATCGAGGCAGTCATGGTGGTAACATGTTCTCTTCTGGGATCTACAGAACCAGCTCCAGAGCAAGTTCAAAAAAGACCTCAAGAGGCAATGCCGACTCCAGTGGCCTCTCCAGAGCCAGAGCGGTCTCCGGGCACAGCTTTCACTGACCTTCTAGAGGCAGAAGAACCACCTGCAGTGTGTGGGCAACTCGCTTCAGCTCCTGTGAGGCCTGTGGTCCCTGGTTCTGGGCCGCAGTGTGTGTAGCTGCCATGACAGAGAGGGCTCCCCCTAGAGATCCAGTTTTTAAATATTTGTGTTTATCTTACGTATACTTAAAATTTTACTAGTAGTTTTTGTCCTATGCAGTTAAAATAAGATGTATTTCACATGAAATATAATAAAATGTTAATAAAATTTAATTTAAATAAAATGCAATTTGTCTATGATCCTTCATAATGTACATGCCAGCCCTAACCTGTTTGGCTCAATGGATAGAGCGTCGGCCTGCGGACTGAAGGTTTGCGAGAGTCCAGGGCCAGCGTGGCTTTCGCGGATTCAAAGACTTGGAGGGAGAGCTGACGAGCAAATGATACACACAAGATGGAATACTAATTTTTATAATTACCGGGGGAACCAGAGGACAGCCTAACCATGAAGGTCAAGCTCTCTCTGTTGCTCCATTCCCAGCTGTTTTTATTAGCTCGAATACACAATTGCCTTTAGGAATGCAAACAGACATATCAATGGTAATGATTAGCAAACAGTAAGATTGTCAGGTCTTGGGGGAGTTTGCGTTAGGCCATTGAGTCAGCAGCAGGTAATAAAATGTAGATATTCACCCTGTGAATATCAAAAGGAGTCCTGGTCAGCCTCCTGCCAGACTTCTCACATTTATATCAATTACTGTTGATCTTGGTCTGCAGCAAAGGTTCCCAGGTTTGATTCAGGTCAGGGGCATGTGCCTTGGTTGCAGGCACATCCCCAGTGGGGGGTGTGCAGGGGGAAGCTGATTGATGTTTCTCTCTCATAGATGTTTCTGACTCTCTATCCCTCTCCCTTCCTCTCTGTAAAAATTCAATAAAATATATTTTAAAAATGTACATGACAGCAACATTAAGTACATTCACAATTTTCCACAACCACCACATCACATCACAACCTCTCTCTAGTCCCAGAGCCTCTTCGTATGGCTGTGGGAGGTACTGGCAGTGAAACAGTGTGGCTCAGGCAGAGGAAGTGGTGGAAATTCATTTCTATCCTTCCCCCTAGCACAGTGGTTCTCAACCTTCTGGCCCTTTAAATACAGTTCCTCATGTTGTGACCCAACCATAACATTATTTTCGTTGCTACTTCATCACTGTAATGTTGCTACTGTTATGAATCGTCATGTAAATATCTGATATGCAGGATGGTCTTAGGCGACCCCTGTGAAAGGGTCGTTAGACCGCCAAAGGGGTCGCGACCCACAGGTTGAGAACCGCTGCGCCTAGCACGTAGCACACAGGGCAAAATTTGGAAGAAATGTCAGTGTTAAGCAAGAATTAACCTTGAATTGTATGAACCTAACATAATTTAAATGGCTACTGGTAATGGATTAAAGAACAAATGTTGATGTATGCAAGTAAATGATCACTATGCACTTGTTAAAAATTAGGCTCCATTCACTGAGTGTGTGAGCAGATGTCCACAGCACAGTATTAATGAAAAGACTAGTTGTAACACAGCTGTTGAAGGAGATCATCACTGTGTATTGGGACAGTATGTGGGGGGTTGTTTTTGTCCCAGATTGGAAAAAAGGCAGGGTGAAGGGGGTACAATATGAAACCTTTACCCCCAACAAGCTCTGTGTCAAAAATTGATTTTTTTTTAAGTGTCAAGCTGTTATCTAGCAATTGTCCAAGGTCGTATTGGCACACCAAATTCCTTAATTAGGTGGCTTCTAGGTTTTTATTTTTGCTATTTGGCTATAGAGATTGCTGTGGTCAACCCCTACTTATTGCTTTTTCTTACCAGACTTATTGTTTTTTAAATACTTTCTTGGGATCAATTCCCAGGGGAATGATGGCTGAATCTAAGGTATTCCATAAATTCTCTGTGACTCTAGCTTGGCATTGCCGAATTGTTTTACCTCTTAGACACGTGAGCCATTTTTATTTTATTTTAGTATATTGATGAACCACTTATTTGCCGAGGAAATCATTATGTTGGGTAGATGAAGGCTCACCCTGTAAACTGGAAGAAGTTTGGCTTCAGTATTTACCTGTTTCTCTCAAATCTTCAGGGATGTGGAGGCTTAATCTCTGGTTCAATAACCTGCTCTTTGGCGCCCCCTTCTGGGAGATTCACTCACCCGCTGCGTGCCCATCCCAGGGGAGAAGCAAGGCAGAGGTAGAAGGGCTGGCTGGCTGACAGAAAGCTGGAGATGGGGGAAGGAGTTCACCTGCCACTCAAAGGCCCAGGTGGTAGCTGTCTGGAGGCCAAGCCTACACACCTGGCTTCTTTTAGAGGAGGGCCATTTCCACACAGCAGTCGATTATTGCCTTATAATAAAGCCGTTCCTACCACTTGTCTCTGATCTCCCACCCATCACCTACCATCTGAAATCCAGTGCACAGGGGAAAGGTGCAGCTCTAGCTTGGCACACGGGGCCCTTCGCATCGGCCTCCATCCTCCTCTCCAGCCCTGTGTCTCCTACCTGCTCTTCATGAACCCCGTGGACACCTTCCCCTCGCAGGCCACCCACTTTCATACCCCCACGCCTATGACCATGCGGTTCCTCTGTCTGGAGTGCTGGTCCTCCGTGCTCCTCGCAACAACATCTTCAATCCCACCTAAATGTTGCCTCAACTGAAGTGTTCCTCAACTCTCCAAGCAGACGGTGTCCCTTCCTGGGTACCCAGGGTGCCCTGTTTGTGCCACTAAATCAGCAGTGTTCACAGTGTGTCACTGTCCCCTCCGCTCGTTCCTGCCCTGTGAGCTGGCCGCGTGTCCTACTCCTATTGCCTGGAGAGCCCTGGAACACTGCGGAGTCTTGAGAAATATTTGTCGGATGAGTGACTGTCCTTCATGACGGTGGAGTCTGGGGGTTCACTAATTGAGGTAGGACATGCCAGGAGATGTATTGGAGCTGTGTGTGTAGCCCCACCCAAGCCCTGGAGCTGGGAGGATGAGCTGGAGGCAGGGAGATGGATAACCTTGTGACCTCGTGTGAGTCTGAGATGCTTCAGATCAGGCTCTGAGGGAAGGTGGGTCCCTGAAACTGGCTGAGTGCATCTTAGGGAGCAAGTGCCTGTGATGTCATCCCAGGAATGCAGTGAAGGCTCAGCTGTGCTGCCGAGGAACCTGTGAGGAGTCACAACACTGGCTGCCGTCATTGGAGGCACCGAGGATGGGCAGGGAGGGGCCTGAGACAAGGTGGGCAGGAAGGGAAGGGCTGGCCCAGAGGAGGTGCTGCTCTCTCTCCCCGATTCTCCGCTGTCCGCAGCTGCTCCACCTCCACATCTCTGGAGTTGGCCCTTGTCCCGCGGCCATCAGAGAGCCCCGCTGCCATGACGGACACGCCAGTCGAGGAATCCCTCTTCCAAATCATCCACAGCTACCACCAGTACGCGGCCCGGGAGGGGGACGTGGAGACCCTGTCCCTGGAGGAGCTGAAGGCGCTGCTCAGGGACAACGTGCCCCGCTTCATGGAGAGCCTGGTGCGCGGGGCCTGGGGGCAGGTGGGTGGAGTGGAAGGTGGGTTGTGGGGTTTGAAGTGAGGGTTTGGTACGGGGAGCATCTCCCAGGAGCATTTGAACTTAGGGGAGGGGAGGGCTGAGGCAGGATCAGCGGCCAGAGGGAGGACCGCCCTGGCGGCTTTTCCTCCCGAGACTCCCTGCCTGGCCCCACTCCAGCCCAAGCATCGCTAATCCCTGAGACGCCATCCGAACCCCAAAGCCCTTTGTTGCTCTGCTTGTTCTGCTTCCCCTGAGAACAGGTCCTAACCCTTCCCTCTGCCCCTCGGCCCTGCCCAGCCTGCCCTCGAGCCCAGCCCCTTCTCCTGGGGTCCAGCACAGCCTCCTCCTACCCACCCCCACGCTGGGGAGGATCGCTGGGTTAAATGGGAGCCTGGAGGGACGAGGTGTGGGCAGGTAGGAAATGGAGCTTCCCCTCCCCCTCTTGTCCCAGGTTGTCTCAGACCAGCCTAGGGGCCCAGCCCCGAGTCTAGGCTGCTCAGCCATCCTGCTCAGGCCTGGAATCTCCTCTGCCATCAGGATGAGCCATGTGATTACCCGGCTCCTGGGGATGCAAGGCCAACCCGAGTGTCTGCCCTCGGTGCCATGCCCCTGGGTGAGTCAAGGCTGCTCATCCGGGACAAGCACCCCTCATCCCTGCAGGTCTCCCTTGCCTCCCTTTGGGGAACATCTGAGAGAGTCTGGTCCTGGGCTTATCGGAGCGCAGCCACCAGGTCACAGAGCGGGGACGGGGGCACTGTGATTAGGCCCCTGTTTCTAGGGAAACCTTTCTACCTGGGTACAGGGCCCACGGGGCAGGCACCTGGGCACAGGGTGGAGATGGCGGCCTGGGCAGGTGGGCTGAGTGAGGGCAGCCTGGGAGAGCTGCCCCAGGCAGGAGGCCTGTGCACTGTGAGGTCAGCCAGCTCTGTGAAGGGGACAGATTAAAGGAAGTAGCTCATGGACAACGTGCCCCGCTTCATGGAGAGCCTGGTGCTCGGGGCCTGGGGGCAGGTGGGTGGAGTGGAGGGTGGGTTGTGGGTTTGAAGTGAGGGTTTGGTACGGGGAGCATCTCCCAGGAGCATTTGAGGGTGGTGGGGGGGACAGAGGGTGCCAGTCTGACCCAGGGTGGGAACTGCCCTCCAGGCCCCCAGCTGTTTCCTGAGGCAGTGACTTCCCTCTCCGGAGGCTTTCTGAGGGCTGCACCCTGGGTCCCAGCCTCCAGCCCAATCCTGCTGAAACCTGCTTCACTGCCCCTGCCCTGCCCGGGGCTTGCCTCATCGTCTCCTGTCCTGTCTCCTCCATGCACGCTGACCATTGACCTCCTCCCTGCTGTCCCTTCCACCTCGAAAGCTCCTTTGCTCTCCTACGCCACCCCCAGTCCTTAGCCCTCAGGGCCACTGCTCTGGGCCATCGGACAGTCCCAGGGCCCATGGCGGTGGCCTTCCCCCATTCTGCACTTCCCTGAGGACACAGGCCAGTTGCCATGATCAATCCTGGGCGGATGGCACGCCCTGCGGGAATCCGACCCTCTGGGTGCCGACCTGCAATGGTGCTGGAGGTGCAGCCTGAGGGACAGGTGGGCGGTGACTCGGCTTCTCCCGGTGTGCAGCCCCAGGCTGGGCGGCCCCTGCAGGTGTATGTGCAGCTGGGAAGACAGGCTTAAAGCCCCCAGCAGAGGGCAGCCCTGCTCAGCCACTAGCCGGCCAGCCAGCAAGCGGTGCCCAGTCTGCACCATCTGTCTGCCCATGCGGCCCAGGTCCAGGTGCCCGGCACCCCGTGTCCCTTCTGCCTGATTCTGCCGCTCAGTGTCCTGGCCACCGAGTGAGCGAGGAGCTGTTTCCCGAGAGCCCCTGGCAGACAGGGCCAAGTTCCTCACCAGGGGGCGGTGGAGCCGGACCATCTGCCAGGGCCGAGTGCCTGGGGGCTGGCTGACCCTCTGCCTCCTCCTCAGGGCCGGGAGAAGCCGTACTTCGTCACCGAGCTGTTCCGGGCAGCGGACAAGGACAAGGACAACCAGATCTGCTTTGACGAGTTCCTGTACGTCCTGGGCCAGCTGCTGAGGGACTACCACCTGCAGTACCACCGGCAGCTGTGCGCCCACTACTGCGCCCGGCACAGCCTCTACTAGAGGGAGCGGGCAGCCCCCCAGGCCTGCCCCAGGAGCCACGTGACCCAGCCGGGCGGCCCAGTGGAGCTCTGCCACGCGTGTCTGCGTGAGCCCATGTGTGTGCGCAGGCATGTGCATGGGTGTGGAAGGACACCAGGGAAGGAAGAGAATAAAGCAACTTCACAGCAGTTTCTGGTGTCTCTCTCTTCATGGTTAGGGTGTCAGTGATGGGTCCAGGGGGGAGGGTTTGGATCCCCAAATAAGAGGTCATCTATTTTGGGTGAGAGAGAGATCCTCTGCCCCCAACAGCCCCTGTCTGAGGGGGGAGGCAGCCCCTGCTCCCAGGAGCCCCTGTCTGAGGGGGGAGGCAGCCCCTGCTCCCAGGAGCCCCTGTCGGAGGGGGGAGGCAGCCCCTGCTCCCAGGAGCCCCTGTCGGAGGGGGGAGGCAGCCCCTGCTCCCAGGAGCCCCTGTCGGAGGGGGGAGGCAGCCCCTGCTCCCAGGAGCCCCTGTCGGAGGGGGGAGGCAGCCCCTGCTCCCAGGAGCCCCTGTCGGAGGGGGGAGGCAGCCCCTGCTCCCAGGAGCCCCTGTCGGAGGGGGGAGGCAGCCCCTGCTCCCAGGAGCCCCTGTCGGAGGGGGGAGGCAGCCCCTGCTCCCAGGAGCCCCTGTCGGAGGGGGGAGGCAGCCCCTGCTCCCAGGAGCCCCTGTCGGAGGGGGGAGGCAGCCCCTGCTCTCAGCCTCTGTCTGAGAGAGAGGAGTCTTCTCTTTGGGGAGCTGACCCTCTGACACGAGATGCTGATCACTCCTTCAGGTACCTACATGGTGGGACAGGACAGGAGGGCAGAGGCACACTCGACATGGACCCTGGCTTGAAGGTCTCTGTCTCTGGATGAGAGCCCCAAGGATCAGTGTGCAAAGGGAGCGCCTGGGAAGGGGCCAGGACGGGCGGGAAGATGATGCTGGCAATTGCCTGGGGTGTGGGGTCAGGGCCAGTCTGGGAGGTAGACCGTGAGGTGGGTTTTGTGCCGCTGAGTCAGACAGGGACCAGGGCAGAGCCAACAATCCAGCCTGTTAGGGGGAAGAGCGATGAGTGGCACTTGGGTGACTGTCAATCAGGGAAGTCTTCCTGGAGGAAGGAGGGCTGGGTCTGGTTTTACTAATAAAAAATGATGATAGACGCGGTGTCACTCCAGCTCAGGGCTGCTGGTGACTCACGGATCCCAGTCCTCCCTGGCCCCTGACCCCGCCCAGCTGAGCCCTGCCCCGCCCTGTCTGTGTTGTCTGTGTTTCTCTCTCCGAGAGCTCGGGAATCTGATGCAGGATCTCTCTGGGAGGGTCTCCTCTGCCTTGGGCCCTGCGAGGCTCATCTTGGTGGGTTTCTTCTCTGAGGATTGTCTGGGAACCCACACCCTAAAGTTACTGTGGTAGAAACAATGAGTTTTAAGGGAATGATGGGCCATCATCCTCATTGCTCCCCTGTGCAGGTGATTGGGCGGGGGGGGGGGGGGGTGTCATTTAAGGGCCTTGGCTGGCTCTCTCCCAGCTGGGTCTGTGTATCACAGAGGAGCAGAAGTGCCCTGCAGGTTGAGCGGGGACCTTTGTGTCTGGTCAGTCAAGCTCTGAAGGGGGTTTTGCCCTGCTGCTCCTTGGTGGGGCTCCGTCACCATCCCTTCCACACTTGCCCGTCTGCCAACACTTGCCTTTTGGGACTCAGCTGGGTCCCCACCCATTTCCCTCTGGACCTTCCTGCGCCCCCCGCCCCCCTGGGGCCTGAACTCCCTGTGGAGGTGTGTGTCCTGCTGCACCGCGGTGGGGCTGCTGTCTGTCCTCCACCAAGCCAGGGGCCATCCTTCCCACCGGGCCAGTGTCAGCACACAGTGGGTGGTCCGCCCTATTGGAGGGAGGAATACAGGAACCCGCTTGGAATCCCCATGGGCCTCGTCCTCACGTCCAGAGACCCAGGCCGTCCTTCCCTGGGCCCAGGGAGGATTCTTCCTGCCCGTTTCATCGGAACCGAGTTGGGTTTCATAGGCCATTGAGTACTAAGGGGGCATCTCAGCCCCGTCCTCCTCGCCTTCCTCCGGCCCCTTCCTGGGGGATTTCTTCAGGGCCCTGCCTGCCGGTCCTGATTTCGTCAGCCTGGGCCGGGCCTGCGCAGGTCTGTTGGGACACACACACAGAACGGAGCTCTTTCCTGTAAACAGGGCCAGGTTCTGCTCCCCCAGGTTGCCCCACAACCCACAGTCTCATTGCGGGCTCTGCCTTTCCCCCAATATGCTTGCCCAATTCCCAACATCCTCTGCTATCCGGGGCAACTCAGCCTGGCTCTGGCTCGCCCCGAACCCCTCCCTCTCCACCCCCCCCCCCCAGGCCGTCTGTCTGGAGGGGCATCTCTGGGGGAGGCAGGTTCCGGCCTTGCTGCTCAGCATGGAATCCTGGGAGGAGCTCAGGGCTCCTGTTGTCTTGAGTCTCCCTCGTTGCGTCTGGAGACTGTTTTCCTTAATCTCTGGGTGAAGAAAGCTGTCCCCACAGGGACCATTCTTGGGGGGCGGGGGGGAGCTTTAAAAAAGGCATCTCCCGCCTGGCCATGGTGGCTCAGTGGTTAAGCGCTGACTATGAACCAGGAGGTCACAATTCAATGCTGGTCAAGGGCACATGCCCCAGTTGCAGGCTCTAGGCTCTATCCCCACTAGGGGGCATGCAGGAAGCAGCCGATCAATAATTCTCACTCATCATTGATGTTTCTATGTCTCTCTCCTTCTTTCTTCCTCTCTGAAATCAATAAAAATATATTTTTAAATGGCACCTCCCGAAGGTCAGGGTCTGGGAAGGCATCATCTGCATCAGCCCCCTCATCACCCCACTGAGAGAGGTCAGCGTGAGCTCCATTCGGGTAGGTGAGCAAGTCCTAAGGAGAGTCTTGGGAAAGCCAGCTTGCTTGTTCTAATGCCTGCTTTTTGGCACCTAAGCCCCCAGACAGAGCAGAACACACGCCCATAAGAAGGAGGTTGAGTAACTCCCCGTGCCTCTGTTTCCTCATCTGTCACAGAGGGGTAATTGTACCTGTAACACCCACTTCACAGGGTTATCAAGTGAGATAGTGGACATAAGAACACTTTGAAAACATGAGGTGCTGTTTGGGGTCCAGTGCTGTTATATCAGGTCATAGAGGAGAGGACCTGAGGAATAGCTAAGCACTAAGTGCTCCAGCCTGAGCTGAAAACATGTCGCATGTCAGAGACAGTCCTATTTTCCTGAGAATGGGGCTGCCTGACCTCCTGCCAAGGAAGTGAGACTGCATTTGGTTGGTGGATTTATATCCTGCCTTGCTCCAGAAGTGAGTTAAGGTGGCTGGGAGGGGATAAAGGGAACTTCTGCTTTGGGTAGGGGATAGACCAAGCATTCCATTTCGCATTCATGTTTACCCCAAGCAAGTGTTAACTGAGCACCTAGTATGGACCAGGTCCTGGGGTTGTGATGTGGTTTCTGCTCTGAAGGGGCCCCAGGTCTCAAAGAAAAGACAGACGATAAACAGATGGGTCCTAGTGTAGCAGGGCAGGTGCTGTGATGCATGGGGATTTGGGTAACACGGAGGAGAGAAGAATTAACTCGGTGTCCACAGGGGTGGAAGGAGGCTCGGGGAGGTACAGGGGTGGCCACCAGATGGTGCCTGGGCTGGATCAGGAAGGATGAGGAGGACTTGACGGGCAAAGAGGCATTCCAGGGAGTGTCAGGAAGTAGATGATATCACAACATGTCATAAGTCACCTAAGGCATTTGATGCACTGAATGTGTGTCTCCCTGTAGGCCTCAGTTTCCTCATCTGTAAAATGGGAATTAGGGCAGCACCTACCTCATCAATCTGTTGTGAGAATTAGGTGGATCAATGGAAGTAAAGCACTTACAATACCAAGTGGCACCTGGTAAAAGCCCAATAAATATTAGCTACGATTTTGCTATTATTTGTTCTTATTATTGAGTGCTGTTGCTATTATGGCGTGTGCCGGGCCCTATGCTGGGTGCTGGGGAAGCAGAGGTGGATGGTCCTGTCTGGGTCCTCGCGGGTTCACAGTCCAGCTGGGGTTTCAGGCACATTCACGGGGCAGCAAAGGTGCTCTACCCTCACCCGATGCTGGCTTGCTATGCGCTGCTCGAAGCACGTTACACAGTTTTTTGTAAACTTGTTATTGAAACGTTGTACATATTAAGAAAAGTCTACAAACCCTAAATATTTTGCATCTATTATTCATCTTTACAACAACACTCTATGGTAGATTCTATTTCTTTTTAGGTGGAAACATTACAGTTTTTTTTTATTTTTAATTGTGGCAAAATACACAGAACATACAATTGACCATCTTGACCATTTTTAAGTGTATAGTTCAGTGGTAAGTACATCCATGTTCAAGCTCCAGACCTGTTATCTCTCATCCTGTCACTAAAACTCTGTACTCTACTCAACAAACAACTCCCGTCTCCTCCTCCCTCCAGCCCTGGCAACCACCATTCTGCTTTCTGTCCCCATGAATTTGACTATACTGGGTATATCGCATAAGTGGAATCACAGAGCTTTTGTCTTTTTGTGATTGACTTATTTCACTTAGCATCATGTCTTCAAGGTTCATCATGTTGCAGCTTGTGTCAGAAGTCCTTTCCTTTTTAAAGGCAGAGTGGTATTCCATTGTATATATACACCACATTTTATTTACCCATCCATCTGTGGATGGACACTTGAGTTGCTTCCACATTTTGGCTATTGTGAGTAATGCTGCTATGAACGTGAGTGTACAAATATCTTTTTGAAACCCTGCTTTCAATTATTTTGGATATATACCAGAAGTGGAATTGCTGGATCATGCGATAATTCTGTCTTTAATTTTAAAAAAAATATGTTTTTATTAACTAGAGAGAGAGAGAGAGAGAGAGAGAGAGAGAGAGAAACATCTATGTGAGAAAGAAACATAGATCGGTTGCCTCTCATATGCACCCCGACCGGGGTGGAACTTGCAACCAAGGCATGTGTCTTGACTGGGAATCGAACCAGCGACCTTTTGTTGCATGGGACAACGGTCAGGGCATGTTTTTAATTTTTGATGAACCATCATACTGTTTTCCACAGTGGCAGCCTCATTTCATATTCCCACCAGCACTGCACAAAGGTTCCAGTTTCTTCACATCCTCCCCAATGCTTTTATTTTTTGTTTATGTTGATAGTTATTTTCTAGTTATGTTGGGTATGAGGTGCTGTCTTACTTTGATTTGCATTTCCCTGATGACTAGTGATGTGAAGCATCTTTTCATGTGCTTATTGGCCATTTGTGTATCTTCTTTGGAGAAATGTCTAAGTCCTTGGCCCATTTTTCAATCAGATTGTTGTTTTGTTGCCGTTGTTAGGTGATAAGAGTTCTTTAGATATTCTGGATATTAACTCCTGTCAGATATATGATCTTTAAATATTTTCTCCTATTATGGTCTACTTGAAGTATTTTAAACCTCTACTTAATAAGTGAGGCAACTAAGGCACAAAGAGAGTAAGTAGTTGGCCTAGGTTACATAGCAACGAAGCTACTGACATATTGAAGCCCAAGGTTAATTCCATCTACTTCCCCCAGGAGGCGCTGGTCGCCCAGGCCCTTGTTGACTGTATGAAGGAAGGAGAGAGGAGCGGGGTTTTCCCTGCAGAATCAAGTTCTTGTCAGATTAGACTCTGGAGCCCCAAGCTCCAGGATCTGGTCTTCGCCTCTCTGCCCTCAGCTTCCTCGTCTGTACTGGGTGGGTTCCATGCCCCACCTTCCTGACAAGCATGTTCTGAGGCTCTAAGTAGATTATGTGATTGTGAAGTGCTTTGTAGCCAGAGGAATGGCATGAGGAATCTTCAGCGTTGGAAGCCAGTTAATCTCAGTGGCATTTTGTTGGGTTAGGCAGCAGCTTGCTCCTCCTGAAATCCTGGGGAGTGGGCCACCTCCTCTTCTCCTCTTGGACAGGAAGCACTTCTGGCTTCTCCAAAGTACCCCTCCCCACCCCACCTTCAGAGGGGGTTCCTCTTCAGCCCAGGCTCCTGGGGTTAGAGTCACACAGCCATCCCCCAGGGGGTTGAAGGGCCCCTGGTGTGCTTAGACAGAGGCTCAGAGCCTTATGCACACAGAGGGACCCCAAGCCCGGCTTTGTCTCCCCCGGACAGTGCACCCCAGCTTCACAGGGCAAGAGAGGAGGGGAGGGGTGTAGGCAGCAGGAGAGAAACTGACTGTCCCTTAGCAACATGTCCCTGCAAAGTCCACCCACCCACCAAACAACAGACCATCATGGAATCACCGAACTTTTCATTACTAACATCCAGCTGGAGGACAAGGGGTCTTAACCTTTTCGGGGTCTGGGACCCTCTTGAGAATCTGAGGAAAGCCAGGGAGGAATGTGCTGATGCCCATACACAAAATGATGCATCCACTTCCGTTCCATTCAGAGATGGACAGACAGGACACATGTAGGAGATTAGCAACTGGAACAGCGGGGGACTCGGGAGGGGGCACCTGGTCACCCTGGTCTCTTCCTGGTTTCCCCTGTTGGGCACTACTGCCCGGAAAAAGCCTTCCTCTTCCTCTTCCTCCCCCCGCCCTCAGAAATGTTCAGGCTGTTGTGATTGCCCCATTCACCTGGTTAGGAAACCTGAGGCTGTAGCAACCCTGGAAGGGAGCAGCTGCCGCGCCCTCAGGGGACAGCTAGCCAAGCCCAGCCGCTATAAAAGGGAGTGCCACTCAGCCTGAGTATCTGTCACTTCTGTCAACTGTCAACTCTCAGCGCTGTTTCAGGAAGACCTGGTAAGTGGACTGCCCTGGCTGGCCCCACACTTTGGGCTTCTCCAGGGGAGGCTGGGGGAGCAGGCAGCCTTTGCTGAGAGAGGGGAGGGAAAGCTCAGGGAGGGCTGGACCAAGCTCCGGACCTCCTCGGGAGAAGAGTGAGACAGGGACAAAGAAAGAGCCAGTCCTCTGAGACTTTTAGGTGAGGGCATATTCATTTCCTAAACTGGGCTTTTCTTGGGCAGAGGGTGAGGGCATGGAGTTGGCAGGCACTGTGTGTGTGCATGCATGTGGGTGTGTGTGTGTGTGTGTGTGTGTGTGTGTACCTACCCCCTACCACACTCCGATCCGTTTCATCCCACCCCTTCTCATCACAGCTATAGCATCCTCTGGGTTTGGTTACTTGGATGGTGCAGGCCAGGACAAAGCCATTACTTGGGTTATGGACCTTCTGAGTGTCCCCTTAGTCTTCACTCCACTGTGGGCAGAGGCACCATCCCCACCCATGTGCTTCCCTTCCAGGTGAAGCACATCCTTGGGCACCATGCTGACGGAAATGGAGAACACCCTGAACAATTTCATTGAGATCTACCACAAGTACTCCAAGCTGCAAGGGAGCGACCACGCCCTCTATGGCAATGACTTCAAGAAGTTGTTAGAGGACGAGTGCCCTCATTTCTTGCAGGTGAGGTGTGGCTGGGTGTCCCCTGGCTCTCTGCCTGGCTCTGATGACGCCCGGGGCCACTGGCCCCCCTGCTGCCCCAGGTAAATGGCCATGCTTCAGCTCCCACTCTGATCTTGACACTCTGCTTCTTTCACCTCAATCTTGACAGAAAAAGAATGCAGAGACCTGGTTCAAAGAGCTGGATATCAATCGAGATAACGCAATCAACTTCCAGGAGTACCTGACGCTGGTGATAAAGGTGGGCCTGCACGCCCATGACGAAATCCACAAGGAGTAGCAGGGCCTGCTGGGCCTGGGGCTGGGCCCCTGGACTGGTCCCTGAAGAATAATAAAGTGATTGATACCTCAGGCCTCTGGTCCTCTCTTGCTTTCCTCTTGTGGAAGGAGACTCCTAGGGCGTGGGGGGAGGGTTGGAAAACCCACAGGGACAAAACCAAGCTTCTGTTGCCCCCCACTCCCTATGTCCCATGAACTTTCCGTTCTTACCATGTGTCTGGTTTCCTCTCTGCCTTCCCCCTAAGTGATTTCTGAGTCTCCTCTAGCCCTGGCCCTGAGTCACCGGCTCTAGGACTTAGGGCTCTAAAAAGCCCATGACACTGTAGCTAATGGTCTTCCAAATGGTGATATGGAAACAGGGTGATGTAAGGAAAACTACTGTTCTCTCAACTAAATATTAATTTCCAGCTAAATGTCTTAGATGAGACTCTTGGGAAATTAGGGCAATAACTGCATAGATGTGTGTGTGTGTGTGTGTGTGTGAGAGAGAGAGAGAGAGAGAGAGAGAGAGATTCTGTGTGTGGTGTGACAGGAGGTGGGTGTTTAGAATTCTACGATAAGTAACACTAATAGCCCCTGGCCCAGATTTTGGAAGCTTTCCTTTTCTTTTGCCTTCCATTCTCCCAAGTCAATGAAAAAATAAAGGAATGGGCAGACAGGCCAGTACATTCATTAAACTCACCTCCAAGAACAGGTAACTCAAACGCTGCCCTGTGGGGTGATGGCTCTGGTGACCAATGAAACATCTCAGGGCCTGGTGAATGGGAATTTCAGAACCCAGCCCTGAGCTGGGTTTCTTGCCGCACCTTGGGAAATGTTCTGTTGCCCCACTGGGGTGATGAGGCAGTGGTGTTGGTGATGGAGGTGTATTATACATCTCTAAGTGGAACGGGAGTGGATGCATCATTCTGCGTACGGGCATCAGCACATTCCTCCCTGGCTTTCCTCAGATTCTCAAGAGGGTCCCAGACCCCGAAAAGGTTAAGACCCCTTGTCCTCCAGCTGGATGTTAGTAATGAAAAGTGTGGTGATTCCATGATGGTCTGTAGTTTGGTGGGTGGGTGGGTAGACTTCGCAGGGGCATGCTGCTAAGGGACAGTCAGTTTCTCTCCTGCTACCCACACCCCTCTCCCCTCCCCTCCTGCCCAGTGAAGCTGGGGTGCACTGTCCGGGGGAGACAAAACCGGACTTGGGGTCCCTCTGTGTGCATGAGGTTCTGAGCCTCTGCCTAAGCACCCCAGGGGCCCTTCAACCCCTTGGGGGATGGCTGTGTGCCTCTGACCCCAGGAGCCTGGGCTGAAGAGGAACCCCCTCTGGAGAGGTGGGAGGGAGAGACTTATCATTATCAAATTTTGTTTGCCAAGGGGTCTGTTGATTTTAACCCCACTCGGAAACTGTGGGGAAGGTGACAGAGTGCCCCCTTGGAATTTCCCTGTCCGTGATGGGCACTGGTTGTGAAGAATCGCATTGACCTCGAGCTCTCAACAGTTGATACTCGAGCTCATGGTGCGCAGGGGAGGTGACCCCACTGGCACTGGCCGCCTAGAGAAAGAGGTGGAGGTGAGGGGGGCACCACTGGAAGGTTCAGGGAGGTGGTAGGCGTGGAGACTGTGGTTTACAAACAGGACTGTTTTCATTACAGGAACCACTGGGCAGAGTCAGACAGGCTTGTCGCCCAGAGCAAGGTGATTTGGTTTCCTGTTTCCCCAGCTACCAAAGAAGAACAGGGCAGTGGGAAGTTGAGAAATAAGTTGTTTAGCAGGAAAGCCCATGCAACATTTGGGCCCACAAAGGAGACCTTGGCTCACCAATTGAGGCAGATCCGGCCACTGAGATTTCCGGGGCCTGTGAGGATGACCTGTCAGAAATCTTGCTTCTTCAGCCAGGTTCTCCACCCCAGGCTCCTGACTCCAGGTTCCTCACGGTTGTGACAAAAATCCTAAAGGCAGGCAGAGGATCTGGAATTGGGCAATTGGTACCTAGCAGCTGAACAAATGGGCTTATTCCCATGGAAAGGAAGTCCCATACATTCCTCCACCTGGGAGCCAGACCATCCTGTTGGGGTCCAGATCCCAGTCTACCTCCTGGCCTCCTGACCTGGGACTTCAGCCTAAAATCAAATGGGCTGAAGAAGGGAGGGCAAACTACCAACACGTGCTGGGCTTCTGCTGGGTGTCAGTGTGAATGAGAAATAACATCTCGGACCTGGAAAAAGACAAAATGCTGATTGCTTATATCTTTCATCTCTGCGAAGCAAGTGCGGCTACTTGTTAATCTCCACCATCTGACACTTTTGGGAAATGTCAAAGGTCAGCACAGTATGCTAGTATTTGACTAACAAGTCCCAGTGGATAAAGCCAGTTTACCTGCTTGATGGAGTAATATGATTGGGTAGCCTGGTAGAGATGGCAAACCCCTCACTGTTAGGGTTTTCATCACTCTTTTTAAAGTTAAAAGAGTCTCTCATCTCACTTAAGAGTCTTACTTAGACACACCTTTCCTGGCTGTCTTTATCTATTCTCAAATATTCTTCAAACCAGCTTAAAAAAAACAACAACAAACATCTTTATCGATCTTTCATGAATGAATTAAAATAAGAATTTTGACATGGGCCCACTATGTGTGTTGATAATTTTACTTCTCAGCACTAGACTTTGTGACAGTTTATCTCATTTATTTTTTTTTTTGTAACAACCCTGAAAGAGGTCATCGCTATTTCCGTTTGTATATGAAGAGATTCGGGGAGGTTAAGATAAAATGGACGAATCTGGCAAGTGGTAGAGGGAGGGTTAGATCCCAACAGTCTCTAGCGAGAAACCTGTTAGTTAAGATATGCCATGAAAGCCCTCTCTTTTAAGTAGCTTCCAGCCTGGGGGTGCGTGGAGGGCCTCCCTCTGCCGGCCTCTCGGTCCTCACCTCCTGCATGGTCTCTGCCATCCAGGGGCATAAACCAAAGGTCGCAGGTGCCAGAATGAGCTTCTCTCTGGGGCCGACTCACCAGGCATAGCTCAGGACTTGAGCTACTGTGGGGTTTTTTGGTTTTGTTTTTTTCCTGGTGTGAGCAATCCTCTCTAGACAATACAACAAGAGGATCAGCATTTTGAGTTCCTTAACCTCTTAGGTGTTGTTCCAGTAGTAACTTCCCCTTCCTTCTGGGCTGGGGGCCCTCCCTGGCAGTCTTAGGAGCTGTAGACGTTTCTGTGTAAACAACTCTCTGATTTGCAAAATCACGGCCTGAACTGGCTGCGAAGGCCAGGATATGGACTTTTGGCAACTCTTTCAAAAGATCTGCCCCCAACCTCTCTCAGTGAACAGGAGCCTCCTCTTCCTCCTGTTGAACAGGCACAATTAGCACCAGAAAGCATGAAGGTCTCCTGCAGCCGAAGCCCTTGCAGACCCTCTTCATCAGCCCAGCCCAGCAAGGGCTCCAATCCGGTGTCTTCTTTGGCTCTAGCACATGTCCCCCCTGTGCTTTGCAGAGCAAAATATTTAACCAAAATAGGATGCTCTGGATTTCTTTCCTACTTTTGTCCTAGACCTTTCATGAGGTGCATCTATTAAGACCTAACCGTAAATATCACACTTAATGAAGAAATGATAGAGCCCTAGCCCAGTGGTCGGTGAACTGCGGCTCTCGAGCCACATGCGGCTCTTTGGCCCCTTGAGTGTGGCTCTTCCTAAGCCTGAGGAGTATCCTAATTAAGTTAATAACAGTGTACCTACCTATATAGTTTAAGTTTAAAAAATTTGGCTCTCAAAAGAAATTTCAATCATTGTACTGTTAATATTTGGCTCTGTTGACTAATAAGTTTGCCGACCACTGCCCTAACCGATTTGGCTCAGTGGAATAGAGTGTCAGCCTGTGGACCGAAGGGTCCCAGGTTCGATTCCGGGTCAAGGGCACATAACTTGGTTGCAGGCTTCTCCCCAGCCCAGGCTCTGGTAGGGGCTTGTGTAGGAGGCAACCAATTGATGTGTTTCTATCTCATCAGTGTTTCTCTCTGTCTTTCCCTCTCTCTTCCACTCTCCCTAAAAATCAATGGAAAAAATATCCTTGGGCAAGGATGAACAACAACAAAAAGAAATGATAGACATTTCTCTTTACTGATGGAAGAAGACATGGTGCCCCCATTACCACTTCTATTTAGAATTTGTATTGGAGGACCTAGCCAGCGTTATAAGACACGAACAAATAAATGAGAAGTAATGGGAGCTCTGGAGGCTCTGGCCACATGAAGTAAGCGAATACCCTTCCTCTCGGGAAAGGTTCAGAAATTTAGAAATTCACAGTCTGAGATAGAGACCTCAAAAATCATTTCTCCTGCACTTCCCTTTTCTGCTATCTATTCTGGGTCTCACAGAGAGTTAACTTTTCAACACATTTAAGACATGCTTTCTTTGTCTTCTTTTTCCTCCAGAATATCCTGCCAACCACTTGTGCTGTCCAAAGTTTGGGGGTATCCCATAGGACTCCTTCAAGCCCTCCCCAGACCTTCAGAGCTCTGGAAGCTCCCACTGTGTGAAGAGCAGCTACAGTGTTTGGACAGGTTCAAGCCTCGGACTAATGAGAGGGCACAGTCCTTTCGTGGCCACATGCAAGTCCCAGCTTGGAGGGCAGAGCCCGCCCAACACAATTATAGCCAACAGCTATAGTTGTGAGCTTGAACCTATGGTCCGAACACCTGGCCCCACGTGCCTGAGTGATGTGGGCTTGATAGAGTTCAGGTGCATGTAATTGAGTAGGCTCGAAACCCACCAGAATGTTGTCAACATCTTGACCACGCCCTTACTTTGCCTCGTGGAATCCGGATATAAAATAAGGACACGGGTTGTAGTTCGTGGCACTGTCTTTCTCCATCAGGGAGGGCAGCATCCCACCCAGCCTCGGCTTTATTCTCTTGTCTGTCTTTTCTAATTCTTCACCACCCCCACTCAGGTTCACCCTTGGCCGTGCTGGCGCGGCATACCACTGGATTGATGTTCTGAAGGAACTCCAAGTCCCAGCCTGGAGCCCTTAGCCCAGTGTTTCTCAACCTTGGCTGCACATTAGAATTACCTGGGAATCTTTTTAAAATCCTGATTTCTGGGCCTCATCCTCCGGAAATTCTGTCTCTTTGTTATGGGGAGGGACCACAACATTAGTAACAAAGAAACAGAATTTCCGGAGGATGAGGCCCAGAAATCAGGATTTCAAAAGATTCCCAGGTGATTCTAATGTGCAGCCAAGGTTGAGAACCACTGCCTTAGCCATTTTCTCAAAGGAGGTGTGTGTGTGTCTCTCTTTTCCCTCTGGCTTTAGACAGGAGCCTTTTCTTCCCCTTCTGGAACTAGCCTCAGTGACTCCAATGAAGCCAGGAGCCCTCTGTGGACGGCCCCGCCATGACTGGGCCTGGGCAAGCCTCCCTGGGCAACATTGGGCCCGGGCTCTTTCTCCAGTAGCAGCACTGACCGCCTCCCAGGGTCTAGGAAATGCCACTGGGACCACGTAACCCCCCACAGCTCTAGCACACATCGCGTGGCCTCCGTTCTCACCGTGGCTATGGGGGCTCTCCCTACACAAAGCCCACCAGGGCCCTGTGAGCATCTTATGACCCCCTCCTCCCTCCTTTCTCTGATGTCTGCCACTTTTAATTTCCTCAGCCAAGTTCTAGTCCTCCCTGGAATGCCTGCTTCCCTGAGGCCTTAATGTCAACTCCTATCAACCACACTCTCTCCCGGCACCTCACTGGCCCTGCCACCTGCCCTGAAGGTTGGCTCAGAGCCACAGGGTGACCTCATCCCCAGCACCCTCGGACCTAGGCACTGTGGGTCAGGGCCCCCTTCTCTGGGAAGAGGGTCAGTGTGTTTAAAAACTCAGGGTGTGAGGCAGAGATGCTAAAAAATCATTCCTGAAGCACACCTGGATACTCCGCTAGCTTGTCTAGGGGCTCTCAAAGAATTGAATTTTTTAGCAAACAAAAAAAATTCTTTATTTTCCTTCTTTGCTCTCTGGAGTATTCTGTCAATCGCCTGGTATCTGTCCAGGGCCTAAACACATCCTATACATTTACAGGTGTTTGTTGTTTTATTTCATCTTACATGAACGTATGTGCTACATACAGTCTGCGTATGTCTCAAAAAGATATGGCATGTGGCCTGGCTGGTGTGGCTCAGTTGGCTGAGTGTTGGCCTGTGCACCGAAAGGTCACCAGTTTGATTCCTGGTCAGGGCACATGTCCAGGTTTCGGGCTTGAACCCCAATAGGGGGTGTACAGAAGTCGGCCGATGGATGTTTCTCTCTCTCTCTCTCTCCCCCTTCTCTCTAAAATCAATTTTTAACCCATTTATTAAAAAAGATATGGAATGTAATTGTAAAGAAGGGAAAAATCAACACACAAAAAGTAAGCAGCTACAGGAGTTCTTCAGGTGGTCTCGTCCCTCCTGACTGGATTCCTCCAAGGAAGCGGTGACTATCATGGTTTAATGGGTGCAAAGTTCCAGTTACACAAGACGAAGGTGTTCTAGAGACCTGCAGGTCAACACGGTGCGGTTAACAATACAGGTTTGTGCACTTGAACATTTGGTAAGAGGGTAGATGTCATGCTAAGTGCTCTCACCACAAAAACAAAGGCCCTTGGTAACTTGGGAGGCGATGGCTGCGTTTACGGTTGTGGTGATGGTGTCACGGGTGCATACACATGTCCAAACTCATCAAATTGTGCACATTCAATATGTGCAGGGTTTTTTTGTATGTTAATTATACATGAATCGAGCTGTAGAAAGGAGTTGTTTTCTCCCGAGAGGGAAAAAAAAGGAAGGAAGCAGTGACTTGGACAGTCTCTGCCACACCTGATTTCCTAATAGGATTACAGCCTTGCCCAATGTCAGTCAATATTTGTTCAATATTTGTTCCGGGGGAACAAAGCAGGCCTTAATGCTGAGTAAGCTGGATGGGGTTCCGAATTGTAACTGTGTTAGGATGGAACCCCATTACACGGATCTTATTTTCCCCCATCAGTTCTCATGCTGCCATCTGTCCAGTTTCTCCTCTTGTGGCCTCCCCACCCCTGAACAGCCCGAACACCTCAGGGGCTTTCCTACTGCACTGCGGGGGACTGTTCAATTCTCCATGGCGGAGGGCGGGGAGCCAGGGTCTCACTCACCTGTTCCTCTAGAGCAGTTGCATGGACGGTGTGGCTACTGAAGGCCAGAGGTGCAGGTTTAGGGACGAACCTAGCCCACTACTGCAGGGGCCCACTGTGACCCCTTACAGTCCACATGGCCACGGCAACTGTGCTAACCAAGCATGCAAGGTATTGAATGCAAGGTTCCCAGGTTAGACTTAAACATTTTTTTATTTCAGAGGCCTTGATAACCTCTTCCTAGCCTTGGTGCTTTGGTGGTGATCATCCTCATCCAATTTGGTAGCTTTCTCATTGCCAAGTTCGGGGATGGTAGCAGGAGAATGGGGAAGACACAGAGGGATTGGTGTCTCACTTCCTGAAAACCCTGAGGTCCTTCTTGGAAATCCATCGGTGACTGGCTTTGCATCCCAGAACAACTTAGGGAGAAGACTTCCTTCCCGCATCTCCCAACCCCGAGGCACAAAGATCTTCATTAAGTTGGCTTCCAGCTTGCCAGAACTGAGGGTAGGGCTGGCAATGTATTTCATTCTCTGCTTCCTGGCTCTGCCACCTCTCTCCCCACCTCACCAGACACCTGCTGGGACTCTGCCTCCTCCCCAGACAGTAAGTTCACTGAGGACAGGACAGTGTCTGTCCAGTTCATGGCGGCCTCCCAGCCAGCACCTGCCAGCCAGCGACTAGCAGATATAAAGGGCAAGGAAGTCTGTGCCAGGTGAAGGACCCATGCCCCCCGGCTCCTCACCATTGCTCAGAGGTCTCCAGAGATGGAATCCCTTTAGATCCAGTCTCCCATCCTTTAAAGCACCATCACCTTCTTTTTCTCTCTCTTTGCTTACCTGAGAGTCCATTTCCCTCCTGAAGAGGGTAACATTAGAGAAGGTGTCTCTGTAAGGGCAGTCTCCAGGCTAACTTGGGGGGTAAACCCACCTTGGTGGACTGTGATCCTGCCCCATCTGGTCACCCCGCCCCACCTTAAGCTCTGGCATGCCTCACCCCACTATTTGGGTGTGACTAACAGAGTCCCATGGTTGCCATGAGCACTTTGTGTGAGGTAATTTTTAAATAATTTGATGTAACTTAGTTTGATAGAATTCCAAACTTACAGAAAAGTTGCACTTATAGTACAAGAAACTCCCATATACCCTCTATTCAGATTTCCCATTTCATAATATAAATGTTTCTTTACTTTATGAAAATTTTAAGTTATCTTTTTTAAAATATATTTTTTTATTGATTTCAAAAAGGGAAAGAGAGAGGCAGAGACAGAAACAACAATGATGAGAATAATTGATAAGCTGCCTCCCGTACGCCCCACACTGGGGATTGAGCCTGCAACCTGGGCATGTGCCCTGACTGGGAATCAAACTGTGACCTCCTGGTTCATAGGTTGACGCTCAACCACTAAGACACACCAGCCAGACTGAAGTTACCTTGATATGCTTTTCAGGGTGTTTACGTGATCACATTTAGTTCAATTCCCTTGAAGGTGAAAGTCTGTTTTAAGGATACACATTTCTAGTTGTGAAAGTGAGTCTGTTATCAATTTGGCTCAAAACTTATTTGAAAAGTTTCCTTCTTGCTGTGTAGCATGCTCTTACGACTTGTACATGGTGATTTTAGGTGTAGCAGTAATTGTTTAATGAAGCAGTAGACTATTTTTTAGAGGACGTTTTAGGTTTACAGAAATATTGCGCAGGAAGTAGTTCCCATATCCCCCTTGGCCTCCCCTCCCCCAGTGCCCCTCCTATTGACATCTTGCATTAGTGTGGTGCATTTGTTCCAATCAAGCCAACATTCATCCATCGTTAATAACTAAAGTCCATCGTCCACATTATGACTCACTCTTTGCATCGCACATCTATGGGTTTTGACAAATGCCTAATGGCTTGTATTCACCACTGTAGTATCATCTACATCAAACTGTCAACAGACGAGTTTCCCATCCTTTTCATCCTCCTTGGCTGCCCCGAGCATCAGCCTTTCTGCACAGTCCCACCCTTAAGTAGTTTCTATCGAGTGGGAGCGGCAGGACAAGTCCAGGTGACAGCCAGGCCACAGGTCTCAGGAATCCCTCCCCCCGCCCCACCTCTGAAAAGCCAAGGCCAGCAGCGGGACACTCACCAGGGAGCTGGAGGGAGCAGCCCCAGGGCTTGAGCTTTCCCCCGGGGGCCAATCCTGCCTTTTCATTGGGGTGCAGATGGGGGGAGGGAGGAAGGTCAGGCAAGTGGCAAGATTCTACGTGCCAGGACCTGTGCCAGGCGCCTGCTGTGTGTTGGCTTCCTTGTCTCCCCAAAGGCCTCTCTGGGTGTCACAGATGCTGGGCTGGTGCTCAGGGGGATGAGGGCAGCTTCGGCAGAGGGAAGACCAGCATGCAGGCCCCTCCACCCCGGGACCACTGTCAGGACACAGAGGAGGAAGGTCACTTGTAGGAGACTCCCAGTGGCCAGTGACCAGGCCCCTGGAAGGCTGGCTCTGGACTCACATATATGCTGGCCAGTCTGAATGATCCACATCCATGATCGGTGGGTAAGGGCAAAAGTAAAATTTAAAGATCGCACTTCATTGTTTTTAAGCACTTTCTCACATAGTCTCCCAGCTGGGCCTTATCGTAATTCTGGGAACTAAATGAGGCCAGTGAGGTGACCACACAAATGAAGAAAGGGGCTCACAGAAGTCAAGGGCTTGCCCAAGGGCACAGAACTGACCCCGTCACCCCCACTGTGGCCTGTAAAGCAGCCTTGCATCAGACCCCAGCCCAGTGTGGGATCCGGGTTCCAATCTTGGCCTGAACCCCACTCAGTACTCCCCACCTGGGTCCTGTGAGGCAAATTCTCTGTGTTATGATTTAGGAAGGTGTCTGAACCCATTGAATACCAAATTCCAAGAGGGCATCACGGAATTTGTGCTGCTCTGACCCTGAACCTAGGGACTTTCCATGTGGGGGAGGGAATGGGGAGTGGTGGGGGTACATCAAGGAAAGAATTTTTAAAAGGCTAATCAAGAATTGACTGCATTCGGGGGGAAACTGGAAGAAAAAGATCAGAGTCTGATAAGAGTGCATCTACCAAAAATGATGAGCATGTATTCTTTTTTTTAATAACTAAAAAACTATTCTTACTTTAGGGGGAAAATGGCAACAATGGCAGAGGTTTTGAGAGCAGACAAATTAGGGTTTGGCACTTTAAAAAGTTACTTAGCCTCTCTAAACTCATTTCCTTCATCTGCAGAATGGGCACACTATGAGCATGCCCCTCAGAGCTCTCTGGAGAACTAAGGGAAGGTGGTGTCAAGCAGTGTCTGGCATGTCTTAAGTGCTCAATACATGCTCGCTTTCAACAACACGTAGACTTTATTTTTTAGAAGCATTTTATTTACTTTTTAACTTTATGATTATTATTATTAATCCTCACCTGAGGATATTTTCCCATTATTTTTAGAGAGAGTGGAAGGGAGGAGGAGAGACAGAGAGAAACTTCAATGAGAGAGAGACACATTGATTGGTTGCCTTCTGCACAGAATTGAGCCTGTAACTGGGACCCTTCAGTTCGTAGGCTGACACTGTCCAGTGAGCCAAACTGGCCAGGGCTTTTAGAAGCATTTTAGATTTAGGCAAAAGTTGAGGAGATAATATAGGCAGTTCCCATACACCTGTATACGGTTCCCCTCTTGTGAACATTCCACATTCATCTGGTACATTTGTTACAATTAGTGAACTGCTCTTGATATATTATTATGAACTAAATTCTGTACTTTATTCAGACTTCCTTAGTTTTAAACCAACATCCCTTTTCTGTTTCAGGATTACATGCTCACTTCGTTTTTATCATCGTCATTATTTGGGGGGGAATAGACACAGCAAATGCCTCTCCTAGTCCTTCCTTTTCAGGTAGGAGTCATCCAGGCAGTGAAACTTGCTCCCCTGGCCTTCTATTAGGAAGCAGGAAACTGAGTTAGAGCTGAAGGCTGGGTCCTGCCCTAGAGCTGAGAAATGTGTGAGGCACCTGTGTGTGTGTATAGGGTGGGGTCGGACGTTCTGCTTCAGGCTGAGCAGGGGGTGTGATGGGTACAACCTGAACTTCTTTTGTTGCGGTCAGAGCCACAGGTTTGAACCTTGTATTGAGCAACAGAGTGTGTACCAGCTATTGCCTCAAGACAGATGAATCAGAGAAGTTTCCTCACTTGCGGTCAAAGGGGAGGCCAGAGTGCCTTATAAAAACCTTCCCTGCTCGGTGCTCCTCACCAGTGCTTACTTCTTGCTAGAGCTCCACACTCCTGTGCATTGAGGGTAAGTGTCCTTTCCTTGCTGGGCCCTTGGGGGTCCTCAGAGTGGTGATGGCAGGGGGCCACGTTGCAGGCTGTTGGAAGCCACAATCTTCTGCTTGCTGGAGCTCCTCTGGGATGACTACATTTAAAAAAAAGTTTTTTTTTAATTTAAATTTTATTTTTCAATTATAGTTGACATGCAATATTAGTTTCAGGTGTACAACATAATGGTTAGACATTTATGTACCTTAAGAAGTAAAGAGCCGACTGCATTTTGGACCAAGGAGAACAGCTCTTGCTGAGTGAGGTGGACCCAGTCTCAGGACTTAGGATGGCAAAGGCGGGTGGGCCGGTGAATGTCTACAAGGGACCCGTGGCCTTTCACTTGGGGAAAAGGAACAGCTGGGGAACGACAGAACTCTTCCCAGCTGAGCTTGAGTGAGCAACACTCTCTGGTTATACTATCCAGGAGTTAGGGGGACATGGACCACTGTGGCAGTGGAGGCTGATTCTTTTCAACGTTAGATGGTATTATATGTCCTCCCTCATCCAATCCACAAATGGAGAGCAGAGAGAACACAAAGCAGATGCGGGGGGAAGCCATCCCTTGTTTAAACTTTCAATGCAGGAAGAGAGGGGAGAGAGGGCGTAGGTGGAGGAGGAACTGTCTTAGACTTGCCTTGTCTCCTGAAGGTTAACGTGAGGTTTGAGAAGATGACTAAGCTGGAAGACCACCTGGAGGGAATCATCAATGTCTTTCACCAGTACTCAGTTCGGGTGGGAGATTTTGACACCCTCAACAAGCGTGAGCTGAAGCAGCTGATCACAAAGGAACTTGCCAACACAATCAAGGTGGGTGACGCCCATCATGGTGAACTACCTCCCTCCACCCCCTTTCACCTTGACAGTGGCAAGGACTGAAGGATGATGAAGAAACAAGGACGTGGGTGGGTTCAGCCCCAATTTCAGCACCCAAGGAAGCTCTTCCCCTACTGGGGGGAAGGGCCCCACCTCCCTCTCTGGGTTAACTCACTCTGTCCCTCAGGCTGAACTCTCTCCCCCTCTGGAAGTGTTTGCACATAGGTGAGGTGGAGAAGGGTGGGGGAGGGAAAGGGGGTGGATTAGTGAACTACATGGCTCATGACGGTTGCCTCTCTGCCTTCTGTTTTGTCACATTGGATTCCCCTACACAGTTTTGGCCAATGAATGAATGTCCCTGGGCCTCCCTAAGCTGAGCTCTGAGGATGGGAAAGGGGGAGGGAGAGTCTGAACTCACTGTGTCTGCTGTCCCCTTCTCCTAGAACACCAAAGATCAAGCCACCATTGACAAGATATTCCAAGAACTGGATGCTGATCGAGACGGACAGGTCACCTTTACTGAGTTCGTGGTCCTGATGTCCAGGGTGCTGGTGACTGCCCATGTGAATATCCACACAGAGTAAGCAGCTCTGAGTGGCTTTTCCCCAGCAATGTCTGCAAGAAGAACTGAGGGGAGTGAGAGTTAATAAATGTATGCTTGAAAAGTTCTTAACCGTGTCTGTGCACTTCTTTTCTTTCCATGGCCCTGGCTTTCAAACTTGATGACAACTTACCCCTGCTATTCTGACAGGCCTCATTTAGACCCCTGAGACCCCCTTCTCTGTTTGTTCATTTGTTTACCACCTATTTATTAAATGTCCACCATGTATGCATTTATTCATTCATTCTACAAATATTCTATGATAGCCAGAGACCAAAGACACAACGTTTCTGTCCTCTTGGGGCTTGCATTCTAGTAGGGAGGGGATAGAAAATAAATAGACCAACAAATAAAAATATATATTATGATACACCGGTAGGTAATGATAGGTGATATGAAGAAAGCTAAAGTAGGGAAGTAAGATTGGGGAAGGAAGGGTGTTGTTTAGAGAAGATGACTAAGGAATGCATGTGAGCAGAAATCTGAAAGATAGGAAGGAGAGCAGCGTGCAGATATCTGGGGCCCAAGAGTTCCTTGCAGTGCAGCTAAGGCCCAGGGGTGAACATATGTTTGGCTTGCTCAAAGAACAGCACCGAAGGCAATGTGCAGGGACTGACATGGGGGTGGTGGGAGGTGTGCGCCTACAAGGAGCAGGGAGCAGGCCCTATCTGCGGATGTTGGGGAGCACTCGGGAGCCACTGGGGGCTTTTGAGTGAGGGAGCAAGATGATTTCACCTATGTTTGCAAAGGATTACTCTGGCTGCCTTGGTGGAGAAGAGCTAGCCAGAGGCAGGCTAGAGTAGAAGCAGAGAGACCAGCCAAGGAGGGATTCTCCAGAGTAGCCCCGGCCAAGAGAAATATAATGGGGCCACACTTGTCATCGTATATGTACTTGCAGCCATATTACTTGAAGCCATAATTTGAGGAAATTAACATGAATAGACCTTGAGAATATTATGCTAAGTGAAATAAGTCAGTCAGAAAAAGCTAAGAACCATATGATTTCACTCATACGTGGGATATAAAACTGAAACTCATAGACACAGGCAACAGTATGGCAGTTACCAAAAGGAAGGGTGTGGGGAGGGAGTAAAGGGTAAAGGGGACCAGTAAATGGTGATGGAAGATGACTTGACTTTGGGTGGTGGACACACAATGCAATATACGGGTCATGTATCAGAAATGTACACTTAAAACCCATATAATCTTATTAACCAATGTCACCCCAATAAGTTTAATTTGAAGAGGAAGAAGAAGAAGAAGAAGAAGAAGAAGAAGAAGAAGAAGAAGAAGAAGAAGAAAGGAATAGCAGCCAGGCACAGTCTTGAGCTCTGGCAAACCTTCCAGAAGTTGGTCCCCAGCCCCTCTTCAGCTGGAGGAACAGGTTAGAAGGACAGACTTTGTGACAAAATTTAAGAAAGATTAGGCAGCCTAGCTGGTGTGGCTCAGTGGTTGAGTGTAGACCCATGAACTCAGAGGTTCCTGGTTCAATTCCAGGTCAGGGCACATGCCCAGGTTGTGGGCTTGATCCTCCATGGGGGGCACGCAGGAGGCAGCCTATTGATGTCTCTTTCTCATTGGTGTTTCTATCTCTGTATCCCTCTCCCTTCCACCCTCTCTAAAATCAATTAAAACAGATTTAAAAAAAAAGAAAGATTAGGTAACTTGCTAGAGCCAGGTCTGACAGATTTGAGGGAAAGTGAGAAGGAGAGCTTTATATTGGGGCTGGGGTAAGTTTGTCTTTCTGTTTATTCAGTGCAATTCTTGGGGATTAAAAGGGTAGTTAGTGGCCAAGAGTATGAATATTGAAATTAAATTTCTGGTTTCAGAGCTTAGTTCTACTACTTACTAATTGTGAAACCTTGAACAAGTTATTTAAAATATCTAAGCCTCAGTTTCCTCATCTATGAAATAGGAATAACAATAGCACCTCCAAGAGTTGAGGATCAGATCATCTAACGGTACTTGTAAAACACTTTAGCACAGCACCTGATACCGAGTGAGCACTCCGTAGATAGTAATTTACTAGTACATAGGAGGTAATAGTTGTAGCTGGTTAGCGGTCTCTCTCGGTCTCTCTCTCTCTCTCTCTCTCTCTCTCTCTCTCCTGCAGACACTACAGGGGAAGCTTATTTTAAACCAAAAGCAAAGCCTGAGATTATTTTTAGGGGTCAACCATTCAGTTAGGGTTGACCAGTGTTAGACAACTAACCAAGGACAGTTAGCAGTTAGGTGTGATCTTTCCCCCCAGGCCTCTAAACTAGACCCAGCTGCTGTTCTGCAAACTGGGATTCCTGCTCAATGCACTCACATATGTCTGTGATCACTTCTGAGGGATACAGTATTCAAATCTGGTAAAACAAACAAACAACGGACAAGAATAAAATTCAGTGTATTTGCCATTTTGAAAACATTTACTAGCCATGATTTTGTTTGAAAATAACCAACTAAACCACAAGTTGAACTTAAATCTTATTTTTAAAAAATTTAAGGACCCCCAAGCTTGGTCGAAACCATCAAAGGCACCTGAGGGCAATGAAGAGCCCTCATCCAGGTGAGCCTCCCAGCTCCGCTGCTTCTTGGCTCTGAGTCTGAGCAAGTGGCCTCTCCCTTCTGTGGACCTCAGTCTCTTCATCTCTCAAGTGCAAAGCTTGGATGAGGTGACATCTAGTCCCTCCATGAAAATGCACAGCCTCGTCCCCTGATGACGGCAGGTACCACGCTGTTCTTTTTGTCTCGGTGCCCTCCCTTCCGTTCACTCACAAACATTGTCAAGTGCCTGCTCTGTGCTAGTGCCGGGCTACTGGGCCTTTCTTTAGCTCTGGAACTCCTGCTTGTCCACAAAGGCCCCACCCAAATGTCCCCTCCTCCAGGGAGCCCTCCCACTCACACACCCTCACATTTCCACCTCCCATCCAGAGTAGTTTTCAGCTTGGGGACCCCAGGGGCTCGCCTGCTGGTCAAGCTGCTGGGCTGCAGCAACAAAGGTTAGTCTGACAGCGTCCTCTGGGCAAGGGCATCAGTGTGCATAGGGGACACCAGTGCCACTCTCTAGGGTGCAATGCCCTTCAGGAAAACAGTTCTGGCAGGCCACTGGCACTCCGCAAGCCCAGCCCACCTGGGTATCGGGCTTCAGAAGTTAGGAGAAGCTTGGGATTCAGTGGGATGGCTCCGGGGCTCCGGAGTGAGAACTCTGGGACTCAGCGTTTAACGTGGCCAATAAAAGGTCTTCAAAAGTTGAAAGAAAGCAAACTAGGTTGTATAACCCAACTTCCTGTGTGTCTCTGATTTCTCTCGTTACCTAACAGTGCTGGGCACACAGAGGTTTAAGTTCTGCCCTTGCAAATCTCACCTGAGCATGAACCCGAGGAAGCTTCCTCACCCTCCCTTGTGTGCCCCCCGCCTGCAGCCCAGGCAAGAAGGCATCAGAAACAGCTGCTCTGCGCTCCCAGGGTGTCTGCTCATCACCCACCTTCGTTTTTCTGTTTCCCACAACATAATATTGAACGTATCTACTTGGGTGTCTGTTGCCCCTTGAGGATGCAGAGTTAAAGCTCAGTTAGTCCCACAGCAGCCCTCAGACTGGTCCCCATCCCCCCTCCAGTTGTCAATCATATCAATCATCCCTCCTCCACACAGAGCCAGGGGCCTTTCTGGTGGGTACTCACTTTCCCAGTCGCCTGTGGACGGAAGGGGTCTGTGATGCTCTGAGGGCAGGGGGGTGGGGTGGGGAGAGAGAGACTGGGGTTCAATCTGGGCCAGGATCTGACGGAAGACTTGGGGTGGAGGGATTGTTTCAGGCCTGAACCCCAAGAGGCAACAGAACTTGAGCAACCAGTTGTGTCAGTCCTGTTGTCACTTTGGCCACTGGCATGTCAAAATCCATGACATGGGCTTTCTAAAATGTACGTTTTCAGCAACAGCTGGGAGGCAGGGCAGGACACTGAGGTTGCTTTCTGGAGTTTGTTTCAGAGTCAGGGTTGTGTAAGATTGCCTCACCGGGCTGGCGAAAGCTGAGGCAAGGTCTTGGGGAACAGTACGAAATGATCTTCTTTAAACTCGGGGGGTTGTGGGGTATGGATTCCTAGTTGGGATGGGCCTGGGGTATTGGAGATCCCGGCTGAATCCATCTTCTCTGAGAAGTGCCCCCCTGGATGATGGTGCAGCCCCCTCCTGGGGCCTTGTGCTGTTGGTCTCATTCCCACCCCAAATCCACACCCCACAGGGAGACTCTTCCAAACACCAATGATATCATTCCCGGCCACCCCCCCCAAACCCCCACTGCTCCTGCCCTCCTTCTCCTGCTGTGGCCTAGCATTGGCCCACTTTCCTCTCTCTCCCTCTTCCTCTCGAACCCGAGGCTCCTCATTCCTGCCCAGACCCCACCTCTGCCCACTTTCAGGCCCGTGCACACATGTTCTCTGTCTCAAGCACCTGCATGATTTTGGGGGGGATGCCTGCTGCCCCCACCCTTGAAGCTACTCTAAGTGTTGCCTTCCACCACTACAGCCCGATGAAGGACAGCCTTCCCACCTCAAAGTCTTAGGGAATTTTTCGCCTCTCTGGTCTTTCCTCTTCTGTGTCAGACTTGTTTGAGGAGCTGTCCTGCAGGCCTGGGAGTGTCTTAAGGACAGGATGAAGCCTTATTCACCCTGGGGCCCCTCTGAGCATTATAGCGCCTGACACAGTGAACGCGATTAGTGCCTGTTGAGTGAGTGAATGAGTGGACCAACAAGTGAGTGATGCGCTCAGTCATCTGTCCCCTAGTTCCGGGAGCATCACCCAGGCCTCGGAGCGTCTGGGCAGAGTCCTGCAGCTTAGGCTGCGACTGTTGCTTCCTCATCCCTCCCAAAAGCCATCCAGAAGTTCAGGTTCCACAGCGAAGGGAAGCAGGGCCCTCTGATGACAGGTTCTCTGTTCCTCAGAAACTGATGCCAGGGAGACCCCGAAGTTCTTATTTCCCAAAGGATGCATTAAAAACCCGTTTTCACCTGGGGTGGAACCTTAACCTTGACCCTGACACTCTTGCTCCCTGTCTCAGGGAAGAGGCCAGCTCTCCTCTACGCAACAGAATCAGTTTTCTTGGAATGGGAGGGGCTCACGGGATGGAAGGGGCTCACTCACCATGACCAGCTCTCTTAAACATGCTTAAGGAAAATCCCACAGGGCTGTGTAAAGGGGCTTGCTGCCTGGCCTTCCCCTGGGTCTAGAACAACCTCCTACTCTCAGAATGAGCTAGCAGAGCACCGAGGCAAAGGGAGAACTCGGCTTCCAGAAGCTCTGTCCCCTGCCATCCTGCTGTTCCACCCTCTCCCAGCCTTTAGGTCCCACGTGGGCATGCCCCTAATGTCCAAAGCTGTCCCCACCTCCCCCTCCAGCTCCATCAGGCCTAGGACCACCCCCCTTCACTCAGTAAGGCTCACCCAGCTTGCTCCCTGCTGGCACCTGGGCTATGTATGCTGCCAATCAGCCATAGTCCTTGCCTTCAGGGCCCTGTCGGACTTGCTGGCAAGGGGCTCCAACTCCATATTGGAAGTACAGGAGTAGAAGTACCAGAGAGTTGCATGGGCCTGGCCGAAGGGAGCCTCTATATGCTCAAGGAAGGGGGCTGGTCAGGGAAGTCGTCATGGAGACAGTGACACAGAGACCCCAGGGTGGGGAGGGCATTCCTGGTGCAAAGGAGTGGAGGCCAGAGAAAGCCTGGGTGCCAGGAAGGGAAGTGTTTTGAAGACGTGGATGGGCGGCAGCGTAGATGGAAGGCTGAGGGTTTTTCTGTGCCCCCGTGGATGGGGAGGGAAAGTGGCGTTCATGCCCAGCGGGCACCAGGAGACAGGTTCAGGCTTAGTGTAAGAACAGACTCTCTAAGTGGCAGTGCCAAGAGGGAACTCCCTTCCCTGGAGCGGCGCGGGCAGGGCCCTGCCAGCCACTTGGCAGGCATGTTTCGGAGAATCACTCCAGCGTGGGGTGGGGCAGGCTGGGTTAAATCAACAATTTGCCAACTTTTTCTCCAGACAAATCCCTTCCTTCAAACAGAACTTGTAGTGTGCAGCAAATGCGGGCTGGTGAGATGGAACACAGCTGGGAGGGGGCTTCAGGCTCCGCCACCCTGCTGCCCCTACCTGCCCGTTTGAATTCCACGATGACACCCAGAAATCTTCCATCTGTAAATTCAATCCAACCCTCCTTTCTCCACACCCTTCCTGGGGGAGAGAGCATGGAACATTCCAGAAATCTGAGGACATCTGTACAGTCAACATTGGTTGAGAAGCTGCTATGTACCAGCCATCGCTCCCACCACGTGCTGGTGAAAAAACAGAGAATAAGCCAGATGGCACCAACTTGGAGTTCACAGTCTAGTGGGAGGCAGTCACAGATATATTTATGGTGCATTCCCCTCCCCTCGCAGCCCCTGCCCCTTTCCCTCCCCTCTTCTCCCCCTCTCTCCTGCTCCCTCTCCTACCCTACCCTACTTTACCCAAAACATGGAGTCCTGGCAAAGCCACTGATAGAAGCCAGGCCTCCAGCTCCCAGGCGGTTCTCTTGCCCCTGCCAAGCTGTAGGCAGAGGGGTGACCCTATGCGGGCAGGAGAGTGGCTGAGCAGCGCCCTCAGAAGCTGAGTGTCTATAGTGGTCATGTCTCCCAGACAGGCAGGGAAGGAAGGGGGGGAGGGGAGGGGGCTGCGGGGGGGCGGGGGGCGCTTCTAAATGGTTCCCTCAGCTCACAGCCTGGAGCAGTGCTAGAAACACCCTCTGCCCTGCAGCAGGAGCCCTGAGATCTGCACCCCATGGCAGAGGCCCCTGGGCCCTAGAGCAGGGTCAGCCTGGCCCGCTGCAGCCAGGCCAAGTGGGAGAGCTGCCATCTTCCATCTGCCATCCGACCCGCAGCTCCTTTCTTCACGCTCAGCGCTGGGGACGAGCTGCGAGATGAGCCCGGGGAGAAGATGGCTGCAGGCCCTTTCCTCTCCACACTGTCTCATCCAGCGCCACCACCGTAGGACTCTGGACTGGTCTCCCCACTCTACACCTGGCTTTCTTCATGGTAACTCAGGGGATGGATGCCTGTGGATCTTTCTCCCCGACCCCAATGCTGTCCGTCTTTTCTCTGCGGAAGGACAGGGCAGGGCAGACACCTTGGTCTGGGCTGTGGTCTTTGGAAGGCGCACCCCAGCCTGGAGACGAACTGGGAAAGGGCACAGGCTGGCGCTCTCCGGCCACAGGGCAGGGCTGGTGGCAGGAGTCACTGGGATGTCTCTGAAGTGAGCAGTTGGGTCTGGAGGCTGCGGAGGGCGGAAGCAGGGAGCCAGGCCCGACTACAGGCTTTGCAGGAAGTGCCTGCTGACCAGGGGCTGCAGGAACCTGGCCACCTTGGGGAGCTCAGTTTGCTCTCAGGCTTGGAACCAGGCCCGACAGGCTAGCTGGGCCCAGAGTCCAACCTCCTCACGGGGCTGCTGGGCACGGGCTGGACTCCCCGACTTTTACCCACGTGCACACCTGCCCCGGTGTCCACGGGGAAGAGGAGAGACCCCTCATTCAAGAGGCACCAACTGCTCCCGTGGACTCAGAACTTCACTGGTGGACAAACACCCCCAACCTGGCCCTGTCTCCAATGCCCAGACTCCAGGGCTCTCCTCAGACTCAGCCTGCCCAGGGCCTGTCTGAACCTCCCAGAGGCACCAAGTTCCAGCAGCAGAGAGACAGCAGTGTGGGCAGCATGGGTGAAGGGGGCTGTGGCTGGGTGGGTGGTGTGGTGGCAGCTGGCATGTCGAGGGGATGGGGTGCCCCCTTTTCGCTTTCTCTGGTGTCCAGGGCCCATGTGACAGGTTGCACAGGGAAGTCCTGAGCTGGGCTGGGGTGACTAGGCCCTGAGCAGCAGGGCCTGAGGTCAGAGGCGAGAAAATGGTCAGGGAGGCGAGCGCAAGGGACTCAGAATAGGACCACGTTGTTGAGGCTTCTCCTCTTGTGACTGCGAACGAAGTGCTGAATGAAGGGGCTCCACCCCGGGAAGGGGCGTGGAGTCTAAGCCAGAGCCCCGGGAAGGACAGGCCGCGGAGGGGGTGGAAGGAGCACACAGCACTGGCTTGGAGGAACTCTTTATTCATCTCAACCCCAGCCCTGCAGCTCAGGCCACCGCCTCAGCTGTGCGCACACAGCCTGGGGCCCTGGATTGGCAGGGACAGGGTGGCCTGCCTCCTGATTAGTGGCTGTGGCCGTGGCCATCATGGCTGTGGCCATGGCCATCATGGCTGTGGCCGTGGCCATCATGGCTGTGGCCGTGGTTGCCACCCTGGTTGCCACCCTGGGTTTTGCAGGGGTTGCGGCCAGACCCCCCGAAGCCTGGCCCATGGGCGTGGCCGTGCCCCTTGGGGGTGTTCTTGTGCATCTCCTCGTGGGAGGCCTCCGTCAGCCTGCCCACCAGGGTGATGAACTCCTCGAAGCTCAGGTCCTTGTCTCCGCTGGTGTCCAGGTCCTCCAGGATGTCCCTAATGGCTGCTTCATTCCTCTTCTCCTTCTGCAGGTTGGGAGACAGGGTGGTCAGGGCTGGGGGTGGCCAGGGCCAGGGGCGGGCAGCACAGCCAAAGACCCGATGGCAAAGGCACTGGGAAACCTGGCTTCTGGGCCTCAACCCCAAATTAAAAATGACGGTTGACGGGACGCCGTTTACTTTCCAGTTATCCCGCACACCGCCCGGGGCTGACTCAGAACCCGTCTCGCCTCCTCCCCTCTGCTCCTGTCCACTCGGCCCGGCCCCTCCCTTCCTTGCCTCTCCCTTCCCTCTCACGGTCACAAATTAGTGACACTCATTTCAACCTGTGTAGCAGGAAGCACTTGAGAAAGACAAGATGATCGGGCCCTTGTGTAAGGACAGGGAGCAGCGTGGGTGCTCCGTTGACCCAAGGGTGAGATAACGTGTCCGGAGGAGGGCACGGGGAGGTGAGGCAGAGCAAGCTCCAGCGAGTCCCAGCTATGCCACTCGCTGGCCTGGGCATGGCAGCTAAGTCCCCTCCAGAACCTGGGTGCCCAGCTCCTCGCCCAGGCCTTCCCTCCTGCTATGCCTCTGCACGGTCTATTCTTTCTGCACGCTTGTCATTGCCCTGGGGGAGACCAGTCATCCAATGGGTAGCAGCCCATTGGCAAGGTCCCAGCCGCCCCTCCTGGCCTGTCACTGCCTCCAGCACGGCGGGGAGGGGGGGGGGGGTGGTAGGCACAGGCCTCACACAGAGGAAGCTTCCCCAGCTCCACCCTCTGCGGCCTAGCCTGACCCAGCGTCCTGCTTGCTGATGTCCCCACTACGGGGGGCTGTCAGCATCCCTAACATCTCCTACTGTGGCAACCCTCCACCCCACCAGGTGGGGCCGGCTCCAGGTTGGGCTGGCCACCTGCCCCAGGACATCGCTCCAGGAGTGGACTGGTACCCAGGTGCACCACCCTTCCTAGTCCAGGCCTCTCTTCCCCAAAGTCCCCAAAAGTGTAAACAGAACAGGTCTGCTGGAACCAAGCCTCCTTTTCCCGAGGACTGCCTGATCCCTTTTAGAACAGTCAGTACATCACACGCCCCAAGTGCTGTGTACAGGCTGTGCTGGGTGGGGCTTTGCACATGCCCTGGGTTTGTTTCCTACGGGAGATCCAGGTATCAGAAGAGTGCCCTCGGGGCTCCCGCCTCCATCTGGGGCTCAGTCTCCTGGCTTCTGCCAAGGCTCCTCCTCCCTCCGCTTCTCTCCTCTCACACATTCAGGTCTCAGCTCAAATGTCACCTTCTTGTCTACCTAACTAGTCTCCTCTCCCCCGCCCAGTCCGACTCTCCCCCAGCTTCTCTCTTACTTCCTCTCGGCACATAGTGGCCAGGAGTCCAGCCCTACCTTGAGGAAATTAGGCAGCTCCTTCTTCACCATCTGGCTGAATTCTCTCTGGTTCAGTCGGTCTGGGTGCCCCAGGCGCGTGGAGTACTGATGGAAAATGTTGATGATGGTCTCCACGCTGCATTCCATCAGAGTCTGCGACATTTTGTCCTTGTCTTCCTGTTCTCTGAGCTGAGGAGAAGCAAGGGGTCAGGTACTTAGAAGAAAAAGCCTTCCTAGACACCTCCTCCTGGCTGCTTGCAGAAATGGAGTGTGGGGGCAGGGGCAGACACAGAAGAAAAAGAAAGGGGCATTGAACTGGGAAAGGACCCTGACCCACACATGGGAGAAATAACTTTTAGAATATCTGGAGAATGTAAAAAAGCAGAGGATTTGAGAGCAGGAGGCTCCAACAAGATGAGAAGGAAGCTTTAAAGTGAGCAGGTTAATCAAGGAGGGCTTCCCGGAGGAGGGCTGGAAAGGCAGACGGGTAGCAGATGTAAAGAAAGACTCGGCAGGCAGGCTGCTACCCAGGGAAGTTGGCAGCTCACTCACCTAAGCTGAAGAGTCACACAGAGGGGTTTGACAGCGTCTTGTGGGCCCAGCATTTATAGGCCTCTCCTGGCCAGAACACTCAGCCCTCTAGTGGGAAGATTGCTTCACAGGTGAGCAGTGTGGTAACCCAGACCTGGGCGGCCAGGAAGGGGGACTAGGGTGGAACAGGAAATGTCCACACAGATCTTTCTGTACTTTTGTGAATTTCCCAGTCCTGGGCCTGGAGCTGGTTGGGGAGGAAGTTGCTTGGTTAGCTCACTTCCCCTTCACCCCACCCCTGCCCTCCCTGAGCAAGCGGCCTCTCCTCTGGCACCCCTCCTTCCCTCTGACCCCAACCCCCTCTTGTTGAGGGACCACCTTCCCACCTGATAGCCAGAGGCTGGTGGTGGGCTGAGGACCCCTGGGTGGGGGCGGACCACTCTGCCTCCCCAAAGTGGGCAGCCCAACAAGGATGGCTGAGCCTTCCCCTTCTTGGGTCTGTGAGGGGCTGGAGTGGAGGTCTTAGATTCACAGGGGGCGAATCGGGGTCAGAAGGGTAGGGGGTGGGGTAGGGTAGGGGGTCAACCTGATATTGCAAATGAAGAAACTGACATCCAGAGAGCTGTCAGAGCAAGGCCACATAGCTGGTTGGCGACAGAGCAGGAACTGGGCTCAGACCTCCAGGTTCCGGGTTAAGGGTAATCGGATTACATCTCCTTCTTGTAATCTAAGTGACAGCTCCTTGGGGCATAGGCTGTCAGCATTATTCATGTAAATCCTGCTCCCAACGTGAGAGCCACACCCAAAGAGTTTATAGCATCAGGACAACTGTTTTGATGTAGCCTCTTGGGCAAGCCTGCCCGCTCCAACTGCAAGGCTGCAAACCCCCTGTAGCTCCCCATCTCCCAGGGAAGAACGGCCCTGCCTGGCCTGATCAGCCTCTGCTCCACGAGCACCCCCAGGCCCTTGTCTTCGGTGCTCTCACCCCAGGTGTGCCCTTCCCCCATGATGGGGTGCAGTCCTCATAGGGGTACATGGATAGGTTAAACATGATTGTTATTTTTTCCTCCTCTTCTCTTCCTCTCTCTTTCCCACGCTTTTACTCACAGACCGTGTAATTGATTAATCAACTGTCTATGCTTAACCTTATGTTCTGGTGAAGATTTTGTTGCAATTGTCAGTTGCCAGACCAAAACAGAGACTTTCAACCCAGCCCCGAACTCACACGCCTGGCCACTAGAAATGTGGACGCTGATCAGTTAGGTTTCAGAAACACCAGGGTAGCCCAGCCGGCGTGGCCCAGTGGTTGAGTGTTGACCTATGAACCAGGAGGTTACCAGTGCGATTCCCAGTCAGGGCACATGCCTGGGTTTTGGGCTCGATCCCCAGTAGGGGGTGTGGAGGAGGCAGTTGATCAATGATTCTCTCTCATCATTGATGCTTCTCTCCCTCTCTCCCTCTCCCTTCCTCTCTGAAATCGATAAAAATATATTTTAAAACACGAAAAAGAAACACAGGGTGATCCATACCGGATCCCCACTTGCCCTGTTTCAGAACTCTGACCATCCTGATCTGGGGACCATGATGAAGACATTCATCAAGACCCAAGACCCTGCAAGGACTCAAATTCCAAGACTGCAAATCACCAGAACCCCTGAACTCCACGTTCTCCGTCCACATTCCCTTCCCCCAATTCCCAGATATCTCAAACTTTCTGTTCTCAAGACTTTTTTGCACTTGAGTATCTCAATGGAAACATATCCTCAGGTGAGGAGGATATGGGGAAGGTGGATGTTAGGGTTTTTACCAGTCACCGTCCCAGATATCTGGCACTGATATTATTAAATGTGCACCTGTACTTGGATCCCCAGCTCTTTGGCTGGGTGGTGACAGGTAGCTCGGACACTGGACTCAGTTGACATCCGTTTCAGTCCTGCCCACCCTGCAGAGCTCAGTTCAATGCTACCTGGTCCGGGAAGCTGCTCTGTTCCTCCCAATGGGAAACAGTCTCTTTGCTGGGCCAATCACTCCTCCCCCCGCCCCCACTCCTGGCTCCCAGCACTTCCTTTCCTGGAGCGAAGGTATTTGCAAATTCTGTCCTTGTCTGATCACTGCCTGCAGATCCTCAGGGGAATCCGCATTCATGTTCATGTCCTCCAGGGCTTGGCGCAGGGAGACCTCACATTTGCTGAAGGATCATGTCCTTACTGGCACCCCTACCCCTCGACCCAGGAAGTGTGTCTGGAGAACCCACTCTAAGGACCTTCCAGCCTCTCCCCTTTCACCAGGGAAGGTAGGTTCCCCTCGTCCACTTCCAGGAGTCGTTTTGTCGTGTTCTCGTGAAGCCTCCCCTCACTGCCAGGCCCCTCCTGGCCGCACTGCCCTCTGAAAGCCGGAGGGAGCCCGTATGCTGCCCGCCCTGGCCCTGACCATGTTCTGTCTTGCACTGCTGACATGGCACATGGAATAGTTGTTTAGAGTTCAGACCGGCTGTGTGACCCTAAGACAATTCACTCAGCCTCTCTGGTTCATTCTCCTGATCAGTAAAGAAAAGATAATACCAGGACGAGAGCTAAGGTCGGGGCATGGTACAGTGCCAAGCACACAGCAAGTATGTAATCAATGTTTGCTGAATGCATGCTTGAATGAATGTGTTAATCATTTGTGAATGAGTGAACAGTGCAAGTCTGGCTCAGGAGTACGTCTGGAAATTTCAGGGGATTTCCCTAATGGGGCTGGCCCTCTATTGTTTGAGCTGATGGAGGAAGCACACACTGCAGCAAGGAACCTTCCCTCCTCCGGCTGTTAGGAAATCTTGTTTCTGGCAATCCCGGCAGGTACCTGGGCACCTCTCTTCTGTGCGCCCACAGCGCCCTCTGCTGTCTCTATTGAAGCACGTTTCACCCTTGACCGAGGCGCTCAGACAGCTTGCAGGAACAAGGTACCCACAGGAAGCTGGTGAGGCTGGCTGGGCCCGAGAATATCAACAGCACCACCTGCAGGGCAGCTGTGGCAACGGACACTAGGGCGAGGTGGAGACTGTGGTGAGTGGGAGCCTTCCTAACCAAGGACAGCTGGCCTACAGCCTCAGGCCACGGTGGCCACCTGGGAAATGGGAACAGGTGTTGCTGGGCCCACCGAAGGTCCAGGAAATGGGAATTCTATGTGAAAACTCCTGCTTATAAAATTTGTCAACTGGTTTTAAAGGGAAACAGGACATGGAGAAGGAAGCATGGTGTATGGCGGACAGAGCATGATGCAGGCGGGCGGTGTGTAACCTCCGCTGGGCCTCGGGGCCCTCGTCATCCTTGCTCTGTTGCCTCACTCACCGCTGCAGTCCCAGGGCAGGGCCCGGCGGGGTGGGCACTGGATGAACGTTTGTTGAATGAATAAATGCAGGAGCACACGACCTCAGGAAGAAAGGAGGGAGCGTGACAGAACAGTGCCCCGTTGCCCTGTGACTATCAGCAGGGCCATGGCCTGTGACCATACAGTGTTGATTCAGGATGAAAGGAAAGTGAGGGTGGGCGGGGAGAACAGGAGCAGCAGCTGGCGGCAGGGAGCAGCTGGGCAGGGCTTTCAAATAGACGGATCCCCTGTGGGCAGTGGGTTCCCTTGTGTCTGAAGGCCAGAGGGAGGCCAGGGCTGAGCCACGGAGGTCCTGACCCAGGCAGGCTGCTGCTGGCTCCATCAACAAGTGCCCGACCCCACCCCTACCTGGCCTTCTCACTGCAGTCCCAGGCCAGAGGTTGGAATTAGGGGTGGTAAGAAGAGGGGAAACTCGGAGCCTCCTGCAAGGGCATAAATTGGGGCAATATTCCTGGTTCTGGGCAGTGACTCTTGAGGCTACCGCTGGGAGAAAAGGTATGGCTTCCTTGGCTGTGTTAGGAACAAATCAGTGTACAAGTGAGCCGGAAAAGCTGCTGTAACCCCACCTCAACCATTGCACCCCTTCCCCTCCCCTTACCCTTTTCGCTCCCTCACTCTTTCCCCTACTACACCCCTTTCCCTCCCCACACCCCTTCCCCTCCCCAGCCCCTGCTGTTGTCTTTCAGGAAGTTTTGCCCCTTCTGAGTTGTCCATGTTATAGCAGGTGTTACAAGTGGGGTGTAATGTGGGCCTTTCTCAGGCTCTGCCTCTAGTCTATGGGAGGGACACTGGCTGAAAGCTAAGAGTGGACTGAAGGGCTGGGAGCTGGGATCTTGTCCTAACTCTGCCCAACTTGCCGGGTGGGGTCTGGGAGCTATTTCCATGTCGGGGCCTCTGTTTTCTTGCCCACTCCGTGTGGAGGAGGGTCGGCTGGCCTTCAGGTATTGTCTAGCGCTGACAGCAGGTTTCCATGGGACGTTGGTGGGCCCCATGAATGCTGTAGGCCTGGGGGCTCACCTGCTGCTCCCCAGCAGGGGAAGGCAGGTCCCCTTCCCCACAGGGCAGTGGAGCCTGGGGCCCAGCCCCTTCCAGCTGCACTCAACCTGCTGACTCTTCCTGCAGCCCCTGCCTTCCTCCTTGCTGCCCTCTATCTTACAGAACCTAGTTTTTGTCCTCATGATGTCCCCGAGGTTCCAGATCCTTCCAGAAGTTTCTGGCGACTATCTCAGTGTCTGTTGTTGGCTCCCTCTGCCTCTCGGGAATCCCTTGGAAGTATACGGCCCTGTATAGACAACGCTGAAGGGCTCTCACATACTTTACCATGTTGGCATTTTAATTGCCAGCCTTTGGGTCAGTCTCGGATTATCCTCTCCTTGAGAGTGGGGGTTCTTGTGAGAGATCTGTAAAATGTTTGCAGATTAACGTGACTGCCTGGATTTTGATGTTTAAAGATTGTTATTTCCTGTAATTAGGAAGTAGTGCTGGCATAGGAGAACACAAAGAAGGAGGAAGTGGGAGGTTGTGATGGATAGGAAGGTGGGGGAAGATTCCCAGAGTGCGTGCTGCCCCCTTGTGGCCTTCCTGCATCAGAACAGCTTGTGCCAATCCTTGGCCTGGGTTCTCAATCTTTCTGTTCTCAAGACTTTTTTGGACTTGAGTATCTCAAAAAGCTTTTTTCTCTGTCGGGTACGATTATTAATACTTATAAATGTAACATTTTAAAATACTTATTAATTCACCTAAAATAGTATTAGTAAACCCAATTTATAGTAACACATTTAAAAATTTTAAAATACAAAATAATTACATTTTTTCAAAAAAATGCCAGTGAGAAGAGTGACATAAATAAAAAAATTTTTTGCACACCTCTTCAATATATGGCTTAAAGTAAGATTGTTGGGTTCTCATATCCACTTCTGCATTCAATATATTGTATATGTTGTTTAGTTTGAAAATAGGAAGAAAATCCAGCCTCACACAGATAAGTAGTTGGAGAATGGAGAAATATATATTAACTAGAGGCCCGGTGCACAAAAATTTGTGCACTGTAGCGGGGGCGGGGGGGGGGGAGGGGTCCCTCAGCCCGGCTTTCCCCCTATCACATACTGGGAGCCCTCAGGGGATGTCCTACTCCCTGCTCCCTGCTCCCCTTGGGGAGCAGGCCTAAGCCACAGTCAGGCCTCCCTTTGTGGGAGGCGGCCGGGCTGATCAGGGGAAGGCATCAGCCCCATCACCCTGCTGTTGCAGCCACTGCCAGTCACCACAGCCACCAAGGTGTTTTCATCAATACGGACTCCAGTCCCTTCACCATGAAAAAATGACAACTTTCTTTAGGCATTTTCAAGATGTGTCTTTCATGGGATATGACCTTTCTTCCTTCCTTCCTTCCTTCCTTCCTTCCTTCCTTCCTTCCTTCCTTCCTTCCTTCCTCTCTTTCTCCTCACCTGAGGATATGTTTCCATTGATTTTTAGAGAATGTGGAAGAGAAAGGGAAAGACAGAGAGAAACATCAAAGTGAGAGTAATACTTTGATTGGTTGCCTCCTGCATGAGCCCTGACCTGGGCCCGGACCAGGGAGGAGCCTGCAACCTAGGTACATGTCCTTGGTCAGAATTGAACCCAGACCCTGTGGTGGGCAGGCCAAGGCATTATCCACTGAGCAAAACCAGCTAGGCCAGGTTATGACATTTCTTAGCCCTCCAGCAGCGGACCTTCCTTTTTTTCTCCAGGAGTGTGGTAAAAAACCCTAGATCACCTATTTGGATTCTTATTACCCAAGTTACTAAGAATATTACCAGTGGCATACAGGGAGCTTAGCCAATGAGCGGTCAGAAAAGGCGTTTCCTCTGTAGTTCACACCAATTGCCAGCTCGGCCCTTGCAAAGGCCTAACGCCTCTGGCCGAGTCATTAGGCCTGGGTAGGGGACCCCCAGCTCCTACAATCGCCCGTTCTGCCCCTGCTCCCCACAATTGCTGGCTCCGCCCCTGCCCAGGCCTAACGCCTCTGGCCAAGGTGTTAGGCCTGGGGAGGGGACCCCCAGCTCCCCGTGATTGCCAGCTTTGCCCCTGCCCAGGCCTAATGCCACTGACCTAGGCGTTAGGCCTGGGTAGGGGGCCCCCAGCTCTCTGTGATCTCCCACTCTGCCCCTGCCCAGGCCTAATGCCTGTGGACAAGTTGTTAGGCCTGGGCAGGGGACCTCCAGCTCCCAGTCATCACCGGCTCCACCCCTGCTCCCTGCCATCACCGGCTTCGTCCCTGTCCAGACCTAACGCCTGTGGCTGAGGCGTTATGCCTGGGCAGGGGATCCCCAGCTCCCACAATCGCTGGCTCCACCCCTGCTTCCCGCCATCACCAGCTCCACCCCTGCCCAGGCCTAACTCCTCAAGGCGTTAGGCCTGGGCAGGGGACCTCTCAGCTCTGATTGCAGGATCCAATAGCTGCTGGGCACCTATGTATGCAAATTAACCGCCATCTTTGTTTGGTTAATTTGCATACTCATCGATTGGCTGGTGGGTGTAGCGAAGGTATGGTCAATTTGCATGTTTGTCTATTATTAGGTAAGATAGTCTTTAAATATCATCATGGATATTATTTTTAATAATTCCCCCAAACTCAACAAGCGGAGGTTTCTTAAAGGTTAGCTGCAATGTGGCATCTGAAACCATATCAATGAATCCTTTGTACTCTGTCAAATTCGAATCCATTGGTCTATCAGGAAATGTGAACAGGTCCTTTAGTCAAGCATGACTTTGTAACTTCATGGGCGGTCATTTGAGAAGTAATCATTCACTGAGTTATTCTCATTTCCCAATGCTGACCCATTTCAGATCGATACACAGGGCAGGAAGTTCCCAGGTGTGGGACAGGACTCCCAGGGCCCATGGGCATCCCCAGGTGGGCCGGCTTCCTGAGGGCTGGGGTGAGGAAGGAGCGCAGGGAGCTTGGGCAATCATGCTCTTTCCCAGGGAGGAGGCACCTGTCTTATTCACAGGGCGGGTCCCTTCTCTCAACCGAGTCTGGCTTCCCCAGTCCTTCTCAGTGCTGTGGAGGGAGCAGGCTTGGAGCCTCAGAACTCTGCCCTTCTCTCCACCTTCAATAGGGACCTAGCTTTCCTCCTCTCCGGGAGGCCAGAGCCCCAGGCTCCCTCCCCAGGAGGAGAGCTCTCTAGTGAAGGGAGAGTGAAGGGCAGAGGAGGCAGCTGCTGAAGGAGGGCAGGGCAGAGGCCAAGCCCGAAAGAGAGGAGCTGCCAGCCAATGAGAGGTGAGCTGCCTGCACCCTGAGCTGCATGAGATCCCAGGTATTTCTGTGTGTGGGTGTGAGTGTTCTTTCTTGGAAGGATCTGGACTCTAGCAGGTTAAAATGTTAACAGAGTGAAGAAAGCTGCCTTGATCTCCCTCCCCTCTTGAATCCTTTCTCCTAAAAAGAAAATTTTCTCTATTGGCTGTGGGTCCTGGGTTTACCACTACCCAATTTCTTCTCTTTCTCTCTAGCCCTGAATCTGTATGTATTATGTCTCACTTGCCTCCTTTTCTGAGGCCCAGTTTCCTGATGGTAAGAGCAGGTATTGTAGGGCACTGTAAGGAAAATTAATGGAATGTCTGTGGAGTCTGTACAAAATACCTGGAACATAGGATATGATCAGTAAGTGGTAATTGTTACTGTAATTAGCATCTGTCAGAATTTTTTTTGGTGAAGTACCCCTTACCTCTGACTCTTAAATAGAGCTAGAGATGAAGCCAGTCCTACCCCTACTTATAGTTTACTGCTTCTGAGCCTCATTGTGTTCACTTATAAAAGTGGGGTTAATAAGATCTTATAGGAACTTTTAAGGATCTATATATATAAAAGTCTAAGCGACCGAACAACTGCATGATCGGTCGCTATGATGTGCACTGACCACCAGGGGGCAGACATTCAACGCAGGAGCTGCCCCTTGGTGGTCAGTGCACTCCCATAGTGGGAGCACTGCTCAGCTGACCAAGGGTGCTAGACTCTGGGCTCACAGCTGGCAAGTGCAGCTGCGGCAGAGCAAGCCTCTCCCACCTCCGAAGTGGCAGGCACAGTGGGGCCAGGATGTGTAGGAGCCGCATGGCTCCCAGCCCAGGCTCAGGCTCCTCCCAGGCTGCCTGCTGCTTGGTGCACTACTGCATCCCTTGAAGGGTCCCAGATTGAGAGAAGGCACAGGCCAGGCTGAGGGACCCCACCTGTGCACAAATCCAGGCACCGGGCCTCTGGTTAAATATAAAATCACAGAACTAGATGTAAAAACATCTACAGCTACTAAAGGGTTTTAGAAACTGTTACTGTCTATACTGGAAAGCCTACAATGAGGCATTGTGCTCCCCTGAGGCATCAGAAGCTCCCAAGGTCACAGGTGGTGGGTGAAGGTGGTGGCTAGACAGAGGTATTGGTGCCCTCACCTTTCCTGAGCCCCAGCTGAAGGTCAGGCCCTGTGTTGGGGACCATGAGAAGCCTGGCCAGGTGCTGGCCTGGGAGGCAGACAGGGCACCATGCAATGGTGTCCCCACTTGAAGAGTGAGAATGGTTGGATTAACCGTCAGTGTCTCTCCCAGGGCCGTGGTCCACAATCTTCTCATTGGTGTTCCGGGACCACGTGGGGATGCTGCTGTGGCTGCTTGTCTTCTCGGCTCTGAGTCTCCAGGCCTGGGGTAAGTTTTATTTGTGGGGTCAAAAGTGCTTTTGGCATAAGCCCCAGCTGGTTTCCCTGGCAAATTGTCCTCTCCAGGTTTATCGCTCTTCCCCACCAGTCCTATGTTCCCCTTTCAAGCTCAGCTCTGGTCCCTCCTCCCTGTTGAGATGGGCTCTAGTTCTCAGTCTCCCCAGCCTGCCCAGCACACCTCATCTTCAGCGTCACGGTCATGGGGGTGACTTTACAAAAGAGCAGGGTCTCAGCCTTGGTGGAGACCCTTACTGACCTTGTCTTATAGACAGAGAAACAGGCCACACTGTGGCAGTGACAAGGGCATCTGTCCATGGTCGTCTGACAGCTTTGGGGAGGCTGCAGAGTGTAGTGGTTATGAACATGGCTATGGAGCCAGGAAGCTTGGGTCAGAATCGAAGTCCATGGCTTAAAACCTGTATCATCTTAGACAAGTCATTTAATTTCTCATCTGTGTAGAAGGAGTAGTTAATTTTCTTTGCTTATCTTATAAAGTTGTTTTAAGCCACAAACCTGACAGTGCCCTTGAAAATGCTTGGTAACCTTCAGAGCTGGCCTGTGAGAGGTGATGTTGGTGACATTGCTGGTTCTAGTGGTTATTGTTCCCATGACCTCAGATGCTGGCCAGGCAAAGGGGGATGAGGCATGTTTGTAATGACTAGCCCTCAATTAATCCTATCGAAAACAACTAGTTTGTGAGGGCAGTCACAGCAGTTGGAAATTTTCTATGTTTCTAGAACCTTGCCTGGACCAATAGGGTGTGTGTGTGTGTGTGTGTGTGTGTGTGTGTGTGTGTGTGTGATGCTGATCTATTAATAGGTAAGCAGTTGAACTGGTAAAGGCTGAGCTACTCAGATAAGGGGATGGAGAGACTGCAGAGCCCCTGGAAAGGGGGAGGGTTAGGGGAGGGTGGGAACCTGAAGGCCTCACTGGGGTAGATGGGAGAGGCCGAGGCAGGGTGAGGCCTGAGACATTTCTGCCTTGTTTCCTGGAGGAAGTCAGGGGACTTGGGGAGACTGAGAAGGGGGACTGTGGAAGGTTGGGGTGAGGGTAGAGGGTGCTGGAGGTGGGTGGGGGGTGGGGGGCAGAGCCCATGCCTCTGGGGTGGTCCAGGTGTTCTCTGAGAACCAGCACCAAGCACAATGTTCCTTTGTAGGGTATTCTCCTCAGTTCTCCTGGAATGAAACCCAAGCCAGAGAAGTGTCAGAGCGGCTTGTGGACCTGTTTGTGGGCATCTCACAGCTCATTCGCAAGGGTCGCAATGGTGAGCTGACTTGGGGTTGACTGGGGTTTGTTAGGTGTCCGGAATGTTTCTCAGGACTTCACTGAGGCTGGTGGGTGGGTGGGGTGGAGTCCCAAGAGGGGCATTCGCCAAGGAGTGCCATGGAGGACTTGAGCCCTAAGGCAAAGGTGAGGTCTGGGCAGGAGAGAGGACCTGGGGAAGAGACCAGGCCCCTGTTCCCAGCTCTCAGCAGTAGGGTAGAGACCCCCTGCCCCTCAGAGAGCTCTTGGAGTCCCCAAGATGGACACAGACAGAGAGCCTCAGGGGACCTGGGGGCCTAGTGGGCCTCTCACAGCCCTGCCCGCAGTGACTTTTCATTTGAAAGAGAGGAAGCTACATACCTGATGCTCATGGGGCTTCCTGGCGCTCTGAACCCCGGGCTCCCTAGTTTGAGGGCAGTGGCGGACTTTCCTTAGAGTCACCTCGTGGGGGAGGGACAGACCAAAGACACAATCAGAGACACAATCAGAGTCACGGGCAGTGCCAGTGAGGACAGCACACCCTAGGCATCCACGTGAGGCCTTCAAGAGAAGGCAGCTCAGGACCAGGGTTGGGTGCGAGTGTTGCTGGGGCTGCTTTCTGCAGGCGAAGGGTGAAGCCAGCCAGAGAGGAGTTAAGGGTGGATAGCCTCCAGGGAAGCACAAGAAGCCAGTGTTTGGAGAACAAAGCAACCTGACTTCCACGCTGAATACAGAGTCCGATGAGGAATGTTTTTAGCCTAAACAGACTATGGAGATGCGAAGGGGAGGCTGTGGGTGGCGAGGGCCTACCCCAGGGCCTGTCCCACCATCATAGGGCAGGAGAGGCCCTGAAACAGGAGGATGAGGGTGGCGTGGGCAGCGGGCCAGGGGAACTGGGTAAGAGCTGCAGCACGCCATCCTTTCGTTCCCTCTGCAGATGCCCCCACCATTGTTTCCCGCAAGGAGTGGGGAGCGAGATCCCAGACTTGCTGGGCCCAGCTGACCCCACCTGTGGCCTATGTCATCACACAGCAGCTCACGGGGATGGAGTGCCAGGAGCAGAACGTTTGCAGCGAGAAGCTACGGGGCCTTCAGGCCCATTCCGTCTACACCAAAGGCTGGTGCGACTTGGCCTACAAGTAAGAGCCACACTCAAGTTACTCTAGTAAAAGACACTCGGACTGGCTCTTCTCTCTTCTCCCATCTTCCCTTTCATGTTGCTTTAAATAAAATAAGTACAAATTGTTAAAGCACAGCTGCCCCTCCTTCTGAGGATGGGTGAGAGGGTTCCTGTGACCGGTATTTGCCATTCAACCCACGTGTCCTTGCCTGGCAGCTTCCTGATTGGGGACGACGGCAGGGTGTATGAAGGTGTCGGCTGGAATACCCAGGGCCTGCACACCCAGGGCTACAACAGCGTCTCCCTGGGCCTCGCCTTCTTTGGCACCAAGGAAGGTAACAGTCCTCCCCCTGAACCCTCTGCTGGAGAGTTATCTATACTCTCTTCCTTCGCTCCATCGTCTCCACACTCCTCTCTTTTCTTTCTCTTTTTTAAAAAAAATTTTTTTTATAGACTTTATTTGAGCCAAACTGACCACCTCTGCTGGGGAGCAAGATCGCAAACGTTCCCCACACGCCTGTCTTTTCAGCCTCCACCACACTCTGTCGACGTCCTTTCCTCACTTGGACTCTATGGTGTGGCGTCCTTTGTGTCGTCTTCCCCTTCTCTGGTCTGCACTCTGTGAGGTTTCGGACACCACCAGTGAGCTCACAGGGTTGCCGTCACCTCGGTGTCTGAGATTGTGTGACACTGAGCCTGCACAGAGGCAGAAAAGCAAGCCTTCTCTCTTCCTCCAGTGGCTCCCTTTGGGAGGACCCACCGAGAAGCAGGCAGGCAAGGAAGTCTGAGGGATGTCCTTTGTAGGTGTTTGGCCCCCCTGCAAAACAGGAGAGCGCAGGGTCGGGTGGAGTGGAGAGCCGGTAGATAAAGTCACAGCATGGACCGCAGAGGTGTTTCTGTGAGAATTATATGAGTGAACAGGTGAGAAGAGCAGTTGCCACATGCATGATTGTGGGAGCTGCTAAGTAAGTACTGTCACACTTTTCTCCACGCGAGGTGTACCTGACCTGGTCAGGTGGGCCTCTCTTTGCATGTAGATTGTATTGCCTCCCAACTCTTCCACCTAGAGATGGAGTGGATACAAGTCTTAGTTTGGCCCTTGAAAGAGGTCACAAACTTGGCCTCCAACAGGTGTCCAAGTAGTTCTTTGCCTCTTAGTACCGCTGTCCTGGCTACTGGACCAGTTTCCTCTCTTCCCATCCATCAGTTATTCAGGCTCAGGTGGTAACCTCACCCTCCCTCCAGATCTAGACCAGATTGGAGTCTCTTGCTGACAGTTTGGTGATCCGTGTCATCCTTTTTCAGGCCACAGTCCCAGCCCGGCTGCCTTATCAGCCGCAGAGGACCTGATCTTCTACGCCATCCGGAAGGGACACCTGTCCCCCTGGTATTTTCAGCCACTTCTCTTGAAGGAAGAGATGTGCCTGGCCTATCAGCAGCCAGCAATGCCGCAGAAAGGTGAGGTCCTCCATCCCACCTCCTCCCCCTCCCAGTGACACCCAGACACCAGGGAAGGTTTTGTTTCCTGTTGGTGTGCATCGATTTCTTGGGACCCAGAACACCTCATGCCGAGATCCAGAAAGTTCTGAGAGGGTACCTTCCTGACCTCCTCTCCTTCCCACTGGAATGATATGGCCATGGGGCCATTCTTGACACCAGTAGGTGTACACACATTTTCACTCCATCAACAGGTATTTACTGAATACCAGACACTCTTCTAGGTACTGAGGATGCAACCATGAACAAAACAGACAGCTTCACATTTCAGTGAAGAAAGACCCAAAATGAAGAAATTGACAAGTAAAATGCATATGATGTCAGGTGGCAGGAAGGCTATGGAGAAAACAAAGCATGGTCATGGGGCAGTAAACATGTATATATATTTGTGTGTCCTATGTGAGTACACACACACACATACACTCACACACACACACACACACCTTTCTAAATGCAAAACTCAGCCAACCTGCAACATGACCACAGCATTGGAAAAAACCTCTCTTCACAGATTATGCTGACATCAGAGTGAATATTTCAAGAAACTGGATAATAAAAATCATAACCTATTTTGGAATGAGCAAGTAGCAGCTAAAACCAGTACAATTAATAAGCACTTTCAATCGCTTAGCACATTCTCTGCTAGAGTGGATCTTTTCTTGGACTCAAGGATATATATATATTAAAGGCCCAGTGCACGAATTTGTGCACCAGTGGGCCAGGCTGAGGGAACCCACCAGTGCATGATTGGGGCCGGGGAGGGACGCAGGAGGTTGGCTAGCTGGGGAGGAATCGCAGGAGGGCTCCAGGGAATGTCTGGCCCATCTTGCTCAGTCCTGATCTGCCAGACCGCAGCAGCAAGCTAACTACCAGTCGGAGCGTCTGCCCCCTTGTGTTCAGTGCACGTCATAATGAGTGGTTGAGTGGCCTTCGCATATTATGAGCATATTATGCTTTGATTAGTTGAACAGCCGACTGGACGACCAGACACTTAGCATATTAGGCTTTTATTATAAAGGATATTACTCTTCACTCAAGGATATGTTCGATTGATTGATTGATTGATTGAGAGAGAGAGAGAAACATCAATGTGAGAAACATCAATTGGTTGCCTCCCATATATGTCCTGACCTGGAATCAAACTCACAACCTAGGTGTGTGTCCTGATTGGGAATCAAACCCCCAACCTTTCCACATTTGGGATGACACTCTAACCAAGTGAGCCACCCAGCCAGGACAAGGATTTTTTTTTTAATTGTACATCTCTAAATAAAGTTTTTCTTGCTTTCAGACAAATGCTACCTTCAGTAATGATAATCTCTTCACATTTGTAGTTCTTTATAGGTTTCAAAATACTTTCATATCCATGTGATCAGTTCAGAGATGCTGATTTCTGCATATTGGTCCTGTTACATAAAAAGCACACGCACCTGCATGTATTCGCAGTGCATATTCAAGCATGGAGGTACACTTTGTTTTTTGAACAAAATGGCCATGACTCTGCGATCAACGTTTCTCCCCCTTCTGCTCACACACCGGTTTCCATAGTTGTAATCAGAACCTGTCGATTTTTGCCTCTGTCCATTGGCTGCAGCCCCTTGACCCAGACAATCCCTGTGTGGCCTTTCACAGAGCCCCCCAGCTGAACGCATGTTAGGATATCCCCCTGGTGCCAGAGGGTGGGGAGACCGAGGAGCAGCCCAGCCTGCAGTGGTGTGATTGTCCACGTGTGGGCACAGGAGCATTCCCATGGCCTTGTTTTTGTTGTTGTTATGGGGTTTTTTTTCCAATTTACTTTAAATTTATTTTTTCCATCATCTTTTATCCCTTCTATGCCCTCTACCACCTCCACCCATCCATGGTCTTGCTTTCTCACCTCACCACAGCTTGCCCCAGCATCATCCCACGGTCAGCGTGGGAAGCCAGAGAGACACACTGCCCTCAAATGAGCCTCCCAGCCAAATACGTCATCATCATCCACACGGCTGGGACGACCTGCAACACATCCGAGGACTGCCAGACTCGCGTCCGAGACATACAGTCCTACCACATGGACAAACTGGACTTCTGTGACATTGGATATCAGTAAGTGGGATCAAGGCTACAGGAAGGCAGGCTGGGGGAGGAACCGACATTACTGAGCCCTTCCTTTGTACCAGGGGCTTTACATAAGGCAGCGTCTTTTATTTGTGCAAGACTCTGGGCTATCATTCAGACACAGCTAAGGGTTAGCTATCTCTCCTGGGAATATTCTCCTCTAGGGAAGACTCTGAAAAGAAGTCATTAGAAGCAATAGTGATAAAAGCAAAACTGTGAGACCCTCATGGAAGACCATTGAAGGGTTGTGCCTTTTTATGTATCCCCTTCCAACACTGAGAGACACAGGCCCTGCTCAGCCTCTTCCTCCGTCTGGCCCAACCCCAACTTGCTCCCTCTGATGTTAGAACCCTGCAATGCCTCTGGTACTGTTACTCCACTTTATACACACGGGATCTTTTAACCTCTCTGGGCCTCCTTAGCCTCATCTCTACAATTGGGAAAACGATACCATATCTACTTGAAGATAGAGAGCGAAATCAGATTGTTCTCTTTTTGTCCCTTTAACGCTTGATCTACCATAAAAAACACATTGAGCTAATGGAATAGCAGAAGCCAAATAGAAGATGCCTTGGAATTTCATAGAAGGGATGTAAGGTTAGAGGATGACAAATTGCAATCATTCACCTATGACTTAATCACAACAGCTTTTGCAAATTCTCAGGGAAGAGAACGTTTCAAGAAGAGAGTGGTGACGTGGGTCAGTGTAATCTGGATCAAAAATATGTTTCCATGGTACTAGCGTCGAGGCAGTCATTGGTCACCTTGGGGAGGTCAGATTCCGTGGCATTGTGGGGAGAAAGGCCATGTCACAGTGGGGGACTGAAGTGGCTATTATTATTGCTTGTCATGGTCTGACCTCACTTCTCAGGTTCAGAGACTGTGATTGTCTTTTTGTTTTTGCTTCTCTGTTTTGTCTCTGTGCACATTGGCACATAAGAAATGTTCAGTCAACATTTGATAAATGAATGGGAGAATGAATGAATGATTCAAGGAGTAAATGAAGCCAATTCTTCTTCCAAGAGTGACTTTCTCCATTTTTCTTGCCCACTCCTAGCTTCCTGGTGGGCCAGGATGGCAGTGTGTATGAAGGCGTTGGCTGGAATATCCAAGGCTCTCACACCTATGGATACAACGATATCGCCCTAGGGATTGCCTTCATAGGCAACTTTGTAGGTAAGGTGTGAGCATGGGGCAGAGGGATTTGGGTAATGAAACCTCCTGTGGAATGACAGGGGAACATGGGGGGAAAGGCTACCTTGTGGTGCCTGACAAGGTCAGGGGTAAATTTTAGCTTTCAGGAACTCAATACAGGGTGCAGGTCACCCAGGAGTCCCTCCCGGACAGAAAGTTTCCCCCAAATCCACCCACCCCCATTTCCAGTTCCATCTGTCTTTATAACCATGCCTAAGAACATAATCTTTTGCAAACTTCGGTACTTATATGGCTCAGTCAGCAAATGCATCCTCTTCCCTGGTAACCATGGAAACAGTGTTGAGGAGCATCACTGCCTGCTATGGCAGAGTGAGGACAGTCAGTGGTGCCCTATGTGCCTCACGGTGCCTGTGGAGAGGTGGTGTGCTGTGCCGTGGTTCTCACTCAGCGCAGTTCTGAAGCTTCCAGAAGAAGCTCTGCAAAGAGGAATCGGGGAACACAGTGACCCTGTTTTCTCTCTGTGCCTGGCTGCCACAGATGAATTTGTTGGCTATGGTGGGGAGTGGGGGTTGGGCAGAGGGAGGTTGGAATGCAGATGCTTGCCCCTGCCCTAAGCAAGGCTCTGATGGTTGGTGGGGTCTGTGTTTTGCAGAAAAGCCACCCAATGCCGCAGCGCTGGAGGCGGCCCAGAGCCTGATCCAGTGTGCGGTGGACCAGGGGCACCTGGCTCCCAACTACCTGCTGGTGGGCCACAGTGACGTTAGCCAGATCCTGTCTCCTGGGAAGGCTTTGTACAACATCATCAGCACCTGGCCTCACTTCAAACAGTGAGGGCCCGGCAGGCTTTGGTCAAGGAAGCCGTGAACTCTCCACCTCCATCAGCACTCAGCAAGGCCTCCTCAGACCAACAACACTGTCCTGCAATACTGTCCTCTCAAAGTTATGCACTTTTTATTGGTCTTGAAGACACAGTCAAAGTAAACTCAGCACACAGCCTCGCTGCTGCCTCTTCTGCCTCATTCGTGTAAAGAGATCCTGCCCAGGCCCCCTTAATCATTTAAAGTGTTGAACTCCTGCCCCACCGCCCTGCCCCAGAGGGTTGTTATGAGGGTGAAGTGAATTAAATGGGTTAGGGTCTTAGAATTTTCAGTCGGCCTAGAATAGTGGTTTCATTAAAGCCAGCGGAGGTATTGTTACTGTTGTTGCTACAACTCTCCTGTGGATGGAAGGATTTGCCTTCATGGGCACCGGTCTCAGCTGCCCTGGGGGAGTTTGGCAGGATGAACGCTAACCTTGATGAGCAGGGGGGAGCCTGCGGGGCCACAGGTTAGGCAGGTGTCAGGGCGCCCCTGTCAGGGTGTGTGTGTGTATGTGTGTGTGTGTGTGTGTGTAGAGCTCATCTTGTCAGTTGTTTTTCACAATCATAAGATTGAAAAACCAAATGATGCCAAGTGAATTTTCTTTGGTTCCAGAATAGAACACTAACCTGGATAAGCCCCCCCTATTTTACAGAAAAACCCACCCGAAGGGCACAGACGGCCTGCTCAAGTTCACCAGTGAGTTAAGGAAAGGGAGGAACGCTCAGATTCTGGGCACGGCACACTTCCTAGCACCCCGCTGGTCAAAGTCGCTTTATGGCCCCTCCTTTATGGCAGAAGGAGGTAAACCATCTTAGCAGCATCTAGGTCTCTCCACGCTCTCACTCCAACCTCCCCTTTTCCGCAGAATGAGCCCAAGTGGGCAATTCACCGGCTCACCTCCTGAGCTTGCTGTTATTGGGGCCGTGGCACACACTGTCCCCCCCTCCCTCTTGGCCTCTCCAACTCCACCAGGAGCCCTTCCTGAAGGCTTCCTGCTCCTCCAGACCGGAAATGACACCCCCTCCCCTGGGTGCCCATGGACTTGGCCTGGACTTCACGGCTGTGCCTGCACCTTCCTGGTCGCTGTATCCCCAGGTCCACCGCAGGCCTGGATCACGGGGGGTCACCGATGTGTCTGCACAATGGAGGGGTGAGATCCACCCCCGCAGGGTGGGGTGAGCAGAGGCAGTTCTTCCCCCGGCTGTTCTTGGAACATTTGTCACCGAGTGGAAAATCCCAGGTGTCTGCAGGCTGCCTGAAACCCCCCCACCACTGTGGCCTGTCAGATTTCTCACAGGTCAACCCCATCCTGATTCCAGGCCATCCACCGCTCCCACTCTCCCGGGCCGTCACATCAGTGTGGGACTTGAGGGAAGACCCTCTCCGGGGCCCAGGTTCCCCGACTCCCATCAAAGGTTTCTGTGACCTTCTCACCTGTAACTGGTCACCGTGGTAACTGGTAACCGCAGCCTGGAGGCAGCCGTGGCAGCTGGCCCATCAGGAAAGGTTTTTCCCCGGAGGCCCCTGCCCACCTTCTCCCTGTGCCCACTGGCTCTTCCTCTGTCTCCTTGGCTTTCTGCCCACATCTCAGGCCCCATTGGGCGCCTCTCTCTCTGCCTCTGCCTCCCTCGCACCTCTTTGCTGTCTCCCACATCTTCCTCTCAGGCTGCCTCACCTGCTGCCCCTCAGTGCTCCTCATCTCCTCTCTGCCTGCCCTTCTGCTGCTGTGGCTGGCCCTGTATTTGCCTCCCTCTTTTGATCTAGAATATGGCAGCGTGGGAGTAACAGTGGGACAAGGGGGCTGGGACTCCCACCAATCGGCTTCACTCGGCCCCCCAACCAAGCCCTACCTGTCCCAGGGCTGCCAGGAATGCTGGGGGGTGGATGCGGGGTGCGGGGGGGGGGGGGGGGCAGAAGGCCAAGGGTGAGGCTGCTCTGGGGAAGGTACATATTTCCCAGTGGCTCAGTCACACAGCAGTGGGACAGGTGTGTTTCTGGCCCAGCAGGTTCTGCTGGGCAGGGCTGGCTGAGGGCAGGGCCTTGGTTAGAAGAGCAGGTTCCCAAAGAGGGAGGGTGTTATTACCTGGGAGGGGTGGTGGGGGCGGGAGCTCCTGGGAGGTGTAGCAGGGACTCTGGGGGACATTCCACAGGGGGCTGGAGTGAGAAGTGCCTCCCCATGGTAGGGGCCCGAGGATTCCCCCTCAGCATGGCCCAGAGCACTTGGTACCCAAGACTGATGTTGCCAGGTGGGGGAGGAGGGGCGTATTTCTTACTCATCCTCCAGGGCTCAGCTCACAGGTTCCTTCTTCCAAGAGTCTAGCTTTTAAAGCTCCTGGGTGAGCATTCTCCTATTCTGTTCTTCTTTGGCGCTTGTCCTTTGAATCTCAATCTCCTCTCTCTCTCTCTCTCTTTCTCTCTCTCTCTCTCTCCAGGTTTTATTCTCTGACTTTCCCACTAGATTATAGGCACCATGAGGGTAGGGTGCATGCTTTCACCATTCATCTCGTGCCTGCTCCTGGTGCACGGTAGGTGTTAAGCAGACGTTTCAGACATGTGTGATCATAAGGTCTGGCAGCAGGTGCTATGATTCGATTGTCTATTGACTTGTCCTGGAGCAGGTGCCAAGCGCAGGTAGCTTGTCTGGCCTGTCCCTGCTGAGCTCCCACTGGCTCATCCCCTGGGGGAGAGGAGGGGTGGGGAAGGGGAAGTAGCCCTGGTGTGAAGATGGAGGGAGGGAAGAAAATGCCCCTTGGGATCAAACCAGGGTACAGCAGACCCCCAGCGCACACATTGTAAGTGGAAAATCGAGAGGGCTGATGCCGAATAATGCACAGTGACCTTTTTTCTGTGCAGACTCTGTGCTGGGCACGTATTTGTGATTTCATTTCATCCAAGCTCTGCAGGGCAGGGGCTTCTGTTCCAATCTGGCAGCTGAGAAAACTGGCCTGGCCTGAGGAGATTAGGCCACTCTGTGAGGCCCCACAGCTAGGGAGCGCAGGCCCGTGCCCAGCAGCTTCTGTCCCTGGTCCCGCACTATCGGGCTGTCCTCCTGTGCTGGCATTCCTTTCACAACTGGTGGCTGGAAGTGGACAAAACACCAAGGGGTCGCCTGACTCAGAGTTCACGGAAGTAATTACTCCCCTCGATTCAATTACAGTCTTCAGTGAAGAAGGCGATACGTGTAAAAGCCCATGTAAATGGCACAGTTCTGAATTCACGTTGTAATAATAATAGTAGCGATGCAATCCGGGATTGCTGTACCTTTTGGTCACATGGTCGGCCCCACTGGCCTGGTGGGTCTTTCCATCACAACAGCTATTCCCCCTTCTCTCACCCCATCACGCATCACCAGGCCCATTTTCCACCCCAGTGCAGGACTCTGGTTTGCCTTGATGAAGTGTCCTATGAGAAGTGTTTCCTCATCGTTTAAAATGTGTTGAACTCCTTCTGAATTTGATTTTGTCATCCTCCATGAGCCATTGCTCACTTCTTTATCTTCAGCATTTTTATTCAAATCCTTCATTATCATCCCTCACACACGTTGGGCAATGAACGCCAGGCACTCCTACATGCATCGCCCCATTTGACCCTCCCAAGAACCCGGGGCACTGCGGTCCCATTTCACAGGTGAGTAACTGAGGAGATGTGCTCAAGAGCCCAGACTGAGTGCCCATCTCCCCCCACCATCATTGCCTGGCATAGTTTTTCCAGAAATCTACGTCTAGGATTACAGTGACCCTTAGCCACAGGTCTCTGCTGTGTGGTGCACCAGCCACCAATGGAACTATCTATCTGACAGGAACTATCTCTCATTCAATTCCTGTGATTCTGTGACTGCCAGAGGGAGAGAGGGATTGTGTAAAATACGTGTGTGTGCGCACAAGGGCGCACGCGGTGTATAAACGCCACTGTTCATTGCTATTAATCAATCCACTTTTATTATTGAACATCCACAGTCATCACTTCCATTATCACCAATATTCTTATGAATTCCAATCTGAAACTCTTATTCTTGTTTTTCACTAAAAGGCAGTGTATCCTTGAACTCCATTCTTCATGGCCCTCTCTCTCTTAGTCTTTTTACACACATGTAATGAGGTTGACATCTCAAGTGTGAATCTTCTGGGATTCTGGCCATCTGACCTGGGTATGGCCGCAGAATCCTACGAGTTAACTTGGACACACCAGCCTGGTGCTGAGCCGGGCACGGAGGAAATGGTGTTGTATTTCTATAGTTCCCAAAGGTGATGAGTAGAGGACTTTTCTGACTGGCTTGGCGTGTGGAGGGGGAACAGAGCTTTGTGATTGGTAGACTTCTGGTGTCAGGAAGTTAAGGGGGTGTTGCTGCTTAAAATCACTGACGATCTTGGTTTACATTCTGGTTCCAGTGGAGCCAAAAATACTTGTTCAACCCTCTCGGTTCGTTATTCTGTCCAGTTTAGGCCATGATGAAATTCTCTGGGTTGCTATTTGAAGATGAAAGGAAAAACTTGCAAAATGACAAAACAGTGTACAATACCCATATGATCTCACACTGAGTAACGGCAACCAATGTTGCCTTCTCTCAATGAGGTTTTCATCTGGAGGTGGGTGCGAATGAGGTGAGGGAGAGGACCCATAGGGAACCAGCATGAGGTGAGACAGAGCCCTAAAAACCATGGGCTGTGGACCTTCTCTGGGCTCTGTCTCTATGTCTGGAATGTTCTCCCCCACTCCCTTCATTTTTTGCCTGGCCAATTTCTATTCATTCTTTAGCGCGCGCGCACACACACACACACACACACACACACACACACTCCTGCAGTTGTTTGGGGGGTAAGGTGGGTTAGGGAACAGCAGAACAGAACTGGAGTCCCTGCCCTAACTTGGCCAGTAGGTGGTGCAGGTGAGCCAGCTCCCAGACCAGGGCTGGGAATGGGCAAGCCCTGGTGAGTGTAGGGTGGAGCAGCTTTGCCAGGGGTGATTGCCTGGACCTGCTTTGTGAGGAGGCGGGATGTCCTTCTGGTGCGTGTACAGGAAAGAGGGGAAAATGGCTGGAGACGCAAACTTGCTGGGGCACTTGCGTCAGGAGTGCGCCAGGTGTTGGTGTCCTGGTACTTCTGCCCGCACTTCAGGCTCCAGTGGCCAGGCAGCCTGTCCTGAGAGGTGGAGGAGGAGGCATGCCCACCTCCCAGATGAGCCCAGCACTGCCGGAGGACAAATCTCCCCTCGCTTTTAGTCAGCCCCTGCTCCCACGCTCCTCCTCGCAGATATTGCTACAGTTCACTTCCTTCCCCTCCCCACCCTCTCACTGTCAGCGAACATTGAGGCCCACCAGCAGGACCTCTCTCAGCTTCCTGCGACCTCACGAATGTTCCTGCGGCCACATGCCCAGAGCTTTCTTCACATCAGCTTCAGCAGGCGAGGAGCCCCTCTTCTGTAAGATCCACCTTTCTACTCCTTCCCTTGATCTGGTCCTTTTCACATCCCTTGGGAATTCCCCCCTTTTTTAAAAAAAAAAAATCCTCACCCAAGGATATGTTTTTATGGTTTGTAGGGGAAGGGAGGGAGGGAGAGAGAGAGAAACATCGATGTGAGAAAGAAACACCAATTGGTTGCCTCCCATATGCGTCCTGACCAGGGATCGAACCCACAACCTAGGTATATGCCCTGATGAGGAATCAAACCCACAACCTTTTGGTGTACGGGATGAGACTCCAACTAACAGAGCCGTTTGTGTGGGACCTTCGAGGTCATAGTAAAGAGTGATATTTCTGAGAGATCAGCCCTGGGATTAGACTGGTGTAATTTCAGTGTTTTCATTGAAATTTCATCTTGAGGGCAAAAGAGAACCAGCAAGGGGCTGTCAGGTCAGATGTGGTTTTTTGTTTATTTGATTGATAGTTGGAACTGTGTTCTGAAATCCTGGTTTGCAGAGTAAACCAAGCTTTCCTTAGCAGAGAAAACCCACTCCACAGAAACCGCTGGAAGGGAGGGAACACGGTGCTCCTGGCCTTCCTCTCGCCTCTTTGGCTTCTTCTTATCACTCTCCTACCAGGTGCTCTTTCTCCACCCAGAGCTCTGTCCTCATCTCTCTTCTCTGGTTCTCTGCTCCTTTGCTGATGATCTCATCCACCATCATAGTTTTAACTTCCCAGCTCTAAGGCCCTTCTTAGAGCTGCAGATTCGTACATGCAATGGGCTGTGCCATGGCCATCCCGGCTCCCACACGTCCAGCAGTGAATGTATCTCCTTTTTCCAAAAGCCTTTCCCAATCAGTAAAACGTCAGCTCACTCTTTCCTCCTCTTCTTCATCGACACCCAACGTAGGAGGCAGTATTGTTACTAGCTCAGTGCTTGTACTTTGAAGCTGGACAGAACTGGGACCAGATCTCGGTTTCCAGACCTGCAAAGTGCACTATACAAATACACAACTTAAAAGGCTGGTGTGAAGATTGAACAGGATAATGCAGAAGAAATGCCTAATGTCAACCAAGAGCATTATAGGCCTCAACAAATCCTAACTAAACTTTGCAAGCAATTAGCTGCACGTCTCGTGGTTCTGATCTCAGAAATGGCTCCTGACTCTGGTCCCTTCCTTCCTTCCCCATGCTATGGCCTGAGTGGATGTTGCCATCGTTTCTTACCCAAGTTCTTCATTAGTCACATTAGGCTCTTTATTTCTCGTACGGCTGAGAGTCTTTTATTTCATAACATGAAATTATATGTAATAATATGTAATTGCTGATTTCAACTAACACACTTTATCTCTTAATATTATGGTATTTTCTTGTAAGATCCAGTGGCTTCAGAAAGGTGACAACCAAGAAGTGCCAATTAGGAGCCCAAGGTGGCCCAGCTGGTAAGGACACGGAGCAGGGTCTGCAAACTCAAGCCCGCCTAACTTCAAAGTCAGTGCACTTCCGTGGAGTCTAATGTCCAGAGATACAGGGATCCTGTGCCCTTCTTTTGTGGAAACTATGATGGGATTCAGAAAATACGGATCAGCCACAAGGCAGCCTGGGCAGCACCAAGACTGATGCTTGCTCACTCAGGAAACCTCAAACCTTCGTGTTGGAAAGGGCCAGCGGCTATGGGTAAGGTGCAGTGCTGCTGCTCACCAGCAGGGGTCGCGCGAGCCTGCCTGTGCTCACCACATGTGCGATGCAGGTGGCACAGAGCACTCTTGAGCCAGGGACTCTCAGGTAGGTTGAGATCACAAAGCACAAACAGTGACGTCCTTCATCTACACTGGGAGAGGCAAGAAAAGGTTTATTCTGAGAGATTTCTAAGGGACTATGGCCCTGTCAACACCTTGATTTTTTTTTTTTTTTACTTCTTGTTTCCAGAACTGTGAGAAAATAAATGTATGTGGTTTTTAGCCACTCTGTTTGTGGTGCTTTGTTACAGCAACCCTAGAAACAAATACATATGCGTACCCTATGACCCAGCAATTCTGTAGGGTGGCCAGTAACAAGGTGCTATCTCTGCAGTCTGTCAATGTCAGCCACAAAGAACATCTCCTCTGCCCCTTTCCATAGCCACCTGAGTAAATCTATGCAGGGCCATGTCCCTGGCAGGGGTGAGGAGGCTGGAGCGCTGCTCTCCATAAAGCCACACGCCTGCATGGAGGGTCTTCTTAGATGAGGAGGGCAGGTAAGGAACTTCTCCAGGTTATTTCTGAAAGAGGCCTTGGAGAATCTCATAAGCCACTTGGCATCCTTGCATTTTCTCTGCCCTGTGGGTCCTCCTGCTTTCTCCATGGCATCCTTCAGGCCAAAGATGAAAGGGGAAGTGTCCCATGGGGGGTGGGGTGGGGTGAAGGCATCAGTGTGGGGAGGGGGGGAGGAAGCAACAAGGACCAGGAGCCTCGCTGCAAGGGGTGAATGGGTAGAAGAAGATGAAGATGAAAATAGGAAAGGGAAGGTGCCTCTCCACTAAGATTTGTATTTGAAGGTATGAACCTGGGGTTGGGCTCAGGATTTTGGAGGTCTGAACGCTGAGACCTAGATTGGGGAGCGGAGCAGTGAGATTGCAAGGACTGGGGCTGTAACGTGGAAGCATGGGAGCAGAAACTGGAATGGAGTCAAGAAGGACTGGTAGTTGAGAGGGTGACATCTGCATTTGGTAACCTCAGAACCTGGAATCTAATTTTATGGTGATGATTGGGGTGGATTTAAAGTTTGAGTTTTGGAGAAATGTGACTCTGATAGCCAGAGTGATTCTGGGGACTCGCTGGTTGAATTTGGCAGAGGGGCTGAGACTTGTGGGATGGTCTGTCACGGCTGAGATTCGGGACCGAGGGCTAAGACCTGGGGACTTCCCAACGCACCTCAGAGTTGAGGAACTTCAAGCTCAATAGGACTTAGAGGCCAAGAGGGCAGAGGACACCTGGCAGGGAAAGTGACCACTTTGTGGAGTCAGAAGGCAGTTGAAAAGTCTGTGGGGTGGGAGAGGTTGGAGGCTAGAGTAGGCAGAGTCCCCATGTGGATAAAGAACAGGGTTGCAGGCCAAGGGGGCCTCTGCCTCCCAGAAAAACGTAGGCCACCATTTTTCTAGTATTCATAACACTTTAATGCATTTTTCTTAAATTCTCTTGTAGGTATAGTTTATAATAACCCCCCCCCCCAATTGAAAATTTGAGCTAAAAGTTAGTAGATATGGAGATATAGGGGAAAGAGCAAGAAAGTGTAACACCTGTTTAATAGAACTTCTAGAAGCAGTGAAAGGTGGGGAAACTAAATGAAGACCTAATAGATTGTTGAGCTGAATAAAGATATGAGTTATCAGTTTGAATGGGCCTATCAGATGTTAATGATAATAATAAAAAGACCAATACCTAGACAAATCCATATAAAATGTCAGAACTCCCAAGATAAAGTAAAACTACAGAATGCTTTCTGAGAGAGCAATTTATCTACAAAGCAGTTCTTGGAGGGAAATATAAAGACTTAATTGGTTGCATTAAGAAAAAAGTAAGATTGAAAATAATGAAACCAGCTATATAACTTAAGTCTAAAAAGGAACAACAGAATAAACCTAAATAAGAGGCAAAAAACAAAGATATAAGAGAGGAGATCTAAAAATGCCTGAAGTTGGTTCTTTGAAATGACCAATAAAATAGACTAATCTTCAGAAGATAAATTTTAAAAAAGTCATATATATATATATATATATATATATATGACTATTAGGGATGAAAATAAATATAATTAAAGATGAAGCAAAGATTAAAACAGTAAGTGGATATTATGAACAACCTTATGTCAACAAATATAAAAACAATAAAATGGAAAATATTCTGAGAAAAATGTAAATATTCAAAACAGAATTAAGAATAAAAATTTTGAATGGTTATATAACCAAAGAATTTAAACTCTTCCCATGAAACAAAACATCAAGCTCAGTTTTACTTGCAAATTCTACTAGTGTTCCAGAAATAGACTTTTCTAGGTGTCTAAAAATTCTTACAGAGTATAAAAAGACAGGTTCATGTGCCAATGCATTTTGTAAAGCTGTCTGTTATCGTTGACACCAAAACCAGAAATGGATAGTAAAATAAAGAAGAACCGCAAATCAATATCTCTTATGTATGCAGATGCAAAATACGAAATAAAATTATTAACCTAAATTCAAAAATTCATAAGAACGATGTAAAATAACTTGAATTTTACTCTAGGAATTCAAAGTTGATTCCACATGGAAGAAATATATTAATATAACTCACTCCATTCATAGATTAGAGAACAAACTCCATGGTGTCACCTCAGTTTTCAACCACCATATAAAAACTCTTAGCAACCTAATAAAAGAAGGAAATTTTAAATAACTTTAGAAGTCCAATGCAGTGGTTGGACTATTTGATCTTTAAAGCTCATACGTGTTTTGATCTCCATAAATGACTGTTGTAAAATGATGAAGGTGGCAGTGACTGTAAATAACAGAGCTGGGGAGGGGTGATTTGTCTTTCTGTGTTTCCCCATGGTCCCTCTGGTTCTGGTGTTTAACATCTCACACACTTACACCGTGTTTTCCTAAGTTGAGCGAAGCTCCTCTACCTGTCATCCCTACAAGTGCCCAGGAACAGTGTTCACACTGTAGAGGCTCATAAGCGTCTGACACAAGGACGCCTTCTCCTGTCAGTCTGGGTAGCATAAGCTTGGTGGCCCCACGGTACAGCCGCCCTGCTTTCAGACCTTGCAGAGTAGGCTCTGAACTGTGAGAAGGCATCTGCCCAGGGCAGCCCTGTCTTTAAAAATCACTGAGCTCCATGAGAAGACCCATGGTGGCTACTCAATGCACAGGGGCTGTTTATTGAAACCTTTTCCCAAGATGTTTGTGTTTGGGGAGCACTTCGCGACCTTAAGCTCCAAATCAGAGTTCCTATCTTTGGCTGCCAGGCATTCTTCCCACCCCTGGTGACTCCCATCTACCCACCCTCCCTCTCCCCAGTAGAATAAATGGATGTGTTGAATGGGTGAGTGAATGGAAGAAAAGAGAGAAGAGGAATAGAATGAATGAACTTGGAAGCTACAAAGACTCATGGATACCCAGAAATTCTCATGATCAGCAAATTTATTGGCTGAGGAGGCACTGGGGTTGGGAGGTAGTGGTGCAGAAGCCAAGGGGAAAACTGCAGAACAAGATACAGCTGGAGGGTTCAATGGCTTCTTCCAGCTGGGTTAAAACGGTGAGGCTTTGGAACCTCATGGCATTATCACGAGAACACTAAGCCCGTCGGCGCCCACGAAGAACACCTCCAGCTCCCGCGCCTCCGTGGCGTCTCGCGGGCCTCATTTGCATGGCCAGCTGGGCGTCTGCTTCTGCTGGCAGACCTGGACGCACTTGGCACTCCCGGAGCCGCCGCCGCCGCCCCCAGAGGAGCCGCCGCCACAGCCAGAGCCGCCGCCGCCCCCACCGCCGGAGGAGCAGCCGCCCCCGGAGGAGCCGCCGCAGCCAGAGCCGCCGCCGCCCCCGGAGGAGCCGCCTCCGCAGCCGCCGCCGCCGCCAGAGGACCCGCCGTAGTAGCACTGCTGGGGGACGCACGTGGTCTGCTGGCAGTAGTAGCCGCTAGAGCCTCCGCCGCCGCCAGAGGAGCCCCCGCCGCAGCCGCCGCCGCCGGAGTAACCTCCGCCACCGGAGTAGCCGCCGCTTCCGCAGCCGCCGCCGCCGCCGCCGCCGGAGGAGCCGCCCCCGCAGCCGCCGCCGCCACCGGAGGAGCCGCTTACGTAGCTCTGGCAGATCTGCTGGCCGGAGCCGCCGCCGCCGCCGCCGCCGGAGTAGCCGCCGCCGCCGCCGCCGGAGTAGCCACAGCACTCGGAGCCACCGCCGCCGGAGTAGCCGCCACCGCCGCCGGACGAGCCCCCGCCGCAGCCGGAGCCTCCACCGCCGCCGGAGCCGCCGCCGCCGGAGTACTTGATGCCCCCTCCAGAGCCGCCGCAGCCGCCGGAGCCGCCGCCGCCGCCGCCGGAGTAGCCACCGCAGCCTCCACCGCCGCCGGACGAGCCCCCGCCGCAGCCGGAGCCTCCACCGCCGCCGGAGCCGCCGCCGCCGGAGTACTTGATGCCCCCTCCAGAGCCGCCGCCGCCGCCGCCGGAGTAGCCGCCACCGCAGCCAGAGCCACCGCCACCGCCGGAGCCGCCGCCGCCAGAGTATTTGATGCCCTCTCCAGAGCCGCCGCCGCCGCCGCCGCAGCCACCGGAGCCGCCACCGCCGGAGTAGCCGCAGCTAGAGCCTCCGCCGCCGGAGCCGCCGCCGCCGGAGTAGCCGCAGCTAGAGCCTCCGCCGCCGGAGCCGCCGCCGCCGCCGCCGGAGTATTTGATGCCCCCTCCGGAGCCGCCGCAGCCACCGGAGCTGCCGCCGCCGCCGGAGTAGCCGCCGCCGCCGCCGGAGTAGCCGCAGCTAGAGCCTCCGCCGCCGGAGCCGCCGCCCCCGGAATACTTGATGCCCCCTCCGGAGCCGCCACCATAACTGCCGCCGCCGCCGCCGCCGCAGCCACCGGAGCTTCCGCCGCCGGAGTAGCCGCAGCTAGAGCCGCCGCCGCCGCCGCCGCCGGAGTAGCCGCAGCTAGAGCCTCCGCCGCCGGAGCCGCCGCCGCCGCCGGAGGATTTCCCGCAGAACACGGGGCACTGGGGGGTGGGCTGCTTTTTCTGAGACATCTTCTCTGAGGTGGTAGGAAACCCTGGAAGGAGGGCAGAGAGAGCATTATGGACCAGTGGAGAGAGGATGAAGGGGAGGAGGCAGCTGTAGCCATGGCAACCCATCACTAGGAGCAGCCTGCTTGGGCAGGCTTCATGCTCTCCTTGTTCAGATCCGGAGGGCTCTCAGCTGGGATTCCTAGGAGCGGTGAATTTTGGAAAGAGTTGCGTCCTCTCAAAGGAGGTTTTTTCCAAGCTCTACCTATATAGCCTGGTTAGTGGTGCCCATTCTTCTCTCCCCAGCTCTGCCTCTGGCCTCTTGTGTGATTTTGGAGCAAAGGACCCACACTCTCTCCTGTTTCCTCACTTCCTGTAAAGTGAGGGGTTGGAGTACTTCATCTCTCAGGTCTCTTCCAGTCCCAACACTGAATCAATGAGGGCAAATAGAAGAATACCACAGACCTTCACATAGGGTGGGGATTTTACTCATCCCCTGCACCACAGAGGGCTTGTTGGAAAACCAGAAAGCTGCGGTAACATATTCTCTGCAAAAACTTTTAGTTCAAGCTCTTGGTCTATCCCACTGAGCTTGGCCATCACCCGGGACAGTTATCAGAAAAAGGAGGCTCCCCCATGGTCCTGCCTGGACTCCGTTGGTCCTTTGGACCACCATCTCTCACCCGATGACGTCAGCCACCGCCTTTACCACTTGTGAAGTCCAACCTTGGTCTAGGGGACTGGACTAGTAGGAAGTTGCATCCCAGCATCTCACAAGTCATTTCCCTCTCTCTGTAAAACAAGCCTTGGGGTTCTGATGGCTCCTAAAATCTCTCCCATCAGCAGCATTCTCTGACTCATTCTCCCTCTACTCCGTGAGAGTAGGCTCCGCCCCTCCTGACAACCCAATCCCAGGCCATCTCAGACAGTCTCCGTAGAGTGTCTCCCTGTGCCCAGCACCAGGCCTGGCCCCTACAGGGGTGCCTGAGAGACAGGAGATAGTCTTGCGTTGTGAAGTTTACATTCCGGCCAGAAGACAAGCAACACCATCTCCACAGCATCAGCCCGGCCCCCCTTTCTTTCCTGCCTGAATCCCCTCTAAGCACAAATGCAGTTGGGAAGCCAGAGGTCCAGTAGCTCCCAAAGCAAAGAGAGACCTCGCCTGTCCATCCCCCTGCTCTAGCCTCTGCAGGCCTGGGCCAGACCCGCTGAAAAGACCAGGGCCAGTAAACCCACACTTACCCAAAGGAAGGTGAGTGAGGAGGGAGATGCTGGCTGTGTGAGGAGCACTGGAGCTTCTGAGGTTTTATACTCTAGCTGTGACTCATCTATTGATCGGGGCCAGTCTCTTTGTGTTTGGCCTGTTACGTGACCCAGGTTGTCGCCCCACCCCCCTGTGATTGCACGCATTCATAGAGATTTTGGCATTCTTGAAATGGGCAGCCCTAGTGTGTGTGTGACTGGCCCCTTTTCTGATGCAACTGTGCCGCAGGCTGGGCAGGGGGACAGCCAGCCGGAGTGGATGACTGACATTGTTTTCAAATCCTTTGGCCCAGGGTGCATGCCATCACCAGAGGGCCATGCCTGAGGAGTATGTCCCTGACTGACTCTTGACATGGCCTAAGGGAATCACACTGGAGATTTCAGTCTTTGGCCGAAGGAGTGGGACCTTTCAAATCCCACAGTTTGGCTTCTGATCCCATTGCTAGGAAACCTTCATAACTCTAAAGAGAGCTTGCTCCTCTTTTGACAAATGTTTCTCCCCCAGGGTCTCCTGTGCTTGAGACAGTGAATGAAATCCTTGCACCCAATTCGGGGTTGTACACCGTGGATACTGCTGTAACTACAGTGGGGCCTTGACTTACGAGTGTCCCGACTAACGAGTTTTTTGAGATACGAGCCGTCTCTCGGCCAATTTTTTGCTTTGAGTTGCGAGCTAAAATTCGGGTTACGAGCCAGCTTCAGATACCCCACCGCTAGTTGGCGCAGCGAACGTCACAGTGAATGCCACAACATCAGCCCAGCATCACGTGTCTCACTCGTTCACTTTATGATTTGACATACGAGTAATTTGAGTTATGAACTCCGTCACGGAACGAATTAAACTCGTAAGTCAAGGCCCCACTGTAATGGGACACTGGTGGCTACTTTGATTTGTTCTTGGGACAGCAGGTGTCTGTGACATTTGGTAATCGATACTGACTTTCCTTGCAAAGGAGCCAGCTAAAGATCAACCATGTGGTCCTTGCCACCACAGCCCTTTGGCTTTGGTGTCCTGTGGTCTTGTGTGGCAACAATGACCTCAGCCTAAGAGACAGCCATGGAATGAATAAACTTGGGGTTAGGTGTCTGGGTTTAGGTGCCCCCTTTGGTACTTGCCAGCTGTGTCACCTTGACAAAGTCACAGCACCTTACCTGGCGCCTATACACAGGAGACTCTGAGTAAGTATTTGTTGAATGAACAAGCTCAGTTACCTTGCCCATCAGATAGGAATAGTAACACCTGTTTCCTAGGCTTGTCAAGAGAACATAGTTGTATGCAAAGTGTGGGGGTGATGCTGTTCTTTTTATTGTTTCCTCCCATAACAGCACATTCTTACCTCTAACTTGGACTACCCTTGGACCCCCAGGTCAGGAGGGAGTCCATGGATGACTTGAGGCAAGCTCTTGTCTAGGAAAATAAAACTTTCCTCTTGACCCTGGGCCAGTACCATCCCCTCTGTGTATGCAGAACAGCATGCTCCCCCTTCTTTCATCACTGGAACTCAATTGCTATTGTTTAAGATGCCACATTTGAACTTTGTTCCACCCAACTATGTTTTGTAATGACAGCTCCAATAATAAATTGGTGCTTAATTAAGGTGGAGTTTTAATGAAGCAAATGATCCTGATTAAGACCTTTAGAAACTGGTGGCACTCGTTTTAGTGTGGACAGCACGAACCCAGGTGAACACAGGGACTCCCTCCTTAGATAATGGCCAGGAGGGAGATGGTAGGGCCTGTTGAAAAGGCAGGTTTCTCAGTTTGAAGCTGAAGCACATGGAGATTTTGGAGGGAAACAGCTGCCAAATAGATGATTGCCGTGGGTACAAAACAGTTTTTTCAGTCGGGCTGTACCGGAGAGAGGAGCCTGTGTGGACCATGGTTCTAGCACTGCTCTGTGGGCCCATGTTGTCCCATTGTGTGTTCTTTAGTTCTCAGGGAAATGTAAGGAAAGGAATAGTCAGCAGTGCGTGCTTGAGAAGGAAAACCTTTCATTCTGAAATCATGGCCTTCCTACCTTTATTTGTTGTTAAAATATCATTTCTTTTAAAAGTGATAGGAAATTATACTTGTTTCTTTCATGTCCTTGTCAAAATTATATATATATATATATATTGAGAGTGATGTTATTTCTCTATGAAATTGCAAAGTTTAGGCACCTTGCCCTAGCCAGTTTTGCTCAGTGGATAGAGCACCGGTCTGCGGACTGAAGGGTTCCAGGTTCGATTTTGGCCAAGGGCACATGCCTGGGTTGTGGGCTCAATCCCCAGTAGGGGGCATGCAGGAGGCAGCTGATCAATGATTCTCTCTCATCATTGCTGTTTCTATCTCTCTCTCCCTCTTCCCTCTCTGAAGTGAATAAAGAAATATATTTTTTTAAAAAGTTTAGGCACCTCAAGTGCAGGTGACCTCAAAGAGCTAATAATCTTCAAATTACCCGTGCTAATTATGAGGATTTATGTTCTAAGAAAGATATGTGTGTTTTTTTCACTCTATCAGGTTGACGAGCCTAATGCTTTTTCATGAGTATAGCCAACACCGGTGTACTGGGCACTACACTAAGCATCAGGGAAGAGGCCGAAGGCTTTCAAAGCTGTGCATGGATCTCCTTGGGACATTTGGGTAGGGGGTAACTCCTTGTGTGCCTCTGCCACCCTACAGAGCATATAATAAGAAAAACCGAACTAGTCCATTTACTCTGTTAACTTGCAGAAAAGGCTGATACAACATAGTGTCGAGAGCAGTGCCGGCTCCTGTGGCTCTCAGCCTGAGTTAACCTTGCCTGGGTTGTGACTACATGTCCCTGCTTCCCCATTTTACCCTCTAGACCAGAAGTCCCAATGGGCCATCTATGTGGACAGCAACTGGTGATCTCATTGCAGCATATCAGTGAGGAAATGATGGACATTTGTAGAATTACTACACTTAGGTATTTGAAGTTTTGTAAGACTTGGCAGGCCAGGCTTTTAAGATGTATGGCCTTTAGACATGTAACCTTACAGTGTGCTTGCGGCATGTCTGAGAGCTGCAGCCTGACAGATGAGGACACGATTCCTGCCGGGACATGTGTCCTTAGAGGGGACAGCCGTAAAGCAGTTGTTGCACAGTGCACAGTGCCCAGTGTGGTGCGGGGCATTAATAGGCGCTCTGTAAGGCCTGGTGGAGTTGAAGGGGATTCTGGCTTCCCATTGGCTAACAGCCCGGGTTTGAGGGACACATGGTCACTGTGCCCAGGCAATCCTCTGTCTGAGGGACGATTACAGCTCTTAAGTTTGGGGACCCTCAATCTGATAGAAGCCCACTCATCACAGTCTTTGAGTATCTAAAGCTATGCACGAATGCTCACAAAGTCGTAATTGAGGGGAAAATGGCAACAGGTGGTTTGTAAAGAAAATGAACACAGGGCAGGCGTAGAGTTTGCAAGCCTGTAGCATCGTTTGTTTCTCTTAGATGCTGGGCCTGGGAGGTATCTCCGAGCTCGGCCCTCTGTGGGCTCCCTGTCTCCCCTCTCTCCAGCCCTCCTGGGTGAGCAGTGTGAAGAGGTGGCTCAGTGGGGAGAACAGCTTAGAGGTCTGGGAGAAGGCCAGGTCCCGAGTGGCTCACAGCTCTGGAACTCCGTCCCCAGGAAGCTTCCTGAGAGGTTCATCCCACCCACTGGTTCCATCTCCCTTGGCCACTTTCGCTCTTCAGGACTATAAGGAACAAGTGTGCTGGTTCCAGCCTGCAAATAGCAGACCCAGTAGCCTTGTCTCCTTTTTCAAGTTATAACTGTCCTTGAGAGGATGGTCTTCATTGGTTCTTTACTCTGCAGCCCAAGTTTCATAGAGTTTATACCCCCTGGGGCTTGACCAGAACGTATGGACTCTTGAGACCCTTTCAGGTTCTTCCGTGGCTCTTTGTGTGGAGGAGGACCACAGCTGAGTGGTTCGTGGGTTCCCACATGGCTTGTGGGCTAGCGTGCAGGGTGAGCAGGGCCCCTGGGACGTGTTTGCCTGGCTCAGTTGCTTCCCATGTGGACAGACGCTCAGTTCATGGACTGCTGTCACATGTGTGTCTTGTTTATTCCTCACAACAGTCCTGTGTGCTCAGTGATATTATGTCCTCATTTCCCAAATGGGAAGCGGCTCATAAAGGCTAATGGGATTCTCAAACTCCCACAGCCGTGAAGTGGCAAAGCCAGAATTCAGACTCAGATCTTCTGATCTTAAACTTTGCATTTTTTGCAAGCACTATGTAGCTCTTCTTTTTAGATCAGTACAGTATAGGCAGAATGAAGGGATGATGCCCAGTCGGGCTCCAGTACATGCCCTCTGGGAGACAGGGAACAGAATTTGCTCTCATGGATGCTCCCAGCTCCTTAGGGACAATTCCATGCACTGGTAGACTCAGGAGCTGGAAGGACATGCAGAGATCATCCAATCAAGCCCAACATTTGCAAAGATAGATGGAAAATCTTAAGGCCCAGACAGGCTAAACTACTTCCCAAAGCTAAGACTAAACCAGTATCTCAGCTCCCCTCCCCCAGCACCTCCTCCTCCCCCCTCCTTCCTCGAGATCCACTATAGATTCAGGGTGTGACTTTCTGCTTTCTCCTGGCAAGAGTACTTCCAGTGTTGGCAGTGAGACCAGGGAGTAGTTAAAAATGACAGTAAAAGTATTTATTGATGAGCTAGGCCTGGGCGCTCTAGCCTCTGGGCCTGGAAGTAAATTGCTGATTTCACAAGGCCCTTTCACAGATGGGCAACTGCAGAGAGCCTGAAGGCTCAGGGCCTACCTCCTGAGCTCATAGCCAGCTTTACCAACAGGGAGGAGCAGTGAGCAGTCCTTGTGGGCTCCAGTCCTGCTCTTGGTCAGGCAGCGTCTCATGAGGCCTCGCAGGACTGTGTGCAGGGTGGTCCAAGAATGTTGGCTCAAAGATATAAATGCCTTTAATGATGGAGATAAGTATAACTGATTGAAGCCTGGACTTCTCTTAATATATAAAATGGGATACACAAAAGAAAGAAAAATGCCACCGAATCTCTACACCACACTGCGATGTTCACTCTCTTCTATCTCTGAAGTTCACAATGCTTTTTCCCCTTTTCTTACATTTTTATTCTCTATTCTCACACAAACACCCATGGAATGCTTTTGTTCTTAATTCATTTTCTTCCTCCCACTGTGGCCCTCTTGGGGAAAAAAGAAGCAAATGAGATGAGCACATTCAATAATTACAGGCTTCCTATTAGGAATATCTGTTTCAAAGGAGGAAGATATCAGAAATTAACCACAGCATTTGGTAGTGGTCCAGCAAAAAGAAAATGAATAAAAATGTTTAGACTGTTATCATCCCTGTAGTCATGACCTTTGGGTAGGTCATAAGTCAACTTTGATCCTTAAGTGCTGCTTTCAGGAATCCCCCCTGAGGCTGCCGTGGGCTGTGGTGTGACTCCTCTCTCACCCACAGACTAGTAACTAGGATTTACTACTGAAAACCAGAATCTGGATCCATTCTGTGTCTTGACCAGTAAACCTTGTTCCTCCGACTTGCTGGTTATCCTTCATTCTTCAAATGATACTCCTTATTTCAATAGCTGAACTTGTGGAAGTTAGGTGGATGACTTGGGACAAATCTTCCCACTGCTTAACAGGGTGGAAACCATAATGACTTGGTTGCTAGGTCTTTATGGACTTCCTTTGGGTTTGTCCATGTGCTCAGAGACTCCCGAGGTGATGGCCTGTGAAGCCACTGCCCAAATATGGAAGAGGTTTCTAGAGCCTTCCCTTCTGGCTAAAAGGGCCATCCAGGCAAGAGCAGATCCTGTCTAAATCTTATTATTCCAATCTAACTCAGGGCTGGGCCTCCACGTGAATATTTGCTAAATATTTGTTGATTAGCCAAAGAGGTGACGAGAATTTGGTCTCACATCCAAGGGCAAATGTAATCTGATTTAGTTTTCCATGGAAAGTAGCTTAAATAAATTGTCCATGGCAAACTGCTCTCCCTGTCCATCCCTCATCGTTCACCCAAAGTGCCTGATTCTCCCCTTGTCTCTGCTTCCTGTTTTTCAGAGTATCTCTTGGATCATGGCTTTCCAGTGACCCTGTCCTCCTACGGCCCAGTGGTCAGATTTCTGGCCAGACCTGAAGCAGCACCAGGGAGGCTGTGAGGTTTGCTAGTCTCCGGTGTGTTCTGGACGGTAGGGATCAGAATCTTCTCTCTTCTGAGAAGGTTTTGGGGTCCTGTTGGGCCTGTTCTCTAAACCCAGCCCCAGCGCCAATGACCTGCGAGCTTGGGCAAGGCACTGTCTCCCAGGCCTCAGTTTCTTCACCTATTAAGGCCATCTGACTTACTCCCTCCAGGTTTCCTTTGGGCCCCTCCCCCCATGGCCCCTCTCTAAACAGAGGAAAGAGAGATGAGGAGGGGCAGAGGCAGTGACAAGGAAGGAACCAGATGGGATGACAAGACCATGAGCTGTTGGGAAAGAGCACAGAGACTCTCATCCTCCCCAGGCATCAACCTCGGGCTCAAATCGGGGGCATTAGGGGGACTTCTCTCTCCAAGAGGATTCCTGGCCAGAGCTGAGTGTGGAGGAGGAGGGAGGGGTGCAGCAGGAGGACCGGTGAGGAAAGTTGGCTGGGTTATGAGCAACCTTGCAGAGTGTCATTACCCAGGGTGGGTATAATTGCAGGGGTTTAAGAAAGGCATGTGGGCAGGCTGGGTTGCTTTAGATTTTCCTATTATTAGTCTATGTCATTTTGAATCCAAAGAAGGATTAATTTGGCTCCTCAGTGCTCCTTGGCAGTGATTCCCCTCGGGTGGGGGGAACTGCCCCCTAATCCTCTAGGAGGTCATTCTGCTGTAAAAACGTAAAGAAAGAAAAAGTGGCCTCAGTACAAACTGAGCAAAGAAAAAAAAAGTCACTCATAATTCCAGTATCCAAATACAACTGATGTTAAAGTTTTGGTAACTCTTTTTACATTGCTCTTTTTATGCATACTTCCCCTATATATAAACTCCTGATTTTGGGTGCTGATTTTCCATGTGACATTTTCCATGTGACCCCCATATTCCTATGTCCCTTCATAGTCTCTGTAACCATTCATTTTAATGGTTGTGCTCTAGTGCCCACTCCTATGGTTAGCACTTAGACCTTCCAGTTGTCCCTTGACCTCTGTACCCTCGAGAACTTGTTGTTGGATTTCATTGGGTCATGGTTGCCTCTCAGACCGCTGGCAGGGACTTTATCTTCCTTCAGGTGCACAGTGTGGCTGTATAGTAGGTGAGGAGAAAGGTTTGTTGTGTGAGGAACCCCCAACCCTTTACTTCTCGTCTCCCCTGAGTCTCCTGTGCAGAACCTGGTGACTCAGTTTCCCCAAGACTAACTACAGTGGTCGGCAAACTCATATTCAACAGAGCCAAATATCAACAGTACAACGATTGAAATTTCTTTTGAGAGCCAAATTTTTTAAACTTAAACTGTATAGGTAGGGACATTGTTATTAACTTAATTAGGGTACTCCTAAGGCTTAGGAAGAGCCACACTCAAGGGGCCAAAGAGCCGCATGTGGCTCGAGAGCCGCAGTTTGCCGACCAGGGGTCTTACACCACAGAGTCATCGTTTTCCCCCAAAGGTTGTTTTCATCTTGTCTCCTCAAATGCCATCTCTTCACAGACTTCTGGGCCAGGATTCCCTGGGGCTGTGTGGTCAGAAGCAACCATTTAGTGTATGTGAGGAGGTATGGGGACGGGGCAGAGAAGGAGTCGACAGTTCAGTAGGAATTAGGAGAAGTCAGGTAGGATGTTGAATGCAATGCCAGCCAAGAGCCCATGGGACAAGGAAATGCGGAGAAAAGAGCAACTGGGAGCACCTTGGAAGAGGTGGGCTTAGAGTGAGGATCGGAAAGCATTCATTGTGGGCTGCGCCAGGCCTTGTGCTGGATGCTGGGGACGCAAGACAATGATTGAACGAGGTTGCCCTTCCAAGGAGACCTCAGTCTAGGTCAGGGGTGGGCAAACTTTTTGACTCGAGGGCCACAATGGGTTCTTAAACTGGACCGGAGGGCCGGAACAAAAGCATGGATGGAGTGTTTGTGTGAACTAATATAAATTCAAAGTAAACATCATTACATAAAAGGGTACGGTCTTTTTTTTCAATAGTTTTATTCATTTCAAACGGGCCGGATCCGGCCCGCGGGCCGTAGTTTGCCCACAGCTGGTCTGGTGGAAGATTGGATCTAGTGTGGGCAGGTTTCTCTAGGTTTGGACTTTGGCTCCCATATTGTCATTATATGTATGCATACGTGCTTGTCCATGTGATATGTGTGCATATGTATATATCTATGTGTTGTGTGTACATGTGAGTATGTGTGTCAGTGTGATGTGTCTGGATGTGTGTGTATGTGTGTGTTTATGTATGTCTGTCTTCTCTCCTCCAAAGCCCTGCCCTCCATAGGGTTTAATATCTCTCCTCACACCGACTCTTTCTCACAGAACCCGCCCCCCTTTCCTGGGAAGACACGGGATCGCGGGCACTCTTCCCAAGCCCTGGGTTGCTCTCTGATTCTCACTTGTCAGCCTGCCCTCGGTGCCCACAGCAACTGCATTGTGTGAAACTAACTCACGTCATTCTCCGTGGCCCTGGATTTGCCCTCATTATGTCATTCTGCTGAACATCGTTAGTGCCCCCATATTAGGATGAAACCCAAATTTCTTAGTCAAAGGGCCTGTTGTGGCCCAGGTTCTGCCCACATCTGATTAGTTCCCTACAGGAGCATTCTGCTCCGGACACCCCATACCCTGCTGAGCCAGGCTTCGCTTAATGCCTTCATAGCTTTCCCTGTGCCTTTTCCCGCGTCTGTGAATGTCTTCTTTCCTTCATTTGTCTAACTTCGACTTACTTTCAATACTCCACCCAACATCACCTCTAAGAAGCCGTCCCCAACACCCAGTCTGATGGAGAGAGCATCTCCCAGCACAGGGATCCAATCTCCCACTAGACCAGCCGTGGGCAAACTACGGCCCGCGGGCCGGATCCGGCCCGTTTGAAATGAATAAAACTATTGAAAAAAAAGACCGTACGCTTTTATGTAATGATGTTTACTTTGAATTTATATTAGTTCACACAAACACTCCATCCATGCTTTTGTTCCGGCCCTCCGGTCCAGTTTAAGAACCCATTGTGGCCCTCGCGTCAGAAAGTTTGCCCACCCCTGACCTAGACTGAGGTCTCCTTGGAAGGGCAACCTTGTTCAATCATTGTTTTGCGTCTCCAGCATCTAGCACAAGGCCTGGCGCAGCCCACAGTGAATGCTGATAGGATGGATGGATGAGTGAATGCCTACCTCTGGAATCCTCAATGGCCTGGATGTCAAGTATTTTAATCTAGGTGGGGAGGACATTAAGTGCCTGTCCTATTTTCACCTCCCTGACAAGATTGTTTGCTCCTGGAGGGCAGGAGTGGCCTTGCAGCTCTTGGTAAACCTGGAGCCTGTGGACATACCAGGCACTGAGTCAATATTTATTGAAAGAAGAAGGAAGGAAGGAAGGAAGGAAGGAAGGAAGGAAGGAAGGGAGGGAGGGAGGGAGGGGGGGGGGAGGGAGGATAGGAAATATAGTCAACAATATTGTAATAAATATGGATGGTACCAGGTGGGTACTAGAAATATCAGGGGAAACACTTTGTACAGTATATGACTGTCTGACCACTATGCTGTACACCTGAAACTAATACAAAATAATATTGGATGTAAACTGTGTTTGGAAAAGAAAATTTAAAGAAAGAAAGAAGTAGAGAAGAGAGGGAGGGAGAGGAAGGACAGATTTGTTTCAGGATTTGTAACACCGCTGGTTCAAGTTTAGTGAGAATAAATGACTTCCCCACCCTCCCCAACTTTGGGTTTTCTGATCTAATTCTAGCAACTCCAAAATTTGATAGGGCCTGTTTGGTCCCCAAAGGGGGTAGATAATCGAGATTACATAGTTTTAGAAGTTTTTACTTGGATGTTAGAAAAGGTTTCTGAATTATTGGTGTGATTTGATTATCAAGATGTCTGTGATATTAACATCTGATTTACTTATTCATGGTATTTAATTGCTCTCCATGATTAATTAGGACATTTCCTTCCTCATAATCCCCCTGGATTATGGAAGAGTCACATAAAGTGAGGTGTGCTTTGCCCTGGGCGAATCACAGCCCTCCTTATTTAATAGCTCTGCATCACTTCTTTTATTTTCTTTAGGAGAACAGTAGAGTTTGTGCTAGAACAGGTATTTGAATCCTGAGTTCTTTCCTTGTTAGTCTTGGAATTTGGAGCAAGTCACTTGACCTTAATGCAGAATATGTGGGGTGATGAACACAATACAACTTACATACAGATGATGTATTATAGCATCCTATACCTGAAACCTATATAACCAATGCCACCCAATAAATCCAATAAAAAACAGGATATAAAATAATACCAACCTCAAAATTATTGGGTCAATATAGGAGAGAACTCAATTCCAACCCTGGGCTATGGAGTGGACATTTCTAATTGGGAGAAAAGATTAGGAAATGAAATCTGGAAATATAAACCACTCATTTGAGCATTTGAGAATGAATAGGGGGGAAAATAGAGTCCCCCCCCATTGCCCCTTCCTTAAATGATTTATTCACATTTGAAGATTGTGGATAGAGGGAGAAAACAATTATTTTACACATGTAAAATAATGGATGGTAATTTGCAAAGGGAATGAGTAAAATGTTATTTAAAAGTTACTTTTGATCTTCAAAAGATCTTAATGGGTTTTAATATTTTCATTCATTTGTTAATGTGGATAGATTGTCAAAGTAAAACTTTATTATCTCTTCAAGCCACAAATAGTATATAAAGGTGATATTTTTATAAAATTTGATATATTTTCCAGAAATGTTTATAGCTATGCACCACTCTTTTTAAATCCTCACCCATGGATATGTTTTTGTTGTGTTTTTTAAATTGATTTTAGAGAGAGAGGGAGAGAGAGAAAGAAACATTGATGTGAGAAAGAAACATGTGAGAAACATCAATTGGTTGCCTCCCTGTGCCCTAACCGGGGATTAAATCTGCAACCTTTTGGTGTCTGGGATGATGCTCAGCCAACTAAGCCACCTGGCCGGGGCCCAGTGCACCACTTTGTGTATTAGAACAAACACCTTTTATCATTTATACTTTTAATGGATACTATTGCTTAGAATGAGGTAAAAGGAATAATATTTCGGTAATATACCTTTTCACATAAATGTAGTGAAGGAAAAAAAAAGAGTGAGTCGATCTAGAGAAACGTGTTAAATAATAATGCAGGTGGTACATGGAATATGGGAAAAACTGAAGGAGGGAAGTGAATGACTGAGGTTTCCAGAACCCTCGACTACAACATGGGCCCTGCTGTTTTCCTTTGGAGGTTCCAGACACGCCCTTGGGAAATCAGACTGTGGTGCAGGAGTCCTACCCCATGCTCCTCTGTGGGCAGGGGAAGGTTCAGAAGCCCAGCTCTCTCCCTGCTGAGACGGGCGCTGGACCTGAGGGAGATGGCCATTCAGGAGCTGACAGGTGGAATCCTGGTGTTATCACTCGGTAGCCATGGGCCTACACATCATATTACTCAACCTTCTGAAACTATTTATGTGTAGAATGGATTTCCTTTGCCTATGTTTTGTGGATGTTATAAGGATTAAACAAGGTCTATTATTTGGAAAAACTACTGAACAATAGTAGGTATTTAATTAAATGTTGGTGAGCTGAGTGTATTTAAATTAGAGTGTAGACATTGGGTAGTAGTTCAGAGTGGGGCTTCATAAGTGAAAAATAATTAAAATGGAAAGAACTGAAAAAACGAATGCATTTTTTTATGTGTTTATTAAAATGAAAAACAAACAAGCAAAAGTGGGCCTTCATCCAGGGGCACACAATTTATAAGGTTCAGAATTATAGTCCAAAGGATGACGCTCTTATGGGAAAATGTCAGGTGTCCATGAGGGGTTGAGGGTGGAGAATTGACCAGAGGAATGTTTTAGGGGCAGATTGTCTCCAGTGGGTTTGCCTTCCCGGTGGTTGATGTTGAATTAAGGGTCTGGCTAGCCTTGTCCCCTTTGTCCAATTCTCTTCTATGCTCTTCTCTGAGGCACTCATTCAGTACTTCATCCTTTTGTTACTAATGACAGCAACTACTGTTTGTTGGGCACACACTGTGTGCCAAGCACTATGTTAATTGCTCTCCGCCTGTTACTTCATTTAACCTCATCACCGCCCAGCCGGAGTGGCTCAGTTGGTTGAGCATTGTCCTGTATACTGAAAGGGTGTCGATTCCATTCCTGTCAGGGCACATACCTAGGTTGCAGGTTCGATCCCTGGTTGGAGCACTTACAGAAGGCAACTGATTGGTCTATCTCTATCTCTATCTCTATCTCTCTCTCTATCTCTCTCTCTATCTCTATCTTCCTCCTTCTCTTCCTCCTTCCCTCCCTTACTCCCTCCCTTTCTCTCCCTAAGCATGTCCTTGGGTGAGGATTTAAACAATAAAATAAAACCCTGAGCACCTGTGGGACTAGTATTGCATTTTATAGATGACAGAAGTGAGGTTTGAGGAGCATAAAGAACTTGCCCAAAGCGATATGCTCAGAAGTAAATGAGCCAGGGTTACAGCCAGGTCTGTCTGACTCCCATCTCCATGCTTATGAAACTCTTACCTGTGTGATACAATTCTGCACCAACCTCAGTGTCAGCAGATGTTTTCTGAGAGCTGTCTAGTTGTCACACATTCGTATAGGCCAGTGGTTCTCAACCTTCCTAATGCTGCGACCCTTTAATACAGTTCCTCATGTTGTGGTGACCCCCCAACCATAAAATAATAATACAGGTGGTACATGGAATATGCTACTTCATAACTAATTTTGCTACTGTTATGAATCGTCATGTAAATATCTGATATGCAGGATGTATTTTCATTGTTACAAATTGAACACAATTAAAGCATAGTGATTAATCACAAAAATAATATGTAATTATATATGTGTTTTCCGATGGTCTTAGGCGACCCCTGTGAAAGGGTCGTGCGACCCCCAAAGGGGTCGCGACCCGCAGGTTGAGAACCGCTGGTATAGACAGAGACGCGTGCACATGCACGCTCACACACACACACACACACACACATTCCCCTGCCTTTGTGAAACGCATTCTAGCCCAGTGGGGAGAAGGACTGGGCTTTATGTAAATGCTGGGCAGATCACTCCACACTATCTGACCTCAGCTTCCTCATCTACACGGTGAGAGGTCTGGAATGGCTGATCCCAAAGTTCCCCCAGCTTTGGTAGGACTGTGAACTCCATGAGGGAAGAACTAGTGCTTCCCAAATCCTAGAATTCCTCGCACAAAAATGCTGACAGCCTGATTGGCCCCTGGTTTGGTGGATCTTCTCACATTGAGGCCACTGGCATTGGGTTGAGGGAGCATGTGGAGAGTTCAGCCCAAGACAACTTTGGGTTTGAAGGTCACTTTGTTGGTTTGGTCCATCAGTCTTGGGGATCTTCCAGATCGAGCTCGCTGAGGAACCCTAAGAAACTGAAATTAAAGCTGGTGTATTAAGCTTCCATAATAGAATAGCGGAGACTGTTGGGCCTCCCGTCAGCAGGGGAAGCCCAGGCTTTAGGACTCCCAGTTACCCTTGCTTTGGGTTGAATGTAAAGGAGGTTCCCCACCACGCGTGGTATTACCTGTTCCAAGAAGCCTCTTCCAACACTAGGTTATGTGACCCCTTCCTGAGCCCTTATAACATTCTGGGCTTATTATTTAAGGAAAAATGATCATTTTCTTAATATATTTACACTATATATTAGTGTAGGTTTTCCTCACTGGACTAAGAACTCCTTGAGGGTAGAACTGAAACTTCTAGATCATCAAACCCCTAGTACTTAGTCCAGTGTCCGTCACGCAGTGGTGTCCTGTAAGTGTGGGTGAAACAAACTTAGGGGGGACGGCATAACCAAGGATGTATCTGCTTTTGGTCCCAGGAGAATGTTATTTCATTGGAAGAGGAGCTTGCCCCGGTGAGGAGGTCATCCAGCCCTGCTTGGGAGCCCATCCTGGCACCACTACCACCATTATCATCACCGCTTACGACTAGGCTACAGACAGGACATATACGAGTAGATGCCACACTTAACCCAGGCCTTTGTCAGCATAGTATCAGGTCTTGGAAACCTAATACAATCCAGAGGAAGGCACCAGGAAGACTCAAGAGCAGGGTAACATTCATTGCTGCTCATTGTGCCTAATTCCCCAGTGAATCAAACGTGAGACAATAGAGGTGCTTCAGCCAAACCCTTGGCTGATAGAAATGGAATTAGCCTGGTTCAAGTCCAAATGATTTGTTGTCTTTGCTGGAATGAGTCTCAGAAATGCCACAGAGTTCCAGAGATGCCACGGCTGTTGTGTTTACTCTGCTTGGACAGGCCATTAGAGGCACAACGATGTGTTTTTCTTTCAAATAAATTGTTTTCTGATTCCTGAGCCTGGCAGAACAGGATGAGTGTCCCTCAGCAGGGCTCGGTGTCTGTGGGGGTGTTGGGCCAGGTGTGGCTGGGGAGGCCTTCCTCCACCGCTGGAATGTGGCCTCACTCCTACTGGGTGACCTCTCCACAGGGGTCCCCTTTTTACCCGTGAGGAAATGGAGGCAGAAAGAAGCCATGCAATTACTCGGGGTCTCAAGCCCTAAGTGACAGATCCTTTACACAGGTGGGGATGCTAAGTCAGTCCATGTATCCTCTTAGTCCTCCAATCAGCACATATAAAACAGTCAATAAAGGCTAGCATTATTCTGGGGCTATTGGTGATGATTAGGGCCAGAGAATTATGGTTACCTTTACTCTTACTACCCTCAGATGGTGATGGAGCTCATGTCTGGGGCATTCATTTTGCTTCTGTTAACAAAATGGTAAGGAAACTGGCATTTCAAGCCTTGGTTGGAAAGTCTACCCTATTCTATTCTATAGCCACAGACCACACTCTTAAACTTCGAGGGGACATAGGTTGTCATAATTAGCAACCCGGTGTTTGTGCACAGGTAACATAAATGCAAATATAGTTACATGCAAATATGGATGCATAGAAATTCCCACTTGTGCTGGAGCAGAAGCAGGTGGGGGAGGAGCTGAGTTATGCTGGGTGCCCAGGAAAGAGACTGATGGGGGGCCCGGTACCTGAGACTTGAAGGCAAGAGATCTTGGGTTGAGCTGTTGGCGTGTTGGAGGCGGACTAAAGAGGAATTTCCTTCTGACCCAGCAAATTCTACAGGGGCCAGAAGGAAATGGCACTCAGGCCCTCACTGAACATTTACTCTGGGATGGAAGCTGGAGATAGACATGAGGAAGGCACACTTCTCTCCGCGCCCCTGCCTCTGAGGAGCCCCCATTATTGCACGGAGGATGGACATTAGAACAATGATTGCACTACAGGTTGACACACAAGGACATACAAAGTGTGGTGGGGTCCTTATAGAGTTCGAGCCCAGGATATGTCAGAGGGACTGTGAGGGTGGGGGAGGAATTCGAGGCAGAGGGGAGAGCAGGCACGAAGGCCTGGGTGTGACGCAGCAGGGCACCTACAGGCCGCTGCAGGATCCCGCAGGACAGCTCTTAGGGAGAGCACATGCCTGGGTGGAGGGCAAGGCAAGTCGTATCACGGAGGGAGCGGAAAGCCATATTTAGGAGCTTTGACTTTTACCTTCAAGGATACAAGCAGCCACCAAGGACTTTTAGGAAAGAAAGAAGCACGATTATATCTTAAATTTGCAAACCAAGCTGTTTCTTCCAATATTGGCATCCCAGCGAAAAGCTGAATGAGGTGGCAGTGGGCTTGTCAGAGAGAGAGCACAGTGGAGCTGGGGACCAGGCAGGGGCTGGCGGGGTGCCCCGGGAAGTGATGACCGGCTTTGACTGGTGACCTTGGCCTGACCATGTCCTGTGGAACAAACAAACAAATCCTTGAATGCCTTTGTCCTGACGAGCACAGAGCTGCTTCATTTAATCCTTAAACTAACTTGTGACTTTGGCATTGCTTCTCCCATCGCGCAGCTGAGTAAATGAGGGTGCAGGGCGGCTGAGGAGGTGCCTCCGGCCGGGCAGGCGTGAGTGCGTGTTCATGTGGAGCCCTGAGGGGTCCAGGCCCCGCTCCGTCCTCATCCTCGAGGGCCAGGGGAAGGGAGTGGAGCTTATGACGCCCAGTTTCCCATGGTGCATCTCCTTGGGCAGCTGCGGAATGCGCGTTCTCATACCCATTCGGTGTCTGCTGAGGAGGAGGGTGTGGGGAGGCCCAGAAAGCCTGTGTGTTTCCAGGAGGCTCCCTGTCCCCCAGGGAGGAGGCAACAGGGTGGACCCCCAGGTTGGTAGGGAGATGAGGGGCCCATGGCTTTCATCACAAGGGAAAGCCTAGATCAGCACATAATCCATCTCTCCTTCTGGAAAAACCGCTCCCAGGACATGCCTGACTGCCAGTAACACTCAGCAGTTGGGCAACCTGGCCCCTCAGGGGCTGCCTTTCTTCTGCAGTTTCCGTGATGAGAAAAAAAGGGATTTCTTAACCACTCAGCTGTAGGAATCAATGGGTGGAGGGGACTATGGTGAAATGGGGTACAGCTCCGCCCCACCCTGCAGGGCTGCCTGCTGGAGCAGGACCCTGGGTCTTGGGAACTCTGTAGGCAGCCGCACCTCTGGGGTTAGGAAAGTGGGATGCCTTCTACGCTAATTCTTTGGTTCTTCTGATACCTTAACTTACCCCATACAGTGGCCAGCTACCTTGACAAGGGTTTTACAACTGGACCTGATTTTGTCTCCTCAATAACCCTGAGAAGTAGGTACTGATTTCTTTTTGTTATTTATTTTATATATATTATTTCAGAGAGGAAGAGAGAAAGAGAGAGAGAGAGAGATGATGATGATGATGATGAACGAGAATCATTGATCGGCTGTCTCCTGCATGCCCCCTATTGGGGATTGAGCCTGCAACTTGGGCATGTGCCCTTGACTGGAATCAAACCTGGGACCCTTTAGTCCATAGGCCGACACTCTATCCACTGAGCCGAACCGGCCAGGGCAGTACTGATTTCTTTATTTGCCGGGTAACAATATATGAAGCACATTACCATGAATGTCCATTTGATGCCACGTCCATTGCCGTTCAGTGAACACAGGTGCAGTTCTGGATGCTGGGAAGACAGCAGAGAACGTGGCCACGAGGACGCGATCACACCTGCACCAGCAGGCTGCCCGTTGCAGGATCTAATGACATAAGGGGCATCAGTGTGTTTGATGGACCAGAAAGTGCCATATGCCTCTAGGGCCATCCTGGCAGGAGGAAAGGCTCAGTACACTTCAAAAGTTGGATGACATTACCCTGTGTGGTTTAGGAGACCTGTCACTTGTGACTGCCCCACCACAGGTCTTAAATCAGATGACTGGGGATCTGGGCCTTCAAGGTCCTAGAGGCCAGACAGAGCACTACTGGTTGCCCAATTTTCACAAGCTGTGTGGGTTCATCCCCACCCCCCCATTCAGCTCCCTCCACAGGGCCCGTCCTGGGCTGGGAGGGTGCTTAGCAAAGGAAGGCCAGGTCCCTGCAGCCCCTCATCCTGGGATGAGGCTGAGGACTGGCCCCATCCCCTTGGCGCTGAGAAACAGCCCATGGGGAGAGCTGGGGTCTTCATGACTTCAGTTGGAATTCACTGGTTTGTGTTTGTGATGAACTGTCATCTTTGTTTTTTGTGATGCTTTAGTCAAAAACTGTTTATTATTATTTGTTTACTAATATACCATCCTCGAACCCATAGCAAAGACTACTGATGTTACAAGGTTTATGAAATAGAAACAGAAAACCAGAACCAAAGAAAGGAAGACAGATCAGATACAGGAACAAAGGAACAGTTTTCTCTTTTCTTTTTAAATATACTTTTATTAATTTTAGAGAAGAAAGGAGAGGGAGAGCGATAGAAACATCAATGATGAGAGAGAATCATTGAGCAGCTGCCTCTTGCATGCCCCCCACTGGGGATCAAGCCCACAATCCGGGCATGTGCCCTTGACAGGAATCGAACCCAGGACCCTTTAGTCTGCAGGCCGATGCTCTATCCACTGAGCCAAACTGGCTAGGGCTTCTTTATCATTTGAAAACAATGAACAAAGTATATATAACCTTCTATTACAAAGAACATTTTGCATGCTTACTTAGAACATTTTGTAAAATATAGAAAGCATCAATATAAAATAAAATTAAGTCTGTAGGCCTAAGTTACACTGGTGTTTATTTTTGAGCATGTGATTCTGTATTTATTATTTTAAAGTGCCACTTAACAATAACATAATTCTTCTATACCATATTTTAATGATTGAATAATATTCCATTGCACGGATACACCTCAATTTATTTAATCAGCGATCTATTGCTGATGATTTACATTATTGCCTTTTCCCTGCTTTAATACAGTTGTTGCAGTAAGTGTCCTTATACATCTAAGTTCTTCAACATTGCCCATCGTTTTTTTTTTGTTTGTTTTTTTAAAATATATTTCTTTATTGATTTCAGAGAAGAAGGGAGAAGGAGAGAGAGATAGAAACATCAATGATGAGACAGAATCATTGATTGGCTGCCTCCTGCACACCCCCTATTGGGGAATGAGCCTGCAACCCAGGCATGTGCCCTCGGCCGGAATCGAACCTGGGACCCTTCAGTCCGCAGGCTGACGCTCTATCCACTGAGCCAAGCCAGCTAGGGCAGCCCATCGTTTTTTTAGGGTAAATTCCTAGAAGCAGGATCCCGGGGTCACAGCACGTCCATATGTTTTATGCACAGGCAAGGACACGGGTTCTGGAATGAGACCGAGTAGGACTGACACCCTTGGCCATCGGCCAGCTGCATGGCCTTGGAGGGCCTGGCAGGACGGTGGCTTCCTCCCTGGTGAGTTGGAATACCAACAACCTCCTGTACTGGGTTGGTTGCTATGCGATGCATGTGGCTCAATACGTGGTAAGCCCTTAGCTCCTGGCCTGTGCACAGTGAGCACAAAACTCTCAGCTATTATTATTGTTGTTATCATTGCCAACTTGTCCTCCTGAAAGAGTGTCCCAATATAACTCCCACAAGCATTGTATGAGCATTTATTTCCACACACCTTTGTCAATACTGGGTGTTATCATTCCTTATTATTTCATTGTTTGCCAATCTGATAGGCTTTAATTACCAGTGATAAGCATTTTTTGATGTCTTCATTCATTAGTAAATTTTCTGTTCATGCTTTTTTTTTTTCCTGTTTTAGTGAGGTACAAGACTTCTTATGGATTTCTTTAATATAGTAAGGTCTTCAATTTTCTTTCTATCTGTGGACATGAAAATTGTATTTTTCCTTGTTGCTCTTGCCTGTGCTATACACTGAAAAGCCTACCATGAGATGTTACCTATATTTTTGCAATTTTTAATTTTTTTATAATTTTTTACTTTTACCTTTAGACTTTTAATAAAATTAATTTGTAATTTTAATAGTTGACTTCCCCACTTTAAAAAATTATTTGTCAATTAATTACGGTAGACTAAATTCTATATTCTTGGTTGGTTTCTTGGCTGTTTCCTCTGTTCCATTAATCTCTATGTCTTTTTCTATGCTTGTGTTTTAAATTCTTATTGCTTTATAAAACACGTTGATATCTATCAGTACAAGTCCCCTTCCACTAATTTTTTTGGGGGAAATATTTTCTTGGCTATTATCATCTGATTATTTGTATAAATAAACTGGAGTAATTTTGTCACTTCTAAGAATACTTATTTTGATTAGAACTTTATTCATTTTATAAATTAATTTGGGGAGAATTGGTATTTTTCCTGCTTTTGCATTTTCCTGCTTAGAAACATGAAAGTTATTTCTTATTTAATCAAGAAATTTTAAAGTAAACTTTTAATTTTAGAATAGTTTTAGATTCACAGAAAAGTTGCAAAATAGTAAAATAATAAAGCATTGCTATGTACCCTGCACTCAGTTTTTCCCATTGTTAACATCTCACCCTATTGTAGTATATTTGTCACAATTAATGAACCAGTATTGGCCTTATTATTAACTAATGTCCATACTTTATTTGGATTTAATTGGTTTTTTTCCCAACATCCTTTTTCCATCCCAGTGTCCTGTTCAGATGCCACATTAGTTGCCATGTCTCCTTGGACCTGTCTAGATTATGACAGCTTCTCAGAATTTGCTCATTTTTGTTGAACTTGACCATGTTGAGGGGTGCTGGCCAGGTATTTTGTAGTTTGTCTGATGTTTCTTCACCTTTATTTTCACAAACTGTGAAAACAGATTAGAATTGACCTTGTTTTTTAGGTCGTGGTAGCTAAGACAAAAAGGAGACTTCCCCCCTTCTTCCTCTTCCTCCTCCTCCTCCTTCTTCTTATAAAGAAACTAGAAGCCCAGTGCACGAATTTGTGCACAGATGGGTCCCTCGGGGTGTCCTGTGGGGATTGGGCTGAAACCCACATTCTTCCTGCCGTTCCCGCTCATCCCAGCCCCACTGCACCTGCCGTGGGCTCGTGCCCAATCAGTCCCAATAGGGAGAGCGTCTGGCGCCCTCCCGAGGGGAGTGGCCTGTGGGATAGGCTGAAACCGGCTCTCCAACATCCCCGGAGGGGTCCCAGATTGTGAGAGGGTGCAGGCCAGGCCAAGGGACCCCACCGGTGCACGATCGAGGCCAGGGAGGGAACACGGGAGGGCTCCATGGCGTGTCCAGCCCATCTCACTCAGTCCTGATTGGCTGGACCCCAACAGCAAGCTAACCTACCAGTCGAAGCATCTGCCCCCTGGTGGTCAGCACACATAGCAACTGATTGACCAGTCGACTGCCCCCTGGTGGTCAGTGCACATCATAGCAAGCAGTTGAATGGCCTTAGCCTATTATTAGCATATTACACTTTGATTGATTGAACAGTTGACCGTCACTGGACGACCGGACACTTAGCACATTAGGCTTTTATTATACAGGATGTCTATTTTGGAGACCTTACAAAAGAGGCATTGGGTGACAGGGAGCACCCATTCTTCATCGAGAGAGTAGTAACATACAAATACAGGGTCTCATGGGTCCCTTCAAGACCTGTATAAAATCTCAGGTCAGCACATGAAGTGTGGGTCCAAGGGAGGTCATTTTTTGAGCAGTTAGGTAACACATTTGACTGGTTAGTCTTATACTTGCCTAACTTGTCCCCCAGCTACAACCTAGAGGAGAAGAGCAGTTAGATAGCAACTTCCTCAGACGACCAGTGCTTAGGAATAAAGTCAAGCTGCTGGGCTCCAAATGCCAGCTCCTTCTCCTAACTAGTGCTCTACTTGGACATCTCTGAACCATGGATTCCTCATCTCAGGTGGAGAAAATGACAGCCCCTGCGTAGAGAGCCATGGTGTGGATCAGATGAGATGGCACACCATAACCGAGTGACAGTGTTGGCTATGGTCATCATGTTTTTCTCTTGGGTGAGCCTCCCCATGGGTTCTGGACCTCTAAGGTCAGAAGCTACACTCTCAGATACATACTTGAGGAACTGGTGAATGTATTTGGAAACCAGATGAGTAGGGCGCAGGCTTGATAATTTACGGTGAAAATTGAGACGTCGAACCAGTGCTTAAACCTACACGAAAGGCTATCTGCCTCTGTATGGAAAAAGGCTGAGTTTTCTCAAAGAAGCAACTGAGGGTTCTAACCCTTATAAAGATCCTTGGCTGAGTCCTCAGTCTTCTGTTCCACGGTACAAGCAGAATTTATTTTGTCCTGGAAACAAAAGTTTGATCTCAGAAATCCCTTAACAAGGCTCTCCTGGACCTGAGCCAACTGGCCTCTCTCAGGACCCCTGTTTTGAATCAGCTGCAGAATGGTCTCCCATCACCATCCCTTCACCAACCCTTTCTAGGATGATGCATAAGTTTGCCTCATGGAATTATTGAGTCAACTGAATTTTGGAGAAAATCTGCCAAAGATGACCACTTTCAGTAATGACCAATTCCTAATTTGATCCTTTTAATCTCAGGTAATAATTAGATTCTAGGACCTAGTCCCTTGAGGCTTTACCTGAATCACAATATAGAACTACATCACCCATTTCCAATTCTGCATGGCCTGAAGGCATACATTCATTACACCCATAAATGTGAATGCATTGTTAGTGTAATTATGAGGGGGATGCTATAACATTGCCATATTTATGAACACTTGTAAATAGCCTACACCTAAATTGTGGCAGTTATATTGAGATTTGAACATTGCCCAACATTAAGGACTGAGCACTTAACCCTCCTCTTCTTGAGTGCCTGAGCTCATGGCGGGTTTTGACCAGCAGAGACTGAATCCTGTTTGTGTTTTTGGGTTTATGCCTGGGTTTGGAGTCACCGTATTGAGTCTTTGAGTCTTTGATGTTCGGAACTTTATGAGCTGGATAAAAGCTTTGTGGGCACATATTTCACTACCTTCATCTCATAAACCAGGACACTGAGGACACGAGTGACTTCCACATAGGTTATAAGTCCCAGGAATTAAAGATTAAGCTGAAGCTAGGGTCTCAGGTCCAATTTTTTTCAAGTCCCACAGTTCAGCTATTCCTTTTGTGAATTCACTTCCTCACCCACCTAGGCAGAGTTGCTCTCCCCCTCCTGTGGCCACCTTTATAAGCTAGACATTTTTCTAACATGGTATTTCTTTCATCATATTACGGGTTTTTTTTTTCTGTTTCTTGTGTTTGCCTCTTCTGTCTGACTTTGAGCCCCTTAGGGCAGCACCTTTGTCTTATTCTTTTTTGAATTCCTAGGGCTCAATGCCAGGCCCAGAAGGCTCCCATTGGATGCGTATAAAATGAATGAACAGACGGACTCGCCATGCCAGTTTCATCAGTAATCTGCATTTATATTTAGCTGCCAAGCATTCTTTATACCCAGATTTGCCACTAGGTAGCAGTGTGGAGCTAGGGACTCAGGCCTTCCTATCTTGGGATCTTGTACCTGGGTGTTCTGGCTGAAGTCCCCCATTATTTCATCTGTGTAGGGGTGGTTTTTCACTCTAGAGTCCTTCCTGCCTCCTGCCTAGAGCAAGTGGATGGCAGAGGGGACCAGAAAGGGTATCAAGTACAGTCCCATCCTTTCACAGACAAGGGGGTTGAATGGACTTCATGTCCCTGGTTCTTGTGCCTGTCCCGGAGCAGAACCCAGAGGGCAGGCAGGTCGGACTGACAACTTGATTCATATAAAGCTGAAACGAAGTGATCCTTTTATACTATTGAGACCATGGGTGGAATAGTCACGGAGACTCGCCCACTTTTGGCTTTAGCAACAGCTGGGGCTAATGAGCACTAAGGTGGATTTGTCACCTGGATATTTTAGTAGAAGCAATGATAATTGTCAGCTGGACCTCCTTCTTGCTGCCTCACATCCGGCCCCTCCTCACAGCCTGTCAAAAAACACCTTGCACAACTGTCCTCTTTTTCCAAATGCACTTGGGGCAACTCTTTGCATGAGTCAGCTCCACTGAGTGGTGTCATCACACACGTGGATGTGTCCTCCGCAGTGTCATCTGGGGTCTGGGGAGCTGGGGATGAGGGTGGGGCCCTGAAGTGTGGTGGCCTGATGAAGACTTTACCGGGGATGTGGGAACACAGGACAGGCCCACATTCCTGGAAGTCTGGCATCATCCCAAGTTCTTGACCCCCGCCCCACCCCTGACACCAAAATTGTTGCATTAAAATTGGGTCAAGGTAAATACAGGTGATGGTGTTGGTGGTAGGAATATGAGCTGCAATGATGTAAGAATTGGGAAGGTCAGAATCAATGTTTTAACCCCAGCCTGAGTTAGCCTTCAGTCAAGTATTCAGTATATGGGTGGAAAAACACTTGCCTTGTTTTGGATGGGTCTCTTTAAAGGTGTATATGAAGTTAGTCAGACTTTGTTTTTTTTTTCAACCACCTCTTCTTAAAGACCACAGTTTGGAGGGAATGAGGATGAAGGTGGGTGAGATGGATATTCTAAAAGTTTGTAGGAACATTAGCAGGTTGGGGGCTTCTGAGGCTAAGATTGGGGCTCTTTTCCTTGCCCCTCAAACAGGGGGTGGCCTTAGGGCCAGGACTGTGTGTTCCCACTCGCTCTGGAGGCCCCAGAGGGTTGGCTCTCCCTGGCTGTGCCCCATCTCCAAGGGGGGTCCTGATGGTAAGGACTGGATCACCAGACAGGATGAGTCCTCCAACACCAGATGAAATCTATGGCCACTCAGGCTTTAGACTAAGGACCCTGTGATGGACAAAAATGGTGGAGGTGCATCACCAATGGGCAAAACTGTCACTTCCCTCTGCCTCTGTGGTCAGTAGGAGCTATGGGTCAGGCTCAGGCAGTAGGCCAAGGGCAAGGGAACAAGCATGGTCCCAGCACCCAGAGCCAGCTGCACCAGGCCTGGGGGAGGGCCAGTGGTGTGTGTGTGTGTGTGTGTATGTCTTTTATATGCATGTGCATGTTGTATGTGTGTGTGCACATGTGTGTATATGTGTGTGGTGTGTGTCCTGGAGTGGCACATGGAAGGAGTCTGCAAACCTCATACATGTGTGAGGCTCTAGAGGGTGAGGAGGCAGGGGAGGAGGTGCCCCTGTTCCAGGAGGACAGTGTGGGGCAGAGAGGTGGGTTGGGTGGGGTGAACTCTGTGGTGCAGGCCCACGTGGCATCTGACAATGGCCTGAAGCATGGGAACCATTTGGACCTGATTCAACCGCTGGTGTTAAAGGCTCAGGCGGGGCTGCCTTTGTACCTGGGCACAGAGTTCCGGGTCCACCCATGGAAGCCCTATAAATGGGAGCCCAGGCTTCAGTGCTGGCTTCTCCCCTCTCAGCCCTGCGTCTGCTCTCCAGCCAGCCCACATCTGACACCTGCAGCCAGACATCCGTGCGCAGCTTGGGAGGCCATGGAAGCCCTCGCTGAAGAATTAGCATGTGAGCTGAGATCTAAATAATGAGGCAGCCAGACCCAGTGTTTTAATGTATTTTTAGAGAGAGAGAGGAAGGGAGAGGGAGAGAGAGATAGGAACATCAATGATGAGAGAGAATCATTGATCGGCTGCCTCCTGCACACCCCCTATGGAGGATCGAGCCCACAAACTGGGCATGTGCCCTGACCGGGAATCCAACCATGACCTCCTGGTCCATGGGTCAATGCTCAACCACTGAGCCACACTGGCCAGGAAAGACCTATTTTTTTTTTAAGCACTCCAGTCCTCGGTTGCTTTCCTCCTCCCTCTCTACCCGCAATCTTCTCCTCTCTACTGGATCATTTCTTAGTGTTTATCCCCAAGAAAAAAAAAAGCAGCAAAAGTTTCCTAGAGTCCTAGTTTCCCTCCAGCTATCACCCCATTTCTCTGTTCACGTTCACAGCCAAGCATCTTGAAAGAACAGTCCACACCTTGCCTTTGCACCTTCCTTCGGTTCCTCAGTCCCCCAGCCCCCATTCTATTCTGGCTTCTAGGCCATCACACAGACAACTCTTGTCAAGAGCACCAGTGATCTTCGTTGTGTGTCGATTCATCAATTCTCCTGGCTTTCTTGGGTCTCCCTAGTCCAGTGATGGCGAACCTTTTGAGCTTGGCATGACAGCATTTTGAAAAACCCTAACTTAACTCTGGTGCCGTGTCACATATAGAAATTTTTTGATATTTGCAACCATAGTAAAACAAAGACTTATATTTTTTATATTTATTTTATATATTTAAATGCCATTTAACAAAGAAAAATCAACCAAAAAAATGAGTTCGCGTGTCACCTCTGACACGCGTGTCATAGGTTCGCCATCACTGCCCTAGTCCCTGCCCTTGTTCATTGGATGCTCCATCAGCTGGCCACAGGCTCCTCCACTGTCCAGCCTTGAGATTCTGCAGTGTCTCCACTCAAAGGGGCTGCTTCTCTTCTTCCTGGGTGATCTCTGCCACTCCCATGTTTATATTTCTGACCCCAATATCTCTGAGGGGTCAGAGATATCCAAATATCCCCTAGTCTTCACCTCTCTGTAAATGCTCCACCATTCACAAACCTGGAGGTATTTCTACATTGTTTTTCTTCCCTTCACTCCACATACTGAATTCACCTGTTAATGTTTCCTACCAAACATTTCTCAGACCCAGCCTCCTTTGTCTCCACTGCTGCCATCTGTCATCTTTACCCGTAACTATAGCAACACATCCTTTCTTGCTTGATCTCTTGTTCATCCTTTATCCACGTTGCACATGGGATCATCCTTTAAAACCTTGAATCAAATAAAATGTCTCTTCTCTGCTTAAAATCTTTCAGGGTCTTTTCATTGCACTTTGAATAAAACCCTAACATTATATACATGTTGTTTGAGATCTGGTGGGAAACATGTTTATTCATATATACAAGCATACACACGTGTGTGTACATACTCACCCTGGCCTGATGTTCCAACACAAGATAACCTGATAGTTAGGTGTCTGGGACTCACCAGTGTCTGGCATACCCAATAGCGAGGATAGAGCCTTGCCTATAATTGGTGTTCACAAATACATGCTGAATGATAGGTTAATGAAGGAAGTTTATTCGATATCTGACTGAGCTCTGCTGAATGGCAAGAGGTGATCAATGTTAGCATCAGCTTTGGAGGTGATATGAAGAACATCTACTTTAAGTATAGTGCAGACTCTGGGGCCAGGTGCCCAATGTGAAGTCCAGCTTTCTTGATTATCTGCAAAACCCTGAGTAAGTTACTTAACTTCTTTGAGCCTTAGTTTCTTGTCTATAAAACAGTGGTAATAAGATGGCCTACTTCTTGTGGTGATTGCTATTATTGTTAATTTTTAGTACCTCTACTCTACCTGCTGCAGGAATGACTCTGCAACATTCCTGGCAGGTAGTTCTGCAATTCTCGTGATAGGGAATGTTGTCCCTGAAGTCTTGAGCTACTTCTCACAAAATTCCGAGCTATTTATTGTAGGCTTGGCCTCCTTCATTAGCATGGAGCTATGATAATAGTAGCTCTATGCTGAGGTAATGAAAGGATGATCTGGGACCCAATTCTAACGAGTGTGTGTGTGTGGGGGGGGGGGGGGTTCTCCGACAGCAGCTAGATGTCCTAACATCTCAACTCAATTCTGACACTATCTACCTGGAGATACTGATACCATTGTAATTATCCAGTTGTTAATAATAGCAAAGGAGCAGAGGGGGGAGCCAGACATTATGGGCATGTTGTTTGGGCAGCTTCACCAGGAAGCTGCAACTTTGCACTCCCCAGGGAACCACGGGCCTATCCCCTGCAGAACACTGGGGGAAGGAATCCAACAAAGGGGAGATAGATGCATGCTCAGTAAAGCTGGGGTGACATAGGGAAGGTAAGTCACACCTGGGAGCACAAATCATTGTTCAGAGTGGATGTGGCCCCTGCAAGCGCGTGAAAATGTGGGGATACATAATCCCCTAAACAGAGTTCTCTCTCTCCTTGCTCTTGTGCTCTTAGCTCACTCTTGGCTTCCTTGCGTTCGCCCATGCGCCCTCCATAGCCATGTGGACACGTGGGCCCCCATGCAACGGGCTGAGGGGTAGTACTGGGGAAACACAAATTAAGCCTGCCTGATGCGGCATGGGACTGTGCCGATGTGGGAAGTAACCTCTGGGCGCTGGTTCTGATTTTAGCCCTGCTAAAGGCAAATGGGACTCGTCCTTGGCGGGACTGAGTGCCGGGGTCCAGCCCCGGGGGTCCAGGGGTTCCCAAAGGTGTGGACGGAGTCGGCGAAGAATGTTTTACACGGAGACAGCGTTCAGAACTCTCTAGCTCTCTTTAGTCTCCGTGGATCTTCCTGTGCCTGGCTGAGGCCACGGAGAAAGATCCTGAGGCAAGCTGAGCCTTTATTTTATAGTCAGAGGTAAACAAGGTAGTGGTTACCAAAGTTACATTGTTCTTGTGAGTTTCACTTGTTTTTGTTCTTGTTCCTTCTGCACTTCCCTCAGCCCATTAGCTTCCCAGGTAAGATCTAGGGAGCATCATAAGGTCAAGCCTAAATATGCTAAGAGGACTGTGCCCTCTAAGCTGGGACTTGTTTGTGACTTTGCCAACAGGTCAGTCCAAGGCTTAATCTTATATCAGCTCCCCACAACTGAGGGAAATGGAACGTTGGGAACTCGGGGATCTAATTCCACAAAAATAAAGCTTTGTACAATATTGCATCCTTATCCTCCCATGTGAGTCTCAGGAAAGTCTTTTTCTTGGGATATTGCAAGAAACCCACCCCCACAAGCAACCAGGGGAGACGAGGACCCCTCCCCTTCCTTAACAATAGCATCAGATTGCACAGGTGAGGGATCAGTCCCACAAGATTGCCCCTACTCTCCCACACACATTTCAGATGCTAGCCGGTAGTTCAGGTTTTACCTATAACATTGACCGACTGGCTGTAGATCAGAGGTGCCCACAATCCCCTCCTTGGATTCCATTAATTTGGTACAGCAGCTCACAGAACTCAGAGAAATATTTTACTTCCTAAGTTTACTGGTTTATTATGAAAGGATATAACTCAGGAACATCCAGATGGAAGAGGTGTGTAGGGCAAGGGGTGGGGAAAGGGTGGGAGCTTCCATGCTCACTTCTAGCACACCACTCTCCCACAATCACCATGTGTCCAACCTGTTCTTTTGGGTTTTATAGGGCTAGCTGCCGGCATCATAGCATGTTGAGGTAGGTTTGGGGGTTTGCACATGCAGTATACGAACACGACTATACATACATTGCAGGCACAGAACGTGGAGAATAAATTCCACCTTGGGTTGGAGGTTTCAGTATTAAAATGAGAGTATAATGAGAAACGTTCCCACTGGAGTCACTCCTGAGGGTCCTCTAGCAGCTTCAATAGCTCTGAGGTGGTTTCAGGCCGTTTCCCTAGTCTTTATGTTGTGCCCCTCTAAAAATGTTCAAGCAAACACTGTTAGAGTCCCAGCAAGCCAGCAAGCATTGTAAATATTTAAGTAATGGTGTAGCCTCTCTCCAAGTTTTTGACCCTCCTGTACAACCCAGGTAGGCTACAAACAGGGGGGAAGTGAGGACTTTCATTTCTCTTCTTTGCCAATTGTTGTGTATCCCAATACCCAGTTATCTGCCCTGACCTGGTGTGTTTGTGGTCCCAGTGCTCTGGGGCAGATGTCTCTCAGTGATTGTCTGGCAAAGGCTCTTTTCACTACATTCAGAGCAACCTGTAAGTAATTCAAGTGCAAGGGTGGGTGGAACTTCAAAGGTTAAAAGAAAATCCAGTCCAAACTGCCTATAACCTTGGCTAGTCATTTGGCCTCTTCTTGCATACTTTCAGTGATGGTGAGCTCACTATTGGGCTGCCCACGGAAGGCCCAGTACCTCTATGGCCAGTAGATGGTGCTGTTGGGCAGCTTCACCCAACAGCACCATCTACTGGAGGGCGCGGTGTTTTTGAGACTGGGGAGTTGGGGAGGTGGACAGCTTGAGGTTAGATGGCCCTGCCAGCCCGCTTGCCTCTTCCAGCCATCTCCAGATGCGAGGCAGGCGTCGGTGGGAGAGAAGGAAGAGCAGGAGTGGGTGAGTCTAGACCTGTTGTCTATTGGCCAGTTCTGAGGCTAGTGATGGCAGTGGGATAGAGTGGGAGGACATGGGGATATCCCCATTATACTCTTCGGGCCAGGACCTGCCAGTTCATGCTTACTCAGGGCTAGCCTGGGCACTTGCCTATTGATCTACTGTCCCTGACCCAGCACACACACACACACACACACACACACACACACACCACTGGGGCTGTGGAGGGGAGCAGGCAGTGGGCACTAAGCCTTCTGGGCTCACAGTTTTCCAGGAAGTTCTTCCTCTTCCAACCTGAGCTACAGATTCCTCCAGCATGAGAGCCTCGTCTGCTTTCCCTCTGCTCCCCCAGCACCAAGCATCATGACTATACACACGGGTACCCACTTAGGATGACTACCTCGTTTTGGGTGCCTGGGACTGTCCCAATGTTAGCATCAAAAGTCCTGCACCACCCCGGCCGGGTGGCTCAGTTTTTTGGAGTGTCATCCTGTGCACCAAAATGGTTGTGGGTTCGGTTCCCAGTCAGGGCGGGTACTCGAGGCAACCAATCAATCGAGTTTCTGTCTCACATCGCCGTTTCTCTCTCTCTCTCCTTCCTCTCTCTCTAATATCAAAAAACACATCCTAGGGTGAAGATTAAAAACAAAGTCCTGCATCCTGGAAACTCCCTTAGTCCCAGGCGAACCAGGAAGGTTGACGACCCCATCAGTAGAAGAAGCCTCCATAGTCTTTGCCTCAGAGGACATGCTGGTCGGCCAATTCTGAGAGTGTCTAAGACTCAGTGGTTGGTCCCCTGAAGACAGGCAAAGAGGCAAGCAAGGCCCCAAGGTTGTCATCTGAGGTTCTCATGCTGGCAGGAGACCCAGGTTATTCACATACAAGCAGCTCCAAGGGGGCCACAGACTCCTAGGGACCAGTGCAGCATCATGGAGCTCAGGTTGAAGTGCCCTTAGAAAATGGGCTTGGCATCATGGAAGGCTTCCCAGAGGAGGTGAGTCTGAAACCTATGGGTTGGCAGGCATAAGCAGGGGGAGAATCCTGGGTTGGAGAGAGGCAGGTGCAGGTAGAAAGGAGATGGTGATAGGTTGTCAGGAGTCCATGCACATGGAACAGATAAACCACTCTAGCCCAGGAGAGAAAGGAGGTCCAAAGGCAAAGACACAAAGAACAAAGGGGAGGAATATGTGCCAATCCCTGACTGGGAAGGTTGGATTTGGAAGGCGTGAGGAATTCCTGTAAAGTGCTACTCAGAGTTCAAGTGTTTAGGCCTAAAAAACATATCAAAACTCTCAAATTTGGGGTGCTACTTCCCATGACTTCCCTGCCCTCCTCCCCTCCTTTAGCTTCAAGCTGTGGTCTATACTCTGCTAGGCCCCAAGAGTTTGGTCCCCCAAAGGGCCTCCCAGGAATGTTCTAGAGGCCACAATAATTTTCTCTGTCTCCTGACCTCAAGGTCAGGTCTTCTGAATCTCCCTGTCCTATTAGGCTTCTCTGTCCCTGGGTCCCAATCCTGCCAAGGAGAGTTAGAAGAGTGAGCTGCATCTCAGTGCCAGAGAGGTTGGAAGGGACCTTAGAGTTCACACTATTTTTTGCCCCCCTAGTTGCATACCTCCAGTTCATGGGACATGGCACCTCCAAAGGCAGCTCCTATCACCAGTGCAGATCTTAGTGCCATCTTCCTCAATTTCCCCCATTGTGTGTGTGTGTGTGTGTGTGTGTGTGTGTGTGTGTGTGTGTTTAATAATTGTCAACTATAACTTCTAACTTCTAGCATTCTTTTTGGCAATGCCCTTCTCCCCCTTTCTGAAAGGCTTCAGCACAGACACACACAGCTGGTAAGTCTGGCTGCTGTGTGCTTGGTCCTCGCTGTCCCCATGGCCCAGTCTGTCTCATTAGGGCCCTGGCTCCAGGCGCAGCAGTGCAGGCAGGGGCTGGGTCAGAGCGCTGTGAGCTCCAGATAAGCGTGGCGGTTCCCAGGACAGAGCTCGGAGGCCTGCTGGCTCCTTGACGTCAGCCCCCCTATCTGTAATCTCCAGGTTTGTCTCCTTCCCCTCGGTGGAGGCCTCCCCTCCAATTGTGGGTTGTCCTTTCTCTGATGTGGCTGAACTCCTCCTGCTCGCCAGCCCCATGCTTCCTCTCAGTATCTGAGTGTCTGATCTTGGACTCCGATCTGTGCATGTCTTTAGTGCTGAGAACAAAGCCATTTCTTGGGCTTGAGCCAAGATGGAGGTGTGTCCGTGAGCCTCCCTCAGCCCCGTCAGAAACTGCGCTGCTAGGAAGGCTCTCTGGGGCTCCTTTGCAGGCTGAGGCCCTGGGGTGCAGCTGGCGTATTCCAAAGTGGGAAAATAGAAAACATTCCAAATAGGGAGGCAAGAGAACTGTGATTGTCGCCCTTGGAGATGCTCAGGAACTTGAGACGTACAAGAGCTGTAGGAAAGGTTTGGTGTGGCCTGTGGAAGGAAGCTCTCTCTCGCTCTGTGCAGGGACCCTGCCTGCCTGGTTCACTGCTCTCTCTCAGCACCCGGTGCAGTGCCTGGTTCTTGACAGATGACCAATGACCACTTGTGAGGTGGTAAACGAATGACCGAGAAGACAGTGTCTGGAAATCTTTCCTCTGTGCCACGGGCACTTCCTCATGCGAGTTAGAGCTCGTGCTGGAGTCCAGGGGGATGCCAGTTAGAATCCTGATGTCACCACTTACCAACTGTGTGAGGCCAGGCCAGGTCCTTAGCAAAGGGGCAGCATATCAACCACCAGCGGCTGCTGGCAGGATTCCCTTGGAATGTGCATGGAGCTCAGGGCCTGGCACTGGCCATCTGCAGGCTCCGCGAGTGCCTGAGGGTTCCGTGTCTCCACTTGAGATCTTCCCCCACATCATCCCCCGGTTCTGTTTCTCTCTCATCTTGGAAATATCCAAGATTGAGAGACTCAGGCACTCCCAGTGCTGGATGGCCCACAGGTTAGCCAAACAGTCCTCCACTGGGGCACACCCAGAGTGGGAAGAGGGACCCAGGAGAATGAATGGAAGTCCCGTCACCCCTCAGGAGGCTGGCCCTTGACATAAGCCTTTGGGGCCAGGGCACAGCGGAGGAAGTTAGCATTGGTCCTTTCCTGTGAGTCTTGCCCCTCCTCTGTGCTTTCACACAACCCCAGGGCCCCTAGCCTGGTGGGCAACAGGGTGGAGGATGGGGAACCAGGCTGCCTGGCTTTCCTGAAATCTGGTCAGATGGCCAGGCAGACAATGTTGGTCCCCAGTCTACGTTCATCTCAGAGGTACACTTAGTCCTTACTTCTGACAGGGATGCTATGTTTGAAGATGTCACGGATTGACTGGGGACCCGTTCTCCTATACAACTCTCCACTCACCCCATTTTGGCCCTTTTCTCTGGAAAGTAAAGACCAGAGAAAAAGTATGCTGTATTGGAAAGACTCCTAGACCTGAACTTGGGAGTGTGAGCAGGTTCCAGATCCTGCTGGATTTTCTCAAGTGTAAATTGTGTGCATGAGTGAGCCTATGAAGGTTGTAGGTGGGGGTGAGTGGTCCAGGTGCCCCTTAAGGAGGCCTCTTTCAGCCTTGCTGTGAGGTCTGTTTTTTATTCCTACTCCAGATTCTCAAAAGAAGGAGGAGGAGGAGGAGGAGGAGAACATATCATCACAAGGACAGCAGGAATGTGGAATTTGTGTGGTGGGGAGGAAAGAGCAAAGAGCACACAGGTCAGATATCAGCATAGGGTCAGCTTTATTCTGTATTTTACCTTCACCAGGGAGAAGAAGGCAAAGCAGCTGGAGAGCAGACCAGCCTGCATCACACAGACACATATCACGTCAGTAAAGAATGTACATGGTGGAAATCAAGGGCCCAAAGCAGACCAGCCGTGAAGCACGAATATTAACCAGGACTCCAAAAGTCCCATCTCACGTTTCCTTATTGACTGTTTGAGTTCAACCATTAAATACATGTTCCATTTAAAAAAAAACACACAACCAACATTCCAACATCCAATTGTTTGCTGTCCTTTTTTAGAATAATGCAGTGAATAAATTACCCAGTTTTTGATTTTGAAATACCACCAACCTCTTCTCCACACCCTGGATGGTGGTATTCAAGGACACAGTCCATCAAATTCAGTTTGTTTTGAGGCTCCAGTGAGAGGCTGATGCTCTAAAAGTGAATGCAGGCATCCTTGGCTGTTACACACTCAGGGCTGGGGGAACTTTTGCCCCAACAGAGCTGAAGTAGGCTTCTGTGGTCTCCCCTGACAGGCACACTATTCCTATAGTTGAGCCCTTCTACTAAACTGCTGGGAAAAAAAAAAGACTTATTCACAGAGGTTGATGAAATACAGAGAGAACTGTCTTTAGAGACACAGACCAAGTCCTGGAATACTGAAAAAGCCAGGAGGCGAGAACAGGTGCACACAGAGGTACCCACAGGAGAAGGTCACCATAGCGTAAGTTGGGATTGGGTCTTCATCTGTTGGCCATCTTCTTGACCCTCGACAGCATTATAAAAGCAGCTACTTTCCCTTGCCAGGGGGTAAGCACTTCTCCTGGATTTTTTGTGGGCAAACCTCCACACATTTTGCCTGAGATATCTCTTGGCATGGCTCCACACACTGAGGTGGGCATTGGTCTTGGCATGGAGGTAGGCATGGATCTTGGCATTGCTGTGGGCAGTTTTCTAGGTTTAACTCCTGGCACTGAGGAAGACACACCTCCTGAGCTTGCACTGGGCACTTCTCTTGGCAAGTGTCCTGGCATGGGGGGAGGCACACCTCCTCAGCCTTTGCCTGGCACTGATCTGGGGTCTTTTGAAGACATGGAGGAGGCACACATGGCTGCTTGCACTGCTGCTCATTAAAGGACATCTTGGGGCAATTTGCAGAACCTGAAACAAACACAGAATTTAAATTATCTGTATTAACAGTACCAGGCTGGGACTGAGAAATGAAGGGTTGATAGAAGGAAACAGGAAATGATTTATTGTTAACCCCAAGAACTCATTTCCCTTTTATCCTTTTCTCTTTTCTATCCCGACTTCAGCTCCCTTTGATGCCCATCTCCTAGGTAGGAATATTCTCATAGCTCTTGTCTGGATATCAATAGCCCAGTCCTACCCAAACTCCCAGCCCTTTTTCTCCTCTTCTATTTGACGAATCTTATTGAAAACCAGGTGCAAGAAACTAGATAAAATATACAGGATGGTTTGAGAGGCCCAAGAAATGGCCAACCATTTCAAAAATCAGTAGAAAGTACACACCAGCAAGAGAACAGCCTCCCAGAGACAGAGCAGCTAGAGAGAGAGGGCACAGATGCCCCCACTTACCTGATCTGCAACAAGACCCAACAAAGAATGTGAACTGCAGAGTCCGGCCAGATAGGGACTTTTATATAGTGCTTGGTCCAGCCTTCCACGGGCATGACTGGCCACGTGGGCTGAGGTCCTAATTGTGGAGTCACCATAACGAGCTTCCTCTGAAACTGCCCATAGTTTGAGTCACTGCTTGGGATGCCTGTTAATCAGCCTCCATTTTGGCCTCTGGGTCCTGAGCAGACCTCAGCAGGGAGGGGCTCCTCTCAGATCTTTCATTAGAGGCTGCAGCAAAAGAATGTTCATAAAACGTTATCTCGGTCAGCCCAAACTGGTTCAGGATGTGGTGAGAGATAAGATCCACCTTGCTCATCTTGTCTTCACCCGTGGGAAGACTTTATGCCTAAGGCCTGGGGTCTGTCTGGGTCAAGGGCACATATGGTCTCTTTCAAAATGAATGTGTCTTCACTGAGCCTGGAAAGTCACATTTTCAGACCCAAGGAAGGCAGATTGTCCCAGGGTCCTAAGCTAAAAAAGGACCCACAGCCTCCTAGAGCAGTGGTCGGCAAAGCGTGGCTTGCGAGCCACATGCGGCTCTTTGGCCCCTTGAGTGTGGCTCTTCCACAAAATACCACGTGCAGGAGCGCACGTACAGTGCGATTGAAGCTTCGTGGCCCATGCGCAGAAGTCGGTTTTCAGAAAGGAGAGAGACGAAACAAGTATACAAGACGAGTGTGGATGGGAGAGTTGGAAGGGGTCGACCTCAGCGAATGTACCTCAATCAGATTGAGGACGTTTTTAGCAAAGGCCAGCTTAGGAGTACCCTGATTAAGTTAATAACAATGTACCTACCTATATAGTTTAAGTTTAAAAAATTTGGCTCTCAAAAGAAATTTCAATCGTCGTACTGTTGATATTTGGCTCTGTTGACTAATGAGTTTGCCGACCACTGTTCTAGAGAGAATGATTTTCTTGCACAGAGGTCTTGAGGGAAATTGGAGTCATTTGTTGCGCTTGGGTGTGAAGTAAGGTGGAGGAGAAGGGAGAGGAGGGGAAAGGCAGGTAATCTTCATCTTCTCAACCTTGATTTATGACATTTCTAAAACTGGCATTACCGAGGTTTCATAGTGACCAAGAAAACAGGACAGAACAAGGTTGGTCTGCCTCCTTGCCTTCTGGAAAACCTTTTCTTAGACTACAATAAAAGCCAGGAGGATGAAAGGAAAAGTTTCAAAGCAAACACACCCAGTTTTCCCTACTGCTAAGTTTCTGTTTGAGCTGTCACTTCTATCCTGTGTGCCCTCCCTCTCTGTGTCTGTTGAAATCCTAAGTATTTGTTGAAGTTTACAACCTTCCAAGAGCTTTTCCTGGTTACTCTAAGCCAGAAATGAGTTCACCCCTTTCTAAACTTCCATAGTATCTATTACCTCTGCTATTTATATAACATTTACTATTGTTATTAGGAATTCCAGTTACTTATGTACAGAATCTTATCACTGTCCTGGGTTGTAGGTTCCAGGAGGGTTGGGGCTATGCCATAGATATAGAATGTAGAAGACAAATGATCATTGATGGAGTAACTGCATTAATTAAGGAATAAAGAAGGTGGATGTAGGAGACAACTGGGAGTAGAGAAAGATCCCATGTAATACAAAATGGGAAAGGATTCAGTATGAAAGAAATCTTTAGACCATAAGTGGTGGCCTTGAGCTTGTTTGCTATAGTTGACCAAATTCTAGGGACTTTAAAGATGATGATGGTCCCCATAACTTGAAGAAGTCTGTTTAGATCATTTCTTAAGAGAGATAATTGGTTAAAATCAGAAATTGCTTCAAAGGCTTATACAGTTTTTGGATGCTTGGTCCCTAAACAGTTTTAAAAAGGTGAGTTGAAGGAGACCAGGTGAACTTTTGGCAGATAGCACCAGTATGAGCCCTTTGTGTCTTGGTAAGAAGCAGATGCCTAGGTGGAGAGAGGTCAGAGGCTGACCCAGAGGAGTCATGCTGATGTTCCTGTGAGGGACATGATTTTCTGGAGGCTGGGGCAGGAGTGGGGCTACATGCGATGAAAGACAAATGTGGAAGACTCATAGGTGAATCTGAAGAGACAAGGGCATTTGGGGAATCTGGGAACAGGTGTAGAATGGGGGACTCTCTTCCCCCTCTTTTTTTATCTGCTTCTTCCTCTTCAATTATTCCATCTTTTCTATGGAATGTCGCCTATGAGACAAAGCAATTCTCCAGAGCTTAAGGAGGCAAGAAATTCTCCAACTCTAGGTTTATTCATTTATTATTTCAATCATTCATAGCCCTGCTTTCAAAGGGTTTACGGTCTCATTGAGAAGATAGACAGAGGTAAGCCCTCAGGTCCTAGACAAAGACCCTTTTATTAGTCTTGGGTGGAAGGTTCTTATAAGCTCCTGGGAAGATGTCTGTGCTGTGTTTTACTGGACAGTGGGAATTACCCAGGCAAAAAGGGTGGGCAAGGGTATTTCACCCTCCTTGCCTGGGTTGAGAGGAGAGCCTGAGGCTGATTCAGGAAAGGGGTGCATGAGCGATTAGAGAAGGAGACCTGATTGATTGAGATCTTCCGGTTTCTGATGAGATGCATGAGATGATCTTGCTCATGCCACGTGCATTTCTGTGTCTTTGGTCGAGTCTAAGAAGAAGGGGACCAAATAGGGATGTGCAGAACACTGGCAACACCAGGTCATGCTCTCATGGAGGGGTGTGAACACAGTTAAGAAGAGCCCAGAGTTCAGCTGTTCTCAGAGGACTCTGCCTGACATTGAGCTGATTACATTGAAGTGGGCCCATGTAAAATCAAAGATCCTTCAACACGGGAAAGGAGACAAAAGAGTCAGATCAATGTCAGAGTGAAGCCTCATAGGCCATTGATGGTTTTGAAGATGGAAGGAGACCCCAAGCCAGAAATGTGGACAATCTCTAGAAGCTGCAAAAGGCAAGGAAACAGAGTGTTCCCTAGAGCCTCCAGAAAGAAATACAGCTTTGTTGGCATTTTGATTTTAGCCCAGAGAGATCTATGTCAGACGTCTGACTTCCAGAACTATAAGACAATAAATTTCTATTGCTTTAAGTCATTAAAGTTGTGGTGACTTGTTACAGCAGCAGCAGAAAATTAATACACCTTCCCAATGTCTGAAGCTCTTGGGAACTCCGGAGGAGGGAAGTGTCATATGAAGTAAAATTTCAGGTTAGTGCTCCTTCATTTAAGTATATACTTGCTTATCGTGTCATCCCCTCGGCCAAAGACTAGCTTTTGGTAATGCATGGAAAAGGAGCTGGACTCAGGATCCCACTGACCTATTGCATGTAGAGTATGTGTAATATAGGGTAAGTCACTTAGTCTCTCATAGCTTCAAATTCCTCTTGTGGAGAAGGAGTAACACAGTTTCACAGATTTATTTTGAGGAATAAATTAGAGACATAGGCACCAACACTTGGGGCCATCAAGGTGCTCACAGGACGCAGTACAATCTGAACCTGTTCAGGACTCACCTTCTTCATGAGGCCTCCCTGATTTCCCCCAGTTCTGCCGGTTCCAGCTTCTTCACTCTGTCCCCCCAGCACTCATTCTCCAACTTAAACTTTTTTACTCACTGTGATGCAGTAGGCAATATACTAAAGATGTGCACGCTCAGGTAAGTCCCTGATCCTCTCTGGCCTTACTTTTATCATCTTTAAAATAGGAAAGTTAGACTAGGAACCAGTCAAGTCCATTCCAGCTTTGACATTCCGTGATACTATAAAGGTGATCATGAGTGATGAGCTGGGGTATCTCTATGACTTTGTAAGTGTATAGATGCATGGGTAGGGATGTCTTCCTCCTTGATTAAGTTACAATCCACCCACAAGAAGACCCAGTCTTCTGTCTTCTGTGTGTGGCAGTGGCCCAGCCGGTTGGCTGAATGACTTTAGGTGACTTAATTTTTCCTAGGTACAGAGTGTGAGTGTTTGGGGTCTGAGCCTTCGAAAATCAAACCTAGTGGCCCAGTATCGGGAGCTGTGACTTGGATAGCTATGGGGAGTTTGTCCCACCCCACATCTCAAGATAAGGTGACTCAGTCGTTCCTCTAACCATCCATAGCCCTTCAGCAAGATTGGGGATGATCTGATATAAAGTCACCTGAGAGTTAAGATTGTAGATTTCTGCAGCTGTCATTATGGGAGCCAGGGTGTAATTACACAGGGTCAGCAGAAGAGAGTCAGCTGTGTGCAGGACGTTGCTGCTTTTTTTTTTTTTTTCCATTCCCATCAAATAATTATCTCCTTTGTCCAGATCATAAAAGTTCCCAGACTCCTCTGATTCACTGGGCTGGCAATGTCTGCATATTATAGGGCCAGGGCTCCGATACAGCTAAAGGTGCAGAATGTGGCTCATCCCGTTTCCTGGGGATCAGGTGCCTCTGGAGAGCTCACTGAGCTCGTGGGTTCCTGGGGG